>NC_140590.1:1542631293-1543231293 GCF_964204655.1 Triturus cristatus | reverse complement strand
CTAGAACTTTCCTTCATAGAAATGTGATGAAAATTTGTTTTTTGTACAAAGTTTGAGGTTTGCAAGGGTTTCTGGATAATATAACCTGGAGAGAGCCACACAAGTCACCCCACCCTGGATTCCCGATGGGTGTCTAGTTTAAAAAAATGTATAGGTTTGCTAGCTTTCCCTGGGTGCCGCCAGAGCTAGGGTTCAAAATCCACAGCTCGGCACTTTGAAAAAAAGGGTCAGTTTTCACTGTAAAAATGTGGTATGTCCGCGCTGGGTTTTGGCCCGTTTCCTGTTGTGGGCACTAGGCCTACCCACACAAGTGAGGTACCATTTTCATAGGGATACTTTGGGAAATGCATGGCATGTGGAAGTTTGTGGATCTACACAGATTCCAGAAGTTTCCATCACAAAAAAATCAGGAAAATGTGTTTTTTTTATAAAGTTTGAAGATCGAAAGCGATTCTGGGTAACTGAACCTGCTGAGAGCCACACAACTGCATCCTCGTTTCCCCTGGGTGTCTAGTTTTCAAAAATGTATAGGTTTGCTAGGTGCTGGCTGAGCTAAGGTTCTAAATCCACAGCTAGACAATTTGCAAAAAAAGGCCATTCACTGAAATATTTTGATGTGTTCATGTTGCGTTGTGGGCTGTTTCCTGTCATCGGCACTAGGACTACCCACACAAGTGAGGTACCATTTTTCTCGGGAAACTTTTGGGAATGCGGGTGGGAGAAGTTTGTGGATCCACACAGATTCCAGAACTTTACATCACTGAAATGTGAGGAAAATATGTTTTTGTTTTCTTACAAAGTTTGAGGTTTGCAATGGATTCTGGGAAACAGAACCTCGTGGGAGCCACAGAAGCCACCCCATCCTGGATTTCCCTGGGTATCTAGTTTAAAAAAATATATAGGTTTGCTTGGTTTCCTTAGGTGCCAGTTGAGCTAGGGTTCAAAAACCACAGCTGGACACTTTGCCAAAAAACGGTCAGTTTTCATTGTAAGATTGTGGTGTGTCCACGTTGCATTTTAGTCCGTACCCTGTCGCGGGCACTAGGCCTACCCACACAAGTGAGGTACCATTTTTATTGAAAGACTTCGAGGTATGCAGGGTTGTGGGATTTTTGTGGTTCCATGCAGATTCCAGAACTTTCCATCACAGAAATGTGAAGAAAATATGTGTGTTTCTTTTTAACAAAGTTTGAGGTTTACAAGGGATTCTGGGTAACAGAACCTGGTGAGAGCCACACGAGTCCCCCCATTCTGGATTCCCCTCGGTATCTAGTCTTAAAAAATGTATAGGTTTGCTAGGTTTGACTGGGTGCCGGCAGAGCTAGGGTTCAAAATCTACAGCTAGGCACTTTGCAAAAAAGGGTCAGTTTTCACTGTAGAAATGTGGTGTGTCCACGTTGCATTTTGGCCTGTTTCCTGTTGCGGCACTAGGCCTACCCACACAAGTGAGGTACCATTTTTATCAAAAGTCCTTCGGAATGTGGGGTAGGTGGAATTTTGTGGATCCATACAGATTCCAGAACCTTCCATCACAGAAATGTGAGGAAAATGTGTTTTTATTTTTACAAAGTTTGAGGTTTGCAAGGGATTCTGGGTAACAGAACCGGTGGAGAGCCACACAAGTCACCCCATCCTGGATTTCCCTGGGTGTTGAGTTTGAAAAAATGTATAGGTTTGATAGGTTTACCTAGGTGCTCGGCAGAGCTAGGGTTCAAAATCCACAGCTATGCACTTTGCAAAATAGGGCCAGTTTTCACTGTAGAAATGTGGTGTGTCCACGTTGCATTTTGGCCCGTTTCCTGTTGTGGCACTAGACCTACCCACACAAGTGAGGTACAATTTTTATTGGGAGACTTTGGAGAATGTGGGGTGGGTGCAATTGTGTGGATCCACATAGATTCCAGATCTCTCCATTAAAGAAATGTGAGGAAAATGTGTCTTTTTTTACAAAGTTTGAGGTTTGCAAGGGATTCTGGGTAACAGAACCTGATGAGAGCCACACAAGTCACCCCATCCTGGATTTGCCTGGGTGTTTAGTTTAGAAAAATGTACAGGTTTGCTAGGTTTCTCTAGGTGCTGGCTGAGCTAGGGTTCCAAATCCACAGCTAAGGGTCTGTTTTCACAGTGTCCATGTTGCGTTTTGGGTCGTTTCCTGTTGTGGGCACTAGACCTACCCACACAAGTGAGGTACCATTTGTATAGGTAGACTTAGGCGAACACAGAATTGTAGAGCTACTGTTATTACCAATTGACTTTCTATGCATTCCTGCCTTCCAAATGTAAGACAATGTGTAAAAAAGAAGACACTTTGAAAAATGTCCTATAATTCACATGCTAGTATGGCTACCCAAAATTTCAGAAATGTGCAAATAACTACTGCTTCTAAACTCTATATTTTTTTCTTATTTCAGACATACATAGGTATTGATACCTATTTTTCACTACTTATATTTTAACAAATGAATTGTTATATACCTGGTACACAATGATAAATCATTGCAAGAGGCAGCTCAGTTATTGGCTGTGCGTTCCTCGGGTTCTTCGTGAATCTACAAGTCCTGTATATCCCTACATCTCAAATTCAACTCATTTTCAATATTTCTTACTTTCAACTGTTAGTTTCTATAAAATACCTTGACGGATCTACTCAAATGACCTCTTGCTAAATTCAGAATATTGTCTACTTTTCAAGAAATTTACAGCTTTCCGGGATCCATTATTGCTTTCACACCCATTTCTACCACTAACTGGAAGGAGGTTGAAAGCACAAAAAGTAGCAAAAATAGGCTATGTCCCAGTAAAATGCCAAAACTGTGTAGAAAATCTTGGTTTTCTGACAAAAGTCTGCCTGTCCCTGAAAGCTGCGAATATGGTGATTTCAGCACTACAAACCCTTTGTTGATACCATTTGCAGGGAAAAACAGACACTTTCTTCTGCAGCACATTTTCCCATTTTAAAAAACAAAAAACAAATTTGGCTGGATTTTAGCTAATTTCTGAGTCTCCTCCAGGGGAATCCACAAACCCTGGGTAGCTTTGAAATCCACATGAGGTTGGAAGAAAAGAACGCAAATTTTGCATGGATACCTTATGTGGACAAAAAGTTACAGGGGCCTAAGCACAAGCTACCCCAAATAGCCCAAAAAGGCTTAGCACAGGGGAGAAAAGGCCTAGCAGCAAAAGGGTTAAAAAAGAGCTACGGTCCAAGTCTGGTCATGTAGATAGATGGACATATTGTTACAGGTTTCCTATATAGAGAGAGGATTGTCACTGCTTGTGGTTGGTCACAATTTTAGGTTTTGTTTCATAAAGACAAAAGTAAAAATAGAAACATTTCTATACACAACCAAATCTGCAAGTGCTCCCTAGCTATTCTTACATTTTAAATCATAGTGTAAAATATAAAGGAGTTTCTGTGCCATGGAAGTTAATAGAGGGCAGAATTAAAAATCTTATTGCAGTGTAAAATTGATGCGTACATCCTATATGTGGGAAAACGGTGTGCACACTGAATATTGACACCAGAAAATCAATAGGACCCAATATAGAGGACTAAATATCGAGAATAAATTATCGACGGTTAGCTAAGTCCAGATTTTCTGTACCTAACTCCACATATATGTACCCTAGTGATAGTCAGTCCTAGATATTTTTGTATCACGATTTTCTGTGGGTCTATACTCAGTAGTGCAACCTTGGAAAACATATTTGTTGTTGTATGAGGATACTCTGAAAAAACACACAAATAGGCAACTGTTACAATCCACTGAGCGTCCCATACTCATTCTACTGAAAGTTTGTCATCCCTAAAGTGTGATCTTGCCTTGGCTTTTGTAGGACCCAAAACTAGAAGATCCGCTGAACCAGATGCCTGCACTGCGTTTGGTGTTCAGTATTTCAAAAGATTATATTTTGATTACTTCCCTTCATTTTTGTTTATTAAATTTGTAATTCCACTGGTGTGGATTGATGTCAATTTCAGTACTAATAATAAAAGTGAACATGAATTAAACTTTAAAAAGAATGGAAAAAGAGGCATCACTTATACTTTTAAGAATGAATTATAATACTTTGTGGATTAAGACTGCCTCCAATGGGTGGTGCCTGTCCTAGGTGTACTTCATATAGAATTCACTTAGTGGTTCAACAATACCACCATAGTATGGGCCCTCTGTCCCTCCTGTGAGAAGTTCATGTAGTTCTCCCTTGCCTTCAATGGCTTGAGTGTTTATTGTACTGAGTTGACTCCTAATAGCCAGTAGGGCCAACTGATTTCCATCAGTGCCAGTGTCTACATTTGATACTGGCCAGCCTAAAGTTACCAGATACCTGCTTGTGTGACAGATCATGTTCTCACAATCTTCATTACATCCCATTCATTTGAGTAGCAACATTAGGAGCACTTTGCTTCCACCAAATTGTTTAAACCACATACATCTCTTCCAACATCTTCCATAAAGCGTAAACCTCAAAGAAGACCTTTAAATCCATGCACTCCGAAGAGCCCCAGGGCACCTGACACAAACTGCACCACTCCATGACCTCGCCAGGGTTATGTAGCTCTGAATAAATAATGCAATCGGATCACCTAGAAAGCATTCCAGGCCTTGGAAGGGGTGTGAAAAGAGCTATATAAATACCAATACAATTCAGTACAATTAAGCACCCAACATGGCAAGTATGAGCTGTTTGCTCATCACAGATATGCATGTGGCTTTCCCTTCAATGCACAATGGATGTTTTTGAATAGAACTTTGTTGAAGATAGAGAACTAGAGTATAGTGTAGAGCTTCCAAAACATCCATGCAAGATAAATTATCAATTGGGGACTTATTATATTAATATCAATTGGTCTGCCTTTTAAGGGCACAATTCTGTAAACCGCCTTAGAATGACCATGAAGGTAATTTAAAACATTTTAATATGTCTCCCCATAATATAGAAGTACCCAAAACACAATGAAACTCATGTTTTGACTGAACTTTAGTTTATGCACCACCACAAAATAAAAAGGGGGATATTCTTGCCTCACATATACAGTGGTTCTTTCGCTGCATTAATCAAGCACTGCAGTTTGATTGTCTAGAAGAACGAGAATGGTGAGCGTGGGAGGGAAGGCAAGTCATAACAAACACGGCAAAGAGCAGAAGCACACACACATCTCTTTGTAAATGAGAAGTGCATTCAGCTCTGTGCCTAACACACCTCTGACCAAACCACCTGTATGTATAAGGCTTGTTTGTGCGGGTGCAACATAAGGTGTGTACACACACACACACACTTTCCTAAATAAACCATGCACAACATGCCCTCTTTAGATCTAGGCTTTTGATACCATATCTGTCAAACCAACCTATCGCTAGCTATATGCGTGCAATGGGCACATGGTCTGGCCCTTTCAGCAATCGCCAATCTGGTAATTTTTGGTCAATGTCTGGCAACTTTGTCAATCATGTCTTGATTAAGCACACACAGTGCCGTCTTACTCTCTCATCGGTTATTGGCTGTTTCGCTGTTTCTTTCACCTCCATTCCAATGCTTGCATTGAACTGCATGAGGGACTACTTTACAACTATAGCTTCTGCTGGCTCCCTCTCTAATATCTCATTCTAATGTGCTAATGCTGCATGCATTAACAAATTAAAACCAGATCTATTGATTTTGCCAATGCTTTTTCTAACCTGCTCAGGTTGGGAACATTGTTTGAAAACGTGACTGTAACTGACACCTCACATGCCAGTCTTGAAAGGATAATAGATGTGTTCACTACAAATCAGAGATTCAGATCTTCAATACATTTGTGCCATCACAATAGACTATTTTAATGTATTGTAGCTATCAGTTGACCCCAGAACGGTACAGATACTTAAATTAGTGCAGAATACGCAGCCAGTATGGTTTTGAAGTTTAAAAAGTATGACTCACTGGGATTGGTGCTGTAAACCTGCACTCGTTTTTAGTGGTTCAAAGTATTAAATTCAAATCCTAATTCCTGTGCTTATAGCCCTAATGACTCCCGGCCCAATCCTCTAGTCCGAAGATTCACCTACTATAAACCAATAGGGCCTCTGCAGTCATAAAGGCTGTTCCTTTTAAGTACCCCAAAGTTTAAATGAGTCAGCCACAAAATATTAAAATAATCTGCCTTTTGTTTTTGAAAAGAAACTAACCTTTTGAAATTCAGATAGCTACTAAAACATGTTTTTTTCTGTGATATAATATATTGCAGCATTTTATGATAGCAATTTTTCCTGTCAAAAAATAATTTAGCACAAGGTCAATGGTTCTAGAACGAAATATAGAGAATGGCATATGGAATGGCTACAGCAGTGACCAACATATTGAAAACAAAACAATAGATGAAGTGCTTGTAGGTAAGTATATATTTACTATTCTTAACCTCACATTGAAGATATTTATAGTTAACATACCTGTCAAAAATGTTGGTCCTTAATATTTTGGCACATAATTGTGTCTCTTTTGTGACGTTCATGGACAAGGTTGCTGCAAGTGTCAAACAAAAGGCTATTCCTGAGAGCACCCGATCGTCTCATTCTTGCACAGGGAACTCAGACTTTAATGATGGATTGCCCCTGCTTCAAATTGTCCTTATTCAAATTCTCTGGCCATTCCTTTGATGCTTATAGTAAGATGGCATATTTGCACTATATTGTTTTAAGATGTGACTGACTTTTATATATTCCTTTAGAACTTACGAGCACTTATTTTGTTACATATGAACTGTACGCTAAACAATATTTTAATGGTTTTAATTAGCTATCAAATAAAGATGTATTTGTGGCCACTTGACATTTCATCCACAATATTCTGGCTCTACTTCCGGGCGTGCACTGTGCTTCAAAATTCCAAAAATTTATAAATATTAATAAACTCACACCGTAGTCTGCAAATCCTGGTTTACTTTCTGATGAAAAATGAAGCAGATGAAACTAGTTTCCAGTGGCGGCTCGCACAGGGTGTGCTGTGAGGCGGGGCAGGGTGGGGGTGTAGTAAACTCGGATATACGACAGAACGGAGGAAAGTAATCTTCCGTTCCATCGTATGTCCAAGTTTACTACTACCCCACCCTGCCCCTCACCTGCCGCACCGCCCCACAGCATGCCCCATGCGAGCCGCCATTGCTCGTTTCTAATTTGTTAGGAAGAGTGTAGTATTCTCAGGTCATGTTATTATGTTCCCTTCATTCTGTACCTAGCTGCTCAGCCAGTGTCAGTGTTCCGCGTAGAATGTTAGTGTGGGTGGAATGCTTGGATACTGTGTGGGACTGCGGCAGTTGGGAAGATGGGCTGAGCAGCTAGGATGCTGCTCCTGGTGGGGTTTATGCTGGGGTTTATGCTGGAGTCTATTCTGGGGCCTATTGTGGAGCCTGATCTGGGCCTGTTCTGGGTTTACTACTTCTACACCTAAGATCTCAATAAACTTCATCTACTCCTACCTGGCCACGTCTACAGCGTCTACTTGTACATCCTGCACACGTGGGGCCAGCCCACTACATTTATGGCGACGATCTGGAGCTCATCTCACGCAAAAGGTAGCTTGATGACAACTAAGAATGAGGAGTGGAGCAAGA
Source organism: Triturus cristatus (assembly GCF_964204655.1). NCBI lineage: Eukaryota > Metazoa > Chordata > Amphibia > Caudata > Salamandridae > Triturus > Triturus cristatus. The sequence goes on along the minus strand of NC_140590.1, from coordinate 1,543,223,702 downwards.
TTACGTGTAGAAAAGAACCTATGTCAAGAAAAAAAAGAAACAAGCATCAAGAAATTTTGAAGAAAAGTAAAGAAACCCGTCTTGTGACGCAACTGAAGTTAAAGAAATATGTCAAGTATGCCTGTCTACTCCACCAGTGTCAATCGCAACGGACAGCCCAGCCCAGGCATGCTGTGTCTTCATCTCATCATCTACTACATCAAAAAAAAAAAAAAAAGCTACAAGCCAGTCTACTTTTACAGTCTAGAAAAACGTCTATTGTGCCACAACCAAGGAATTTTGAACAAGTGACAAGGTAATCTTTGGCTGTTTGTGACTTTGCCCACAAGTACGTGGTTAAAATGTTCTCTTTAGCGAAAGGAAACCAGTTTTAAATTTGTGGCTGTTCAGAAGTTTTAGACTTCAATTTCCCATGGGCTCTGAAAGTGTGACTTGTTATTCAAATCTGCGTGTGTTATTTCGTGCCCAAATTGTTATTGAAGTTTCGTTTTTTTTTGACTGGTACAGCGTTATCTTAATGGATGCAATAAAATACTAATTGTCAAGTTTGAAGGAAGCGAGTGAAATACGGAAAGTTTTATGAAGCGAGCGATGGACTGTGGGGAAATGTGACCTCATGTTGACTCTTGACTCTTTTCAACTAGTCTGCCGCTTTGGGCCATCTGTGTGTGGAAAATACATTTTCTATACTCCTTGGCTGGTGAGAATTTAATGTTGCGCTTATTTGAAAAATTCAAATGTGGCTCGTGCACCTCACCTGGTCAGTGTGTTGCGCGAAGCAGTTCCTATGACGTCCATTTCATTCTAATGCACGTTTTGCTTCCAAAGGTCGTATCTATGCTGGGGATGCCGGGAGCCATCTGGTACAACGTCAGACGGCGTGCCTCCATTTTGTCATTGGTGATGTGTGTTCATTCGTCTGGTTTTTCATCATCTGCCAACCACGTTTGTTTCATAATCTACCAACCACGTTTTGTGCGCAAAAAAAAAAAAAAAATGAAGTTAATTGTAAAAATCGTCGACGTTTGGGCACAGGTGCTGCAGTACTCGTGCAGTGAGAGCCTGAGGGGAATTTGCGCATCGGTGTAACCAAGAGCAAACGGAAAATAAAAAGGAAAAGAACTACGAAATAAGAAGAAGCAGAGAAGTGGTGTCTTCGTATTTAAAAAGGTACTGTGTTTAAAAAGGTAGCAGCGGAAAAAGGGTCAACAGTAAGCACTCACTGTTAGCTGATGAAGCGACGAAGCGGTGTATTCAAGTTTCCAAACTGCGTGCGCCACTATATTCATTCAGTGCTCTATTGTTTTTAGGAACGCCTGTCGCGGTGACAGGCACACCATTGACTTTAGAAATACGAGTTGTAGGACATGTTTTTAAGATTTCATGTAAAAATGTTTTTTTTTCACAAGTGGAAGAATTTAACGCAAAAATGTTTCACAAGAGAATTTATTTATCGCAAAAATGTTTATTTCTTTCTACAATGTCTTGTGATTGCTGTATGCCAACGTTGTTTTAACGCTATGTAAAAGTTCTTGTTTTGTTGGCATGGGAGTGGGTACTAGTCCCATGTCTCCTATTTACGCAGTTTCTTGTTTCAAATGTTTGTATCCCTGCCTAGGGATGGGAGTGGGTTTTTAGTCCCATGACCCTTATTTCAATGTTTTTATCCCTGCCTAAGGGATAGGGGTGGGTTTTAGTCCCATTTCCTTTTTAGATAGTTTTATCCCTGCTTAGGGATGGGAGTGGGTTTTTAGTCCCATGACCCTTATTTCAAATGTTTTATCCCTGCCTAAGGGATAGGAGTGGGTCTTAGTCCCATTTCCTTTTAAGATACTTTTATCCCTGTTTAGGGATGGGTGTGGGTTTTTTTTTAGTCCCATCACTCCAAGGGGGTTTTAGTCCCACCTTTGTTATTTTGAGTTTGGGTGTCAGTCCCATTTACTCTGTTATAGGGGGTTAGAGTCCCACCTATTTATAGGGGGTTAGAGTCCCAACTATGTAATTAGTAATGGGTGCCAGTCCTATTTACTAAGTTTAAAGGGGGTTTTAGTCCCATCTTTTACGTTTTTGTTGGGTTTTAGTCTCTTCATTTACGTATTCGCTGTCTTGTTTGTGGGTAGCCATCTTTTAATGCCACACGGTGCTGCATGTTGGTTTTTCATGCTGCACAAGTCAGTGGGTTTTAGTCCCATGTGACGTATTATGTAAAAATTTGGGTGTCGGTCTCAATCAATGTTTTTTTTTCACGTGGGTTTTAGTCCCATAGTGTCCCTCACATGAGGGGTGGCGTATTGGTTTGTCGCCACAGTCTTCTCACGTGAGAAGTACTTCCTTGGGTGTTGTTCTACCCATAGGCTTTCTACCCGTAAGATTTTACTCTGGGTATCATATTCATTTGTCGTATGTGAGCTTTTATTTCACTTCTAAAAAATTTCTTAGTTCAGTATTAAGGGAAGGGGATGGTGTTAGTGTGTTGATCTATGCTTGCATCTTTCCTTTCTTCTTAGTGTTTCTGTTTTCCCTCTCGTGATGTATTTCTACATGCATTCCTGGGTTTATGGACTATTCATATCTTGTGTACATTTCTGTATTTATTTGTTTGCTTATTAGTAGTTTGGGTTTATTTTAGGTTTTATTAATTTTCAGTGTAAAGGAAGAGGATGTGTAGTATCCTCAGGTCATGTTATTATGTTCCCTTCATTCTGTACCTAGCTGCTCAGCCAGTGTCAGTGTTCCGCGTAGAATGTTAGTGTGGGTGGAATGCTTGGATACTGTGTGGGACTGCGGCAGTTGGGAAGATGGGCTGAGCAGCTAGGATGCTGCTCCTGGTGGGGTTTATGCTGGGGTTTATGCTGGGGTCTATTCTGGGGCCTATTGTGCAGCCTGATCTGGGCCTGTTCTGGGTTTACTACTTCCACACCTAAGATCTCAATAAACTTCATCTACTCCTACCTGGCCACGTCTACAGCATCTACTTGTACATCCTGCACACGTGGGGCCAGCCCACTACAAAGAACTATAATATTCTGCAAGTATAAACAGATGACCAACTGCAATTGATGAGTAGAGTTGGTGGTGTCTAATGTTTGGGGTCATTTTTTGCACTTTTTAGATGTTTATTCTTTTGTATAATTTTTTTAAGCCCTATTACATAATTTCACAGTACCCCCTGTTACTGATACTGTGGGGTTCGGTACCTTCATGTTTTGAAAGTCCCAGCCAATATAAGTATGCCCCTAAGAAATTCAGAAAAATAACTATGGTTTTGTGTTTCTGCACCATGTCCCACATGTTACTCCTCATTTGTGAGCCGCTTTTCAATAAGAGATTTCGTCTACTCTGATAAGGCAAATGAAACACTGACAGAAAACCAGCGGAATCTCATCTGAAATTATAGATCCCCTTTAAATTCTTCATTTCTCAATAGAACCTCATAAGAATAAAATCATTGGTGCATAGAATTAACACCCACCAGCATTTGTGAACTTATAATGGGCCCCAAAAGCGTCTACGTGTGCCACTTGGCTCAGCAAGGAACTGGTACCCTCTTCATTCAATCCTGCTTCAGTAAATACAAGACTGTTGGATGGTCTGCTGTTGCAACCATAATTTCTTGAAAATTTCACTCAGCCGTCACGCAAGACTAGGTGGTAGAACTATTTGTTTCTTAGTGCTAAACTATGGAACAGTTAGCCACTTTCCTCCCACAGTGAGCTGAAACACAACTTCTTACTAAAGCTCCTTAAGACCCCAGCTCATTGCTTCCTACCTTGCTAAGCTGCTCGGTGAATTGTAGCCTCCTCTTTCTTCAGAGGCATAATACCTTCATAGATCACTCTTCACCTATTCAAGACATCCGTCATTCAATATTTCAGGATGTACTGTGTGAGAAAAAAGAGGATGATAATGCAATATTCAATGTTGTGCAATACTAGGCTGTTATTCAAAGCCACAGCTGATAGGAGACTGACATATTGTCATATATTTTCAGATCCTGATGATGTTGGCAAAGTAGATGTGGATGATGGGTACTGTTGAGGTGATAAAATAGGCCTATCTCATTTGGCGATCAAAGTGGATTCAGAGGTTCCTGACTGTCTTTGAGGAAATGGCAATGGTTAGAGTGCAAGAGATGACCATATGAAGCTTCTTGGGTGCTGTGGAAGAGAAGAGAATATTTTGGTTGCTGCAGAATTTAGCATGGGAGAGCAGAGGGAGATCCACTGGCATAATGCATTGAGGCAGTCCTTGACCTCGACTTTGGTCTGGAATTTAAAAACTTAGGAAAGGAAGACAATATGAGTCATCTGAACAGACATATTAGATAATCACAAATGAACAAATGCTATCACCAAGAAAGCTTATGCTTTGCAAAACTAAACCGAGCTAAGATAAACCACTTATGTATGTAAATGGTCAGTGACGTAATAAAGAAGCACCATAAGATAGAAAATTATAGGGTTAGAGATAATCATTCCTCCATCTGCTGGACAGAGCCATATGTTTCCAATGCCTGAGACTTCCATGCAGCAACACCACACTCAAAAAGTTACTAGTCACAGAGGAGAGTGAAGAATAACAGAAAAGGATGCCCACTAAGAAAGCAAAATCTACTTTCTAACAAAAAGAAACATAGTCCAACAACCAAAACACACACTGAGTCTCAATTACAAGTCACATTTCATGTTAGCAGTTTTTTAAAAAAGAGCTACTTCATCCCTCCATCACCAAAACCTAATTGGAATAAAAATGGGACAATGTAACCATACTCAAGTGTCATCGCCTTGATGGATAGCCCATTCAAGCAATGCCAAACCATGCTAGTCAGTCCATCAAAGATTCTTCATTCATTCGGCCAGTAAGGGCCTTAAAAGCACACAAGAAAAAAAACAATTGTACCAAAGATACTTATAAATACAAAGGCATAAAAAGAGACCATAAATACATAGCAAATCCGGTAAAATAAATGCATTACCAACCTGGCCCGCGGGCCTTAGGCCCAGCAGCTGTGCCCGGGCAGTTAGTGGTCAATCGTTGCCATCTAGCCCATCTAGATCTAGCAAAGGTTTGAATCTATTGGCTATCGGAAGTGCAAACCTACCGCTATCGCCCTGGGTGGTACTCACAGGTATGAAATTGGACTGTTTGGGGCAATCAAGAAGAATAGAGTTAGTGGGATAAAAGTGTTGAAGGGAACAACCTTAATTGTCATATTAGACACTTGCATGAAATGACTCTCAACAAGTGCTTTAGCATGTATGGGGTGTCTTACGTTGATTACGACACAGTCTCCCTCAACGTTTTTCCTCACCCTATGACCCACACAGCCCAGTCTTCTGGCCATCATAACATGGGTGTACAAATATTGCCCATTTACTATGTTACTGTAACACCAATGAGTGACCTTGTGCATAAGATCCAACGTGGATTCTTTCGATCCTTGCGTGATTGGTGGAACTCCCAATAAAATGGCCACTAAGGGTGCTGATTCTGAGGAAGCTCTAGGTAAGTTGGAGTTCCCTCTCGAGCCATTAGGGGTCTTTTTTGTTGGATGTGTGAATTTTACTCTTATTTGATTATTGTGCCCCTTGCAGCTGAGCCAGCTGAGCCACCTGAGCGGGTGTGTCCTGGATATCAGTGGCACGGATGATCTCTGTCCCTTGACACCCCTCACCCACTGATTGGATAACATATTGATTTTTTTTTTTTGCAGAGTTTTATATAGCGCAAACTTGACCCAAATCCAATCAAGTATCAGAGCGCTTTACATAGCACCAGTTACGTTACATTAGGACACTCATTCATTCTTTGTTAGGCACGGGGAGATTAAGTGATTTGCCCAGAATCACAGGATGTTCAGCGTCATTACCGAGACTCGAACCCAGTCCCCCAGGTCTGAGGTCGAGCACCCTTGCCGTTAGGCCAACTCCTCTCCCCTTTTGACTCTCCTGGTTAGGACGACTGGGCTCATGTGATGGCCCCCCTGTACTAATCAATCCTATGGGTGTGAGCCTAGCCGCACAACTGGTCCCCACAGCCACAGGCTTCGTACCAAAGATATGAGCCTCAGGGGCAAGCAGGGAAAAATAACTGAGCTTGGCCTCTATACCTTCAAGCCGTAGAACAACAGGAGCAAGCAACTCTTTAAACAAGTATTCCAACCTAGAAAATAAATTGTCTGAGAATTGCTCCAAGTCAATATTGGTTGTCAGGGAAGCCTTGTTCTGTGGGTGAGTCTGGGTTGCTCTTTTTCCACCGTTCTTCTTCCTTTTGACTGGGGGTTCAGTAGATAATATTGCTGTGGGCAAAGAACCAGAACCGAATACTTCCCCTGCTTCCTCGTGATTATCCGAGGGTAAAGAACCCTGAATGATTTTCTCTCTTTCCAGGGAAAGTCTCATTTTGGTCAGGGGCATCTCTGATTAGAAAAGAGTCTATGGTGGTTACAGTATCACCCCTGTTGGGCCAGCGGTCATTTTCCTTTTGCCAATTGTCGTGGACCTTGCGCAGTTACGGTTGAGAATAGGGTGTCAGAGAGAAATAACGTGTGTATTACACCACTACACCATGCAATGGGCCTTGTAATCAGAGATCCGCTGGCTGACCCCTCCAAAAACCCAAGTTAAGCTGTGCTCTTTTACAAGACAAGGGAGGGCAAAGCACTCATACAGCCTACACGAAGCCACCTTCAAAATGCCAAGGGTGCAGACGGGCCTGCTCTTGGCCTGGGCACGTCCCAAGCAGCGGGAGCCCCGACTGGCCAAAATGCGCCTCCAGGCACAGAACAACAGCAAGTGCGGTGGCTATGTCGCAATGGACACTGGGGCCTGAAGTTTCTCGTTGCCCCTCCTGTGTCCTGGCAGTACAGCAATGGGCGTTCTGCACAGCATGAGCCCCGACCAGCGAATATGCGCCTCCAGGTGCAGAGCAGTAGAGTGTACGGCATCTATGCCGCAACGGATGCTGGGGCCTATAGTTTCTACTACCACCTCCGGTGTACCAGCAGTACAGCAAGAGGCATCCCGCGACGCATCAGCCCCGACCGGCAAATATGTGCTTCCAGGCGCAAAGCAGCAGCATGTGAGGCGGCTATGCAGCAAAGGACTCTGGGGCCTGTAGTTTCTCCTGCTCCCTCCTGTGTCCTGGCAGTACAGCAAAGGGCATGGTCACAAAATGGGCCTGTCGGTAGTGTCTTTGCACCTCTTTGGTGCAAACGACCTGCCTCAGTGCAAGTCTATAGGAGGATCCGCAGCACTCTCTGCACGTCGTCAGCCATGGGCTCAATGTAGCCCGACACACACGATGAGTTCTCTGGAGTTCAGTTGATCGCTATTGTTAGCTTGGCAGGGAAACCACACAGACACCCATCCATGACCCCAGTGGATACAATCTGGTCAGCCCATTGTAGGGTGGATGCAGGGTGAAGAAACAGTCACCACAGGCTGTAAGCATGCCCCCAGGCTTCTCCACACAGCTACAGATGCAAGGACAAGCTGCCAGAGCCAATCCTTACAGGCCAGGATCTCCACCGCTCACCGCAGAATCCTGCAGCAGGCCCCCACCTAGCTTCTGCACTCACTGGCCAAGGGTAGTGGGTTCACAGGTCTGAGGTCTGATACATCCGCCTCGATCACCGGGCGTCATAGGGATGGCAGAGCTCTCTCCGTCAGGGCACAAGACCGCACCCTCGCATTTACCAGCTCAGGGACGATCCCTGAGCACCCAGTGGCTGCAATCTCCCTCCATGCTAGTCTTTCTAATACATCTTTTTGTAAACTTTTTTGAAGAATTAATAACACAGCTAAAGCTTTCTGTATTCATGCCTAAAAGGAGGAGGAGTTAGACTGTAGTCAACTCGTAGATGTCGGCAGCAAGGTTGAATCAGAGTGCATGTGTTTAGGGGGACACAATATTCACAGCTCATTAATGTAATTTATGAATTTGTGCCCATTTGTACTCTGCAGAATATTGTGCTATCTAATTTAATACCAACTTTCGAATATCTGTTTTCCATTTGGTATTGAGTCCTCCAAAAATGCTTGTCTTTAAGTGTGAAATACAGGCACAAATGATGAAAAACTCCATGGCATCCTTCTTTTGCAAAAGGCCATCCAACATTTTTTGTAAAGTTGCACATACTCATTTCATTTTGATTTCAATGACATTGCATTAACACACTATCTGTCTACTGACCATAGTCATTAATTAATACAGGTGAAGCGTCATGTTGAAGACAGGCATTATTGTCCTATCACGTCAAGTTAGCTCTCATGAAACTTTTTATTCTTTACATTTTATTAAGATTCGCCAGTTATTCTTGTACATGAGCTCTCCCCTACCCAGGAATATTTACTGTTTGTTTCTGTTTTACCCCTAGTTCAGGTGGCTCAGGTAGATTGGGTGGTAAATAAGATACACTTTGTTTGTCATCCACTTGATCAACTAAGAGTTAATTTTGCAGTGCTGTGGCCACATAGTGCCGGTCCTTGAAGGGCCTGTGCTTCTGCTAGAGACAACTTTGCATTCTGTTAAGTCACAGTGTCCTTTGTACCACCATTTGACATGTACATCCATTGGTGAAAGTCCGGCACTTAATCTGGTTGTGGTTTGGCAGTAATGTGTGGGAAAGGAGGTCACCAAATTTAATAGGCTGGACCATTCCCTCTGGCTGACTTCAGATCTAAAGACCCTTATGCACTGCTTGGTCTGCTTACTGTATCAGCCACTATTGAAGCTCCATATTCATGATCTGCAGGATCAGACTTTAATCCGCTACTACTGAGGTCTCCTTGAATTATAGACACTATAAAGAAAGCTAACAAGAGTCTGTTTGGTGCATATGTTTAAGGTACCCTCTTCTGGTTATGTGAAGACTACTTAATTTTTTATTAGGCTATGTAGTTAAGTTTGTACATGTCTTGCTGATTCTGTTACCTTATGTAGCAAGTTGAATTTTCTGCCTATCAACTCACCCATTCTTTGAGAAGGAGATGAGGAGTGATATCCAGGAGCAGACTGACCTGGCCAATCTTGCATTTTTCCCAGTGGGAAGTAGGGCAGGAGGCTGCTCTGGATTGCAGTGACTCAACTATGAAAGTACCAAAATCCATTCTCATTGTGGACTATGCCTGAGTCATGTCTGCATATCATTGCTGCTGCTGGACACCTTGACAGGCAAATGGGTTGTTTATGTTTTTTGTTTTCAACTTCTCCAACATGAAATATGGTGGCCATCTTGGAATTTCACCTGCATAGCTTACCACGGCAGCATGGCTCGCGAAGTAGACTGTTGCTGAAGTTTAATCAGAATGTGATTGGTTGTTAAATTTCAGTAATCAGTCCACTATTTAAGTGGCTGTCCTTGGGTTCGAATCTTAGACTCTCTTGCAATCATAGCTCTGTCATCCTAGAGAAATCACTTTCCTCTCACTCTTTTAGGAGGGTATTTAGCATCTTTATTAATATATAAGTAAATGTATATTAAATAGTTGTGTTACAAGTACATGTCAGTCTAGTTACCCATAATTCGGGGCTCTTGTGTCCTTCTAGAACAAGAGAAATACTTTGAGCAGAAGCTGTATCTTCAAGCATGTCCAAGTTCATTAAAGAAGTTATAAGCAATGCAATAGAAGTGAAGGGATTGTATTAATTTCTCGATGACCACAGAAGGCAAAATTGGTAAATTTGGCTATTGCCCCTTGCTCAACCATTGGCATGGAACTGTATATGCGTAGTAGTATCATGCATATAGCAAAGTAACACAAGAAGGGAGTGAAGAGGTAATGCTCAAAAGAGCAGAAGAGTTGGATACGTCCTCCACAAGTTATATTGTCAAAAACAAAGGGATCCACCCTTATGGGAAAGTATAGAAGTGTTCCTCCAGACTACTTGTGTCTCCTACAATGGTGGAAAGCACATAGCTTTGTTTAAATACCCCTCATCCAACAAAAGGACCCTTGGCGGCATGCTTTATCATCGGGGTCTTCCCGCCCCGCTACAGGACAGGCGTGCTGTAACCTACGACTACGTGGGAGCACTGGTTATGAAAAACAATACTATGTGTGGTTTAGGAGTGTGAGTGGAAGGGTTAGAAGTGAGTGAATGGTGACTGGTGAAAAATTAAAAAATACCTGGCTCAGTGGAAAAAATACATTTTAATGTTCCTTTGAGCTGGTATCATTAAAAGTGGGGAATGTGATGGAGATACTATGCTTTGATGAGCAGTGTCTCCAGTGTCGACATGTTTCAAAGCCCTCCCCTGGCTTCTCATCAGGACCTAGAAGCGATCCCTTCTACACTCAAATCAAAACAACTGTGTATTTACATATAATCCTAACTAAGTGGTGCACATAAATTCTACATGCACAGTATACTATACCCCAGTAGATATATATTGCTGAATGGGTTCTGGAAGAATAAAAACAGAGTTAAAATAAAATAACACATCCAAACTGCACCATATGTGGTGTTGACCTGTAAAGAAAAGTGATATATTTCTCTGATATATTTTTCTTATCTTTATCTGTTATAATTGGTAATCAGTGCTGTGTTATGCCGCGAGATGGGACAATACAAAAACATATACACACAAAACATAAAACACACACTCTATATCTACGGACCGCGTGGTGTGCGTATCCATATGATAAGTATAACTGAGAGTATCTGTTAAATATATCTCTCCTTCAAAAAACAGTTTAGTGACAGATAAAGAAGCCTCCAAAGTTTAGGAAGTTCACGAACTCTTGTATCCCCCAGATAATGCCCCATGAGCCTTAAAAACGGGAGGGAAGGGGTCCTATAGTCACATACTTTTAAAAGAAATTGAAAAAGAAAAAGAAAAACTGTTGGTTTTGAGATCCTTCTTAATTGAGCAGCGTTTCACTGTTGCAAATCGGCTGTGCGGTACTTACAATATCAAGGTTACCTCCCCACCAGGACACTGCCTCGCCGTGGCTCTGTGGAACATTGAGCCAGTGTGGGCAGTGTCTTTAAATACAGAGCATAATTGATAGGTTTGTCGCCAAAAGAACTGCACTAATTGGTACAAACACTGGTCTGTCAGAATAACCAAGATGGTGACCTAAAATGACACCTCCAGCTGAATGTGTTTGTTCTTCACTTCCTGTTGCTCAAGGGTGCTTGTTCCTCACTTCCTGTTGCTCAAGGGTGCCTGTTGTATAGCCCTAAGAGCGAAAAAGACTAGTGCGCTAACTAAAAGGACACTACCTCTTCCTAACTCTTTAAAAAATGTGGACCAGCCGGATAGCGTATACAGAGCGTAATAGACTGGAGCTCTCACTAAAAAAGCTTCCTGTTGTACGAGCGTATAATGAAAAAAATAATAATAATATTTCAAATAAAGTAAACCAGGTCTGGGCAAGTATTTACTAATGGTACATGTAATCGCGTTTATGGTAGACATTGTACCAAGGGATTGTGCAGCCAGACATGCGAGTTACTCCGAATTGTTTTTTATCATGTTTAATAATATGCACTACAAAATGGGGGTATTGGCACCTCAGAGTAGAGGGGTGAACTCATGACGGCATAAACAAATAAATACAAGAGTGGCAAGTCTTGTGGCAAGACAATGATTTTCCATGTTTCTATTCGGCCCCTCATGGCGACATTGTTGAGGTTTTTATGTCGACCCCTAGTGTTTCTTAAAAAACGGTGTGTTAACAAAACTGGGTTTTTGCCCAGTTGCTTTAAAAGATGTTTATGTAGAGGACATATAGTGGTAATGATACCTCTCTACAGAAGGGTGAGCTCAAGATGGCATAAGTGAATAAGAGTGAAAAAACGTGTGGCAGGACATTCAATTCCACAGGGTAATGTACAGGCCACATTATTTCAGGGGTGTTTTCCAGCTGGCCCCAAGTATTTAATAGAAGGTTTGCAAACATAAGGGTTCTGCCCAGTCGTTTCAAGAGTTTCTATGCAGTGTATTTGCAATAGTTTTCTCTTCCCAGAGATAGTGACAAAAGCCACGGGGAGATACAAATCAGCTAAATTGACCCTAGGAGATGTCGTCGTTCGGGCCTGTAATGTGTGTCCCCATTCAGAACACCCACCGCTGTTCCTTCTCGAGAAGGCCATGTTCACTGTTCAGTTCGATAATGGTCCGCTGTAGGTCTTCCATTGTGTGTTGGGTTGTCAAGTAGTGGGTAGCCATTTTCGTAGTGCTTGTTTTGCAAAGTACGTTGCTCCTGTGCTCTCCTATGCGTGTCTTGACAGGTCTAGTTGTCATTCCAACATTTACATTCCGCATGGGCAAGTGATGATATAAACCACATTCTTGCTGTTGCAGTTCGTACATCTCCTCTGTTCCCATTCCCTACCATTCCTGAATTTTATACTTTTGCTTTTCTTCATCAGGTGGCAAGTGCTGCAATTACCACAAGGATAATGGCCCTTCACTGGGGGTAGGAGGGTATTTTCTGCCTCATTTGCTAAGGTGTGTTGTGGTATTGTGTGGACCAGCATGTACTTCAGGCTCCTTCCCCTTTTGTGTGCAAACATCGGTTTGGGAAGGTTGAGGATTCCGCATGCCGGGGGTCCCCAATGTTTGTTTACAATTTTTGTCTCTTGATTGGAGTTGGTATTGTAAGTATTGACACATATTGGCCTCTATTCTGGGTCCTTAGGTACTCTCCGTTCCAGCAGTGCTTCCCTATTGTTGTTACGTGCCCTCTTCATGGCTCTGTCAATGATTCGTGTAGGGTAGTTGCGTTTTTTTAATTTCTCTTGTAGATCAGTAGCCTGCCTCTTGAAGTCTTTAATCTCTGTACAGCTCTTCTGCATGCGGAGGAACTGTCCGTATGAGAGATTGTCACGAAGGTGGCGGGGATGGAAGCTGTTATATAACAGCAGACAGTTCTTTGCTGTAACTTTAAAGTGAGTGGTAGTCTTTAAAGTGCCCTCATCTGGGTAGATTTTCAAATCCAGGAAGACCAAGTTGGTCCGTGAGGTTGTGCTGGTGAATTTCCGATAGATGTTTTGTTGGTTCAGCCAGGTCATAAAGTTTTCTTTTGATGTAATGTCTCCTTCCCATATAACCAACACATTGTCTATGTAATGTTTCCATGTTTTTATGTTGTTGATAAACGGGTTACTGGGTTGTAGGATCTTCTTTACTTCTAGGTGGTAGATATACAGGTCAGCTATACTAGGAGCAAATGTGCTCCCCATGCTGGCCCCGTGCTTCTGTAGGTAGATGGTATCCTCGTAAGCAAAGACGTTTTTTGTAAGTGCCAGGAACACACATTCCACAACCACGTTACGTGGTGTGTGGTATCCCCAATTGGTGGTGAAAAGTACCTCCTCAATGATAGTTAGTGTCTCATCATGTGGGAGACTGGTATACAGACTCTCCACGTCCAGTCCCATCAGGAGGTGTCTGCTGGGTTCAAAGTCAATTCATTGGAGTAGCTGTAGAACTTCCTTTGTATCCTTCAGGTATGTATCAGTTTTTTGGACCAGTGGGCGAAGGAAAGCGTCCACAAACTTTGATAGTGGTTCTAGTATGGAATCAATGCCCGATACTATGGGGCGGCCTGGAGGTTGCACAAGGTCCTTGTGGATCTTAGGAATGATGGAGACGTAAGGGGTCCTTGGTGATTTTTTGATGAGGAAACCAGCTTAGTTTTTGAAGATCCAGTTGTGTGCTGTCGCTTCTTCCACCATGGAGGCTATCCGAATCCTGATGGATTCTGTGGGGTCTTCTCGTAGCACTTCACACACCTTAACAATTGAGGCAAAAAATACCCTCCTACCCCCAGTGAAGGGTCATTATCCTTGTGGTAATTGCAGCACTTGTCACCTGACGAAGAAAAGCAAAAGTATAAAATTTAGAAATGGCACGGAATGGGAGCAGAGGAGATTTATGAACTGCAACAGCAAGAATGTGGTTTATATCATCACTTGCCCATGCGGAATGGAATATGTCGGAATGACAACAAGACCTGTCAATACACGCATAGGAGAGCACAGGAGCAACGTATGTTGCAAAAGAAGCACTACGAAAATGGCTACCCATTACTTGACAACCCAACACACAATGGAAGACCTACAGTGGACCATTCTCGAACAACTGAACAGTGAACCTGGCCTTCTCGAGAAGACACAGTGGTGGGTGTTAGGATATTTTAACTCTATTTTTATTCTTCCAGAACCCATTCAGCAATATACCTACTGGGGTATAGTATACTGTGCATGTAGAATTTATGTGCACCACTTAGGATTATATGTAAATACACAGTTGTTTTGATTTGAGTGTAGAAGGGGTCTCTTCTAGGTCCTGATGAGAAGCCAGGGGAGGGCTTTGAAACATGTTGACACAGGAGACACTGCTCATTAAAGCATACTATCTCAATCACATTCCCCATTTTTAATGATACCAGCTCAAAGGAACTTTAAAATGTATTTTTTCCACTGAGCCAGGTATTTTTTTAATTTTTCACCATTCACCATTCACTCACTTCTGACCCTTCCACTCACACTCCTACACCACACATAGTATTGTTTTTCATAACCAGTGCTCCCATGTAGTCGTAGGTCGCAGCACGGCCCGTACGGCAGCAGGGCGGGAAGACCCCGATGATGATGCATACAACCAAGGATCCTTTGGTGGGTGAAGGGTATTTAAGCAAAGCTGTGTGCTGTCCACCATTGTAGGAGACACACGTAGTCTGGAGGAACACTCTATACTTTCCCATAAGGGTGGATCCCTTTGTTTTTTGACAATAATGCATATAGCGTCTGTCATCTAATCAGAAGGTTAAAAACTTCCAACTGCTCATCTTTCATAATATATGTCACTAACCTAATTCTACCTTTAGTTGTATTTGCAGGGTATTAGTTTATAAAGTTCAACAATTACACATTGGGTATCCAGGCCCTGAGTCAAAAATCGACATAATTAAGAGAATGAAATTATATAATGTATAAAGGAGGTGTGTTTTTAAAAGTCTTTGAAAGCAAAATAAGTTAGCAGTAAGTACATATTAGATGCTTACTGTTAAATGCATTATCCCCCCAAAAAAGGGGTATTGGTGAAGTTTTGATATTCCATGTACCAATTATGGAACTACACCGTAGAGCTGTGATGAACTTTCTTCAGGTAATATTTTCAGAAAAAAGAAGTGGTTAAGTTTATTGACCCAGTTGAGCAATGTTATAGCTTCGGATGGTGTATCGAAAATAGATAATAAGAAAACAAGGTCACAGGAAAGTAAAGATCACTTTTTTCATGAGTCAGAAAAAGTAGATGAAATTTCTATGTATTTATTCCATAATTGTATAAATATTGTATAACTATCAGCCATATTGTTCAAATATGAAACATATTGTCCACCTCTAAAAGACATTTGCTTGAAGTAAACAATGTTGTCTTATAGAAAAGGTCTGTGTATAATTCGATTTCCATTTTTGATTTTAGGAACGTACCAAGGACAGTTTACCAACGGGATGCGTCATGGATATGGCGTTCGTCAAAGTGTGCCCTATGGCATGGCAGCTGTGGTACGTTCTCCTTTACGTACCTCCCTTACATCTCTACGAAGTGAACACAGCAATGGCAACTTGGTCCAGCAGGACACTCTCCTTTCGTCTCAAGAGAACATTATCTCTCCTACCATTTGCCGTGGGGGATTTGCACTCTCACTCTACTCTGATCCCGAGACCATCAAGCTGGAAAAAGGGGGTCTCTTCAGAAGAGGATCATTCTTAGGCAAACTTACAAAGTCAGAATCAAGGTCTTCCCTGACCAGTCAGAGAAGCAAGCTCAGCTTCATTAAGAGTGTTAGCGGTTACAGCTCCGCAGCCAGTGATGCTACATCCACTGTGAGCTACGGAGATGGAGCTGAGGGGGAAGATTTCCTGCCTGTTGAGTCCGATATTGATGCTACCACCACTGAAGTCTACATGGGTGAATGGAAAAATGATAAGCGATCTGGCTTTGGTGTTAGCGAAAGAACAAGTGGCCTCAAGTATGAAGGGGAGTGGCAGGACAACATCCGGCATGGATACGGCTGTACCACCTTACCAGATGGTAGGAAGGAAGAAGGCAAGTACAGGAACAATGTGTTCGTCAAAGGAATGAAAAAGCGAGTGATACCTCTGAAGAGTGCAAAGGTTAGGCAGAAGGTCGATAGAAGTGTGGAAGGAGCACAGAGAGCAGCTGCCATTGCAAGGCAAAAGTCAGAGATTGCTGCCTCCCGGTGAGTGCTGTTCAAATGTTCACATCAGGTTAAGAATATTTTGGTAATGTAAAAACATACAGTAACACACCTATCAATTTAGTAGCATCCGAAGAGTCTTAAATATTCCATTCTTTACAGCAAGTATATGTACGATTTTAATGTTACATTGTGGCCTAATGCTATGGGCTAAAAAAATTGTTAAAGGTTTTCTCCCTACAAGGGAAGGGACTTTACTGATTGAAATAGCCCTCTGCAGGAGGCTATATTATTTCAAGAACATTCCACACCACAGAGAGTGGAAAATGCTAACCAAAAAGAAATAGAAAAACAAACATTGGAATGTTGGAGCAGAAGGTCTATAGCAGCCCTTATTGCTCCACACCACTCTACTGTCTTCAGTGGAACACCCAACATTCCAGATCATTATTGCCCACCACTTTAACAGCCATTATTGCCTTGCTGGTAATGGCAATAAGGCTACTAGCTTTGCCATTATTTGGCTTAGCTCCCAAGCCGTAAATTCAGTTCATCATTGGACAAGCGGCTCCTCTCAACCCCACAGCAGCACCTCTTTCTCCATAAGCTGCAATTGATTTTGTTTTGTGCCAATCCACCACCTTTGTTCTCAAAGTGGAAATGTTAGCCCTAATGCTACATAAGAAAATTAACATATCAGGTCAGGTTGTGTTTTCTACTTTACTGAGTCTGTTAGGAGCTATATTTCCGATATGACATTGACGGGGAGGGACCAGCACAGAGTGAAAGTGAGATCAGCTTCTGATGAGAGAGCTGCTGCTTCAGCCTTAAGGGGAGCGTTGGCACCTAGAACTGGGGGTCAGTTGTGGTGGTGTGACTCAATTTCGGGGTGCCTGTGTTCTGATTAAGAGAGAACCTAGCCTTGCAGTTCAGGCTGGACTGTTCCTATTGGAGCACGGCCAAAACTGTTTCCTATATGTCTGGGTCTAATCTAAGGTAGAATAGTGGGGAAAAATGAGTCCCCTGCTTACTGTGCCACTGGAACCAAGTTACACCTGACTTAAGAGCCTCATCTAGAGTTAAAACAGTCTTCGGTTTGTGGTGTTTTGGTTCAGAGAGGTCTTAGCTTGGAAGATCAGGCTTGACTCTTCCTATTGAAGCAGGTCCAAGACCGATTTGCAAATGGCTAAGTCTATTCTGAGGTGACATGGTGGGCAGAACAATGATGGACTGGGATGCGGTCCCCAAGTTAAAATTACCAGTGGCTGTGATTAATTCAAGCATTTCACTTTTTTGTTCACTTTAGTGCGACTCGCCACAGTGCGATGGGTAGGCCCAGATCTAAGCCCTGTGCTCACTGTGCTACTGGATCCAAGCTGGACCCAACTGAAGAGCCCGAAAGAGGGCAGAAACGGTCTTGGGTTGTTTGTGTGGCAGTTCAGAGAGGACGTCACTTGACAATTTGGTCTGGAATGTTCCTGTTGGAGCAGGACCAAGACTGATTTGCATATGGTTGGGTCTAATCTGAGGTGGCATGGTCAGCACAAAAAACAATTAACTGAGACCAGTGGCTGAGATTTTTTCAAGCATTCCACCCATTCCTTTTTTGTTTACTTCAGGAACAACACCTGAAAGTTGCAAAAAACTAGGAACACTGGAACAAGGCATGCTGGAGGCAGGGGCAGCTCCTCTGTTTGAGAGGAGGAGCGTCACCCCACTTAAATTACCCACAAAGATGGAAATAAAATTGTAATTCGTTACTGTTTTATTCTTCATCCTCCAGTCCTGAACCGAGTGTCAGGACGGGGGTAGGGCTGCTGCTGAATAACAGCAGTAGGGAGGAGGGTGCGCTGTTTTTGCACTTTTCAAAGTGCGCATGTCCCTTTGACTGACCTTCATGCGACGTCCAGCCAGACATGCGCAATTTGTAACTTGTAACCCAGCTGTCTTAAATACAGCTGGGTTAGAGTAAGTGCAGGCCTCCAGGAACCTCGGAAGCACAGAGTGAGGTCACTCCCTCCAATCAGGACGCTGCTCTCAGAACATGAGAGCAGCGGCAGGATTGGTGTCTGCACTGCAGCATCCAGTTCCTTTGATAAGGTCCTGAGTAGAGGACATTGACGTGGGTTCAGGTAAGTTTTGTTTTTATTAATATTTGCGCAAGCCTTGCCCCCCTCCCCCATAGATGCCAGCCGCCACTGTCTGGAGGAGAATGGAGCTGGCAGCCAGAGAAGGCTCAGTTCTAGGCCTGTGACAATAATTATAGCTCTAATGGGCAGTATTCTTGGTTGGCTAGCTCCGAACGTTCTAATCTGGGTGCTAGTACATTAATAGAGCTCTATACTTGAGCTCAAGATCCTCAAGAAGAACAATGATGTGATGAATGCATGACCTGTAGAGTTCTTCTCGAGTGTTCATGAAATAAAGATTTAAACGCAACCCTCGAAATTTTCAACAATTTTTTTGAATAAATGTCCATGTCCTTGGGTGGAATGACTATGATGATTTATTCTGTTAAATTTGGGGAGAACATTGTGTATCTTGTATTTGCAGTTGCAATAGTTTTTGTAAACTCTGGTATTGTTTATACGTAAAAGTAAGATATACCAACCTTGCTCTTTTCTATTTCTACTTGTCCATTCAGTAAGTTGTGAACTTCTAAAACAAATCTAATATATTCTGCTGCATATCTTCTGTTTGTTGCTTTCTACAAAATTATTTTGAACAAGAAAACCTTGCAACAAAGTTGGTACCCATTTCTAGAGTTATGTCTTGTATATGTCAGCTTGAAGCAAAGATAGCATTAATGTTTACTAATTTATATTAAGATGTTAAATGCCCTAAAAGACACTGTGGAGTAGAGTGATGTTTAAGTAAACAATCAATTTATCATTCAACATTTTCAATGACATGTTCGAGAGAATGGCCTACATTTTCATTACAAAGCCAATTAATGCATTGTTAAATTTACATCAAGCTTTAGTGCTCCTTTTGGTTTGAAGATATGGTAGGCCATCATAAGACATATATATGTATAATAAATAGGCCTATGGAAAACCTATCTTCTCCTTGGAAGGAAACATCCTGTTGTCCCAAATATGTAGAACACTGAAACATCCCCGATGCTGACACCCCCCCACCTTTATACTAACTTGCATTACCGTTTAATGGAAATAACAGAATTCCATGACAGTTGAGTACATTAAAAGTTTATACGTTTTAAGAGGAAAAGCCACAACAGCCTGGAAATATTCTGGACTCCCTTAAAAAAACCAACTGTGTCGGATTCTGAAGACACGCATATTACATTTCCATTTTTAGCCAAAATCTGTTCTTTTGTGCAGTTGCTGTTTTCTGTTGTGCTGTTTTGTACCCTTTTTCCACAGTGCATGAAAACTTTTTGAAATTAAGTGTATGTTTGGTGATCATTCAGTTGCTGCAAGTTTAGCCAGAGGGGAAGGAACTGAGACATGCCTGGGAAAGAGGCCAATTTGCATAACGCAGTGAACACTCACACACTCACAGATTTGTGACTTTCCACAAACAATTTTCAGCACGTTTTCCACCATATAAAATGATTCCCTTCAAAGTCAGAAGTGATTTTCCAGAGTGCAACAAGAAATGAAATACCTCTATAAAAACACTATAGGGGAACTAAGTTCACTCTAGGGAAAATATTTGTATGTGAAACAAATGCAATAAAAGTTAAATATTCAAATGCACAATAATATAATTCACTTCGGCGAATGTTCAAATTAGTGGAAAATTTAAATGAATGCATTTTGGGAAGTTTTGCGGAAATTTACAACTATTGAAGATTCTCTGGACTACTCTTTTATTCTTTATACACACATAGCGTGAAACATACTCGAATCACAGGCACAAACCCTGAAAACCACATTTGATTTTTTTTCAAACTTTCCCTTATGCATTATAGCAGAAATGTTCAAATTAGGTACATTTCCAAACAGTATACTATCTAGACCCTTAAGCATGATATATATCTACATACAGGGGCAGCTCCTCTGCTATGGTCGAGGAGCGTCGCCCCACTGCTTTTAAGCAGTGGGAAGCAGGAACCTAAAATGATAATAACTTTGCGTTATGATCATTTTAGGCTGCTTCCTGCTGCTTTGCGGGCGGGTGAGTGGGCAGGGCTGCTCTTCTCTTGGAGCAGGGCAAAGGAGGAGTGGTTTGCCCACTACTAAGGTCGCAATGACTGTTTGGTTGGCCCTCTCGGGCCGCCCAACTAGTCATGCGCACTTTCCCCGTTCTCCTTGCAGGCTGCATTACAGTCTGCTTGGAGAAGAAACCTGGGCCTCCATTCCCTGGTTGAGCGTCAAACCAGGATGCTCAAAACCAATCAAAACGCTGATTGGTTAGTGGGGCCTGCTTCCTGTTCCTCAATGTGCCTGAGGAGAGCAGGAGCAGAGACGCGGAACCCAGCCAGCAGCAATATAAGTTACTTGTACATTTTGTTTTTATAATTTATCCATACGCGATGCAACACAATCTCGACTTGCCACATCCACTGGCAAGGCAACAACAGGTATGGACCACCAGAAGTAGTTTTTACTAATGCAGTGCCTTATTTCATAGTTCAAATTCATAGCAACCAGTCAGTACATGGGCAGTGCCCAGCATGACGCGTTTCGACTGTTACCTCACGGTCTTGATCACATGACCCGCTGTTAAGTTGAATACGTTTAACTAGTGACCATCTACCACACCCATAAATAATTAAGCAACACCTCTAGCAATGAACTTAGGCAACAGACTACTATGTGAATACATAGACCCATTGAATACAATAAATGTATAAATTCATATAAAACCAACAATGGTAAAATAGAGGTTTAAAACATCTAGATCATAATACAAGGATACCTGCAGCAATTAATACCTAATAGAATAAAATCATACCATAGTGATTCATAATACGCATGGTCCTAGATGTAGATAACATATTTTTTTGTAATAAAAAATAGATATAAAAAACCTCACAGTACATAGGATTAAAGTGCTGATGCTAAAATGTTACACGCTATCAAAAGTGCTGTTGCTAAAGTGCTATTGATAAAGTGCTAGTGCAAAATTGTGCAAGTGAAAAAAATCCCTAACCGAACCAAATATAAAAATCGCAAAGCCACAGGAGCGCTTGCAAGATGTTAATGTGCAAGTGCACTGTGAACACAGTATGATATTGAAAACATTAAGTAATATGGTCTGCAAAGTGTAAATGGGATCTAAAACTGATCTTCCAGAGATTTCATGATCCTTTTTGGTCTGGAGTGTGAGCAAACATTTTGTACAGGTGGGCCTCTCTACATGGACTGAGCTGTCTAATGGTTTCTGAGTGCCCCTCTTAATGTTCTTAGCATATATCGTAAATGCCCATCTATTTCAATGATACTGTTTCACTTTCAGGGTGCAATAAGTTATGAAATTCATATGTCCATCTACAAAATGGGCTTTCTTTCTCAGCTTATACCACCGGATAATTTATATCATAAATACTCTGACCTGGTAAACAAAGCATTCTTGCAAGAGCACAAAATTGCATAAATGTTTCTCGTGAACATTTTGTAAAATTCCATTACAATTTATTGAAAGTGCAATTTTGTATCAAAATGTGTTTTTGCCTGTAACCCACATTACTTTTTTTTTTTTACACAAATGAGCATGTTGAATTAAAACAATTTGCCAGATACCGGTACCAGACTGCTTTGACTAGAAAATGTGTCTTGGTGAGACATTTTCTACTGCTAGCTTGTGAGACATTTCAATGTGAGAAACATGCTCCAAAATTTTGGAAAAATTGAGCAATGATAAATTTCACAAATTAAGGTTGCGTAAATAACATTTCTCCAAAGCCTACCATTATTCCTTTAAATTCATGAGTAAATCATGCCAACATCAGGAATAATAAGACACACCTACATACAAAATCTGTGGCACTTCAGATTGAAAAACAAATGAATTTGTTGCTATGTAACTCCTTTCAGTTACTTCCGATCACAAAATGAAATACAGAAAGAAGGATTTAGATTCTAATTGGTAAAGTAATGGTCTCAGTACAATCATCTTCATTCAATTACCAGTTGGGAACAGGTGACAACTAAATAGAATTGCAGATTCACCTGAAAGCTATAACACATCTCAAACATGCCCAAATGTTCACAAACATCACATTATAAAGTGTTTTATTTCATTCTCATAAATTTCATTGTCATGTCATTGTCAGATTTTGAAAAGGCGCCAGTTTGAAGCATGATCTCATTCATTCGCTTAATAACATTCCTGAACTGCATACTACCCTGTCCACAATTAGTCTCTTCCGCATACATACTCACACACACTCTATCTCTCTCTCCCTCTCTCTCACTTAACTTAATCTACTCTTAAAGTTTGCTACGCAACCTAAACACAGCTATCAATAAAAAAGTAAGATCACCCAAAGCAAGATTTTTATAGTCTGAGTAGAAAACAGGTAGCTTACATTCTTTTTTCTTCAAAGACTTAAAACCTTTAATCAAATGTGGAGCAAGTGAATTGATCACTTAATTCAAGCTCCAAACAAGAGTTAAACAAAGAATAGAATTCAGAATTTCAGTTGTGAAAATTGACCATAACTTTATTGCAACCCCATCACAATTTGCGCTAACAGACCTTTTCAATTTTCGCTATTCTCTATCAACTCTTTATAATGTGTTTCTAATTCTCAATCCCCAAAGTGAGTGTGTCTGATCCTTCATAAAATACACACCACAAACTTAAATTGTCTCTATTGACTCTTCTACACGACACTATGTTAGTAATTGGATACCGTTCTATAAGAAACCTCTTACTAAACATTTAACTGTTTGTTCACTCTTGCTTAAATGTCTTTTAAGGGCTGAGTGATATATTTAACCACCTAGGCAATATCCTGTTGCAGAGAGGAATAAGTCTACGAAATTCTTTTCTCCCAGGGTAGAATGTGAAAAAGCTCCTGTGAACCATTCAGAACTGTGATACATGAGTTGTCATCACTAAGCCTTGCTTTTTGCGGTAAATGTATGTTCTGTGGTACCTACTCCACACCCCAGCATCACTGCTAGATTTAAGACTAGCCTAGTTTTGTTTTGAATCTGGCAGTGCCTGCCCTGTCTACAGCAGCTTTCTTATCCAGAAGTTGATTATGACAGATTGGCTGGCTTTGAGCCATGATTTTCTTATGTATTGTATTGGAAGTGGAACAATACCAACTGGGGCTCCTTGCTCACATATGGCCCTCCAGTAAAGAGCAGGGGGTGCTGCATGTGGTAGCAGAACATGGCCACAAATGGCACTTCACCATATTTTAAATATTGGACTACTGTGGCACGTGCCAACATAGATTGTTATGGGCTATGGAAATGATCCAGTTCATTTGTACAGCACATCTAATGTGTCATAAATGTATGTTCTAGTTATTAAAAACAAGATCTCCAAAAATAATGTCAGTGGGCAGAGGTGACTCTGGGTGCATACCCACCTTGGTTATTAATGTCCTTTAGGCAGTACCCAAATGTTCACTTTTGAGATGATAATGACCACTTCATGACTTCATCAGTTATGTTTAACATGAGGTAATCTGCTTAAACAGCTGTGAAAATCTTCTGTTCTCCCAATTTGGTACCCTGAAAATGATCAAATAAATTCTCTGGGTCTGATTAACAAAAATATTTTACCTTGGTGTGCCTTAATCGTAGAATAATGACAGGGCAGCCATCCCGCTCCTACACTGCCAAAGCCGTGTGAGCACAGCCCGCCAGATTATGAATTTTCTTGGGCCTGGCGGTTATTTCTTTGGCAGTCCCAAAGCACTGCCTCTGAAGATGGGCACCACTATGGAAGTGCCAAATGCAGTTCAAGCACGGCATGGACTTTGCACTCCATGCCGTGCAGGAGCTGTGGTGCATACTCATGCACCCCATGGTCCTGAGGCAACAGCGGGCCCGGTAGGTTCCCCTTTGTTTCCTCTCCGCCACAGTTTTCATGGCCGGCTCACCACCATGAAAACCGTGGCAGGGAGGAAACTCATACTATGTGGCACGCCAAGCATATTGCGGCCCCAAGACCACTGCAACACCATGTCACTGCAGCCCATGGCGGTCCAATCACCCAACTTGTAATAGGGCGGTCGGATCGCCGGTGCATCGGTGCCTGCACCGCCACTGTGGCTACAGCGGTCCATCGTACCGCCGTAGTCATAATTATCCCCTTAGACCCTCATTACAAAGTCTGCATTAACACTAAGGGTAACATAGCTTTCCTGTTTGGAATGTCACACCTTTATGTGTTTTCACCCTCAAAATGTGGATTAACTTTGACAATCAGTTTTTCTTCACTTGTAGCAAATTTCCTCAGATATATTTTGCCTGTTTTCACAGAATAAATGTCACTGGGGAATTATCATAAGGTGCAGTTGTTACTGCAGCTACAATAATCACAAGTCTAGCATTTTTTTCCCAAATAATGGATTTTTGGAAACCAATAATAAGGGCCACAATATGTAACCAACATATGTTCCTTTTACTATCACTAGGCTTTCCAAAGATTATTGTGCACAAAAATCACATTCCTGGGCCCTGCTTTACTCTTTATTGTGCTTTAAATTATATTGCTCTTTAAGGAATCCATGCTTCTTATAACTTTGATTTTGTAATGTAATGTAAGGTGGATTTGTAGAGCACTGCTTGTCACCCGTGAGGGTATCCAGATGCTGAGTAGGTGAGAGTAAGTATATGGTGAGGCTGGGCCTGAGTACAGGCTGTCTCAATGGTCCCGCAAGAAGACTAATTGAAAAACTGGGTCTTCAGTTTCTTGCGGAGTACAAGAAGTGAAAAGTAGGCCCTGATGTTTTGGGGAAGGATGTTCCCGGATTTAGCGGCTTGGCAGGAGTATGAGCAACTTCCCATTCTTCTTCTGTGGATGCGTGGTATGTGTGCAAGTGATGCTAAGCAAAGCTGTCTGGTGGATTAGTGGAAGTGGAGCCGGTGATTGAGGTATGCGGGTCCTGTGTTGTGGTGTGATGTGAATGCATGTGTGAGAAGTTTGACCTGACAGCGCTTCTGGATGGGGAGCCAGTGGAGCTCTATGACGAGCGATGTGGTCTGGGCTCAGCGTGGGATGTTGAGGAAGGGTCTGGCAGCAGCGTTTTGGATGGTTTGCAGTCTGTGAAGAGGATGGGGTGGGATGCCAGCATAGAGTGCTTTGCCGAAGTCCAATCTGCTTGTGATTAGGCCTGCGTGATGGTACATCTGGTGTCCAGTGGGAGCCACTTGACGATTTTATGTGACATGCAGAGGATGTGGAAGCATGAGTAGGTGATGGCATTGACCTTGGACTTCATGGTAAGGTTGGTACCCAGGATGAGGCCTAGGGTCCTATTGTGGTCAGATGTATGGAGAAATTTCTACTTCCACTATTGCAAACACAGCTTTAGCACCATTATCTTGACCCCTTGTTTCCAGTTAGTCCAAAAGAATAATTTTTTCGAATTGGAATATCACGAAGATAAAATGTTCTCTGTCAATAAGTAAGAAAGTCCAACAGCAATATACACAAAAATGCAAATGTTACAAGGCACATTTATGGCACATTTTGCCAACTCTTTCAAAGGGAACAATTTGTTGTGTAAAATAAATAAATGACAAATATTTTTACCCATCAGGCCTCCTATACTGCATTTCTTCATATGTTGTTACATAAAATAAAGAAATATGGCTCGTAATTTATGCTCTATATTAAAAAGTAACGAGAAGTCAAAATTTCTAGTATATAGCTTTGCAATTTTTCTTGCGCTACATATCTTAACCCCACAAAAAGTAAAAAAAAAAAAAAAGGCTTTTGCTTTATTAATATAATGGAGGCACATTTTCTGGTTTCTCATAGTGTTTTCAATCATAGGTGTTGTTATTTATTACCCAGCTTCCGGCTTCTACTTCGTGAAAGTGTTCTTAGGCATTTGGAAGACCTTACAGAGTTCCATAGGACTAGTGTATTTTGAGCGCGTTACTAATCGACACCATTGTTTTTACAAAAAATAACACACAGACGGGTTATTCTGACGGTGCGAATTAGTAGCAACCACTTTCATACAACAACCTTAATAAATAAGCCATAGTGTCTTTTTCCAATGCAGTACTCTAACCATCTTTAATTCAGCCTCCAAATATGCAAGAATCTGGTTATATATGAGCTCGCTTTCATGAGGTGTGCACGTGACCCTGTTGCTTGGCAACATTCACAAGCACACTTTAGCTGCCAACCCAAATCCAAGGTAAACACATACTTGCTAATTTCTCCAAGTTGCCAGGGGCTCTGTTTGGAATATGCCATTTTAATTCCAATAAATCGTTGCCCTGTTTTGGAAATGGCAGATCATAGCTGTCTGGAGTTTATTGATGACGTCACCATATAAGCCACAAACTACGCTCTCCCATGAAACTTAAAATGTTGTTATCCTAAATAGCAGAGCCGTTTAATTTGTATAAACCTCAGTCTTCAATAAGCTTTGCCTTTCTTTGGGAATTTAAATGGAGCCTGCATACACTTGAATTTAGCCTCTATTTACACTTCAGACAGAAGAAGAGATCTGTGTTCTATCATCGTCTGAAATCCGTCACATTCTTAAACCTCAAAAAAGACTGTAGGCTTTGTTAGTAGAACTTTAAAACTATCTGCTACTAAGGAAACTTTTGTGAGACAGAAAACATGGATAGCTAATACTGTGAACGTCTCACATGAGTCATGTAATATTTATACGTCCATAGGTTTATATGATTTCCACTTAGGGAGTGAGTAATTCTTTTATTCTGGAAGTCAATGTGAATATCCCTATGCACATTTTTGTGAAAATTAGGCAACACTGAGAAGTTTGTAAGTTTTTCTCTTTATCATACATTTCCATTTACTATGGTAAAAGGTTAAAAACATGAGCAAAAATCGAAATTAATGACAAAAACACAGTTTGTGATGGTAGGGCATATGTCTGGGACAGTGTACCCGATGTGTAGTTTGGCACCAGAAGCATTCACCTATCCCTGTGTGGAGAAAAATGACATCATGTGTTTCGTTACTTTGATGACTATGGAACATGATAAAACGCAATGTGTCTTTGTGAGCGAGAGACATTTGTGGATTTAGTTTCATGAGGAATTAGTTGATATGTTTGCATACATTACTTCTCTTTATTAGATGGGTTTCTATTTTAGAGCATGTCGATGCTATACGGTTTGTGATCACTTCTTCATATTTATTACTTCATATGAACTTGTTTCATTCTTCTTATTTTCATACTTCTTCATATACATGTGTAGTTACATTCTACCCATGTTCCAATGCATTTCAGGTAGTAAACCCTTCGTCAGGGACCAATACGCTGTAAAATGAAAACTGAGTATCACTACATGAGGGGACATTGCTGTTTGCTGTTACTTCACTTAAATCTCGATATCCTAATAAACTATGATGGTGAATTCTATGTGGTATGGGAGTGATGGTCAAATTAATAGTACTATGACATTCGGAGTATACGTAATTGTTAGGCTTATAATACCCTTGTGGTTACTGGTGTACTACTTCTACATGCCTTGATCTCATGCTGTCTGTTAGAGTGGAAGACCACTGCTTGAATATAGTGATTTGCGTATACTTTACGCCGAACGTTGTATGCAGTTCACTCCATTACACTGATAAGTTGTAATGCCTGGCAATAGTGCTGTGCTTTAAAATGGTGATTAACTCACACTTGTCGAATTGCCATACATTGGCAGAGGTGCAAATGTTAAATGTGTATAAAAAAGAAGTATTCCGGTAACGGTTTCCTAGCGGACGTGAACGCGGTTTCAGCGTGCTCTGTGACATTAGTCTCTCGCTGTCTGTTAGGGTCTAATGGAGTGTTAGTTGAGTGCCATGCAGTGGCCCATAACCAAATATTAAAATATTAAGCTTGCATTACAGAAAATCCCACGGTAACGGTTTACTTATGGAAGTGAACGCGGTTTCAGCATGCAGCCGTGAAATTGGTCTTTTGCAGTCTGTTAGAGTCTAATAGGGTCTTACTAAAGTGTTCTTCAAAACGTAATCAACAGTGATGACAGACTGGGTAAAAGGCTAACCATCCGCCATATTGGTGAGGGATGTAAGTCGAATTAGTCCGTGTTTAAAATGCAAGTATCTGTTAGAGTAAGAATTATGTGCACATAAACATAAACTTTGTGTGAAATAGCACAATATAATACTCATCGTCGGAATGTCACACCTGTCACAAAGCGTTATAATCATTACACAGTCTGCCTTATAACTGCAAATTGAAAAAAAAAATTGTCCTCTACTTCCCTATCTCACATTATACTTGCGGGATGCACTAACCTGTAATACAACCTGGAAATTGAAAACAAAATGATAGACACATTTACGTAAACACATTAAATAAAACAACTAGATGAATGTATTCATTATATTGGTCTTTCTGTTAACCACATCCTCCCCTACTCTACAATGAGTCCAAATGCGTAGATCTCCCATAGACAGTTCTCTGCAGGAATCTCTGATCTAAACTTTATAGATAACACGAGTACTCGATCCTGTCGTTCATCCCATGTGGTTTCATAGTTTCTAGGCGCTTTATCCAATAATTTTTCCATTGTAACAGGAATTTGTTGTTATCTCTTCCTTCTTCTTTTTTGACTTCTTCCAAAATAAGAAATTTCAATTGACTAATGTTGTGCTTCATTTCGCTAAAATGATGTGCTATTGTTGATTTTAAGTTCTTGTTCCGTATATTAGATTTGTGTTCGTTCAGTCTTGTTTTAATTTTTCGCTCCGTCTTACCAACGTATCCTTGGCCGCAAGGGCATTTTAATAGGTAAACCACATTTGTGGTATTGCAAGTCGCAGTTACTCTAAGTTTGATGGTGGTGCCTTTACGTGGGTGAGTTATGGTGTGTCCTTTTATAACGTTATTGCAGTTATTGCAGTTGTAGCATGGTACTGTTCCTTTATATGTAATTTTTTCATCATTGTGGGGATGTTTCAATATTTCTCTAATATTTTTGCTCCTTTGATATGCAAAGATAGGTAATTTGTTGAATATGTTGTTGAAATTGTGTTCTTGTACTAGGATGGGCCAATGTTGTCTGCTTATTCGTCGGTATGTTTTACTCATGGTTAAATATTTAGAGACTATTACAGTTTGAATATTTAGAGACTATTACAGTTTCAATTTGCAGCTATAAGGCAGACTGTGTAATGATTATAACGCTTTGTGACAGGTATGACATTCCGACAATGAGTATTATATTGCGCTATTTCACACAAAGTTTATGTTTATGTGCCCATATTTCTAACTCTAACAGATATTTGCAGTTTAAACACGGACTAATTCGACTTACATCCCTCACCAATATGGCGGACGGTCAGCCCTTTACCCAGTCTGTCGTCACTGTTGATTACTTTTTGACGAACACTTTATTAACACCCTATTAGACTCTAACAGACAGTGAAAGACCAATTTCACGGATGCATGCTGAAACCGCGTTCACTTCCGTAAGTAAACCGTTACCATGGGATTTTCTGTAATGCACGCATAATATTTTAATATTTGGTTATGGGCCCCTGCACGGCACTCAACTAACACTCCATTAGACCCTAACAGACAACGAGAGACTAATGTCACCGAGCACGCTGAAACCGCGTTCACGTCCACTAGGAAACCATTACCGGAATACTTCTTTTTTATACACGTTTAACATTTGCACATCGGCCAATGTATGGCAATTCGACGAGTGAGTTAATCACCGTTTTAAAGCACAGCACTATTGACAGGCGTTACGACCTATCGGTGTAACGGAGTGAACTGCATACAACGTTCGGCGTAAAGTATACGCAAATCACTATATTCAAGCAGTGGTCTTCCACTCTAACAGACAGCATGAGAGCAAGGCACCCGGTTAACATGGAGAAGTAGTACACCAGTAACCACATGGGTATTATGAGCCTAACAACTAAGTATACTCCGAATGTCATAGTACTATTAATTTGCCCATCACTCCCATACCACATAGAATTCACCATCATAGTTTATTAGGATATCGAGATTTAAGTGAAGTAACAGCAAACAGCAATGTTCCCTCATGTAGTGATACTCAGTTTTCATTTTACAGCGTATTGTTCCCTGACAAAGGGTTTACTACCCGAAATGCATTGGAACATGGGGAGAATGTAACCACATATGTATATGAAGAGGTATGAAAATAAGAAGAATGAAACAAGTTCATATGAAGTAATGAATATGAAGAAGTGATCACAAACCGTATAGATTCGACATGTTTTGAAGATGAAGAACTTTTTATCCCTTATGGGACCAGGTAGTGCCTGAGGGGTTGTCCCCGATCGCCGGGTACGCAGTTAACGTATCATAGGTGTGTACTGGACCGGAGTACACACCCACAGTGCACACTAACCGCCCAAACCCATTGTGAAAGTGAAGGCAGTGCGCGAACAACAACATTTTTGATTTTCTATTTTAGAGAACATAAATTGTTTTGTAGGTGTATGAGGCCAATAGGTTGAGAGTGCTAGAGAGATTCAATAGTACGAGTACCCTGGGCTGGAAATAAATAAGAAGCAGAATGAAGTATGAGGTTCAAGTTGTTGAAAACAAAGATCCGGGCATTGTGAGAGCTGAGGGTGACTCCTTCCTTTAGGTGAGAATAAGATCTTCAAGCAGCGCTGAAGAGCTCAAGAATTTCATAAGGTGTATGACTTAGTCACCAGACATGGGGCACAACTATGAGTCTGTCGGTGTGGCGCCGGGTCCACCCCACCGCTGCACCACCCAACCTGTGGTGAGACTGTTGGTTTGATTAGGAGTTTCCTCCTTTCTGGTGTTTTTTTTTTCAGGTGTTCCCACGGCAGTGCCTCTAAAAAGGGACACCACAATGGGAATGCCAAAAACAGTTCCTGCATGCATGGACTGAAAAGTCCATGCCATGCAGAAACTGGTGCACATGCACATAGGGGGGCACATGTTGTGCTCCCCTGTATGTATCCACAGGGCGCATAGCCACCAGGGGCACCCTGTAGGGCCCCTTTGTTTCCTTTCTGTTAGGGTTTTCATGGAGGAGGAACCACCATGGAAACCCTGGAGGCGATGAAACTGCTAATATGCTTGGCGGGACAGCGGCGATCCCGCTAAGCATATGGATGCCTCTACACCACTGCAACACCACCAGGGAACGGCAGTTAGCTGGCGGCTGCAGCAGAGCTGTGGCAGTCCGACTGCCAATCTCGTAATAGGGCATTGGGGAGACAGACACGGCGCGCCCCCATGAGTCTGGCGATCCATGGATCGCCAGACTCGTAATCAGATCTTGGTGGTTGTACATCACTTGGTCTGCCTACCAGATATTGAAGGGTAAGAAAGGTGTAACATCCAGAAGCAGTACAGTATGTGAGCAACACAGACAAGGCTTCACAACTTCTATTGGAAGTGTGAGAGATATGTACTAGCATCATGTCCTTGTGCATTAAACGTCTTCCTGGTTCAACCCTGGTGGAAGCTTTAAAGAGATGAGACACTATGAGGGTTAGAAGGAGAAGATAGCAGCCCTCAGTCTGGGAAAGCTAGTACACTCTAATCACTGATTGGACTGTTGGAGGTAGTCAGCCTATCTTCAGATTGGTAGAGTTGGGGAAGCAAAGGCAACCTGTTGGGTAGAGCTATTAACCACAAGAGTTATAAAGGTTAAAGAGGTATGTTATAATTAAAGCCCAGGCACTAAAGCCTGTTTTCCTCTGATGAAAGTGTTAGAAAGATGCAGGTAGTATTAGATTTAGATGCATGGGGAGTATTCCCATTAAGTTAGCAGACGCTTAAGGTGCAAGCAGCCCGTTGGCATGGGCTGGTAGCCATCAGAGTTAAGGGTTAAAGAAGTGCATCTGATTTAAAGCCCGGGTACAGGAATCTATTTGCCTCTGGTGAAATAGGTAGAAATATGCAGCTATCGTGAGATATAGAGACAGAAGCTATCTTCCACTGGACTTGGGCAGGGGCTTGGATGGAGAGGGAGCTGGCAGCCTGTTGGCAAAGGGTGTCAGCCACCAGAGCAAGAAGGGTTGAAGGAGTATGTCTGATTTAAAGCCTAGGAGCAGGTGCCTACTTGCCTCTGGTGAAAGGTTTATAAAGATTAAATTAGTTTGAGGTCAACATGCAAGAGCTTTTCCCTTAGGTGTGGATCTTTAATATCGATGTCAGAATATTGATGGTTCTTAATATCAAAATTACAATATATTGTGGATATAATAATATTGCAGTTGTGCATTATCAATGATAAGTATAACATTTCTCTTTTTTAACAATAATATAGAAGTATTAACAATGTGTAATTTATTGTATATTTTTTGTAATTCTTAAATATTAATTTTGTGTTGAAAACTGTTTTAGTATAATATATATATTTATTAATTACATTTGCAATTGAATTGATTTTTAGGTTCTTGAGTTTGGGTAGTGTTTTAAATTGATGACTTAGATTTATTGTTAATTAATTAAAATATTTGTAATATTTGTTATATTTCAATGTCATGTCTGTTTTGGGATGTTGGGTTTTATAGCTGCTTTGGGTGCTGAGTATAATAAAATAATGTTTTTTATATTTTTGAAGGTAATTCAATTTTTGAATATTATCTTTTTCTTAAGTATTTACTTTTTGGGTGTATGTTTCAGGTTGCTGGGTTTCATAGGGTTCTTGGTGGATAGTATTTTAAAACATTATGTTTTAATGATTTAGGTCATTTTTTAATTTATTTTTTTTACTCTTTATGCTTTTTTATGACCAAGAATGATTAGTTTTGTTTACGAAATGTGTTTCTGACTTTTACATATTATTTTTTTGTAATTATTTAAATTTAAATTCACATTTTGGGAATCCGGTTATTGTGTCAGTCTGAATGTATATGTCAAATATAACATAAATTAAATTATTTATATCACTTTCATCATTTTAAAAAAATCTATATTATTTAGGTAATATTTGACTTTAATAGTCAATGATAGTAGATACATTTCTGATATTTTTATTGTATTTTATTTTATATTGATTTATGTATTTAGTTATGTACATTATTTCTATTTTGTTGATTTGTTTGGGATGGGAAAAGTATACCCGAAGAGTCCCTCAAGTTCCTCAATGTGTTTTATTTTACAAGTGGGAAAAATAAATAGGACATCTCTCCACCAGAGTCCAATGCTTATCCCTAATGTTGTTTAGTTTGGAGTGGGATTATAATCTCACCCCTGCAGACTCCAATGTTTTTTCCAATTTTGATTTGTTTTGAGTGGTAATAGTAAATCAAACCCCAAAGCACCAATGCTTTCCCCAAAGTTGCTTGTTTTGAGTGGTAATTGGACCTATGGTCACCCACCCAAAGTCCAATTCTTTCCCTAACATTGCTTAGTGTAGAGTGGGACCAGTAAATCTGAGAATTACCCCAGTTCAATACTTTCCCCAATGATAGTTTGGAGTGGGAATAGCAAATGTGCCTTTCCTCCCTCCCCCACCACCCACACAGAGGCCAACTCTTTCCCCAATGTTGCTTAGTTTGGAGCGGGTTTTTAAGTTTGACCGCTCTAGAGTCTAACACTTTCCCAGTATTGCTGAAAGTGTAGGAGGAATAATACAACTGATCCCTCTGCAGAGTGCAATGCTTCCCCTAGTGTTTGTTAGTTTGGAGTGAGAATAGTAAATATACCACCACCTCTCCTCATAGTCCAACGCTGTACCAAATTTTGCATACTTTGGAGTGGAAATAGTACATTTTGGCTCTCACCCCAAATATATGCTAATTTATTAAACATTTAAATGTATTAGAAAATTGTATTATAGTTTGGGAAATTTATGTGAAATTATCTTATTTTAAATATTAAAAATAAATTTATTGTGAAGATTTTTAAATTATTTCCCCAAAAATGTGTTTATAAAAATTATTTCAGTGTTTTAAATTGATCTATATTTTGTAAAGTATACACTATAATGTAGAAAAGTTGTCATCTTTTTTATTAATAGAAATATAAAACATGTATTTGTAAAACATAATTACTTTCCTTTTAGTTCAATAAAATATAACTTTAAAATGTATTGCAAGTTTTTTAAATGTAAAATTAATTTTAATTAAAAGAATGTAATATTTTAAAATTATATTTTCGATGTTTTTCTACTACATTGTGTTTTTTAGATATTTTTGATCAATTTTAATGTTAGTTTTTAAACTCATTATTATTATAATCTATACTTTTTTAACTTTATGTATTTTGTAGGATTATATTTTTGAATCAATATTTTAGATATTTTAATTATAAGTATAGGATTGACAATATTATTATGGCCCATAATTTGCCTTTGACGTTAACGTAGGTCAATATTTTTGTAGTCAATATTCAGGACTACAACCTTTGCTTAGAATTAGAAGGAGGACACAGGCAGTCTGATCCCTAAGAACCATCTATGCCCTCAAGTACAAGGGTTAAGGAGGTGAATGTAGTATTCTGTAATGAATGAACTGGCTGTGGGTCTGCAGCCCACTGTTAACAGCGACAACAGATGTTCTTGGTCTAACTGGCACTCATTCTGTTCTCAATGGAAAGATAATCCCTTCTGATTTTACAACTTGTTTTGTCTGCAGAGCCTTTAGTCTTCAATGGACAGATGCTTAGAAGTGAAGAGACAGGATCTTTGTCTGGTTAATTTCTATGTGTGTTTCACGTTTCAGTGTCAATTTCAATGTTATAATCTGATTTATTTGTGTTTAGTATAACAATAGTTGATGTGCATCTCATTAAAGTTAAATTGTAAAGACAATCCCAGGGCCCCTGGAATAATGCGGCAATACAAAACCAAATATGTGACAGCGGTGAGTAAGTTATGCGGCACGTGCAGGCCAATTGTGTGCAATAATGTGACATGTTGTGGAAATAAAATAATGTTAGCTATTTTGTCATTTTAACACACACCAATGCAGTCAGAGCAAATGCTTCTTCTCATTGATGCAAGTTTAACACCTGAATACAGCAATCAACAACAGAGATACCATCAGTTAACCTTTGAAAAGGATAATTGCACCAAATGTTCCCCATTTTTCAGTACCATTACTCCATTTGGCCTAAAAACAACATTTGTATGGAAATTTGCTAACTTTGAAAACTATGTAGAAAGTGTGGTAAATCCATAAATAAGTGAAAAATGCAGGTGCTACAGAATTCCACAATTCTAATGTCCCTGGATATAAAAAGTCTTCTTCTGTAAAGAGAGGTAAATGTGGTGGACCGTATCATTTTGCAGGTGTTGTGTCAACCTGTTTTCAAGAACTACTGTACATGTAATCTCTGCATATACAGCGAGACTGCAGTGGCATGCAGTGATATTTACACTCTTGCATTATAAGACATTTGAATAGGTGAAGTTTATGAGATTCATTAAGGGCCGGATTACAATTACGGCAGTCCATTGGACTGCCGTAGTTGCGAAAGCGGTCCGTGGACCACCAGACTCATGGTCCACCTGCTGTATTACAACTTTGGCGGTTTGACTCTCAAAGGACCACTGCAACCGCTGGGGATCCTGATCCTGTGGCGGTGGCGCAGGGGTCAGAGGCTGCAATATGCTGGTGATGCCGTTGCGGCTCCGCCAAGCATATTACGAGTTTCCTCACCACCCTTCCTTTCTTGGCAGTGAGCCTGCCATGAAAAGGGTGGTGGTTAGGAAACTCAAATTAACACCTCCAAACTGATCTTAATTTGTAATTTTCTATTAAATTAAATGCCCATTTGATTGTTGAAAGGCAGTTAAATAACTATGATGTGGTTCTCCTTGTCCCTCTCATTTAAGCCTTGATTCAAATATTGATCCTGAAATTCTGGATTCCCACATTCATACATCACAGAATCTACTCTTCTCAAATTATAAATATTATTTCTAATATTCTGCTTCTTTAATGGCATCTTTGTCCATCAGCAAATAAAACGTTATTGGGATATCATATCATCAACTTTGAAGGTGCCAACTTAAAAACTGAATCTATTCACCCTCAATAAAAATCTACCTCTTGACCTAGAACCTCATCATAGGTTTGGGGGTAATAGAGTATCTGCCAAAACTGAATGAATGCCTTATCTTCCATCCCACGTCACTTAGAGTTTGGTGATAGCCGTTCTGCTGATGACAAACCTGCACTTGCTCCAGCATCGGGGGAGCATTTGAGGAGGGATTATTGCTGAATTCGGCAGCAGACATGATGTCTGAAGGCCCTTCCTGTTTAAGGTGGGCCTTCCAAAGTGATGTCCGCTTTATTTTTCCTGAGACGGGTGGCATTGTAGTGCAGAGATTGCAGAGCAGAGCGGTTCTGTGGATATCCAGCTAAATCTTGAATTGGGATCATAGTCTGCCCAATGACTCAACAACATTTTCACATTATTACTTTTAGTCAACAGGCTCTGGCACCACTTGCAAGCCAAACCCAAAAGTAAACTTTCTACCTGATCAAAGAAAAAGTAAACATTAACTACTCTGTACTTGTCCAATATGATAGAGAGCATGGACATCCTGAATAGATCCCTATTGAAAACCAAAAAGACTACCATAAAGGTTATGTTAGAATAATGGGATGTTTCTCGGACACATTGCTCAGAGACTTTTATAAGATGCCTTTAACATGTTGCTGACATTAATCGTAAATGTCTGTCTAGTTGTAGTTCCACTTGGGAATTTTAGATTTTCCTTGGATTCTTTTCTTGAAGAATGGATCGGAAAGGTCACCAAAACAACCCAAGATAGCTTTGGCATAGGCGAATCTTACCAAAAACGTAGAACCATGCTACCGTCTGTGATTTCTGTGCCTTGTCATTAGCCAGGCCCCCCTACCTTACCCTGCCTATGCCACCTCATATTCACTGCTGTTTGGCCAAGAAAAGAGCAGGGACATGTGCTTTAGCCAACTGTGCCACATAACACAGTGGTGTGGGCTGGAAGAATGGGGAAGATAATTTTTAATTTAGAAAACTCTACTCTTAGCGGGTGGAATGTCCATAGTACTTCTGCCTCGAGCTATACCAGGCTGGGGCCTATAACTTGGTTTCAGAGCCTTTAACAACCGGTATAGCCCCCGACAGTAGGCTATAAGGCTATATCAAGACTGTCTCAGGGTATGTAATTGTGGCACCCTGGCATATGTGGCTACATGTCTGCCATATCATGGCTGAATCATGAGCACATCATGGCATCACCCTCATTTATGAATGCATAGGAATTAAATAGATTTCCATCTTCTTTTGTTAATCTTGCCCTTGCTGTGTTGTATTTGAGAAAAAATACTTTTCCTGATGCCCTCAGGGCCATTGATGGATGTATGATGATACATCGTAAAACTAAAACAACGCATGCCTTTACATAGCAGTTTTTAGTTCGCATGTACCGTCGCAATGTAAGTTTTTATAACGCAAACCATTACTTCGCATTTCTTTTGAAATGCATACAAAATCCCTTTACAACGCGCCCAAACCCCTAGCGTGCTTTTACTTTGCTATTTTGTTTCTCGAAATATCCCTCCAACAGTACTACACTACCCTATATAACACACAGTCCTCTACAGTACCCTACAGTACGAAACAATACACTACCCTAAAGACTAAATCCCAAACCCTTAATCACTACCGTACAGTACGACCCCCTGACATGACCCTAAACCCTAAAACAGTACCTATACTACGACCCCCTGACACAACACTAAACCCTAAGCCCTAAACCCTAAAACATTACCCTACACTATGACCCCGACACTACCCTCAACCCTAAGCCCTAAACCCTAAAGCCAAAAACACTACCATACACTATGACCCCTGTTGGACTTGGCCCTTCTGGCAGGTTCACCCCTGAACTTTTTGCTTTTATTGGTGACCTGGTGGTAGTGATTTTTTGGTTTCTGCGCACTTTCCCTGTGTCCCAGAGTAAAGTGCGGGCGCCCTCTGAGTGCATGTGGTGAGATAGGCCTGCCCTCCCATAGGAATGCATGGGGAATGTATGGGTCCCTGGTAGTTCCTGATGCGTGGGGTGTGCAGGCTCGAGTTTGGTATGTGCGGACTCGTGTGATCGAATGCTTCGCAATGATATATAATGCGTGATTATGTCATGTGCGGAAGTGCCACTTCTAGGAGTGGGCATATTAGTGTAAAGTGTGTCTGGCGTGTGATTGGCTGGAGCTGGCTGGTGAGCCTGGCTCCAGGAGTCTGGTTGGGTCTGCCCCAGTGGTGAGTGTGAGATTAGCATGCTGATGGCTGGGGAGGAGTGCACCTTGGACCTGAATAGGGCAGGGCTTTCCGCACACAATGCTTTGCTCCGCCCCCTGTGGTGCGACTGACGACCCTAGCCCTGCCAGTGAATAGAGTGAGGGGCTGAGCACATCAAGGGTGCTCCCCAACCAGCTGCGACTGGTTTTCCCCCTCACCCTGAACCCAGAACAAAGAGAAAAGGTGTATAAAAATGGGGCTGCGTCCCCCCAGAGTTGTTCTCTTCCAGGA
Source organism: Triturus cristatus (assembly GCF_964204655.1). Lineage (NCBI taxonomy): Eukaryota > Metazoa > Chordata > Amphibia > Caudata > Salamandridae > Triturus > Triturus cristatus. The sequence goes on along the minus strand of NC_140590.1, from coordinate 1,543,184,924 downwards.
TCCTAACTGAGGGGGGCTACTGCTGCTGCTGGAGGCCAGGAGGAACCGCCACTTGGGACTGCCTTCCTGCCCTGGAGAGCCCAGTGAGCTGGCCCCTGGCCCAGCCTTGCCCCCCTGCCTACCTTCCTAAGAACTTTGCTGGACTTTGTGCTTACTGGCACCCCTAAGCGCCTGGAAGCGCTTTTATTTTACTTACAGCGCTAGGAGCGCTTCCTTTGGGACCCCAGCAGCGCTGAGCTGCAATAATTAGCGCAGAAACCCCGGCATGGGATTCCCCGCTTTTCTGCCGTGTTTTAAAACGGGTGCCCACCCCGTCTGCTGCCGGTGTCATGGGAGCCTACCCCGTATTTGGGTGCTTGTTGGCGGGTGCCCACCCCGCTTATTTAATTATTCCTACGGCGGGTGCCCACCCCGCCGTATATCGTATACCGAGGGAGCCACCCCTCTTATCACCGGAGAAATCACCGCAGCGGCCCGGTCCGTCCCCGGAAGTCAGGCGACCTCCGTCGGGACGTGGGCGGGACTTCAAAGCAGGAAGCGACGGGAGCCTACCCCGCGCTCCTGCACTGGGCGGAAGAAAGTGAAGTAGGAAGTCCGGAGCCGGGCAGGCTCCGCTCCCAAGTCCCGGGTCCCAGGAGGGGGCCCGGGCGAAAGAAGGTCCACGCCGCGGAGGAGACCCTCGAGTAAGGAGACGCCGCCTCTCTGACCGGAAGGTGAGTGTAGGCGTCCCCGTGGGTTCCTCCTCTGCAGCGCCCAGCGCTGGTCCTGTTGCTCGGCCCGCCGCGGCCCCTCCAACCACGGGGCGAGTATTTGTTTAGAGCCCCGAGGCTCCAGCGTTATGGGGGCATTCTTGTTTCAGAGCCCACGAGGCTCCAACGTTACCCCCTCATTGGCGCAAGAGTCCAGTGTGACTCCGAAGACGGGGGCAGTGTTTCCGAGCCCCGAGAGGCTCCAACGAGGCCCGCATTGGTGGCTCAGAGCGCCCTGAGTGCTCCAACGTACGGGGCAGTTTCCTCAGGGTAAGAGCGGCCCCGGAAGGCAGCGGACCGCTCCAACGTTGCCCCCCCACCCATCTGTACCGAGTCCAGAGGGACTCCAACAACGGGCATTGTGTTCCCAGAGCCCGCAGAGGCTCCAAGTGTGGCAGATTGATGTGCATGCACAGTGGTGCCAAGGCTCCCTCCACAGCTGCCCAGCACTTCGTGGGCAGCTGCAACGTGTAGGTTGTGCCCTCCACGCTTGGGCTTGCGCAGCTGGCGCAGTCTGGCCCTGACATTGACATAGGGCGTCCTAGCCCCCCTACAAGGCCAGTTGGCCTAGGGACTGTCACAGGTGGTGGCTAATGTGAGTTTTGGCGCTATTTTTCCTTTCCTGCACCTCTGAATGTGTGTTTATGCATCATGTGCCTTGTTCTACACCGCTGAATGTGTTTTTATGCATCATGTGTTTACCTTTCCTGCACCTCTGAATGTGATGCATCATGTGTAATGTGCGTTTACCCCTACAGGTTTTGTGATACTTAGGTGGTGGTTTTTCTCCTAGTACAGGTGGTGCTAGTGAGGTCCTGATTCCCTGCGTAATATTTTCCTAAGGTGGTTAGGGTTGCGTAGGTGGTACTTACCTGTTACTAGTAGTTACTGGTTGTGTGCTACATTTTCTATTTAGTGCTACAGTGATTGTATGTGCTATGTTCTAAAGTATTATTCCTATGTCCTAAGTGCTAACTTCTACAAAGTGCTAATTCCTGACAGTGGTCCATGTGGCCCTGTCCCCTGTACATATAATCCCTTGTAAATTCTGCCCGTGCCTGTTGGCACATTGTAGAGTGAGTGTTTTTATCTAATGATTTTGGTATAATACAAAGGCAATTTTTATATAATACCTTGTGTGGAGTTTCTTTTGTGGTGGGCCTTGGGTGTTGTTGCTGGGTGCGCGCGCAAACGCTTTACACATCGCCTCCGGGATAAGCCTGACTGCTCGTGCCAAAGCTACCAAGGGGGTGAGCAGGGGTTATCTTTGGCGTGTAACTCCCCAGCCCTGACTAGAGTGGTGGTTTCTGTCTGGCTTTGGCGCAAGCCCTAGCCAACCAGAAATCCCATTTCTAACAACCCCCTGATACTACCCTCAACCCCAAGCCCTAAGGCCTAAACCCTAAAACACTACCATACACTACGACCACCTGACACTTACCTCTCTCTCCTCGTGGTTCCGGTTCCAGCGTCGTCTCTTCCTCATCTCTGTCCCGGCGCACGTCCATCCCGGAGCCCGTCCATTACATCACATGTGTTTTAAAAATGCATGCGTTTTAAAAGCCCATGCATTTTAAAAGCGCATGCGATGTAATGGGACGTGTCGTATTGTGTACGCGCCGTAACGTCGCTTGCGTTGTAATGCATGCGACGTAACGGCATGCGTTGTGACAGCCGCGATGTGATGGCTGTTCGCCCCCGTAGTTAACAAGACATTACTTCCTGTGATGTCATCTCAGCCAGAGATCATTTAATGTCACTTTCTTTGCTGTCATCAGGTTCGAAGACTCTATGACAACACTTCCATTACCCCAGACAATTTAATAAATCAACATGTATGTGCTTTAGCATCTCCAGGTGCCCTTTTGAGCATTTCTTACCATCTGACTTTAAAACATTGCCAGGGCTTCAATCACTCTCACACTTCCAGGAAACAACTTCCTTATGAAAGAGTCACAACTGCATGATATCACAGCTTAGAGGTTGTGTTGGTGCGCATTCCAAGATGGAAATGACTTTATTGATCTCCTTTGTAATAGACTCTATAATTACACCTTATTAGCTTGCTCTAGTCATTGCTTCCTCTACCCAAAGTTAATGACTAAAGACCTGCGCAGGTATTTTTTATTTTCGCCGGTAGTCATTTGGAATAGAACGGCTTTATTTCTATTGTATGTTGCCACGGTTATGCCCATCAATTTCATTTTGAATATATTTTCAGGTTCATACCTGGTACTCTTTACCCATTAGGGATTTTGGGAGAGGTGCATTGACCTATGAATTGATCATCAGGGTGACTAAGACCACTCCTACCTCACTGTATCAGGCATATCCAGCAAGACCGAGTGAGAACTACTCTCACGATAAGCAGGAAATGAGTGCTCAATGGTATTAATTTACTGAGGGGTGAACTTAGGGTCTGTTGTGCGGCATACTGCTAAGAGATTCTGCATTCAGCACATAAAGTCAGAATGTTCATCATATTAATATACATGAAATAACATACAAAACAGAAGACCCACATGCAGGGCTTTAAGTGGGCTGGGTCCTGCCGGTGCTCAGCACCAGCAGTTTTAAAAGCAGGTGCTGAGATGGGTCCCTATTGAATGCTCCATTTTTGCCCTCATCGTGAGGGTGAAAAAAAAAATCTTAACTCTGCAGCAGTACCACCCTTCACTGTCTTTGATGTAACTTCGAAGAGACTTGTTATTGTGCTTTCACAATCTCATCATGTGTAGCAACTAACAACCATTGACAAAGCCAACAGTCCTGGTTTGTTGTTGGCGTAATGTTACTTGTATTATATATCTGGATGCAATGACAAAAGCAGCAAAATAACAGTCGGGCGGCACACTATGCTAAGTACAGATTTTTAGCTTTTTTAAACCACGCCCCTTAATTACATTGGCCGTGCCTCTTTGAGAGACCTCCCCCAGTTTTTTCATTCCGCTTGAAGTCCTGCCTACACGTCAAGTGCTGAGGTCTAGCTTACTTCACCCAGTGAATTAAATTGTACTAACAAGAATAGGGTGTGAACTATTTAAGGCCTGGTCCTCCTGGAGTTTGCCGTCTTGTCCCTTATTGCTTTTCTACTCAGGTTCTGTCAGGGTACTGCCACCTCATCGCGTCTGTATATCCTCCCCCACCCCCCAGTGGCGTAACGATAATTGAGGGGGCCTCCCTGCAAGGTACGTGGAGGGGCCCCCTCCGGACTCTATCAGGAGCTCCCCGGCCGAAGTGCAGTGCTGAGGGGGGCCACCTGGAGCTTGGAGGCCCCCCCGCACTGCGGGGGATGCGGAGGCCTGTGTTACGCCCCTGTCCCCCCCGCCTAGTTCTCATTTCCCTAGAGAAGTGAGCTGTAGTTACTCCGGCTGTTATTTAGGGCAACGTGGTCACAGGATACTCTCCAAAAACTGGCAGATTTCCAAACACACTTCTTTCCTTCACCACCTCTTTTACTGGTCAAGGAATGTTGTTTTCCTGATGATAGAGCCATGACCGTTTATGACTGGTTCCACCATTTAGGGAAATGTTGTGTGGAAAAGACTTTATGGCAATGGACTCATGAAGCCCCCTCTATCTATGGTGGCCCCTGCAGCGTCATTCTGCCTGGATCTGTTGTGTCCGGCTCCACTTTATCAACAATGGGAGCCCCTGAAAAAGAAGACCAGAATGTATTTGAAGTGCTTGGAGAACTCATTCATCCCACGAGGAACATGTGTTACACCATTTCCTAAGGCAGGCCCTTACATTGGTGGCATTTCTTTGGAATTTTTATTTTTTAATTCCATTTGGTCTAAGTTTCCTGTTGGGCATTGCCTCTGATTTTCAATCAAGAGTTCTCTGCACGATAATTCCACATGTTAAATAGAGTTTTCTACGTTTCATTTGCTAGGCTTTCATGTGGCACATGTTGCAGCCTAAGCTCTAAATATTTTGCTCTAAATATGTCATTGTTGGAGGTCAAGAGTCGTGGAAGAGTACAAAATGTCCTCCTGCAATAAGCAACACTCTGCTTTGATTGGCCCTATGCCAAAGTTATATTTTACAACCTCAAAAGGGATCATCTCTTGTATGAAATGATATCTGGAACGCATCGTACAATTCCTTTTATGAAATTTGCAACATGATCTCCTACAATAACGTAAAAATATATTATATATAATTATAGGGCACACACTCATATAGAGTTTCATGGTGCGGCCATGAAGAACAGCCTAAGGGCAAGGTCGGACTGGGGCGGGAAACGAGGCTCAGGGCACCCAAATAAAAGTGGCCCCCATTCGTGATTTAAATCGCTGAATTTTCAAACTGGAGCAGTTTTGAATTTGTAAAGACACGCGGTATAAAGGTTTTGCAAAGTAGAAAACCACTCATGGTTTCAGCTTGTTATAGGAAATGCTTGTTTTAATATCAGTTGAATAAACAGTAAACACTGGCCCAGTAGGCCATACATGGGGCCACAAACAATTAAAAAAAAAGCCCCCACACACACATCTGTCAGACAAGTCCGTCGGCCAACGATCGATTACCCAATTGGCCAGTCCGACCCTGTGACAAGTAGAAGGGAAGAGGCCAGTAAAACACTGCATATGTGAGAAGTACAGAGCTGGGAGAGGTTCTAAAATGTATCAGTCTTCTGTATGCATCTATGTTGTTTCCCAGTAAATCCTAATACACAACATGTACAGGCCTCTAGCGATAAAATGGCGAGCGGTCCGGATGATTGCATCACCTCCCATTGGGCGCCGCCCAGATACGTCATCCTTAAAGCTGAAGGTTCTATTTGACCTTGCAGGCAGCAGCTGCCGTACCCACAATCGTATTTGTCAGTCTCCGAATGACACTCACTTCATTATTTCACAGTATTTAAATTGCGAAGTGCTGCCATGTTTGTTTGTAGTGCGTGAAAGTCATCTTAAATGACTCCTAAAATAACTGAGGCCCGGACTGTCTGAGACGTTCGCAGCGCAGCCCCCCGTCTCACTTTCATACCCGACTCTGCCCAACTAAATTCTTTAGCAGTTACTTATATCTCCTTTTGCCTCAGCATTTCGAATCTACATTACATGGGCTGGAATGATATTCTCAAGGGCTGGGAGGGGGCGAGGGCGGGATTCTGTGGTGTAAATGACGTACTAAAAGTACTGCTGTCAGCAGAGAGTACCTGACTAAATATGGACACGCATAGCAATGGTTTATCAGAGCAGCAAGAGAATGTAACAGCTGACAGCCACAGACTGCGTCTGTTATCCATTACGGCATGAAGTCACTCAGGTGCACCCAGCGACGTCTGAATAATTGGATGTGCTTTAAAAACTCAACGCTTTAGATAAATAAAGTGCCGGACTGAAAATGCTGCAACAACAAAAAGCAAAATATTTATGCTATTAACTCAGTGGTGGCAAGAGTACATTTTAAATCGAAAGCCTGTTCCCTCCAGAAAAGGCGTCCAGTTTAATCTACAGTGTTCTTTTTTCAGACCCCCACACTAGTGACGTAAGTGCAGTGGCGGCTCGCACAGGCAAGAGCGGTAAGGCAGAAGATGGGATAAGTAATAGTAAATAAATAGATAAAACAACTTAACTTGCGCTCGCCGCATCACCGATGCACAAAGTAAGTGGTATTATTTATTTATTTATTTATGTATTAAATATTACTTATCCCGTCGTCTGTCAAATTCCAGCCCTTACTGCCACTGTCTCGCATCACCGCTCTTACCTGTGCGAGCCGCCACTGCGTAAGTGTGGAAAACAAAAAGCAGCAACATAACTAAACACAACATACCTTAATGTAATGTAACGTAACTTTAGATAACATAGCATAACATAACAACAATTATAAGAAAGGGGCTAATTGGGGTGGGTGAATCCACCACAAGGAATACGACCAAAAACTCCTCAGGGTAAAAAATAATGTCAATAATTTAAACCTGGGCTTTTTTTCCAGGTACCTATGGCACAGAGCAGACAGGCTTAACATAGGGGAATGTGTACATTATTTAGCAGTAACAAAACATCTAAAAAGTCAAAACACAAAACAATAAACATCCCAAATCCAATTTAAAAAAAATAGGCCAACATTTAATGAGTAAAATAACACCAAGATGACAAAAATCCAATAAGTGGAACTTGGGACATGAATTTTTAAAGACTTAAGGTGAAAAGCATCAAGAAAAAGTAAAGTACTAATCAGTAGTCCCTGTTGACGAGGACATAGGTGTGATTTCAGGTCGATCATAATAAGGTGCGGGCCGGATACCCCAAGCAAGTTCGACCTGGTCAACAAAATTGACCGTCTGATTTAATCAGCCGATGGACGAGGTCCAGCTGAAGCTGTTGGATTTGGCGTGAAAAGCTCAGAGTTAGAGTAATTCAAATTTCGCAGCCACCAAAGTACTTGCATCATGCAAATACTTTTTGTCCCTTTGCCTGGTGAAGATTTCTATCTTCAGATTTGTCTTGTTTATAGAGCTCAAAATTCTCCAATGTGGCAAGCCTAGAGCTGTAGCAGATAAAGTCCTCTCAAAATTGGACACTGTTGAAACGAGATCCTGTTGAAGCTCCACAGGTCCTGGAAGTCCAAAATATTCAAAGTCTGAATGTTTTCATTCATTCAAAAATCTTTATTTCGATCAATAAGATCATAAAAGATATGCATAACAGTAAGATTATTAAAAGCCGTGGAACATGAATTGCGATGCATTACATTGGCGGTTTGTCTATTAAAATCAAGTAAAAATACAATTCAGTTAAAAATCACCAGTACGATAAATTGTAAAACTTTAAGGCAAAACTGCGACCTAGTTCATGTAACGGGTACGAGTGTGCCACATCGCTGTTAAAAATGTGGCTACCGCAAACACAGTTGAAGGTGATACATCGGTCTTTAGTACTCTATAGGCTGTGTAACACTGTCTGAACCCAAGGTTTTTAAGCAGGGGAACAAGCCAATATTTTCTAGATTTGCTATAAGCAGTACAAAAGAATATCACATGGATTTCGCTTTCCAGGTGATCTAAACATACAGGGCATTGCTCGGTAGACGGGGGCTGGGACCACGTACTGGTGAATGACCTGAGGGGGAGAGTGCCATATCTCCACTGTAAGAATAGTTTTCTAGTCATAACAGGGCTGATTCGGTCCAGCACAAGTTCCAGGTGATATGAATCTTTAAATTGGATAAAAGAATTGGTTAAGGAACCCAACTTTGTGCTTCCTAATAGGGAGGTTAGTTTAAAATCATAATATTATTTTGATAAAACTTTACGTGGTACATTTCTGCAAGAATTTACAGGATCTAACCATAATTCCGGCCTTCCTAAGCTCCCGCACATTCGTTTGATATATTTTAACCAGGGAATGTTTGTTATCTTTGGTAAGAGTAAGATCTCCTGTAACTCCATCCTGTAGCTCAAGAGCTCCGGTGTGCTCCAAATTCGTCGCCAGAAATTTAGTGGCTTTTAACCCAGTTCTTCCTCAATTGATCTAAGACCGAGGTCTAGTCTCAAAGGGAGAAGCGGGGTAGTTGGAGGTAAAGCCACCAGCTGTCTGATGAATTTGTTTTCAGTGGTGTTGAGATTTTGGGCCGGTAAATGTCCCCACATTTCCCCCCATAGGTAACTGCACCCCTGGCCTGCATGCTGTAAATTTGGAGGGCTGGGCCAATGGGTTTGTAGGTCGACCTGTTTGGTAACCTGCAGATACCACCCGTTAGCTGTACCAGTTTAATATTGGCCTTTGTTCGATGTGTATCCCAGGTCATATTTTGGTTGATAGTCACCCCTAGATACTCAAATGTGAAAACCCTCTCTAGTCTCATTGTGCCTATAGTGGGGTTGGGACGTGTTGATGGCGGGGGGTTAAGAATCATGTATTTTGTTTTCAGGGCATTGATCTCCAACCCCCGCTCTGCACAGAATAACGAGAAGCCATCCAGAACACGTTGTATTCCCATTGGGGATTTTGACAGCAGCAGGGTGTCGTCCGCAAACATAATGGCTGGCACCCTACTGCCGCCAAGCTTTGGAGCGTCAATGTCCCCCATTTTGACCAGGTGGGCGATTACCCCATTGAAAAAGAGGCAAAAGAGGGTAGGTGCAAGCACACAGCCCTGCCTCACCCCTCTGTCAACGGGGAATCTTTCTGAGAGGGTCCCATTCCTGCCACACCTAACCCGCGCAAAGTTATTTTGATGTAACCTTATCAGGATATTCAAAATATCTGCAGGGATGCCCAAGTCCGCCAACACTGACAATAATCTGGCTCTTGGTACCAGATCGAAGGCGGCACGCAAGTCTACAAAGACCGTGTATAAGCTTCCACCCTCGATTATTGCAGTTTTCCAGAACAAGAGGTTCAAACGGAAGATCTGGTCCGTTGTTGAAACTCTCCTCCTGTAACCCGCCTGGAAGGGGCTCAGGATGGAGGATTCTTCCATCCAAGTTTGAAGACGGTCTAATATCAGCCTCCCAAATAGTTTCTGTGAAACATCAATGAGACTGATGCGCCTGTAGTTGGCTGGGAGCAGAGGCGATCCCTTCTTATATATAGGGACAATCTCTTCGCCCAGCCAAGTACAGGGCACCTCCATGCCCCTCAAGACTGCGTTAAAAATCACCAGCAAATATGGGGCCCATACATCTGGCTCTTGTTTAAATAGGTCTCCTGGGAGCCCATCCAAGCCAGGCGCTTTACCTGCTGCCAGCCCGTGAATGGCGGCACGTACCTCCTCCTCCGTGAAGTGGTCTCCCTCGTGTTGCCTATGGATTTTAGGCGATGCTTGTGATGGGACTCTATCTAAATCCTTATAAAGGGACTGAAAGTGATCCTGCCAGATTTTGGCTGAAATATTGGGCTCAATAGCCGAAGCGAGCTCCTCGGACCCTGTATTTACTACTCTCCAGAATTTACGAGAGTCCCTGGCAGCTAAGCTGGTGGTGAGATTCTCCCATTTTTCATAGTCCCAGTCAATCTTAGCATGGATAATCAGCCTCTTATGTTCCCTTCTACAAGCCTGAATCACCAATCCGTTTTTACCCTCCTTTATCGAAGTCAGAAAGTCTAATTTAGCCTTTCGGCATGCAGCGTTATACCAGCTAGGGCATTTCGCCCTACTGGCTCCTATTTTTCCAATAGAAAAGAGAACGTCGGTTGTGGACTTAATAAGGTCCTCATGTACTGATCCCAGTTGTTCATGAGTTCCGTGGGCGCTGGATTGGTCCAGTAGTGCGCTCACCTTCTCTAGTGAGGGAATAACCCGGGCGTACAACTCTGAGAGTTTTTCTGGATTGGCAGCTAGTTTTTCCCACCTTACTCTCCGTCTATTGCTTGCAAGAACCATCCCTGTGGCAGACCCATCTTCTCCGGCCCCATTTACAACTATACCCGGGAGGAGATATTCTAGTTCAAGTGCATTGTGGTCACTCTCCTCTCTGGGAATCACCCTAAAGTCTATGACATGGGACCACAAAGACAATTGAACCAAGATATAATCCAATCTAGACTCCCGTCCCGCTTTGTTGAATGTACAGATAGCGGGAATATCGGACTTTGTACGTCCATTGCATGCCCTGAGACCGTGTTTGAGGGTCAATGCGGTAATCTGTACAGCCAAAGGTGTCCAGGCTCTGGGCGCAGGGGCCTTCGTAGGTGGTACTAGCCATAGAGCTTCCTCCTCCAATACTGGCCCCTCCAGTAGTCCCGTGAGAGGCTCAAAGTGGGAATTCAGGTCACCTCCTACAACATAGGGTATACCCTGGGGAATTTCGCTGAGAAAGGTGGAAAGGTCATCGATGGTAGTTGATTCCCGGGTTATGTTTACCGGCCTGGAATAGACATTTACCACAGCCAGTTTTTTGGCATTCGGCCACTCCAGCACGACACACTGGATATACCCTGAAACTGTTGGCAGGGGTGTGGCCTCACAGCCCAGATGGGTAGCCACCCAGGTTGCTAACCCTCCAGATGGACGACCCATTCCCCCCCATCTAGCAGGAATGGAAAACACCGCGAAACCCGGGCGAGAGTACTCCTCTCTCGCCCAGGTTTCTTGGAACAACCAAACATCTTTGGAGTCTATAAATGAACTCCAGTGTTCGCAGTCCATCTTATTTCCCAAGCCCGCCAAATTCCAGGATAATATCTTTAGTGGGGGTGATCTAAGATGGACAATGGGAGTTGGAGTGGTTTCAGTATCGGCTGCAGTGGCCAATGTTGGTTTGTTTTGATCTATTTTCCCTAGATTGGCTGGGGGATGCGGAGTGTACATTGAAGAGATCTCATTTGTAAGTACACTAACCGCTGTGATTATATTTTGGTGTATTTTACCACATGAGCCGCCTTTGTTGAATTGATGTTCCTTATTGAGGTTTTGGTCGACACAGGGCTCAGTCCTTGGGGGTTGGTTGGTGCAATTGCTAGGGGACATGATCTTTCCCACCTGAGCAGCCCCTAGTCGGTTGTGGAGCCCCCCCCCGCCTGGTGAGACGGCGTCAGTCAACCATGTCTAGGCAAATAAACCTATTAAAAGTTGTAAGATAGGTAGGCTGCGGGTCTCTATAATAGAAGGAGTCCCCTTTCTCCCTTCCCCCCCAACCTCCCCTTCTCATGGGAATTGAATCCCAGCCCACCTCTTTTCGTACATAGGTCATGAGTGGGTAAAAAAAGGATAGTGGTAAGGATTGGATAGATGTCTCCTGGTCACGATGTGGCCATCCACATATGTGGGAAACAGTTCTAGGGTCCCTAAAATTGACCAGGATACAATCCCCTTTGACTGATTTGCTTGTGTGACCGACCCATGGGACTCTTCTTACCATGAGCACCTCACTCCCTATGCCCCCTGGGAGAGGTCTATGTAGGGTGAGCCAATTCACCAGTGCCACCTTATTCTTAAGGGAAGCTACAGATTCCTTAGTACCTTGTTTTAACATGGGACTCTTCTTACCATGAGCACCTCACTCCCTATGCCCCCTGGGAGAGGTCTATGTAGGGTGAGCCAATTCACCACCTTATTCTTAAGGGAAGCTACAGATTCCTTAGTACCTTGTTTTAACTCCGGGACACCCACTAAGATGATAAATGGGCTCGCCTCCGGGGGGAGATTCATTGGGCTAGGTTTCTTTAAGTTAGCAGGAACTCCCTGGGAGAATGTAGTCTCGGTCACGGGGTGAGTCAGAGTGGTGGTACCTGCACCTGCAGAGGACTGGGGAGTTACAGAAGTGATGAAAGGTGGCTGTGTTTGTGAGACGCTAGGGGCTGGATTGGGATCCTTCGTCAAGAGGGCTGGAATGCTCATCTTAATCTTGGGCTCAACCCTGCCCCTATCTGCCCTATTGGCAGCTTTAAAGCTATCAGCTAGTCCTGATATAGATTTTTCTATAGACAGGAGCCTAACTTCAATCTTAGTCAAGCTAGAATGTTTTAGATATTCTGGGGCAACTCCGATTGGTCAATTCAAAGGCTTGTAGGACCTTATAGGCGTCAACTGCGGGGCTTGTACTAACAACTGCAGAGGCCACCAGCAGAGTTCAGTCCAGGTCTACATGTTACTGGTCACAGAAAAAGGCCTCTTACAGATTATTGTGTCCATTTAGCCACACAGGAGATCAGCTAGCTGACCCTTGCAGTCTACTTTTCAGCCCAGGGAACAAGCGGTAGCTGGTCTAGTCCTTTAGGTATCCACACAGGTCACAAATATCAGGTCCAGTCCTCTTCTGTTCTTCTTCAGGTGTAGATGTTTTCTCAAAAGCTGTGGGAGAGGTGCTAGCTTTGTAGGTTTCACTAGCCAGTGGGTGAGGATGACTGCTGGACACTCCCTAGCCAATGAGAAAAAAGTTCCTACGGGCAACCCTTGCTACCTTTGCAGTACATCCTGTTTCCTTACTGCAAACTATTCCACAGTGCACTACTCTAAGGCAAAACCAACATAGCAGAATCTTCCGGCCCCTGAAGGGAACCTATGTGCCAGCCAGGCATGTGTACAGGAAAATAAGCAGGCCCCTTTTCTTCAGTTACACTAAACTGATTCTAGGACTAGCTCCCTCTCTCACTGGACTGGCACTAAACTTTCTTCATAGGTTCCATTGAAAAGAAGGATGCTTTCCTCCAGGGTTGTCTTCAAACTAATCTATGAATGTACAGGCCTCACCCTGGTCTCTTTTACGTTAATAAAGTTCAGGGACCCTCCCAAGCTGTCCTTCTAGGCTGAGAGTAGTCACATTCTCTGCCCTAGATCTTCCTGTCAAAAGATTTAAGCTTTTATTCCTCCTCTGGAAGCAGTCTTCACACCTCATTCAGTGCAAGCATTGACAGGGTCCAGCTACTGCATAATACTTATTAGCCATTGGAGTGTCAGGAAGATAAAGTGTAACTTCTTTAAAAGTCATTTTCTGAAATATTTACTAAAATCCAACTTCACCCATGAATTGTATTTTTAAAAATATTAAAATTAGTGGTGTAATCGACTCTGTAGTTTATCCCAATCCAAAGTCATCAGACTTATCATTTTAACTGAACTTTTAATGTTTCTCATAGAAGAGCTAAAGCCCTCACAGCAAAAGTAGAGTTTGAGGGCTAGTCACTGTAAGCACATGCTAGCATTAAATTCTTGCATGTACCACTTTTAAATGTTGGACACCCTACCTTGTGAGCTATGAAGTCTTCTTAGTGGTGACTTATTTATTATTAGTCGATTTTTTCTTAACAAAAATGTATATTTTGACAGGCTCACTGTCAGGAATCACGGGAGGTTTCCTCCCTCTACCTCCACCGTGGCTACCATTTTCTCGCTACAGACTCATCAAAGAGCAAATAATCCCTTTAGCTGGAGTGCTAGTTGGCACCGCAGAAATTCCAACATGGCTGCCAACTTCCTGACACTGCAACAGCACATTGCTGTTTAGCAGTCTAGTCTTCTAAGCATTGATTGTCTGAGGAGTGTGCTCCAACATTCCACTGCGCACTTCACTGAGGAATTCACTGGAAGAGCACCTGTTACCCAAGCGTCGTGGAAGTTAGTCAGGGTAGTCGCGTAATTCACGGGGTTAGTGTCGCCGGTCAACTTACACATTCAGAACCAGGTTAGCATATTTTAATTAGTTTTTAGAACGAATATGCTGTGAGGATTTATTGTAGGTAAAAGGTTGACATGCGATAATTGTTGAATGAAGAAAGACCTAGTAGTATTCTTATTACTTTCTGAGGCATTCAATTAGTCTGTTGTTTAAGGCAGTTCAGAAAGTATCCCCAGAACCAGACAGGCGCGGGCGAGACCTTTCTACACGCCGCGTTTGTCAAGAAATTCTGGAGATAGCCTAATTGCTATTGACAGGAACGCAGGCATTTCATTCATTCCTGCCGTGTTAAAAAATAAGGTTTAATCATTTGAAACCTTGAGCGCGTCCGTCGGGAGCCTTCAGAAGACAGCGCTTGAGGCATTGTGTGAGGCAAAAGTAAATTAACGAGAACGCGTGCATTTCGTTCTTGCAGCGTTCAAAGGAAACTGAATGCCATAAATATTACGCGCCGTCGGAAGGTTTTCCGAGGTCTGTGTTTGTAATTTTATGCTAGAAATAAAACATGTAGCGATGCACGATATTCATACCTCCGAGTATAAATAGCGAAATAATAAAGGCGAGCTCTCTTCTCCTTCGAGCCGCTTATTAAACTAGTATTACCCAAGTCTCGGGCATAAAATTAAATTCTCCGCAATTAGGGTAAAATGCAGCTAAGGGAATTATAAAAGAATTACAGCACCTAACAAAACAATTAGCGCATCCTGCTGTCCATAACCAAAATAAAAACTAGAGGTTATTTCGGATTTGCTGAAGTCATATACAATTGCTGGAGATACAGAACCTGTTGTATAAAAAGAGAAACAGAAATTATAATTCACCCACTTCAACACAAGGCTTCATTTTCAGTTCGTCACTGTGAGTAGACGAGGAAGAAGGAAATAGTAGAACCATGCACATTTACTTTGGCAATAAGGAGTTCATACTCACCTATTTATTCTTACCTCACAACAGTGCAGAATTAGGAGCTGAAGAAACCTGAAAAAGACAAGCAAGAGAACTGAGTGAAGACTTCTCAAAACAAATAGCTATCAAACATATGAGAAGTAAGAAGAGAGGCAAGCCCCAAAACTCCTTCCTGGTAAGATAAGTAATCCATTGCTAAAAATAAAAGTAAGGTTAAGGTATATAACTATTAATGATCAATGTATATGTTATAGCCTAGACGGAGAGTAAGAAAAAGACGAAGCTGAGCTAGCAGGGTTTTGGAGCTGTCTCTTCTCTGTCCCAACCCCTTTCCCCCCTGGGACATACCTGCGAAGGAATCCTAAATACCTAGCGGGGGAGTTCTGAGAGGGGCATTGGCACATAGCGTCATTCTGCTCCTGTGCGGTTACACACTAATTGGAGGTTCAGACCTTACAGAGTGAAGTGCCCACGTTGTCCTAAGCACCCGAGCAGAATGAGGGAAGGATTAGATCTAAAAAAATTAGGGAAGATTTTGAGCAATATACAAAGAGACTTGGAGACAGTCAGAGAGGAAAATAAGATATTAAGACAAGAGATCCTAACATTTAAAACAGGAACCTCAGTGCAAGGTACTAGTCAAGGTACCACACCCTTTGGAACCCAGTATCTCAACCCTAGTACTTCGACCCTTGCCCCCACTCAAGTCATCCACTCCTTATCCCCTGTAATTCCCCTAGCCCCTCCAGAAAGACTTAATGGAGACCTGCAAAAGGCCCAATTTTTTTTGACACAATGTTCGCTTCATTTTATGTGCCGCCCCACGATTTTCCCCGATGCTCAATCCAGAGTGGCATTCATCCTATCCTTCCTTAGCGGAGACGCCGCCTCCTGGTCCATGCCATTGGTGACCAAGGATGACCCAATACTATATAGTTTGGATGATTTAAAAAAACAATTTCTTCAAATTTTTGACCGAAGAACAGCATCTCAAGCATCAGACCATGAATTGTTAGAGCTGAAACAGGGAAACCGGGAACTCGTGGCTTACCTAGCCCAATTTAACAAGCTAGTAGTAGAGACCAACTGGCCCTAAGATAAAAAAGCAGCAGTATTTTACAGGGGATTGCGAGAGGAGCTGAAGGACGCTCTATCGCAAATCCCAAATCGTCCCACAGACATTTCTGCCTTGGTGGATTTAACCCTAGAGATTGATTACAGGCAAAGTGAATGGAAAGGAGAACGTAAGAGGGAGTTTAGATCAAGTGTTCCTCGCTTTGACCGAGTCAAGACTGAATCCACGCGGACAACAGAGAGTACTTCAGGAACTGAGCTAATGCAGATCGGAGTAGTCAGAGGTCCACTTTCTAAGGAGGAAAAGGAAAAAAGAAGATTAAATAAGCTGTGTTTGTATTGTGGCGGAAGTGGGCATTTTGTTAAGAACTGTTTCAAAGACCTAAGTTGCCGACAAAGGAGAAGGGAAACTAGAGGCACCACAGGTAAGCGGAGTTGGACCTGTGGATGCGAATGGAACTACAACTCCAATAAGTCACCAATTGGCAAACACACTACAAGTCTCTTCACCCCATTTGGTAATGACTGTAACGCTAAGGTTCGGGGGTAAAATTTTAACTGAAGCAAGCGTCATGGTTGATTCAGGAGCTACAGGAAAATTTTGCGATCACAAATTCGCCAGCCAAATTGGAATACAAGCTGTCAAAAAAGAGAAAAGCGAAAAGGTCCATGCAGTGGATGGTACAGAGTTAACTTCAGGACCAATTACTAGTCGCACAGAATCAGTACAAATGACTTCAATCGAAGGACATCATGAGATTTTACAGTTTAATTTAATAGACGCACCCCAATTTCAACTAATTCTAGGTCTTCCATGGCTGACCGAACACAACCCATTGATTGATTGGGGAGCCCGAACTATTCAATTAAATTCAGAATACTGTACAAGACATTGTTTTGAAGATTTGACAAATCCTACAGTACCCGGCGCGGTTACTCAGTTATGCACTAATAGCAGTTCCGTATGTGTGATTCAAACAACTGAGATACCAGAACCATACCAAGATTTTGCAGCTGTCTTTGATGAAATCAAGGCCGAAATACTACCCTCCCATAGGCCTTATGACTGCAAGATCGACCTGGAGCCGGGAGCTAACCTACCCTGCAGCAGAGTTTATGCCTTAACTGAGAAGGAAAATATCCACTTGAAGGAATATCTAACGAAAAATCTGGAGAATGGATTTATTAGACCGTCTCAGTCCACAGTCTCTTCCCCCCTTTTTTTTGTTCTGAAGAAAGGGGGGGATCTCAGGACTTGCATCGACTTTAGGGCAATCAACAGGATAACCGCCAAAAACCGATACCCATTACCTCTCATATCAGTTCTGATTGACCAAGTGAAAGAAGCAAAAATCTACACTCGCTTAGATCTACGAGGAGCGTACCATCTCATTAGACTCCGAGAAGGTGAGGAGTGGAAGACCACGTTCAGAACTAAATTCGGGCTTTACGAGTACTTGGTAATGCTGTATGCTCTTTGCAACGCACCTGCAGCCTTCCAGGACTTTATCAACGATGTTCTAAGTGAATTCATTGATCGGTGTGCTATAGTTTACATCAATGACATTCTGATTTATTCAAACATGACTGAAGAACATCATGACCAGGTCAGAGCAGTTTTACAACGTCTATGAGAGAACTCTCTATACGTAAAATTGGAGAAATGCCTGTTCAACACCGATACAGTGGAATTTTTGGTTTTTTTGTTATCGCCTAATGGAGTTCAAATGGATGAGCAGAAGGCGAAGGCAATAACTGACTGGAAATCTCCTACCTGTGTCAAGGAAGTTCAAAGTTTTATCGGATTTTCCAATTTTTACAGACGATTCATTCATGGGTTCTCTGCTAAGACATTACCTCTGACTCGTCTTCTGAAGAAAGGCGTTCCGTTCCAGTGGTCCGAAGAGGCGGAGCAGGCCTTCCAGTTGATGAAAAACAGTTTCATCACAGCACCAGTATTACTCCATGCTGATCCCTCTGAGCCCTTCTATTTGGAAACAGACGCTTCAGACTTAGCCATCGGAGGAATACTCTCTCAGAGGCATAAAGACACGGGACAGTTGCATCCGGTGGCTTATCGGTCACGCAAACTCAACCCTGCGGAATGCAACTATACAATTACAGAAAAGGAACTCCTGGCAATTAAGGATGCCTTCAAAGATTGGAGGCATTACTTAATGGGGGCTAAACACACTGTAACGGTGTTCACAGACCACCGCAACCTAAAATTCTTACGATCTGCTCGTACGCTCACGCCACGCCAGTTACGTTAGTCTCTGTACTTCGCGGATTTTGACTTCGTTATCACCTTTCGTCCGGGATCAAAAAATGGGAAAGCTGATGTTCTTTCTAGACTGGATACAGAAAATCAAACTCCAGTCATTGAAAATCAACAAATCATACCAGACGACAAATTCATCAGAACAATTTCATTGGAACCCTTTGAGCAGCATGTTCGAAATTCCATGTCGGACCTGGAGATGAAGATTTGGGCCTCAGAAGATCCGCAACGTTTCATCTGTAATGGTCTTCCCTACCAAGGTTCCACTCTGTATTTACCCACCAAGGAACTTCAGTTAAAAGCAATGCAGGAATGTCATGACAACCCTCTGGCTGGCCACAAGGGGATCTTAAAAACCGAAGATTTACTCAATAGAAGTTTTTGGTGGCCATTCATGAGCCTAGATGCTCGTCAATATGTTTTGAGCTGTGAACCTTGTGCACGGGTAAAATCAGATCGGCAGGCCCCAAAAGGTCTTTTACAACCCATGCCCACTCCCCATATCCTTGGCACACGGTTTCGCTAGATTTGATAATTGATCTACCTTCATCCCACGGCTATGACAGCATTCTTGTAGTGGTTGACAACTTTAGTAAAATGGCACACTTCGTTCCCTTCAAGGGTACACCCACTGCCAGACAACTGTCCCAACTTTTCAATCAACACATCATCCGCCTTCATTGGATTCCTAAGGTCCTCATTTCAGACAGGGGCTCCCAGTTTCTCTCATGATTTTGGAAGGCTTATATCAAAGGTCTTAATATTGATCATCGTTACTCCACTAGTTTTCACCCAGAAACTGATGGTCAGACTGAACGCATTAACCAAGAATTAGAACAACATCTCAGACTATATTTGTTAAATGAGGAGGGTGACTGGCCTGACTATTTATGGACGGCAGAGTACGCCTATAATAACGCTCTTAACATATCTACAGGTTTCTTCCCTTTCTTTATAAACTCAGGCAGACATCCTAATTCCTATGCGAATTTTGATACTATTAACATCCCTGCTGTTCAAGATGTTGCCCATCAGTTATCTAAAATCCATCACTCAGTGACCCAGAATTTGTCAATCGCGAAGGCTCGTTACAAACATTTTGCTGATCAAAAGCGTAGAGAACAACCTGGGCTTCATGCAGGGGATTTAGTCTGGTTATGTACTAAAAACCTCAGACTTAAGGGTCCCCGTAAATTTCAGCCCCGTTTTATGGGCCCGTATCCCATTGAGAAGGTCATTAACCCAGTTACCTATCGACTTTCCCTTCCAAGCACTACCAAAATTCATCCTGTCTTTCATGTATCCCTTCTAAAACCAATTCACCCGGGGTTGCGTAGACTTTCCCCTCCAGATCCTCTGACCCTTAATGGTGAGGCGGAGTACGAAGTTAAACAAATTCTAGATTCTAAACTCATTCACAACAAACTTTTCTACCTTATTGATTGGAAAGGCTATGGTCCTGATGAACGTTCCTGGGAAAAGTGTACTGATGTACATGCCCCCCGACTATTTAAAGCATTTCATGCCAAATTCCCTACTAAACCCCGACTGGAGGAAACCCCGTTGGGAGGGTATACTGTCAGGAATCACGGGAGGTTTCCTCCCTCTACCTCCACCGTGGCTACCATTTTCTCGCTACAGACTCATCAAAGAGCAAATAATCCCTTTAGCTGGAGTGCTAGTTGGCACAGCAGAAATTCCAACATGGCTGCCGACTTCCTGACACTGCAATAGCACATCGCTGTTTAGCAGTTGTTGGACCTGTCAGCCCTAGGGTGGTCTCCCCGTCTATTTTTGTATCGTGCCTCATTTTTTCCACCCTCATTTTTATGTTGGACTAGGTCTCCGGGCGCCTTTTCATTGCCAATCAGTGTTAAGGTGCAGGTTCTCCCTTCTCCCAAGATGGCTGCCACAGACCCCTGCTACTGGAGGGTGGTCGTTTTTCATAGTAGCACCCTAGCTGCCAGGAGCTGGCTGGGACCCACAACAATGTTGCGACACCAGCCCGCCTTTTTGTCCCATAGGTAGAGTGGGGAAGCTCCTGGAATGTGCTGGAACCTTCTAGAAGGGAGGTGGGGTTTTACTTTTGCCGCCTTGGCTAGAGGTCACCTGACCTAGGGCTACTTAAGAGTGGGAGGGAAACTATTGTGGTGAGTTGGCCATTGGGGTGAAGCAGAGCTGGAAGAATCCACCAGGAGTGTAGGCGGTAGGGCCTAGCCAGGGACTTATGCCTCTGAGAGTGACAGGATTTAGGTACTGCCTCTTAAGTGAGTGAGGTGCCCTGTGAATCCCACTGATCTTGCCCAGTAGTAGGAGGACCCAGAGACTCTCTGCCAGCCTGACTAGGAAGGATCTAGTCGCCCTCTCCATTCCTACCCCCAGTAACAGAACCCCTTAAGGGCGCCAGATACATCTGCACCACAAGACTTCATCTGACAACTGAGAATGGAAACCTAACTGTAAGAACTGAGACTGCATGACAAGAGCGAGCTGTAAGCCTTGAATGCCAGAGCTGAGACTGCGTGTCCAAGCTAACCTATTGAACTATTTACTAAATCGATTGCCAAGCCACCGGGGATCGACCAGGTACTAGCGCTGTGACCCCCGCGCTCCCTGCCCTGGTCTGGGACCCCCGGCAGCGTGCTCCGCTGAGCACTTTACCCCCATCCTTAATTTGAGCCCCCCCTGCAACGACGAAGCCAGCGCACTCACCGCCGCGGCCTGGAGGCCTGGAGAAGTGCCCTGCTGTATCGCGAGGCCCAGGAGAAGCCCGGGGCCCCGCCGCTGCCGTCGCAGCTGTGTGAGGAGAAGCGCAAGATCGGGGCCGAGTTCCCCCATCGTCGTGAGGGCGGACGCCGAGACGGAGGTAAGCCCGGAGGCCGGGATTCCCCTTGGTGCGCCCCCTGCTGGTCTGAGAACCTCACCGCACCCGGCCCGGGTCGTCCCCTCCGTGGGAGTTCCCCCCCCTTGCCTGCGCGACGGAGAGACCCCGCCGAGGGATCCTTTCTGTGTGCCCACTTCAGCGTAACTGAGCGCGGTGCCTCACGAACTGCACCGGCACCCAGAGACTTGCTCCTCGAGTCTGGTGGCGCTCTCCGCTGAAAGCTCCACTCTAGAGAAACTGACTAGCCTGGATTACGGGCGGCGCTTGACTTCTCCTGCTCCGTTTCACCGTCCCAGGAGCCAGTGACTATGAACGTGATGCTTTATATATTTTGCCTGAAAGTATTACATGCCAGTGATTAAGAGTAGAGCGTTGCTTTATATATTTTGCCTGAAAGTATTACATGCCCGTGATTACGAGAAGCGCATTGCTTTATATGTTTTGCCTGAAAGTATTATATGCCTGTGATTACGAGAAGCGCACTGCTTCATATGTTTTGCCTGAACGTATTACATGCCCGTGATTACGAGAAGCGCGTTGCTTCATGTGCTCTGCTTGATCGTAGTACTTGTCCGTGACTACGAGTAGCGCTTAGTTTACATGCTCTACTTCAAAGGGGTACGTGTCACTGATTACAAGGAGCGCTTCGTTCTACAGGCTCCGTGTTGAAGTATCCAGTGTCACCCCTCACGAGTATTGTTCTGTGCTAGATGCCCCGTTCAGAGAAGCCTTGCTTAACGCGCGCAGCGCTAGAATCACCCGTGCCTAGCCATACCCATGAACTGCATGTCTAGATTAGGAACTGCATTCATCTCTCATGTATGGCCTGTATATGCTTAATGTCTGTAGTACAACTCATGCATGACACTGTTATCTCTTGAACTGCATCTAACCAGCCCTACTTGGATAAACTTGAAGTATTTGCATAATTTCAACGGTGTGGCGTCCCTTATTGTGTGTGTCCCTAGTCCATGGGAAGCGTGTGGTGTATGGTTGCTTAACACATAGCCCTCTGGTTGCCCGACTGGCTCGCGCCACGTTACCGCCTATAGGGCCTGGTGACCCCAGGTTCCTACATTGGTGGCAGCGGTGGGATCCTTGGGACCTGTGACCATACAGCACCCTTCCGTGAGGCGAAGGGCGCCACAATTAAACGCCTATCCTACGTTTTTTGTTCCAGAGCTCAAAAACCATTGGTTGCTGGATTATTGGTTCCACTGTCCAGGTAGAGAGTGCAAGAAGCCTGGTTAGCTATTGACTGTTGCCTACACCCTAGGAATTTTCTCCTTAGTGTCTAGGTCCCCACCTGCCAGAATGGAATCCCGGCTAGCGGACCTCGATGGGTACACCGTGAAGCAACTAAGGGAGTTCGCGCAGGAGATGGGGGTGCCCGGGATGCGGAAGGCAAAAGGGCCGGAACTCCGTACCGCCATTAGGGCATGGGTAGAAGCCCACCCAGAAGGGAGAGGGGATGAGGGACAGGAAGCGCCAGTGGCACCTCAGGGGGAGAGCGCCCAGGAAGTCCTAGACATCTTGAATGTAGACATGTCTGAGAATGTGCCCCCAGGAAGACGTTCTGGGGCCAGTAGTAGGACAGGGTCTCCAGAAGAGTACCAGGACAGGAGGGAAGAGAGGCGATTAAAATGGGAGCTGGCCAAATTAGAGCAGGAGAAAGAAAGGGAAAGGGCCAGATTGGAACAAGAAAGAGAGAATAAGAAATGGGCAATGGAGGAGAAGAAGCTGGCGCACGAGCTTCAGTTAAAAGAGCTGGAGCTACGCGCCCTCCAATTGAACGCGTCTAACAAAGACAATGGTGGCAGCATACCCAGGGAACCTCAAGAACCAAAATTCTACCTACCCAAAGAAGTCATAGCCAATTATACGTTAGGGGATGACATCATGAAGTGGTTGGAGGCATATGAGGTAGCCTTAACGGCCGATGGGGTACCCGAGAGTAACTGGGGAGGTGGTCTCTACCGGTATATACCTCCCACTGTTAGGGACACCCTGTTATATTTGGCCAAGGCGGATCAGGTTAAGTACGCCCCCATGAAAGAGGCCTTGTTAAAGAAGTTTGGCCTGAACCCCGAGAAGTATAGGCAGAAGTTTCGTGGCAGCCATAAGCTGTCCACCCAGACATGGGTAGATTTTTTTGATTATGCGAGGAAGGCACTAGATGGTTGGGTGCGTGGCAGCGAGGTGCAGGACTACCAAGGGTTGTACGATCTTTTTTTAAGGGAGCACCTCTTGGATAAGAGCTTTCCGGAGCTGCGCCAACATCTGGTGGACCGCAAGCTGAAGGATCCTCGAGAGCTTGCAGAGGAGGCAGATATTTGGGTGAGCACCCGGGTGTCTCACAAGGGCCCCGGGGGAGATGGCTCGAAAGGCGGACAGGGTTTCCCCCAGAAGAAAGAGGGGGGAGATAAAAAGGTGGAGTTCTCGAAAGGTCCCCAAAATAAGTTTGGGAAGGGAGTAGGAACCCCACCCCCGTCCAATTCCACAAGACCCACTTACCCTGACAGGAGTCAGCAGCCAAGGATTGTGCGGTGCTACGAGTGTGGGGAGATTGGACACTACAGAGGAGATCCCAAGTGTCGCAAGCGACCACCAGCCCCATTGGGCGGGAAAAGTCCCGGGGTAAGTAGTATAGCGCTTGGGGTGGAGCTGCCCTTAGATAGGGAAGGGGAGTGGACAGGCCTGACGCTGGTTTCACTCGGGGATAGAGAAGTGGTCCCCGTAGAGTCCCTGCCCCCGAACACTGCTAAATATCAGCAGAGGGTGAGAATTAATGGGGAGGAGGTGGAAGCTCTGAGAGACACAGGGGCCAGCATGACCACTGTCGTGCGGCGGCTGGTGTCCCCAGACCAAGTAGTCCCCGAGGAGTTCCATCCGGCCGTATTGGCTGACGGCAGTTTGAGTCACTATCCAGTGGCTCGTGTTCCATTCGAGTGGGGAGGAGTCAAAGGCCTACTGCGAGTTGCTGTGAGCCCTGCCTTGCCTGTGGGGTGTTTGCTAGGGAACGACCTGGAGCACACCAAATGGGAGGACGTCGAGCTTCACGCTCACACTGAGATGCTGGGATTACCAGGGTGGACTTGCGTGAGCACGCGGTCCATGGCTGCCCGGCATGGAACTCACCCGGAGTTGGAGCCTGGAATCATGGCCCAACCCAAACCCAAACGTGGGAAGAAGGAGGTGGTAGAGGACATGCCCCGTGAGTCGGATGGGGAGGCCGCAGAGGTGCCCCCGGAGTCCGCGGAGGTAGATGTCGTTCCTGTGGAGGACTTGCCGACCCTTGCTGACTGGCAAGTGGAAGGAGGGCCTACCCGGGAGGAATTTTGTCAAGCACAAAGGACGTGCCCCACTCTTGAGGGTATGCGGTGGCAGGCCGAAGCTCAAGTGGCCAGTCAGGAACTGGGAGGTTATCATGTGTATTGGGAGGATGGTCTCCTATACAGTGAGCCCAGGGTGCCGGTACATGGATCTTCGAGGGCCATAGTGGTCCCCCAATGTTACCGGACGAGATACCCTTAGCTGGACACCTGGGCCAGGACAAAACCTTTACACGGTTAGTCCCCCATTTTTATTGGCCCAGGATGAGGATTGCCTCAGACACCTTTTGCAAGACCTGCAAGTCTTGTCAGGCTAATGGCAAGACGGGGACTAAGTTGAAGGTCCCGTTGGAACCGCTCCCCGTGGTCGGGACCCCTTTTGAGAGGGTCGGTATCGATATTGTTGGGCCATTGGACCCTCTGACCGCAGCGGGACACCGGTTCATCTTGGTTTTGGTGGACCACGCCACAAGGTACCCGGAGGCTATTCCTCTGAGGACCATCACTGCACCGGTAGTGGCGCGGGCACTGTTGGGAATTTTTACCCGAGTGGGATTCCCGAAGGTCGTGGTGTCGGACAGGGGCACAAATTTCATGTCGGCCTACATGCAGGCCATGTGGAAGGAGTGTGGAGTGACCTACCGGTTCTCCACTCCTTACCACCGCCAGACTAACGGACTTGTAGAGCGCTTCAATAAGACATTGAAGGGGATGATCCGAAGCCTTCCAGAGGGCTTGAGGCGTAAGTGGGACGTCCTCCTCCCCTGCTTGTTATTCTCCTATCGGGAGGTACCGCAGAAGGGAGTCGGGTTCAGCCCGTTTGAATTGCTCTATGGCCATCCCGTTAGGGGTCCCCTCAGTTTAGTGAAAGAGGGGTGGGAGAAGACTTCACAGAAGCTTCCCCGAGACATTGTCAGCTACATGCTGGCGTTCCGCAGCCAGATGGCCAAGCTGTGGAAGGCAGCCACAGAGAACCTGGAGGCTAGCCAGACCGTGATGAAGGAGTGGTATGACCGCAACGCTCGAACGGTCGAGTTGGACGTTGGACAGAAGGTGTGGGTTATGGAACCTGGGGAGCTTTGTGCCCTCCAGGACCGGTGGACTGGCCCGTTCGACATTGTGGAAAGGCGAGGCCAGACCACATACGTTGTGGATGTAAAAACCCCCCGTCAGCCCCTCAGGGTGCTCCACGTCAACCGCCTGAAGCCGCACCATGAGCGATCACAGCTTGCTCTCCTTATGGTGACGGATGGGAGCGAAGAGGAAGAGAGTGAAGCTCTTCCTGACCTTCTTGCGGCACAAGAGAAGGATGGTTCGGTGGAAGGTGTAGTCCTCTCCCCATCCTTGACCCCAGAGCAGCAGAGGGACTGTCGCCATGTCCTGGAACAGTTCGCCTCGTTGTTCTCACTCACGCCTGGAATCACTCATTGGTGTACCCATGATGTGGACACAGGGGACAGCCCCCCGGTGAAGAACAAGTCTTACCGGCTCTCTGACCGAGTGAAGGATAGCATCCAGCGTGAGGTGGCAAAGATGCTGGAGCTGGGGGTGATAGAACCTTCCAGCAGCCCGTGGGCTAGTCCAGTGGTGTTGGTGCCCAAAGCGGCCCCACCGGGTACGACGCCAGAACTTCGGTTCTGTGTGGACTACCGGGGGTTGAACTCTGTCACGAAGACAGATGCTCAGCCCATCCCACGTGCAGATGAGCTGGTGGACCGGCTGGGAGCAGCCCGGTACCTCAGCACCATTGACCTGACATCCGGATATTGGCAGATTGCCATGGCCGACGGAGCACGGGAGAAGACTGCGTTCTCCACCCCAGAGGGCCACTACCAATTTCGAGTGATGCCCTTTGGGCTCAAAAATGCTCCGGCCACATTCCAGCGGTTAGTGAATCAGGTACTATCTGGCCTGGAGTCATCTCAGCAGCCTACTTGGATGACATAGCTGTCTTCAGTAGCAACTGGGAGGACCATCTGCAACACCTCCAGGAGGTATTGCAGGCATTGCAACGCGCTGGCTAAACCATTAAAGCCAGCAAGTGCCAGATTGGACAGGGATCTGTCATGTACCTAGGACACCTGGTGGGCGGAGGTAAGGTGCAACCCCTCCAGGCCAAAATTGAGACCATCTTGGCTTGGGAGCCCCCCAAGACCCAAACAGAGGTCCGAGCTTTCCTCGGCCTCACTGGGTATTACCGCCGGTTCGTCAAGGGTTATGGTACCATCGTGACCCCCTTGACGGAGTTGACCTCAAAGAAACAACCTCGCAAGGTCATATGGACAGCTGCATGCCAAGAAGCCTTTGATACGCTGAAAAATGCGATGTGTACAGCTCCAGTACTAGCAACACCCGATTTCAGCAAGGAATTTATTGTACAGACAGACGCCTCAGAGCACGGCATAGGTGCGGTGCTCTCGCAACTCAACACCGAGGGCCAAGACCAACCTGTGGCCTTCATATCTCGAAGA
Organism: Triturus cristatus; assembly: GCF_964204655.1. NCBI lineage: Eukaryota > Metazoa > Chordata > Amphibia > Caudata > Salamandridae > Triturus > Triturus cristatus. Next base: position 1,543,158,152 of record NC_140590.1, on the reverse strand, counting down.
CTCCTCCCTCGGGAACGGCGATGGAGCACCATTGAGAGAGAAGCCTTCGCGGTGGTATGGGCTCTGAAGAAGTTGAGGCCATACCTCTTTGGCACTCACTTCCTTATCCAGACCGACCACCGCCCCCTTCGCTGGCTCATGCAGATGAGAGGCGAAAACCCAAAATTGTTGAGGTGGTCCATTTCCCTACAGGGGATGGACTTTCGGGTGGAACATCGGCCCGGAGTTGACCACGCCAATGCTGACGGTCTCGCCAGGTTTTTCCGCCTTAGTGAAGAGAACTCCCTAGAGGTTGGGTAGCTCTCCCCTCTTTCGGCTGGGGGGGGACGCATGTTGGACCTGTCAGCCCTAGGGTGGTCTCCCCGTCTATTTTTGTATCGTGCCTCATTTTTTCCACCCTCATTTTTATGTTGGACTAGGTCGCCGGGCGCCTTTTCATTGCCAATCCGTGTTAAGGTGCAGGTGCTCCCTTCTCCCAAGATGGCTGCCACAGACCCCTGCTACTGCAGGGTGGTCGTTTTTCATAGTTGCACCCTAGCTGCCAGGAGCTGGCTGGGACCCACAACAATGTTGCGACACCAGCCCGCCTTTTTGTCCCATAGGTAGAGTGGGGAAGCTCCTGGAATGTGCTGGAACCTTCTAGAAGGGAGGTGGGGTTTTACTTTTGCCGCCTTGGCTAGAGGTCACCTGACCTAGGGCTACTTAAGAGTGGGAGGGAAACTATTGTGGTGAGTTGGCCATTGGGGTGAAGCAGAGCTGGAAGAATCCACCAGGAGTGTAGGCGGTAGGGCCTAGCCAGGGACTTATGCCTCTGAGAGTGACAGGATTTAGGTACTGCCTTTTAAGTGAGTGTGGTGCCCTGTGAATCCCACTGATCTTGCCCAGTAGTAGGAGGACCCAGAGACTCTCTGCCAGCCTGACTAGGAAGGATCTAGTCGCCCTCTCCATTCCTACCCCCAGTAACAGAACCCCTTAAGGGCGCCAGATACATCTGCGCCACAAGACTTCATCTGACAACTGAGAATGGAAACCTAACTGTAAGAACTGAGACTGCATGACAAGAGCGAGCTGTAAGCCTTGAATGCCAGAGCTGAGACTGCGTGTCCAAGCTAACCTATTGAACTATTTACTAAATAGATTGCCAAGCCACCGGGGATCGACCAGGTACTAGCGCTGTGACCCCCGCGCTCCCTGCCCTGGTCTGGGACCCCCGGCAGCGTGCTCCGCTGAGCACTTTACCCCCATCCTTAATTTGAGCCCCCCCCTGCGACGACGAAGCCAGCGCACTCACCGCCGCGGCCTGGAGGCCTGGAGAAGTGCCCTGCTGTATCGCGAGGCCCAGGAGAAGCCCGGGGCCCCGCCGCTGCCGTCGCAGCCGTGTGAGGAGAAGCGCAAAATCGGGGCCGAGTTCCCCCATCGTCGTGAGGGTGGACGCCTGCGGACGCCGAGACGGAGGTAAGCCCGGAGGCCGGGATTCCCCTTGGTGCGCCCCCTGCTGTCTGAGAACCTCACCGCACCTGGCCCGGGTCGTCCCCTCCGTGGGAGTTCCCCCCCCTTGCCTGCGCGACGGAGAGACCCCGCCGAGGGATCCTTTCTGTGTGCCCACTTCAGCGTAACTGAGCGCGGTGCCTCACGAACTGCACCGGCACCCAGAGACTTGCTCCTCGAGTCTGGTGGCGCTCTCCGCTGAAAGCTCCACTCTAGAGAAACTGACTAGCCTGGATTACGGGCGGCGCTTGACTTCCCCTGCTCCGTTTCACCGTCCCAGGAGCCAGTGACTATGAACGTGATGCTTTATATATTTTGCCTGAAAGTATTACATGCCAGTGATTAAGAGTAGAGCGTTGCTTCAAATATTTTGCCTGAAAGTATTACATGCCCGTGATTACGAGAAGCGCATTGCTTTATATGTTTTGCCTGAAAGTATTATATGCCTGTGATTACGAGAAGCGCACTGCTTCATATGTTTTGCCTGAACGTATTACATGCCCGTGATTACGAGAAGCGCGTTGCTTCATGTGCTCTGCTTGATCGTAGTACTTGTCCGTGACTACGAGTAGCGCTTAGTTTACATGCTCTACTTCAAAGGGGTACGTGTCACTGATTACAAGGAGCGCTTCGTTCTACAGGCTCCGTGTTGAAGTATCCAGTGTCACCCCTCACGAGTATTGTTCTGTGCTAGATGCCCCGTTCAGAGAAGCCTTGCTTAACGCGCGCAGCGCTAGAATCACCCGTGCCTAACCATACCCATGAACTGCATGTCTAGATTAGGAACTGCATTCATCTCTCATGTATGGCCTGTATATGCTTAATGTCTGTAGTACAACTCATGCATGACACTGTTATCTCTTGAACTGCATCTAACCAGCCCTACTTGGATAAACTTGAAGTATTTGCATAATTTCAACGGTGTGGCGTCCCTTATTGTGTGTGTCCCTAGTCCATGGGAAGCGTGTGGTGTATGGTTGCTTAACACATAGCCCTCTGGTTGCCCGACCGGCTCGCGCCACGTTACCGCCTATAGGGCCTGGTGACCCCAGGTTCCTACAGCAGTCTAGTCTTCTAAGCATTGATTGTCTGAGGAGTGTGCTCCAACATTCCACTGCGCACTTCACTGAGGAATTACCTGTTACCAAAGCGTCGTGGAAGATAGTCAGGGTAGTCGCGTAATTCACGGGGTTAGTGTCGCCAGTCAACTTACACATTCAGAACCAGGTTAGCATATTTTAATTAGTTTTTAGAACGAATATGCTGTGAGGATTTATTGTAGGTAAAAGGTTGACATGCGATAATTGTTGAATGAAGAAAGACCTAGTAGTATTCTTGTTACTTTCTGAGGCATTCAATTAGTCTGTTGTTTAAGGCAGTTCAGAAAGTATCCCCAGAACCAGACAGGCGCGGGCGTGACCTTTCTACATGCCGCGTTTGTCAAGAAATTCTGGAGATAGCTTGATTGCTATTGACAGGAACGCGGGCATTTCATTCATTCCTGCCGTGTTAAAAAATAAGGTTTAATCATTTGAAACCTTGAGCGCGTCCGTCGGGAGCCTTCCGAAGACAGCACTTGAGGCATTGTGTGAGGCAAAAGTAAATTAACGAGAACGCGTGCATTTCGTTCTTGCAACGTTCAAAGGAAACTGAATGCCATAAATATTACGCGCCGTCGGAAGGTTTTCCGAGGTCCGTGTTTGTAATTTTATGGTAGAAATAAAAGATGTAGCGATGCACGATATTCATACCTCCAAGTATAAATAGAGAAATAATAAAGGTGAGCTCTCTTCTCCTTCGAGCCGCTTATTAAACTAGTATTACCCAAGTCTCGGGCATAAAATTAAACTCTCCGCAATTAGGGTAAAATGCAGCTAAGGGAATTATAAAAGAATTACAGCACATAACAAAACATTTAGCGCCCCCTGCTGCCCATAACTAAAATAAAAACTAGAGGTTATTTCGGATTTGCTGAAGTCATATACAATTGCTGGAGATACAGAACCTGTTGTATAATAAGAGAAACAGAAATTATAATTCACCCACTTCAACACAAGGCTCCATTTTCAGTTCGTCACTGTGAGTAGACGAGGAAGAAGGAAATAGTAGAACCACACACATTTACTTTGGCAATAGGGAGTTCATACTCACCTATTTATTCTTACCTCACAACAGTGCAGAATTAGGAGCTGAAGAAACCTGAAAAAGACAAGTAAGAGAACTGAGTGAAGACTTCTCAAAACAAATAGCTAACAAACATATGAGAAGTAAGAAGAGAGTCAAGCCCCAAAACTCCTTCCTGGTAAGATAAGTAATCCATTGCTAAAAATAAAAGTAAGTTTAAGGTATATAACTATTAATGATGAATGTATATGTTATAGCCTAGACGGAGAGTAAGAAAAAGATGAAGCTGAGCTGGCAGGGTTTTGGAGCTGTCTCTTCTCTGTCCCAACCCCTTTCCCCCCTTGGGACTTACCTGCGAAGGAATCCTAAATACCTAGCAGGGGGAGTTCTGAGAGGGGCATTGGCACTTAGCGTCATTCTGCTCCTGTGCGGTTACACACTAATTGGAGGTTCAGACCTGACACTCGCCTGCAGGTTTTAAGAGCTGTATTAGTCAGACTATGCAGATAAGCTCAAAACCATGTTTTGTTTGTTATTCTAGTGGATGGTTCAATTTTATATTATGGGATTAATGAATCAATCAGGGAATTGTAAAACATGCTACTTACCTGAGAGGATCACAAGGTGCGGGGGGGGGGGGTGCAGCTCAGAGTAAGCCGAAGAGCCAAGTCTTGAGGCTCTTCCTGAAGATGTGCAGAGAGGGGAGTGTCTTATGTTGATCGGGACCTTCTTCCTGGTCTTTGCTGCCATGTAGGAGAAGACTCTTCCACCCGCTCTGGCTCTGTGGATGCATGGGGTTTCGGCGAGGGTGAGGTCAGCCGATCTGATGTTTCTCTTGGGTACGTAGAAGGAGACTCTTTCGTTGAGGTATTGGGGTCCGGTGTTGTGGAGGGATTTGTAGGCATGAGTGAGTAGTTTGAAGATTACTCTCTTCTCAATGGGGAGCCAGTGGAGGTCTTGCAGGTGTTGGGCGATGTGTTCATGTCATTTGATGCCGAGGACGTATCTGGGCGCGATGTTCTGTATGGTCTGGAGCTTGTAGAGCAGGGATTTGTCTGGCGCAGAGGGAGTTTCCGTAGTCTTCTTGTAATGAGTGCGTGGGTGACGGTCTTTCTGGATTCGGGGGATCCATTTGAAGGTCTTGCAGAGGATGCGGAGGGTATTGAAGCAGGTGGAGGCAAGGGCATTGATCTGTCGGGTCATGGTGAGGGAGGACTCGAGTAAGAAGCTGAGGTTTTGGGCATGGTCCATGGGAGTGGGGGGGTTGGCAAGGGCGGTGAGCCACCAGGTGTTGTCCCAAGCTGAGGGGTGGGTCCAGTGACGAGGACTTCTGTCTTCTCCAAGTTAAGCTTCAGGCAGCTGCTGCTCATCCAGGATGCAACGTCTTTCATTCTTTCCTGGAATTTGAGACTAGTGGTGTGTGGATCCTTAGTGAGGGAGAGGATGAGCTGGGTGTCAGCATAGGGTACTATGCTGAGTCCATGCTGCCTGACAATGGCGGTGAGGTGGACCATGTAGACGTTGAAAAGCGTGGGGCTGAGTGATGATCCTTGGGGTACTCCACAGTTGATTTCTGTGGGTTTGGAGAGGAAGGCGAGAGTCTGATTCTTTGGGTTCTGCTGGTGAGGAAGGAGCAGAGCCAGTATGCCTGTGTCGTGTAGTCTGGCAGTGAGAGTGCGGTGGGAGATGGTGTCAAAGGGAGATGGTGTTGAAGGCTGCAGAGAGATCTAGTAGGATGAGGGCTGTGGTGCGACCCTGGTCGAGGAGAGTGACGATGTCATCTGTGGCGGCGAGGTGGGCGGTCTCATGCTGTGGAATCTGGATTTGGAAGGTCTGAGGATGGAGTTCTCTACAATAAAGTTTGTTAGCTGGACGTTGACGATCTTCTCAGTGACTTTGGTCATGAAAGGGAGGAGAGAGATGGGTCGGTAGTTTTTGAGGTCCGTCAGGTCTGCAGAGGGCTTCTTGAGGAGGGCTTGACTTCTGCGCATTTCCAGTCTTCGGGGAATGTGCCGGATTCAAAGGTGGCATTGATGGTGTGTCGTAGTTTGGTGCTATGGTGGCTGTGGCTCTGTGGAAGATGTGCGGAGGGCAGGGGTCTGTGGGGGCTCCTGAGTAAATGCTTTTCATGTTCGTGGCGGTGTCTTCTATGGTGATCGGGGTCCAGGTGGAGATGGTAGGTTGGCTGTCGTTGCTGGGGGACAAAGTGGGTTCGGTGCCTGGTGTTTGTTCGTTGAAGTTGTCGTAGAGGGACTTGATTTTCAGATAGAAGTAGGAGCCGAGTTTGTTGCAAAGGTCCTGGGAGGGTGTGATGTCCATGGCTTGTTTGGTAAATTCCTGAATGATGCTAAAGAGTTCCTTTGAGTTGCTGGAGTTAGCGAGGATTTTGTTCTGGATGAAGGTCGTTTTGGTGGATCTGATGAGTTGGTGGTGTTCTGTCATGGCGTTCTTGTAGGAGGTTCGGTCTTCCATGGTCATGCTGTTTCTCCATAGCTTCTCGAGACGTCTGCAGGTGCGTCTGGATTCTTGGAGGCCAGTGGTGAACCAGGTGGCCTTCATGGGGCGCTGTCTGTCGGAGTTGCGGAGGGGGGCAAGCTTGTCTGCGCAGTTGGTGATCCATCGGTAAAGTTCTTTGGCTGCAGAGTTGGCATTGGTTGAGGTGGGAGGGGCATCGTGGCTGAGGGTGGAGTTGAGGTGCACCTCGGTGATCTTGCTCCAGTTCCTTCACGGAGGGCGTGGAGCAGGTTTGTAAGCGGTGGCTTTGTCGAAAAAGAAGTGTACGCAGTGGTGGTCCGTCCAGGGGGTTGCTTGGTGTGGCTGAAGTTAATGTTGTTACCTCCTGCGAAAATGGTGTCGAGGGTGTGTCCTGCCTTGTGGGTGGGGGTGGTGACGAGTTGTTTCAGTCCGATGTTGGTGAGGTTGTCCAGGATGGTGGTGGAGTTGAGGTCGCTGAGGTTGTCAAGGTGGAAATTGAGGTCTCCGAGCAGTATGTAGTCCATGGAGGCGATGGCATGGGGTGAAATGAGGTCAGCGATGGTAGTGGTGAACGTGGTTTGAGGTCCGGGAAGTCTGTAGGTGAGGGTGCCATGTCGGGGCGTTCTGGGGCTGGTATGCATCTGGAAATGAAGGTGTTCCATGGGGGACAGAAAGTTGTTTATGCTGAAAGTGGTGAGTCGGAGGGAGTTTTTGTGCGTGATGGCGAGTCCTCCTCCTAGGTGGTTGGGGCGGTCCTTCCTCTGGATCTTATATCCGTCAGGGATGGTGGTGGCATTGTTCGGGGCGGAGGTGGGGTTGGTTCAGGTTTCTGTGAAAAAGGCGATGTCTGGCGAGAGGGTGTCGAGGAGGTCACAGATTTCTACTGCGCGTCTGTGCAGGGAGCGCACGTTGAGGAGGATGCAACTCAGGGCTTCTGGAGTGCTGGTGTCTGGTGCGAGGGTGGCGGTCGTGGGAGTGCGGAGGTTGGTGTAAGTTTGTCCGCAGTGTGGGCAGGAGAACTGATTTGAGTGCGTGGAGAGCGGCTGAGTCGAAGCGGTGGGTGGTCGGAGAACCAGGGTCCCTGGCGCTGGTCGCGGTCAGGTCTTAGACGGGCACAGACGGGCTTACCTTTGGCGTGCCTTCGGCAGCTGGGAGGAGGGAGCAGGAACCGGCAGCGGGAGTGGCCACGCGGGAAGCAACGGCGGGAAAAAAGGCATTGTGATTGTGATTTTAGCCAAGAAAATAAACGTCTCTTTACCTGTTTAACAAAAATCTATTGCTGCAGGAAGATAGTCTTTTGATATCTCTAGTGGAAAGGTACCATTTAAAAATCACACATTGTTCTGGCTGGAAACTTAGAAATGATTAAAAAGGTTCTGCTGGCTGACAGTAATTAGCATCCCAAATAGATGCTGCCAGGAAACAATACACCTAGTCCCAAAGGGAGGAAGACTGTTATTTTGCAGTCACTCAACACTTAGTTGTGATTTTGAGCCATTTGAGAATGGAAAGGAACAGATAGTGTCACAATGAATCAGAGCAGAAGTGACAGAAGCCTTTTCATTCATCAAAGAGCCCACTCAGACATTTATATCTGCTTACAGCAGCAAAGAAGCTGTTCCCAGACCAGGAAGAGAAGGAGTTCCTCGAAGTAATCTATATAAAACAGGTAGGGAACTTGAAGCTCCTGAACAGGGAGCCTGAATTCTGCCTCTGGGAAGGGTTGGGGCCAAGCAGGAAAGGAAGTGCTGAAAAAAGAATGTTGTGTTGCGTTCAGAATTCTTCAGTGAATCGGACTACGGAAATCACGTCAGTGGCTCCTGCACTGGATACAAATGGCAACCCACCAGCCACTCCTCAGAACATTCCTAGACCTTGGGAAAAAACAGAAGCGAGGAGGACGTCTTATTGCTGCCAGACTCTGATGAGGACTGTTGAGCTATGACCAACCTTCCACTTGAACCCAAAGACTAGAAGTGTTCCCCAAGGGTCATTTGGCTGGACCCGTGTACTGCTTTGGGGGCACAAAAGGCTTAAAAATGACTCCATCTTTAATGACGGAATCCCCTGCCCGGATGGTAGTGGACTGTATTGGAGCCTATAGGAGCCCAGCTGGAGAAAGACCTGGACCCTAGTAGACTACGAATAGAGCCTGAGACAGGTGAGACATACCAGAAGTGACTTTCACAGAATTTCCAAGAAATTAGGACTGTTGATTGTAACTGGAAGCTGTGGAAGAAAGTTTGTCTTATCATAGGGGCTGTGACTTGAGTCCTTTGACGAACACTAGGGAGATTGAAAGCAGTGGAGCACCCAGTGTGGATGGTAACTGACACTATCTCTGTGAGGCAGAACAGGTAATTAAAAGTGAGATTAGTTCAAACATCCCACCCATTATCCTTTCATTGTTTTCGCTTTTGAGGCAAAATTGCTTCTGGTGACAATTTATGGACAATGCATATACACCAAAAGTGGCATTTGTGCCCCCAATATTCAAACATGCATTTTGACATTTGTTCATAGCTCCAGTTTTCCTAATCTGTTTTCACCCAATTTTGCATCATTTTGATTTTCTTGGGTTTTGAGATTTGGTTTGGGAATTTTATTTTGTTTTTGTCTTGATTTTAATGTTTAATACTGATTCAAGCTGCAGTTTCCCCCTGTTTGCCAACTGTACTTTGCACACAGGCATAACATCTCACCTACCTTGGACATGACACATTGCACAGTCCTTCTAGAATGAAGTTAGAACAAGGCTTCATGCTGAAATTAGCCAACCTATAGCTTGCTTCCACTCTTGATAATGTTTAAGGAGGATGTACCTTACTTAAACACGTGGATGGAAAGAAGGCTACAAAATGCTTTTTTTTCACCTATGAAAGTGATTGTGATGTACTGGAAACTCTCCTTCATAGACATACAACTTCGGAAAAGAATATTATCACAACTAGACACTCTCAAATGATTTAGTTTCAGAAGTAGATATCTCCCACTGTGGTTAAACAGTTATGTAAAATATATGGTAACTTGGTTTGGAGACATCTGGTCCCTGATAGTTCAGAATCAATAATGCTGGCTCGAGATGTATGGCTCTTAAGAGATATACGTTTTGGGCTTAATGTTGCCCTGTCCAGCTTAGTGATGTGTTATAATGTCCTCAAACCTAATGTGTGAAATGTAGAATGCTTGATTCAATCTCAGGCACTGATAATTACTTTGAGTTGCATTCCATTCCATCATTTTTCTGTCCTCAGTGCAATTCCAGATAAGAATCACTCTCACTCAAACGACCAGTTTTGGCCTACTGAACCTCATCACTGTGCTTGAATCCAAAGGTGCAATGAGCACAAGGTGATGGCTAGAATGCTCGACTTGATCTTATCCACTGGTAGTTTCTCTGGGCTGCATTCCAGTCTATTATTCTCCTCCACTTAATTATTTTACGATTAATGAGATTATTGTTCATAGGTATCTTGTACATGGAAATTCTCTATGATGGGCGTTCAACTAGAAAGTGTATGCATGATGCCGCCTTGCTTCACCTTGAAAGTTTGAACTACTGTAATTTAACGGGCGGTGTGAACTTTTTCGCATTTGGTAATCACTTTGTGCAATAAGCATAGCACCAACTTAAAACTGTGGTCCTGAGAAAACAGGTGCTTGCGCAGGGATCACAATGTAACAGGTTACCTGTAATCGTGCCCTAAGTCTTGCCGACATTTATATGGGAAAGTCAACAAGTAGAAACTACTGAAAGTACACTGGGTTCTTAAATCACTTTACACTTTCGATTGCTTTATCTTGCGTGGACCTTCCCATTAATCTTTGGGTCAGTGTTTGAATTTGCTGGTTGAACACCAACTTTATAAAAGTTACTAGCTCTAAGGGATGTCCGATTCCCTAATTTCACCTATAGGCAGAAATGCGTTTTTCTTTAAGGATTAATGTGTTTGAACCAATTCTCCCTTTTATGATGAGCCAAGGTATTTTATAGTATCATAAACATGCAATAACAATGTATCAAACTAGTAGCAGTCCTAGTACTAATCTTGCGCTTGAATACAATGCAGGTGAAGTATACTCTATTTGAATTGTACAGCTGGTTTGACATGGACTGTATGGCCAGGTTCATGTGTACAGACGTTTAGATATTGGCCTGACTCCACTTTCTTGGGTACATCATAAATAAGAGGGAAAGCGGTAAAGAAGATTCATAAGACACCACCTTCCTTTGTTGTTTCATTGAATAGGAACTTGTGGTCCACTTAATACAAGTGGCCAATAGTTCTAGTCATAATCTATGACCTGAAGCAAGTAATGGCCATTGGACCAGGGCACTCTTAGCTCTATTACCTTTTCCAATACAGTTAAATGCTCTAAACGTCCCTGCAAATAGCAATCAATCATTGTGCTCATAAATGGAGCTTGAAAGTCTAGACCAGCTATTCAGTTCTCCATGGATGTGCTAATTCTTACAGAATCTGAAAAAAGAGCACTTTAATTTTGACTGAGATGACTAGACCGCAGTAACTTGATTTATTTGACTCCTCATAACTTAATACACAATCACTATATGAGCAGTTAGTTGAATCTGTAGAAAAGTTGGGAATGATTTGACACACCAAGCCAAGAGTTCTTGTTTCAAATTTCATGCAGATAGGTCCAGGGGAATAAAGTTATTGAGAGGTTAACCAAAAGCTTCATCTCCCATTTTAAGTCAAGTAAGAAATGTTGCTCTCTTATACACTTCCTGCATATCAAAATGGCTGAATAGATTTACACAGAACTTGGCGTGAAGATAAAACTTTATTCGAAGTGGATACCATTTTTTATTTTCTGTAAATCTGTTTAATGGCCTTTGATAATTGAAATCTGAAAATGTGTAAGATATGTCCTCAAGGGTTAATCTTTTGTATAATTGAGCTGTTGGGATCACAAAATATTCGCAGATGACTTATCACTTCAGTGGACTTGGAACATGGCTGGCTTTCTAGCGCAAATGTTTTTTTGCTCCTTTTGACATTTTTGGCAGTTGTTTAATGGACACAAAATGCTGTGACTTGAGGACACTGTGCTGGAGTGCTGGGAAAAAAATTTCTAAGGCTATAGGAGTCCAACGAGGTATTGTGCATCCCCAGGCATGGTGGCATAACCCTAAAGGAGTGACAATATCATTACCTCTTAAGAAAATGGGTATCTATCTAACTTTGTAAGTTTTTAAGGAACAGTATACATACTTTTCCTTATGAACCAAAGATATGGTGAAGATATATTGTGAAAGGTGCATAACTGTGGAGTTAAGTATAGCAAACCCATATTTACCTATATGTACTTACTCATCAGTACTTTTGTTCTCAATAGTTTAACTAAAATATTCTAGATATTTCATACTCAACAGTCTGTGCCTCCATCAAATAATTATAGTTTAAACATTGAGGTTTTAACTTGAGGTATTGCCTGTGATTTATTTGCTGACACTTTATATCCACTGTCTATTAGACTTTGGAACTCGTTTTTTCTTCTCAGCATAAATACATTTATGGTTCGATATAGTATATGAACAACAATCGGGATTGCGATAAGCTTCTTTATAAGCAAAGACCAAATTCAGTCTTAGGAAATATTTTTTGTACATGGTTTGCATACAAGGAATCAAGTGGTTAACTGTACCATAAAAAACTTTTGTTAGCATTGCACAAGCAGTTTCTACCCCATGTCATATACGCAGTCAATATATTTTGTATAAGCATACCATGCAGCAATACATATGTGCCATTGAAGTTTGCAATAGTTCATAAACCACACAGATGATTCTTGTGGAGTAAACAGAGTAACTGAGTCCATAGTCTATGGATGACTCAGCTGAAACACAACTGGTATAGAGTTTGTAAGTACTATGGATTACTCATTCAGCAACAAACACATACTATGGAGTTTGTAATCTGTATGAAAACAATTGCTAAAAAGTTTCTGATCCTTATGGATGAGTCCTTGTTAAATAAACACGTAATTAATTAGTCTGGCCCTTGTAATATACTTCCGTGGTAACCCAGATGTCTTTGTCGACTTCAAGGAAGAACAGATAACAGGATTCCAACAACTCCCAGCTGCAGAAACGTTGAATCACTATTGCAGAGAAAGGATGGCTTAGACAACGTGGAGCTTATAGTCTGTGCTTCAAGGTGGCTGAAACCTTCAGCAAGTCTCATGAGACTCCTGCTGGCTCATACAACATGTAGTCTTCTATTTACTCAGGTGTTTCATGAAATGCATCCTTCTAAGACACACAGCGTCTGTCAAGCAGTGACCAGACCCAACACACACTTCCATCCTCCTTCAGTACTATAGACATGCAGACTCATAAGCCTCAGATTAGCACCAGCATGAAATTGTAAGTGTTTTCTACACTGCATCCTGATAGTTCTTCAAAGCAGAGAATTCTGCACAGGGCAATGGAGCGTCATGTGCAAAAGCATATATTTGTTTCTCTTCTGGAAAAAAAATCCCTCTATAAAAAAGTCCTTTTGCCACACCCCAAGCAAATCTGGGGTTCTTTCGCTCCCCTTTACACTTAGGAAGGGGAGGAACTGCAGACCATGGCTGTAATAAATCCCCAGCCATCTCCAGGGAGGTAAGGGGTCTGAAAAGAAGTTAAGAATGCCCACCAAAATACTTGTTTGTGGGTATTCCCAAACCTCCAAGCCAAACCCAACTTTGGAGTGTCTGCTTCCCACCTTTTTAGTGAAATGTATTACTGTGTGTCTCTGCGCTATTGGTGAAAAATATGCACTAGTAGATGCATTTAGACCCTCTAGGATTTCCTTTGTGGCGTGCAAAGGGTAAATTCAGTCATGAGCATACACTTACAACAGAATTTACTATGGTGAATAGACCCCAATATGGTTATTGAAAAAGTATTGAAAATGAATGCAACCTCAATAATTTATATTCATAGGGGTCAATACAATGAGATAAGATGAATAAGTCATATTAAACTACAAACAACCCTGTCTCACAGATAGAAAGCTGGGAACCTGCAGAAAATAGAGCAAACTGATTTAGCCCTCTTTCTTAATGCTAATCATGTTGCACAGGGATGAAAGGACAACTCAATAAGAAAGGTTATTTCTTGAAAAAGGACAGACACTTGGATGCAAGACAATCATGTTCCATAAACCATGACCTAGAAAGATTAATAACAATAAGAAAAGGTTCTTTTGAAGATTCCTTGAAGATTAATCTGCTTCCTGGAATGAGTTGGGTGTTTATATTACTTTGACGTTTGTTTAAATGTAATTAGAATAGGGATATGCTGCAGGGCACAGGTAGAACCACATGACTTACAACGTTCACAAAAGTTTTCAATCAGTTTGTGCATTTAATATTTCATAATAGAATCTCCATGAGTAACTGCCTTAAGCTCAACACGACAGAGAGACACCATCACCCGTGGACAATGGTAAACATACAAGCCCACCACCTTATAGCCCTAGGAACTTGAAAGATCTCCAATGACATCATGAGAAGAAAGAAACCCAGGAGTAACCCGGGATTCTGAACTATCCATGACACCATATGCCAAGAGATCACAACGATCACCTTCTACACAATGAAAACAATGCAATACATCTCCCAGTACCTCGGACATAAAAAAAGCTACAAGCTATCTTCACACTTGTAATCTGCAAGCTGGCCAATGCTAAAAGCTGATACACTGGCACCTAAAGTTTAATTATACGCAAAATATGATTAATTAAAAACCGTGCAGAATGATACCTATGCCTTCACTCCAGAGAACGGAAGATACATGTCCCTCAAAACCTTCACTGTCTATCTGTAGCTAGATGAACAATAGTCAAGAAACTTTACATCATCCACTGAGCCTCCAAAAGAAAAGAGAAGCTATACTTATAAGTTAAATTCAAGCAATACAAACAAAATAAGACACTGAGCTCCAGGCTTTCACCACAGGTTATCCTAATACATTTCTATAAGAAATCAATAGGAGTTACTGCTTTCTCAGTGCAAGCCACCGCTCTCTGGAGCTCACTACCCTCCAAGATCTGAAGTATTCAAGAGCTTTTATTCTTCAGAAAAGAGGTGATAACATGGTTATTTCCAAGAAAACTACATCATCCCATAACCTTGGGAAAGAACCTGAGATAATAACTGCTCCTTCAACTACAGTGTAGGTCCCTGAGGTGTTTGGATATGTGAGGGTGAAGTGGAAGTTTAAGTGGAAGTCAGCCTCTTAGTATAGTTTCTCTGTGTCTGAGTGTCACACAGAAGACTCAGCACTCAGGGATGGCCTTAAATTCATTCAGACAAAGAAGGAAGTCAACCAGTCTGGCACAAACTGAAGCACTACAGTGCATGTTACTAAGTGAAGAGATACAGTATCAGCATTCAAATGCAGCTTCCATAACTTATTATTGAGTGATGTCCCTTTGAAATGTAACTCTATCACTTCTCCTTCCACTTCTCTCTCTCGCCTTCCTTCCTGTTCTCCCCTATATCTACCATATCTTCTGCATCCCTCTCTGCCTCACTTTGCCCCATCTCTAACATCTATCACTCTCTTTGCCCTCCTCACTGCCTCCCAGTCTCCTTCTGTTACGACCTGCTCCCCCCATCTGTGCCTGGCCCCTTCTCACCTTTCCTTCATATTAACTCTCAGCATTAACAAAATAGATTGGATCTTAACTACCTACACACTCAAACATCACGCAAAAGTGAAGCTTTGTCTGCAGCTGAACATGATGTATCTACAATTAAGAATTATTTGCAGCTCTTTTACTGGCAGTTAGGATCATACTTGCCTATAGGGCAATCAGACTGTCCCCAAACTGCTGGTCTGACAGGTCAAGGTGTGGGATGGGATTTCCCTGATATTACTACAAACATTGTCTTTAGCTGCCTGCAGCAAGCACAAATGTATTCAATCTTCCATACCGTGCAAAACACTTACACAGCATCTCTTTGCAATTTCAAAGCTGCCCCAATTCATAAACATCAGCCACTTTTTCAGCTATCAAATTAACTAATGGGTCCATTTTTATTTTGGTGTCAGGGCCTATTTTGTGTCCCTGTCCGACTAGTGGTTAATTTGTGACAAAAAAAGTCTGGGGCTCTCGCCAGGAGACAGCTTGCACCAACCCATTGCTCCTATTAGTGCTGCCTATAACACAACCAACTACTAACCATAAAACCCTACTAGTTGGGAGATGATGTGATTTAACAGCTAGAGCTGCCGACTTTGAAGATGAGGAACCAGGTTCGAGTCTCGGGGTAGACTCAACATCCTGTGATTATGGGCAAATCACTTAATCTCCCTGTGCCTACCAAAAAGTAATGTGTCTTTAACTGGTGCTCATGAAAAGTGCTCCAATTCCTTTGGGTTGAGTTTGCGCTATAAGCGCCGGTGTTGACGAATAAGTTTCAGTGCTGAGCACTTAAAACCACTGGCTCAAATTAAGCACTGTGTCTGACACTGGGTGTTGTGAAGAAGCAGATATTATATTGCTGCTGCCACCAACTGCCCTGGACCTCCTTTTTGTGTTAGGTATGCTTGCAGTGCTCCTGTTGTATTTGTGTTTTGTGCCAGCGAAGCTTGGTAGAACACTTTGCACTATGTAAGGGCCATAACAGTTGTCATTGCCAATGCATGATTTTATGTGTAGCTGTCATATCATTTTATAGATCTTTTTAGTCAGAAATGCTTGTGTTGATTTCAATAGGGTTCAGACTTTTGGGCTGCAACGTTCACAGATTATACAGACGGCTTAGATGTAGGCTATTTTATTATGATTAGGCTTTTATTGTTTTATTACACTTGAATCTGGTAAGCAACCCTAAGTGCTGGTGGTGACATGTGAGACTTTCTCATGTATACCACCATGAGCAAAACATCTTTGTTTATTTTTAATCAATTTTTACGAATCAGTTTGTATCCAAATGATGTTATCATGAACTGCAATATGTTGATTGACAACAGAATGAGTACATTTTGAAAACAAAAAAGTTATTTAATCTAGACAAGCGAAATATGACCGAATGAAATTGAAAAAAACTTACAGTTTCAAGAACTGTAGAAGAAAATAGTGTACTTTAGGCAGGGGCATATGACTTAATTAAATTCTGCAGCTGCTATGTTTCCTGCATACTTATGGTTTGGTCCTTTTGCCACATAATCCATGATCTGCTTCATTATCTTCAAATTTTAACAAAGAAATTCTATCTCTGACTGATCAAAAGTTACTAAAATCGTGGCGACCTATGCAAGGGTAGTTCATCTCTCAGTTTTCTATTAATGTATTTGAATTTTAAAAAGATACCTACAACGTGAAACCTTTTCCAAGACAGTATTGATGAAAAATGACAATCATCAATGTTCAGAATAAACATAACCACTACATAATAATTATTGTATAAGCAGAGAGTGAGAGAAGACAAACCTGGTTAACAACTACTATAAATACAATATAAAAGTAATCATGGGGGTTTAGGTATTTCTTCAATTCGGAAGTTATGAAAACATGTTTTATTTGCAGACATATCTAAAAAATTAGTTATGGGTAGCCATAGAAACTGGAAAAATATATGCCCTATCTAGTTTGTGATTATAACAGACTGCATACCACCAAGCTTGGTAAGATACATTAGTAGAATCTTTCCATGCCCTGGTGATCTGTTGGAAGGCAACTGCAAGAAGTAAATCTATTATATAGAAATTGCTACCTAGAAAAATATTAAAATTAAAAGGGATTTATGTGTGAAACATGTCATTTATTAGTTTCCAGACTTTGTATCCAAAAATTATAACTATGAGGACATTCAGATAACATGTGTTTTAGATCTGCTGGAGTTGCAGTACGTGACCAACAAGAAGAAGAAAGAGTTGAGTTCATTTTGTGTGGTGAAACAGGAGTGAACATAAGCCTATTGCAAATGAAAAATAATTTTTGAGTAGTATTAGCTGCTCTAGAGGATTTCCTTATATTAGTCCAAATCCTATTTCCAAACGGAAATGGAAAAAGAAACTTTGAGATCAGATTCCCAAGAAAGTTCCACCTCTGTTTTTTTCGAATATCTAGAAAAGAAGTTAAATGTTTATACAATTGAGACGCAGTGGGAGAATTGGCCAGAATCGAAAGTATACTGGGAGTTGAAGAGATGGAACTAGGAGTATGTGAGAACTGATTATGAGTTGATTGAGTCACTGAAAATTGTTTCATGAAAACGTTGATAAATACAAAAAAGCCAGTTAGCCTGCAATTCCTTCCAAAAAATGGTTTTATTATGAATTCTAAGGTATGTATTGTACCAGTTTCAGGACTGCCAAAATTGCTCCTTATCATTACGGCTTTTCCATTCTAACGTCTTTTTGTATAGCCCTTGCTGGAGTTAATCTCAGAAGGGCAATACCTTCCCATGTCTCAAGACAGGTCTTCTGATGGCCAGGACACACACAGAAACCCCAAGCAGACTGCTTACTGTACACGTTCTCAAGTGGGAGCTATGTAAGACTAAATTTGTCATCGCTGAAAATGGTGTCATCGCTAGTAGATAGTGTTGCATGAGAACTGTTGGGAGCAGCATTTCTGCTGAAACCTGACCTGGCAGCACTGAGAAGCACATACAGAGACCAAAATATAATTCTCATACCAAGGGATAGCCCAGAAGAGCTAACATCCATCAACTTGGTTTGTAGTTATGCTGGTACTTAAAATTTCATCCAAATGCAGTGCTTGCAAAATTAGGACTTTGTAATTTGACATTTGCCACACAACCTCGACAGGTCGAGTGGGAAACACTGAAATCATGAGCAGTACTTTGCCGGTGTGTGGCATAACAGTCACAGTATAACTCAATTAGGGGCAGCTCCCACTTGTAGTTTTGAGAAATGTTGGCATACCTGCACAATCCTGATTTCACTGAGCACTCTTTACATTAACTGCTGTAGGTAATACTTCAGACACAGCTTCACAGCAGTGAAATGGAATGCTGGGCAACCAATTTATCGAACGTTGACCATCCACATTAAACCAACTGCATTCAGTAGATGGCAAGTGCAGTACTAAAAACCGTCTGTATAACTCACAAAGGGTCTACACTGAAGAAACATTCTACCTCACAAATAAATTATCAAAAGCTGGCAAAAAGAGACCTCTATGAAGCTCAAACAATCTACTCTCGATTCCTCCAAAATTTAAGAGAGAGAAATCTCACACCTGCTCCTTCTCTGGGAATGCTCCTAGAATCTGGAACTCCCTCTCCCAGGACCCGTGGGAAAATCAATCCTTCCCACACTTCAATAGATACCTAAACCACCCCCTTAAAGCACCTGACTAGCCTGTGAGCCCCCTGCCTGCACCCTCTAAATAAATCTGTGCACTTCTACCCTGAGGAAAACCGTGCCTCTAACTCCCCCATCCTCACGAAGCCTTATCTCAGCTACCTGAGAAAAAGACTGTCTATCTTTACCACTATCCATCTTGTTTTGTCGTTTTACTATTACTATGTCATTTTTTAAGGTACTCCTCCAACAAACTCGTACAATTGCCGGTGTGCTGTGTAAAGCGCCATGTATTTATGTGCACTGTAACTACCTCAAAATACTATCAGCAACTTGCCCTAATGTCCTTGTATACCTCATCACACATTGTCACCATGTATCTGTATTTACTCCAAATGTATCTTACGTAGTTGCTGCTCATGCAATTCCTTGTATACCTTGTCACATCGTGTCACAATGTATTTGTATTTACTCCAAATGTACCTAAGGTATTTGCTGCTTTTGCTAACTCTGTGAAGCGCTCTGATGCCCTTGGGTCAAGTTTGCACTATACAAAACTCAATAAATTAAATAAAAAAAATAAAAAAAATAAGATGTGTATGTCATGATAGAGAGCCAGAAAAGTCTGTGGGCCCGATTCACAAGAGTAATCTGAGACAAAATCCTAACTTTACGACTTTCGGTATTCACAAAAGGCATTTAGGAGTAGTAATGTTAGGATTTTGTCTTAAGTTTGCCTTAAGTTTTGGTCTTAAGACAAAATCCTAACTTAAGTTAAACTTAAGTTAAACTTAAGTTAGGATTTTGTCTTAAGTTTGTCTTAAATTTTGGTTTTAAGACAAAATCCTAATTTAAGTTAAACTTAAGTTAGGATTTTGCCTTAAGTTTGTCTTAAGTTTTGGTCTTAAGGCAAAATCCTAACTTAAGTTTAACTTAAGTTAGGATTTTGTCTTAAGACCAAAATTTAAGACAAACTTAGGACAAAATCCTAACTTTAAAGTTAGATTTTGTCTCAGATTACTTCTGTGAATCAGGCCCTGTGTATCTATGGCACAGCAATAGAGTACTTAACAAGGAGGGTGGGGGCACTGGTTTTTTTTGGGATACAAGTGGTTGGGTAGTTCCTCATGTAATTTCTAGAGGGTTTTTGGAAATGTATGTGATGAGACTTTTTGTAGACAAGGTATTCCGTAAAGCAATGAGTCTTTATACCTCTCGTCAAGTGGAGAAGTCATGGTGAAAGTCAAATATTTGTTAGCCCGCTGTACCTGATCCATGATGGTATCTGTCAGAAAGCTATGTGTGGTGTTGGCCACCTGATATCTCGGAGATGTCCTTTAATATGGCTACCTTGAAAATGGCAGGTCTTAAAGGTGATGCAGACAGTCACCGAGAGCCAGTGACTTCAGTGAAACATGTGAGTGAAACAGTCTAATTTCGGTAGCCCTTAAATGAGTCCAGGATGCCTTTCAGTGATGCTGGATGGCTGTTTTTGAAACAGATGAGCTGTGCATTGCCTTCATCCAGGTAGGAGAGGACCAATTCTTAAATTGTTTTTTGGAAGTCCTATTCAGGAGGACCTGTTTTGATTTAGCAAAAAAGTAAGATATTATGAGTATTTCTGAGGTAAGGTTGCTGCCAATTTGGAATCAAGGTGATTTGATGAGGTGGGGCAAGAGTCCTTCCACGTTTATAGCTGATGGTCAGACCAGTCTCTGCACTTGCCTGTTTTGGTTAGTAATGAGGACACACTGTATATTTTATACAAGACCTTAGATTGTCAGGTCTGAATAGTAGACATGAGGGACAACGATACAACTTAGTTGCAATTATCAAGTATATTAGTTGTGAGTCATAAACATGTTGGTGAATATTAAAGCTCTTGCCAGTCAAGAGTGCGCTGAGTTACTCCATGTAGAGGCTGAAGATGGCTGGAGATAGATTAGGAATTTGTCTGATGGGTCACTGGGATGAGGTTTGATCTTAATGTTCTTCTAGAAAAGGTGGTGTCTGTTTGGTAGATAGCCCCTACTGTTGTTTGACCATGGGCACTAATCTTCCAGCCAATTCACTTGCTCCTCTTCAAATGATCTTTCATTCTGCAATCTATCTTCTCTTTTAGTTATCTCACATAGCTATATTTTCTTTCCATTTATTCTCTTCACTTGCCATCTTTCTCTTTCCATATTCAATTCTGCATCTTAAGTAATGTCTTTAAATATGCTCACATTCTAGTACCTCCTTACCTCATTCATCTTGTTAAGTAGTATATTCTGTCCCTTCTTTCTGCATTTCAGTTCAGGATGGACCTCCCACTCCATTTTTCCTCTGTGGTTTAAACATCTTTAGATCTTCTTGTTTCTAATTATCTGTGGCACCCATTCCCTCCCACTGAACGCCCCCTTTTCTTCTTGCATATTTTTTATTTTTTTCTGAATTCCCATCTTATTTGCGAAGCCTTCTTCCGCAGTTTCTATTATATTTCCTGGCATAGCTGAGCCTTCATCTGTCAGACTTAACATGTCCTTGTGCTGTGTATGTTTAAATAAGATTACACTAAATTAAATGTAATACAATCACAGGGCAGAGTCTTAAAAGCCATTCATGTATGGAGGGTATTGAAAAGGGCTTGAGATCTAATTGTGTTGAATGTTATAGACCTATTGGGAAGGAAGATGTTCAGAGAGGTACAGTTGTCTGTGAAGCGGATGGTGTTGTGGACCAATTGTATTCCCATAATGTAAATGCAGCCGATATCCTGATGGTGGTCTTGTAGAGAACCATTGTCTAGATTTATTTTTGAGTTCGACCTTTGGCTAACTTGTAAGCCATCTTGTTAATTGCCTTATAATTTGCATTCTCGTTGTCCGTGAACCCTACCGCGTGGGGATCAGAGAGTGTGTTCATGGATGCCTCTGGCTGCCTGCAGTAGCTTTGAACCATAGTTTCAGAGAGTTGAAAGGGGTATTGACATCTGTGGAGGTGTAGCTAGGTGAGATCTTTCTGGAGGATGAACACACCTTTAGCAGAACAGAATTGATACCTGTACAGTCGTGTTGGCAGCAATTCGATGAACTGGTGTGATAAAGATCTGTGGGGATGATAATGTGATATGGCCAGTTCAGACATAGCAATGGGTGGATGGTGAAGACAGGCATGGAGAAAAAGACAAAGTTGAAGCTGTTGCCTTTATTGTGGGTTGAACTTGATGTGTGTTAGTTGATGTTAGCCGTGTTTAGGAGTTCGAAGAGAACTTTCTTCATTGGTTTTGTGGGGGTGTGTCTTGATAGGTTGAAGTCTTAAAGTAAGATGACTAGTTGTTGAAACTGATAGTGATGTACTAAAAGATTTCATTGTGGTTTAGCTAGTGCCTGGTGGTGTATAGATAAGGAAGAATGTGATTATTTGGGATGCAGATAGTGCAAAGTGAAAAATTTGGAGTTCAAGTCAAAGTAGTGTGGAACTTTCCTGGACGCATGCAAGCGCACACAGTCATCTTGGAATGGTTTTTATGATAAGCTATAAAAAAATAAAGCTGACCGCTGTACTTGCATATACCTGCGCACTCACAGATGGCACATTGGAATGTTTTACTTATAACGCAAAACAAACAGCATTCAATGTTGACCTCCCATATTTACACATGTGTGCCGATGCCCAGGCAGCCATCTTGGAATGTTCTTTTGATACACATTATTGAAATAACTTTCCTAAGATGACTGATGGTCATTTTTGAAAGGCAAATTAACAATAAAGATTGCACATGAAGCCATAAATAGAGTAAATGCTAGTGATGGCCAGAGGGAGAGGAGTTGGCCTAACGGCTAGGGCGCTCGACCTCAGACCTGGGGAACTGGGTTCGAGTCTCGGTAATGACGCTGAACATCCTGTGATTCTGAGCAAATCACTTAATCTCCCTGTGCCTAACAAAGAATGAATGTGTGTCCTAATGTAATGTCACTGGTGCTATGTAAAGCGCTCTGATACCTGATTGGATTCGGGTCAAGTTCGCGCTATATAAAACTCTGCAAAAAAAAAAAAAAAGTAGGTCTCTCTTAAAGAAAAAGCTGAAAAAGTAGGTGATAGGAAGCAGAGGTGGTAAGGGATTGGATGGGAGAGCACTGAACAAGTCGGAGTAAAAGGGGTAGTGTACAGAGAGAGAGGTCGCATGAGTCTGAGGGGAGCAGAATAGCAGGAGTAAGCACAGCGAGGTAGATGCAGGAGATAAATTAGTCACTTTTGCAATGGAGTGAAAGGACTCCATACGACGGCGAAGAACAAAGTAACAGATGATTGATGGGTAAGAGAGCCACTCACCTGTGGACTGAATTAAGATGCGATTAACAACATCTCAAGCCAATAGTGAGAAAACGAAGAACACAAAAACCCAGTGGTTTAACTCAAAGCCCACTCTAAGTTCCTGTTAAAGTATTAGATAAACTAGAATCATTGATGAAAGATACAGGTGTCTGTAGGTGTACCCTAAATATTCATATAGTAATAATAACTTTAGATACCTAGCAAAGGGGGAAGGCCAGTGAGGATTATAATAGTATTTTTAAGGCTTTCCAAAGTTATCTTTGAGGTTCATGTAACTGTGTTCAAGGTTGTAGTAATGCCTCTAATGGCTGATGAATACCAACATGGAGGGTTATACCTTATTTTGTTCCGTGCATATATAGGTTGTAAGTTGTGGCATACTGATAAATTGCATTACTGAGCTGGTGCAAACAGAGATACTGTGAGGCAAATCAATACATTTAGTGAAATTGCTTTAGCTTGAAGGACAGCATCCTGATGACTGTAAGGATTTTTTAGGTGGGTACAATAGTGTTGTTTTAAGTCAGCATTGACTTAATGTTGATCTAGAAGGCTTGGGTCTACTCTGCATAGACTGGTCATGGTCTCATGCTTGATGGAACCAATGACATCACATATGACACTGCTGATCACTGGTGACATGACATATCCTATTGCCATTCATTTTATAATTGACATCACTATGGATACAATATTATTAATTTGTTTTGATATGTTTTGTTATTTAATTATGTTGTGTTCCAAAGTCCTGCTACTTCTTGGAATAAACACTGTGATGCCATGAGTAGGCCATTTGGGGGCAAATTATAGTTTTCATAGACAGGAGCGCAAATTATGGTTTGTGCATTTATACATATTTTTAAGTTTCAGAGGTATTTTTATAGCCATACCTGCCCTTAAATGTGACTTTTAATGTATGGTAACATTCTCTGTGACACTCCCTCTGGGTCCCATTTTGTGGTGTGCATGTCTAGAAGATTTGCATAGTGTGGGTTTATCACAGGGCTTGTCCTTCATCTGAAGGCCTTGTACACTGGTGGTTGGGTACAGGCCTGGCCACAAGTGAAGGCCTTTGCTCATCCTATGTGGGGACCAACACCTACTATGCACGATAGGAAATTGTGCTTAGAGGGGATTGGCCTCATATCTTGGCGTTTGGCCAGGCCATGCAATCAACCAACTGGTCTACCAACCCAAGCTTTTAGGAGGCCATGTGTAATAGGGTCTGGCTGCTTTGACTGGGCCTGTGCACTGGCTCCATTCCTCAAAAACAAGCTCTGCTCTGCAAAAACAGGCTGTTAGACCTGACATCCTTAGGGTGGTCTTTCCCCAGACATTTTGCCTTTTACCTCCTGTTTTTCCTGATTCCTTTTGTTGGCCATAAGACTCTGAACACTTTACTACAGCTAACCAGTGCTAAATTGCATGTGCTTCTCCCCTAAACATTATGACATTGATGTATATCTGATTGGCATTTTTGTGGGACTGATAAGTTCCCTGTAAAGTGGTATACCATAAACTGAGGGCCTGTACTTCAAATGCTACTAGTGGGCTGCAGCACTGATTGTGCCGCCCACAGAAGTAGCCTTTCACTACAGTGCCGGTGTGTGTAGTTTACTGCCACCTCGACTTGACATTTAAAACTACTTGCAAAGCCTTAAACTTCCCTTTTATTTAATATAAGTCACCCTAAAGTAGGCCCTAAGTAACCCTTGGGGCAGGGTGCCATGAAGTTAAATGGTAAGACATGTGTGTTTAATCTTTACATCTCCTGGTAGTGACAAACAACCCAATTAGTTTTTCAATACTGTGAGGCCTACCCCTCTTATCGGCTAACATATGGATTCCTTAATACGCTTTCAAGCTGTAATTCCTGATCAGAGAGGAGTAGCCTTTTCATGTATCATGTTTTTGAAATGGTAATAATAAATCCTCCTTACTGGTGAAGTTAGATTTAACATTATAGTTTTAGAAATGCCACTTTTGGAAAGTGGACACTTCTCCGCACTTACTGCTCTGTGTGCCTGACAGCCTGTCTCGTGTATACACCTGGGGTGGGTGACAGCTACACTTAGGGCATTCCCTCTAGACAACACAACACAGTAAGGATAGGTGTGTCTGAGTATCCATCTTGTTGGACTTGGCCCGAATGGTGGTAGTGGTTTTAGGCCTCTGGGCACTTTAGCACTGTGGCCCAGTGGAAAGTGCGTGCGCTCCCTGAGTGTGTGTGGTGAGATTGGCCTGCCCTCCCACAGGAATGCATGGGGGATATGTGTGTCCATGGTAGTTCCTGATGTGAGAGGGGTGCAGGGGCGAGTTTGGTATGCGCAAACTCGTGAGAATAAATGCTGCGCAATGGTGTGCGCAGATTTATTGTGACTGGTGGAGAAGCGCCACTTCTAGAAGTTGGCATGTCTGTGTGCTGTGTGATGTGAATTGCCTGTCTGGCTTGTGATTGACAGGAGCTGGGAGGGCTGGGGAATTCCAGGAGCCAGGGAGAGTCTGCCCGGTGGTGAATGGAGAGATCTGTATGTAGATGGGAGGGAGGAGTTGCACCTGGGACCTGAATGGGGCTGGGCCTTCCCTTCACAATGCTGGCTCCACCTTCTGTGGTGCGTCTGATGTCCCTGGCCTGTCCTAGGAATACAGAGGGGAGCTAAGCAAAACAAAGTGCTCCTGAACCAGTTGTATCTGGTTCTCCCCTTGCCCTACAGTTGCAGAACAAAGGAAAATGCTGTATAAAAGAAGGGGCTGTGACCCCATGAAAATGTTCTTGTTGTGGACTTGAATCTATCAGGGGCATGCTGCTGCTGGGGCCCAGGGGAAGGCTTGCCTCCCTGGGCTCTGCCCTGCCCCTGGATGCCTGGAGGACTGCTTCTTGGGACCCTTCTGCCTTGCTTGGAATCCAGGACCTCTTGTGTTCCCAGCGCCCTGTGAGAGCTTTGCTTTAATTCTTGAAAGGACCTGGACTTTCCCTGAATGAGAGGGAGAGCTTGGGGGCTGCGCAGCACCGCGCTGCAGCCCTTGGTGGAGGAATCCCCAGCCCAGGGATTCCCCCATTGTGCTTTTACTGCAGGTGCCCACCCCACATTTTTCTAAAATCACAGGTGCCCACCCTGCTTATTTGAGCCCTAGCGGGTGCCCACCCCGCCTTATATGATTAGTGTTACTTGCGAGGGAGCCTACCCCTCTTGCCACAGAGGAAAAGAATCACAGCCACGGCCAAGTCCGAACCGGAAGTCAGGCGCCCCTTGCCCGGAACGTGGGCGGGGCCTGCAGCCAGGCAGGAAGTCGGTGCGGGGCTCCCGTCAGCCTGGGAGAGCCCCGAGAGGAGATCGGCGCAGGAGAAGCGAGAGTAGAGAGCTGGACCGGAGTCCTGCCCCCAGAGCCGGTGAGTGAGGGCTCGAGGGGGCGGGGTGGTGCCGGTCGAGGCACAGATCCCGAGCGGTCCCGCCAGAGAGCGGGTCGCTCCACAGTTGTTGCCACGTCTTGGGCATTTTGTGTATGTCACTGCAGAGTCCCCGAGCGGGACTCCAACGTGCACCGTGTGGGTGCTTGCCAATGCCCTCACTTCTTTCGGGGCAGCCCCGCCTGGCAGCGGGCCGCTCCAATGATGGGCTATTTGTGTAAATGGCCCAAGTGGGGGTCCCGAGGGCCAGTGGTGCCTGTATTTTCCTGTGAGAGCCCATGTCTCATTTTCATATTTACAGCTGCCCTGCTTGCAGAGGACAGCTGCCACGTGGTGGGGGTACGATTGTTTTAGAGCCCCGTGTGGCTCCAGCTTTTGCGCATATTTGCCAGAGGGCACAGTTGTGCCAGGGCCAGTTTCTGATCCACAGCTTCCCCCCCAGACAGAGGGCAGCTGCAACGTTTTGCGCACCTTAGCACAAGAGGCACAGTGAGTGTCCAGCCTTTTATTATTGTTCACAGCTGCCCAGCAAGTAGTGGACAGCTGCACCGTTTAGGCGCACAGTTCTTTTGGGGTCGTGTGAAGTCAGGAGTGAGATGCACTCCTTTGCCCCCCACTTTCCCAGCTGCCCAGCAAGTAGTGGGCAGCTGCCACGTTTAGGTTTGCACAGTGGCGCACCCCTGACTTCCGCTGATAGGCAGCGCGCCTTGACTTTGGGGACACAGGGCATTTGAGCCCACTTTCTGAGATGGCCAGTTGGCCAGGGGGGGATTGTTAGATTTATAGGGCACCGGGCCCTA
Source organism: Triturus cristatus (assembly GCF_964204655.1). Classification (NCBI taxonomy): domain Eukaryota; kingdom Metazoa; phylum Chordata; class Amphibia; order Caudata; family Salamandridae; genus Triturus; species Triturus cristatus. The sequence continues at coordinate 1,543,131,241 of NC_140590.1, read as the reverse complement.
CTGTGATTCTTGGGTGCTAGGAAATGTAGTGTATGTAGAATCATTTACGCACCTGTGTTGATACCTCTAAATGTGTTTGATGATTATGAGGTTGGTTCGCATATGATGGTTTGTGCTAGTGAGAGTTATTCCCTAATGTAGTTATGCTTAGGAGGTTAGGGTCTAATGTGTTTAGACTTGTGAGAGAATTGTATAATGTGGTGATGCTGATGAGGTTGGCGTACAATGCGTTTGGCGCCTAATGTGATACAGTGCATAATGGGGTTTATCTTACAGGCTGATGCTAAGTACAGTGGTTACCAGTAGTTACTGGTTGTGTTCTCTGTTTATGATAAGTTCTACATTTACTAAGTTCACTTTGTGATGGTACTGACAGTGGTCCAGTGGGCCCTGTCAGGTGTAAATAATCCCATTGTAAATATGACCTAGTGCCCGGTGGCACCCTGTATAATATGTGCATACTATTCTAATGTGTTATGATAATACAAAGGCTATTTGTATATATAACCTTGTGTGGAGTTTCTTTTGTGGTGGGCCTGGGATGTTGTTGCTGTGTGCGTGCGCAAATGCTTTACACGTTGCCTCCGGGATAAGCCTGACTGCTCGTGTCAAGCTACCAAGGTCGTGAGCAGGGGTTATCTTTGGCGTGTAACTTCCTTGCCTTGACTAGAGTGGTGGTTTCTGCCTGGCTTAGGCGCACTCCTTAGCCAGCCAGAAATCCCATTTCTAACACATCTACATTCATCTGCATTTTGATGACCTTGCCAGGGCAGACTGGAAGGGAAGGGCTAACACTTCACTTGAATAGGCTGTGTCTTTTTCCCGACACAAAGGACTGACTACCCCCCACAAATAGCCTGGCAGACAGGACTGGGTTGAAAGGGATCCTTGTGCACTTCAGAGAACTGCTTTGAGGTCACCCCCCCACATCAAAGGCACTTTTGGGTACAAGTATGAGGTCTCTGACCCCCTAAAATCAGACACTACTGAACTTGTAACTGCAGCTCTGCCAGAAGAATTGCTGTACTGCTTAAAGGTTCGAATGGACTGCTGATCTGGAAGCCCTGCTTTTCTGTTTGTTGCCCTGCTGCCTGCTGCTTTCTGACTCTGCTGTAGGAGGGCTGGACTCTGCCTTCACACCAAGTGATCACCAAGGGCTTGTTGGCTTCCCTTCTGTTGCTTGAGACTAGAGGTATCAAAGTCTCTACCCCTGCTCCTGTGCCAGTATCACTGGGAGTGGCCCAGATACATGCATTACGGATTTTGATGCATCTCCTGTCTGCGTGTAGCAGAACCGGCACATCGACCCATTTGCGGGAGTAAAATCAATGCATCACATCGGAACTAGTGCTTTGCCTCTAGAGATCAATGCATCGGACAGAGGATCACCACAGCTGCAGCTTGGTGAGATTGGCGCATCCCCTTGACTGCATGGTAGAAACTGGTGCATCACTCAATGCCTCTTGACTCTGGCACCCGTCTTCAGAACTGACGCATCACCATCACAGGGTGAAGAAGATTGACGCATCTCGCTGTTTGCGACCAGGAAAGATACTTTGTTTACTGGGGCCTGTGTGCGTCTGGCAGCTGGCTGGCACTCCATCGCAATTGACCCGAACTTTGACTGTGCCTTGGTCCAGCGTGATCTAAAGTAACCTTTTTAATGCCACTTGCTTCTAATCGCTTTACTGCATTTAGTCCATTAAATTTTAATATCTCATCTTCTATGCATTGGATTTTTGTCGTTTTGGTCTTGTTTTGTTTATAATTAGGGCTCCCGCTTTTACGGAATTCATTTTTTTAACATTTCGGTCTTTATTTATCCATATTTATTTTTCGGTAATTTTATCTGTATTTATCCACATTTATTTTTGTCGCATGACAAAGAAGACACTGCAGCTAGTATTTTTTCACATTTATTTGAATAGACAACGCGCACTTGGTTGTTATAGGTTTAGATAGATATATGTAGATGGGTAAATGGGTACTGCTTTTAACAAAGAGATCCTTTTGTTACTTGCAGTTCATAAATTGTAATCCTTCTAATATAGCACAGTTAGCTATGAAGGACATGTGGTTCCTACACCTTATAACCCTCACTGTCTTATGTAGCACATCCTGCACATTGATTTACACATATATGATTTATTGTCAATGTATAATGTGTACGTGTGATGTAAAGCTCTCTGACTACCTGAATTGGGATGAGTAGGGCTATTGCAATATAAAAATATATAAAACAACATAGAGGTATTTCAGTTGGTATTTGTGTAAATTCTGGGACAGACCAACACATCTAACATTCCTACAGTGCATGTCTACCTCTTATGTATAGGGACTGAAGAAAGTCAAAAGCATGCCTCTCTTAAGTACCTGAGAAGTGATAAGCTTGTGTGCTTTTGTTTTCCCTCAGTGTTTTTAGGTGTGTGTCTCCCCCACCTCCATACCTCCCAGCCAGGATACTACAACAAAAGAAACGAGGCCTGATGGCCCCTTACCATCTGCCTTTGTTATGGCAACAATCTACTGCAATACCTCCAGAAATGGTGCACTTCCCCACTGGGGGAAAACAATGCTGTTCAAAGAAATACAAGAAAACGAAAGTAGCTTTTCACTGGCAAACTCTGTAAACTGGTGCTAATGTGTTTGAGTGTAAATAAAATCAATCTGGCCACTTTGCAATTGCCATCACTGTGTCTTGTTTTATTTATTTATTTATTTTTACGGGTTTGAACGTTTTTTACTCCATCCCGAGGCTGCACTTTGGAACAGGAAAATGTCAGAAAAAGACGACATTTCCAGCAAAAGTGTTTATTTCTTTTTTGGTTCCATTTCTCACAGGGAACACTAACAAAATGCTAGCATCCAAAGCAGCTGACACCTGAATGACCAATCCGCAAAGGCAAACACGTGACATTATTTTAGCTATAAAAAATCTCTAAGTTAGCATAAGTACTGGCGTTTTTCTGCTTCTATTTATAAATACAGACAAAGGAAAAATATTTTTCCATCTGTATTTATATTTAAAAATCCGTTTGAACGGAAAAACGGGAGCCTTATTTATAATATAATAATCCGTTTTTATAAACCTCTTTGGAGTCTTTTTGTGGTGTATTCCTTGTGTTACTGTATGTGTGTGTTGCACAAATACTATACACATTGCCACTTTAAATAAGCCTGACTCCTCTGTGCCGAGCTACCAGAGGGTGATCACAGGTTATCTTTTGATGTGTATCTAGCTAAACCTAACTAGAGTTGTGGTTCCTGTCTGGCCTGGGTGCATACCTCAGCCAGCCAGGAATCCCATTTCTACACAGGCCCTTCAACGGCCCCCATTCCAGCAAAGCAGCAGTGCACTTATATGTAAATCATAACATTTTAAGATTTGTATGAAACCATTATTCCTTAATAAAAGCAGCGTTTTTTGCTACTATACTTTCAAATATGACATCAATCCTGCATGGAAATACCAGTTTTCCTTCTACTGCATGTCTTCCTTTATAATCACTTGCCACGCCTTGTTGTCAGTGAACGAAGTAACCTTTGTTCTCCTGTCTACTTGTCACTCATCTCTCCCTTTCCTTTAAAGTGGGTTTAACAATGCGAGATAGCGTCATAGATACTGTTATCACCCCTTCTCTCTGTGTCACAGAATTCTTGGACTAACAAGAATTCTTTGCCACAGAATGATTGAACTAACAAGAAGAAAAGATAAAGTTAAAATGCATCTGGCAGAAAATACTTAAATGGAATAAAACGCAGCTCGAGAGGCATTTTAAAAGTCAAATTAATTATGGTGTTTGGACAAAATATTGAGTCACAAATATTGTGTGGACAAAATATTGTGTCAAGATTATCAAGGACAAAAATATTGTGAGGCTAAGTTTCCATAGGTATGCAAAGTTTTACTATACCTAATTCCACATATGTGTTCTGTGAAGATATATATATATATATATTTATATATATAATCCAACCAAGAAGTGCGCCACACCCGGTTCCTGGACTGAAAGCTTTATTTAAATTAGCGCAGGTGATCACGTGTCAGAGGCACCTGACGCGTGTCGGCGAATTGCCTTCTTCAAAGGTGTGTTCTCTATAGTGCAATGACCCAGTTGGTGCTTGATCACACACCCCATTGTCAGTCACACTACAACTCCCATAATGCTCTTCATGAGGCAGAATAGTTCCCATGGAATCCTCGTGTTGTTAATCCATTACTGCCTCAATTGTCACGATGTAAACGGGTGAGTGGGGCACAACGGGGGACTGGTGCACTTCCATAGACACGTAGTTGCCACTCATTAAAATCAGCGCTGAGTCCAGGACCTGCTTCACAAGGTGATTGCCTTGCTTTGCTCCCTTTCTCGCCCCTATTCACAAAATTCGCCGGCAATCCTTAGGCTTGTGAGGCGGAGAGCGGGTCATGTCCCCCAATTTAAGTCCTCCAAAGTTTACTGTCGACGGGGACCCCCAACCCTGCAGGGCGGTCATGGCAAATACGGGAGACAGCGATTCCCGCAATTCACATCATCCAACCTAGAAATGCGCCACACCCGGTTCCTGGACTGAAAGCTTTATTTAAATTAGCGCAGGTGATCACGTGTCAGAGGCACCTGACGCGTTTCGGCGAATTGCCTTCTTCAAAGGTGTGTCCTCTATAGTGCAATGACCCAGTTGGTGCTTGATCACACACCCCATTGTCAGTCACACTACAACTCCCATAATGCTCTTCATGAGGCAGAATAGTTCCCATGGAATCCTCGTGTTGTTAATCCATTACTGCCTCAATTGTCACGATGTAAACGGGTGAGTGGGGCACAACGGGGGACTGGTGCACTTCCATAGACACGTAGTTGCCACTCATTAAAATCAGCGCTGAGTCCAGGACCTGCTTCACAAGGTGATTGCCTTGCTTTGCTCCCTTTCTCGCCCCTATTCACAAAATTCGCCGGCAATCCTTAGGCTTGTGATGGGGAGAGCGGGTCATGTCCCCCAATTTAAGTCCTCCAAAGTTTACTGTCGACGGGGACCCCCAACCCTGCAGGGCGGTCATGGCAAATACGGGAGACAGCGATTCCCGCAATTCACATCATCCAACCAAGAAATGCGCCACACCCGGTTCCTGGACTGAAAGCTTTATTTAAATTAGCGCAGGTGATCACGTGTCAGAGGCACCTGACGCGTTTCGGCGAATTGCCTTCTTCAAAGGTGTGTCCTCTATAGTGCAATGACCCAGTTGGTGCTTGATCACACACCCCATTGTCAGTCACACTACAACTCCCATAATGCTCTTCATGAGGCAGAATAGTTCCCATGGAATCCTCGTGTTGTTAATCCATTACTGCCTCAATTGTCACAATGTAAACGGGTGAGTGGGGCACAACGGGGGACTGGTGCACTTCCATAGACACGTAGTTGCCACTCATTAAAATCAGCGCTGAGTCCAGGACCTGCTTCACAAGGTGATTGCCTTGCTTTGTTCCCTTTCTCGCCCCTATTCACAAAATTCGCCGGCAATCCTTAGGCTTGTGATGGGGAGAGCGGGACATGTCCCCCAATTTAAGTCCTCCAAAGTTTACTGTCGACGGGGACCCCCAACCCTGCAGGGCGGTCATGGCAAATACGGGAGACAGCGATTCCCGCAATTCACATCATCCAACCAAGAAATGCGCCACACCCGGTTCCTGGACTGAAAGCTTTATTTAAATTAGCGCAGGTGATCACGTGTCAGAGGCACCTGACGCGTTTCGGCGAATTGCCTTCTTCAAAGGTGTGTCCTCTATAGTGCAATGACCCAGTTGGTGCTTGATCACACACCCCATTGTCAGTCACACTACAACTCCCATAATGCTCTTCATGAGGCAGAATAGTTCCCATGGAATCCTCGTGTTGTTAATCCATTACTGCCTCAATTGTCACGATGTAAACGGGTGAGTGGGGCACAACGGGGGACTGGTGCACTTCCATAGAAACGTAGTTGCCACTCATTAAAATCAGCGCTGAGTCCAGGACCTGCTTCACAAGGTGATTGCCTTGCTTTGCTCCCTTTCTCGCCCCTATTCACAAAATTCGCCGGCAATCCTTAGGCTTGTGATGGGGAGAGCGGGTCATGTCCCCCAAATTAAGTCCTCCAAAGTTTACTGTCGACGGGGACCTCCAACCCTGCAGGGCGGTCATGGCAAATACGGGAGACAGCGATTCCCGCAATTCACATCATCCAACCAAGAAATGCGCCACACCCGGTTCCTGGACTGAAAGCTTTATTTAAATTAGCGGAGGTGATCACGTGTCAGAGGCACCTGACGCGTTTCGGCGAATTGCCTTCTTCAAAGGTGTGTCCTCTATAGTGCAATGACCCAGTTGGTGCTTGATCACACACCCCATTGTCAGTCACACTACAACTCCCATAATGCTCTTCATGAGGCAGAATAGTTCGCATGGAATCCTCGTGTTCTTAATCCATTACTGCCTCAATTGTCACGATGTAAACGGGTGAGTGGGGCACAACGGGGGACTGGTGCACTTCCATAGACACGTAGTTGACACTCATTAAAATCAGTGCTGAGTCCAGGAACTGCTTCACAAGCCTAAGGATTGCCGGCGAATTTTGTGAATAGGGGCGAGAAAGGGAGCAAAGCAAGGCAATCACCTTGTGAAGCAGGTCCTGGACTCAGCGCTGATTTTAATGAGTGGCAACTACGTGTCTATGGAAGTGCACCAGTCCCCCGTTGTGCCCCACTCACCCGTTTACATTGTGACAATTGAGGCAGTAATGGATTAACAACACGAGGATTCCATGGGAACTATTCTGCCTCATGAAGAGCATTATGGGAGTTGTAGTGTGACTGACAATGGGGTGTGTGATCAAGCACCAACTGGGTCATTGCACTATAGAGGACACACCTTTGAAGAAGGCAATTCGCCGAAACGCGTCAGGTGCCTCTGACACGTGATCACCTGCGCTAATTTAAATAAAGCTTTCAGTCCAGGAACCGGGTGTGGTGCATTTCTTGGTTGGATGATGTGAATTGCGGGAATCGCTGTCTCCCGTATTTGCCATGACCGCCCTGCAGGGTTGGGGGTCCCTGTCGACAGTAAACTTTGGAGGACTTAAATTGGGGGACATGACCCGCTCTCCCCATCACAAGCCTAAGGATTACCGGCGAATTTTGTGAATAGGGGCGAGAAAGGGAGCAAAGCAAGGCAATCACCTTGTGAAGCAGGTCCTGGACTCAGCGCTGATTTTAATGAGTGGCAACTACGTGTCTATGGAAGTGCACCAGTCCCCCGTTGTGCCCCACTCACCCGTTTACATCGTGACAATTGAGGCAGTAATGGATTAACAACACGAGGATTCCATGGGAACTATTCTGCCTCATGAAGAGCATTATGGGAGTTGTAGTGTGACTGACAATGGGGTGTGTGATCAAGCACCAACTGGGTCATTGCACTATAGAGGACACACCTTTGAAGAAGGCAATTCGCCGAAACGCGTCAGGTGCCTCTGACACGTGATCACCTGCGCTAATTTAAATAAAGCTTTCAGTCCAGGAACCGGGTGTGGCGCATTTCTTGGTTGGATGATGTGAATTGCGGGAATCGCTGTCTCCCGTATTTGCCATGACCGCCCTGCAGGGTTGGGGGTCCCCGTCGACAGTAAACTTTGGAGGACTTAAATTGGGGGACATGACCGGCTCTCCGCCTCACAAGTCTAAGGTTTGCCGGCGAATTTTGTGAATAGGGGCGAGAAAGGGTGCAAAGCAAGGCAATCACCTTGTGAAGCAGGTCCTGGACTCAGCGCTGATTTTAATGAGTGGCAACTACGTGTCTATGGAAGTGCACCAGTCCCCCGTTGTGCCCCACTCACCCGTTTACATCGTGACAATTGAGGCAGTAATGGATTAACAACACGAGGATTCCATGGGAACTATTCTGCCTCATGAAGAGCATTATGGGAGTTGTAGTGTGACTGACAATGGGGTGTGTGATCAAGCACCAACTGGGTCATTGCACTATAGAGGACACACCTTTGAAGAAGGCAATTCGCCGAAACGCGTCAGGTGCCTCTGACACGTGATCACCTGCGCTAATTTAAATAAAGCTTTCAGTCCAGGAACCGGGTGTGGCGCATTTTTTGGTTGGATGATGTGAATTGCGGGAATCGCTGTCTCCCGTATTTGCCATGACCGCCCTGCAGGGTTGGGGGTCCCCGTCGACAGTAAACTTTGGAGGACTTAAATTGGGGGACATGACCCGCTCTCCCCATCACAAGCCTAAGGATTGCCGGCGAATTTTGTGAATAGGGGCGAGAAAGGGAGCAAAGCAAGGCAATCACCTTGTGAAGCAGGTCCTGGACTCAGCGCTGATTTTAATGAGTGGCAACTACGTGTCTATGGAAGTGCACCAGCCCCCCGTTGTGCCCCACTAACCCGTTTACATCGTGACAATTGAGGCAGTAATGGATTAACAACACGAGGATTCCATGGGAACTATTCTGCCTCATGAAGAGCATTATGCGAGTTGTAGTGTGACTGACAATGGGGTGTGTGATCAAGCACCAACTGGGTCATTGCACTATAGAGGACACACCTTTGAAGAAGGCAATTCGCCGAAACGCGTCAGGTGCCTCTGACACGTGATCACCTGCGCTAATTTAAATAAAGCTTTCAGTCCAGGAACCGGGTGTGGTGCATTTCTTGGTTGGATGATGTGAATTGCGGGAATCGCTGTCTCCCGTATTTGCCATGACCGCCCTGCAGGGTTGGGGGTCCCCGTCGACAGTAAACTTTGGAGGACTTAAATTGGGGGACATGACCCGCTCTCCCCATCACAAGCCTAAGGATTGCCGGCGAATTTTGTAAATAGGGGCGAGAAAGGGAGCAAAGCAAGGCAATCACCTTGTGAAGCAGGTCCTGGACTCAGCGCTGATTTTAATGAGTGGCAACTACGTGTCTTTGGAAGTGCACCAGTCCCCCGTTGTGCCCCACTCACCCGTTTACATCGTGACAATTGAGGCAGTAATGGATTAACAACACGAGGATTCCATGGGAACTATTCTGCCTCATGAATAGCATTATGGGAGTTGTAGTGTGACTGACAATGGGGTGTGTGATCAAGCACCAACTGGGTCATTGCACTATAGAGGACACACCTTTGAAGAAGGCAATTCGCCGAAACGCGCCAGGTGCCTCTGACACGTGATCACCTGCGCTAATTTAAATAAAGCTTTCAGTCCAGGAACCGGGTGTGGCGCATTTCTTGGTTGGATGATGTGAATTGCGGGAATCGCTGTCTCCCGTATTTGCCATGACCGCCCTGCAGGGTTGGGGGTCCCCGTCGACAGTAAACTTTGGAGGACTTAAATTGGGGGACATGACCCGCTCTCCCCATCACAAGCCTAAAGATTGCCGGCGAATTCTGTGAATAGGGGCGAGAAAGGGAGCAAAGCAAGGCAATCACCTTGTGAAGCAGGTCCTGGACTCAGCGCTGATTTTAATGAGTGGCAACTACGTGTCTATGGAAGTTCACCAGTCCCCCGTTGTGCCCCACTCACCCGTTTACATCGTGACAATTGAGGCAGTAATGGATTAACAACACGAGGATTCCATGTGAACTATTCTGCCTCATGAAGAGCATTATGGGAGTTGTAGTGTGACTGACAATGGGGTGTGTGATCAAGCACCAACTGGGTCATTGCACTATAGAGGACACACCTTTGAAGAAGGCAATTCGCCGAAACGCGTCAGGTGCCTCTGACACGTGATCACCTGCGCTAATTTAAATAAAGCTTTCAGTCCAGGAACCGGGTGTGGTGCATTTCTTGGTTGGATGATGTGAATTGCGGGAATCGCTGTCTCCCGTATTTGCCATGACCGCCCTGCAGGGTTGGGGGTCCCCGTCGACAGTAAACTTTGGAGGACTTAAATTGGGGGACATGACCCGCTCTCCCCATCACAAGCCTAAGGATTGCCGGCGAATTTTGTGAATAGGGGCGAGAAAGAAAGCAAAGCAAGGCAATCACCTTGTGAAGCAGGTCCTGGACTCAGCGCTGATTTTAATGAGTAGCAACTACGTGTCTATGGAAGTGCACCAGCCCCCCGTTGTGCCCCACTCACCCGTTTACATCGTGACAATTGAGGCAGTAATGGATTAACAACACGAGGATTCCATGGGAACTATTCTGCCTCATGAAGAGCATTATGGGAGTTGTAGTGTGACTGACAATGGGGTGTGTGATCAAGCACCAACTGGGTCATTGCACTATAGAGGACACACCTTTGAAGAAGGCAATTTGCCGAAATGCGTCAGGTGCCTCTGACACGTGATCACCTGCGCTAATTTAAATAAAGCTTTCAGTCCAGGAACCGGGTGTGGCGCATTTCTTGGTTGGATGATGTGAATTGCGGGAATCGCTGTCTCCCGTATTTGCCATGACCGCCCTGCAGGGTTGGGGGTCCCCGTCGACAGTAAACTTTGGAGGACTTAAATTGAGGGACATGACCCGCTCTCCCCATCACAAGCCTAAGGATTGCCGGCGAATTTTGTGAATAGGGGCGAAAAAGGCAGCAAAGCAAGGCAATCACCTTGTGAAGCAGGTCCTGGACTCAGCGCTGATTGTAATGAGTGGCAACTACGTGTCTATGGAAGTGCACCAGTCCCCCGTTGTGCCCCACTCACCCGTTTACATCGTGACAATTGAGGCAGTAATGGATTAACAACACGAGGATTCCATGGGAACTATTCTGCCTCATGAAGAGCATTATGGGAGTTGTAGTGTGACTGACAATGGGGTGTGTGATCAAGCACCAACTGGGTCATTGCACTATAGAGGACACACCTTTGAAGAAGGCAATTCGCCGAAACGCGTCAGGTGCCTCTGACACGTGATCACCTGCGCTAATTTAAGTAAAGATTTCAGTCCAGGAACCGGGTGTGGCGCATTTCTTGGTTGGATGATGTGAATTGCGGGAATCGCTGTCTCCCGTATTTGCCATGACCGCCCTGCAGGGTTGGGGGTCCCCGTCGACAGTAAACTTTGGAGGACTTAAATTGGGGGACATGACCCGCTCTCCCCATCACAAGCCTAAGGATTGCCGGCGAATTTTGTGAATAGGGGCGAGAAAGGGAGCAAAGCAAGGCAATCACCTTGTGAAGCAGGTCCTGGACTCAGCGCTGATTTTAATGAGTACCAACTACGTGTCTATGGAAGTGCACCAGTCCCCCGTTGTGCCCCACTCACCCGTTTACATCGTGACAATTGAGGCAGTAATGGATTAACAACACGAGGATTCCATGGGAACTATTCTGCCTCATGAAGAGCATTATGGGAGTTGTAGTGTGACTGACAATGGGGTGTGTGATCAAGCACCAACTGGGTCATTGCACTATAGAGGACACACCTTTGAAGAAGGCAATTCGCCGAAACGCGTCAGGTGCCTCTGACACGTGATCACCTGCGCTAATTTAAATAAAGCTTTCAGTCCAGGAACCGGGTGTGGCGCATTTCTTGGTTGGATGATGTGAATTGCGGGAATCGCTGTCTCCCGTATTTGCCATGACCGCCCTGCAGGGTTGGGGGTCCCTGTCGACAGTAAACTTTGGAGGACTTAAATTGGGGGACATGACCCGCTCTCCCCATCACAAGCCTAAGGATTACCGGCGAATTTTGTGAATAGGGGCGAGAAAGGGAGCAAAGCAAGGCAATCACCTTGTGAAGCAGGTCCTGGACTCAGCGCTGATTTTAATGAGTGGCAACTACGTGTCTATGGAAGTGCACCAGTCCCCCGTTGTGCCCCACTCACCCGTTTACATCGTGACAATTGAGGCAGTAATGGATTAACAACACGAGGATTCCATGGGAACTATTCTGCCTCATGAAGAGCATTATGGGAGTTGTAGTGTGACTGACAATGGGGTGTGTGATCAAGCACCAACTGGGTCATTGCACTATAGAGGACACACCTTTGAAGAAGGCAATTCGCCGAAACGCGTCAGGTGCCTCTGACACGTGATCACCTGCGCTAATTTAAATAAAGCTTTCAGTCCAGGAACCGGGTGTGGCGCATTTCTTGGTTGGATGATGTGAATTGCGGGAATCGCTGTCTCCCGTATTTGCCATGACCGCCCTGCAGGGTTGGGGGTCCCCGTCGACAGTAAACTTTGGAGGACTTAAATTGGGGGACATGACCGGCTCTCCGCCTCACAAGTCTAAGGTTTGCCGGCGAATTTTGTGAATAGGGGCGAGAAAGGGTGCAAAGCAAGGCAATCACCTTGTGAAGCAGGTCCTGGACTCAGCGCTGATTTTAATGAGTGGCAACTACGTGTCTATGGAAGTGCACCAGTCCCCCGTTGTGCCCCACTCACCCGTTTACATCGTGACAATTGAGGCAGTAATGGATTAACAACACGAGGATTCCATGGGAACTATTCTGCCTCATGAAGAGCATTATGGGAGTTGTAGTGTGACTGACAATGGGGTGTGTGATCAAGCACCAACTGGGTCATTGCACTATAGAGGACACACCTTTGAAGAAGGCAATTCGCCGAAACGCGTCAGGTGCCTCTGACACGTGATCACCTGCGCTAATTTAAATAAAGCTTTCAGTCCAGGAACCGGGTGTGGCGCATTTCTTGGTTGGATGATGTGAATTGTGGGAATCGCTGTCTCCCGTATTTGCCATGACCGCCCTGCAGGGTTGGGGGTCCCCGTCGACAGTAAACTTTGGAGGACTTAAATTGGGGGACATGACCCGCTCTCCCCATCACAAGCCTAAGGATTGCAGGCGAATTTTGTGAATAGGGGCGAGAAAGGGAGCAAAGCAAGGCAATCACCTTGTGAAGCAGGTCCTGGACTCAGCGCTGATTTTAATGAGTGGCAACTACGTGTCTATGGAAGTCCACCAGCCCCCCGTTGTGCCCCACTCACCCGGTTACATCGTGACAATTGAGGCAGTAATGGATTAACAACATGAGGATTCCATGGGAACTATTCTGCCTCATGAAGAGCATTATGGGAGTTGTAGTGTGACTGACAATGGGGTGTGTGATCAAGCACCAACTGGGTCATTGCACTATAGAGGACACACCTTTGAAGAAGGCAATTCACCGAAACGCGTCAGGTGCCTCTGACACGTGATCACCTGCGCTAATTTAAATAAAGCTTTCAGTCCAGGAACCGGGTGTGGTGCATTTCTTGGTTGGATGATGTGAATTGCGGGAATCGCTGTCTCCCGTATTTGCCATGACCGCCCTGCAGGGTTGGGGGTCCCCGTCGACAGTAAACTTTGGAGGACTTAAATTGGGGGACATGACCCGCTCTCCCCATCACAAGCCTAAGGATTGCCGGCGAATTTTGTAAATAGGGGCGAGAAAGGGAGCAAAGCAAGGCAATCACCTTGTGAAGCAGGTCCTGGACTCAGCGCTGATTTTAATGAGTGGCAACTACGTGTCTTTGAAAGTGCACCAGTCCCCCGTTGTGCCCCACTCACCCGTTTACATCGTGACAATTGAGGCAGTAATGGATTAACAACACGAGGATTCCATGGGAACTATTCTGCCTCATGAAGAGCATTATGGGAGTTGTAGTGTGACTGACAATGGGGTGTGTGATCAAGCACCAACTGGGTCATTGCACTATAGAGGACACACCTTTGAAGAAGGCAATTCGCCGAAACGCGTCAGGTGCCTCTGACACGTGATCACCTGCGCTAATTTAAATAAAGCTTTCAGTCCAGGAACCGGGTGTGGCGCATTTCTTGGTTGGATGATGTGAATTGCGGGAATCGCTGTCTCCCGTATTTGCCATGACCGCCCTGCAGGGTTGGGGGTCCCCGTCGACAGTAAACTTTGGAGGACTTAAATTGGGGGACATGACCCGCTCTCCCCATCACAAGCCTAAAGATTGCCGGCAAATTCTGTGAATAGGGGCGAGAAAGGGAGCAAAGCAAGGCAATCACCTTGTGAAGCAGGTCCTGGACTCAGCGCTGATTTTAATGAGTGGCAACTACGTGTCTATGGAAGTGCACCAGTCCCCCGTTGTGCCCCACTCACCCGTTTACATCGTGACAATTGAGGCAGTAATGGATTAACAACACGAGGATTCCATGGGAACTATTCTGCCTCATGAAGAGCATTATGGGAGTTGTAGTGTGACTGACAATGGGGTGTGTGATCAAGCACCAACTGGGTCATTGCACTATAGAGGACACACCTTTGAAGAAGGCAATTCGCCGAAACGCGTCAGGTGCCTCTGACACGTGATCACCTGCGCTAATTTAAATAAAGCTTTCAGTCCAGGAACCGGGTGTGGCGCATTTCTTGGTTGGATGATGTGAATTGAAGGGAATCTCTGTCTCCCGTATTTGCCATGACCGCCCTGCAGGGTTGGGGGTCCCCGTCGACAGTAAACTTTGGAGGACTTAAATTGGGGGACATGACCCGCTCTCCCCATCACAAGCCTAAGGATTGCCGGCGAATTTTGTGAATAGGGGCGAGAAAGGGAGCAAAGCAAGGCAATCACCTTGTGAAGCAGGTCCTGGACTCAGCGCTGATTTTAATGAGTGGCAACTACGTGTCTATGGAAGTGCACCAGCCCCCCGTTGTGCCCCACTCACCCGTTTACATCGTGACAATTGAGGCAGTAATGGATTAACAACACGAGGATTCCATGGGAACTATTCTGCCTCATGAAGAGCATTATGGGAGTTGTAGTGTGACTGACAATGGGGTGTGTGATCAAGCACCAACTGGGTCATTGCACTATAGAGGACACACCTTTGAAGAAGGCAATTTGCCGAAATGCGTCAGGTGCCTCTGACACGTGATCACCTGCGCTAATTTAAATAAAGCTTTCAGTCCAGGAACCGGGTGTGGCGCATTTCTTGGTTGGATGATGTGAATTGCGGGAATCGCTGTCTCCCGTATTTGCCATGACCGCCCTGCAGGGTTGGGGGTCCCCGTCGACAGTAAACTTTGGAGGACTTAAATTGAGGGACATGACCCGCTCTCCCCATCACAAGCCTAAGGATTGCCGGCGAATTTTGTGAATAGGGGCGAAAAAGGGGGCAAAGCAAGCAATCACCTTGTGAAGCAGGTCCTGGACTCAGCGCTGATTGTAATGAGTGGCAACTACGTGTCTATGGAAGTGCACCAGTCCCCCGTTGTGCCCCACTCACCCGTTTACATCGTGACAATTGAGGCAGTAATGGATTAACAACACGAGGATTCCATGGGAACTATTCTGCCTCATGAAGAGCATTATGGGAGTTGTAGTGTGACTGACAATGGGGTGTGTGATCAAGCACCAACTGGGTCATTGCACTATAGAGGACACACCTTTGAAGAAGGCAATTCGCCGAAACGCGCCAGGTGCCTCTGACACGTGATCACCTGCGCTAATTTAAATAAAGCTTTCAGTCCAGGAACCGGGTGTGGCGCATTTCTTGGTTGGATGATGTGAATTGCGGGAATCGCTGTCTCCCGTATTTGCCATGACCGCCCTGCAGGGTTGGGGGTCCCCGTCGACAGTAAACTTTGGAGGACTTAAATTGGGGGACATGACCCGCTCTCCCCATCACAAGCCTAAAGATTGCCGGCGAATTCTGTGAATAGGGGCGAGAAAGGGAGCAAAGCAAGGCAATCACCTTGTGAAGCAGGTCCTGGACTCAGCGCTGATTTTAATGAGTGGCAACTACGTGTCTATGGAAGTTCACCAGTCCCCCGTTGTGCCCCACTCACCCGTTTACATCGTGACAATTGAGGCAGTAATGGATTAACAACACGAGGATTCCATGGGAACTATTCTGCCTCATGAAGAGCATTATGGGAGTTGTAGTGTGACTGACAATGGGGTGTGTGATCAAGCACCAACTGGGTCATTGCACTATAGAGGACACACCTTTGAAGAAGGCAATTCGCCGAAACGCGTCAGGTGCCTCTGACACGTGATCACCTGCGCTAATTTAAATAAAGCTTTCAGTCCAGGAACCGGGTGTGGTGCATTTCTTGGTTGGATGATGTGAATTGCGGGAATCGCTGTCTCCCGTATTTGCCATGACCGCCCTGCAGGGTTGGGGGTCCCCGTCGACAGTAAACTTTGGAGGACTTAAATTGGGGGACATGACCCGCTCTCCCCATCACAAGCCTAAGGATTGCCGGCGAATTTTGTGAATAGGGGCGAGAAAGAAAGCAAAGCAAGGCAATCACCTTGTGAAGCAGGTCCTGGACTCAGCGCTGATTTTAATGAGTAGCAACTACGTGTCTATGGAAGTGCACCAGCCCCCCGTTGTGCCCCACTCACCCGTTTACATCGTGACAATTGAGGCAGTAATGGATTAACAACACGAGGATTTCATGGGAACTATTCTGCCTCATGAAGAGCATTATGGGAGTTGTAGTGTGACTGACAATGGGGTGTGTGATCAAGCACCAACTGGGTCATTGCACTATAGAGGACACACCTTTGAAGAAGGCAATTTGCCGAAATGCGTCAGGTGCCTCTGACACGTGATCACCTGCGCTAATTTAAATAAAGCTTTCAGTCCAGGAACCGGGTGTGGCGCATTTCTTGGTTGGATGATGTGAATTGCGGGAATCGCTGTCTCCCGTATTTGCCATGACCGCCCTGCAGGGTTGGGGGTCCGCGTCGACAGTAAACTTTGGAGGACTTAAATTGAGGGACATGACCCGCTCTCCCCATCACAAGCCTAAGGATTGCCGGCGAATTTTGTGAATAGGGGCGAAAAAGGCAGCAAAGCAAGGCAATCACCTTGTGAAGCAGGTCCTGGACTCAGCGCTGATTGTAATGAGTGGCAACTACGTGTCTATGGAAGTGCACCAGTCCCCCGTTGTGCCCCACTCACCCGTTTACATCGTGACAATTGAGGCAGTAATGGATTAACAACACGAGGATTCCATGGGAACTATTCTGCCTCATGAAGAGCATTATGGGAGTTGTAGTGTGACTGACAATGGGGTGTGTGATCAAGCACCAACTGGGTCATTGCACTATAGAGGACACACCTTTGAAGAAGGCAATTCGCCGAAACGCGTCAGGTGCCTCTGACACGTGATCACCTGCGCTAATTTAAGTAAAGATTTCAGTCCAGGAACCGGGTGTGGCGCATTTCTTGGTTGGATGATGTGAATTGCGGGAATCGCTGTCTCCCGTATTTGCCATGACCGCCCTGCAGGGTTGGGGGTCCCCGTCGACAGTAAACTTTGGAGGACTTAAATTGGGGGACATGACCCGCTCTCCCCATCACAAGCCTAAGGATTGCCGGCGAATTTTGTGAATAGGGGCGAGAAAGGGAGCAAAGCAAGGCAATCACCTTGTGAAGCAGGTCCTGGACTCAGCGCTGATTTTAATGAGTACCAACTACGTGTCTATGGAAGTGCACCAGTCCCCCGTTGTGCCCCACTCACCCGTTTACATCGTGACAATTGAGGCAGTAATGGATTAACAACACGAGGATTCCATGGGAACTATTCTGCCTCATGAAGAGCATTATGGGAGTTGTAGTGTGACTGACAATGGGGTGTGTGATCAAGCACCAACTGGGTCATTGCACTATAGAGGACACACCTTTGAAGAAGGCAATTCGCCGAAACGCGTCAGGTGCCTCTGACACGTGATCACCTGCGCTAATTTAAATAAAGCTTTCAGTCCAGGAACCGGGTGTGGCGCATTTCTTGGTTGGATGATGTGAATTGCGGGAATCGCTGTCTCCCGTATTTGCCATGACCGCCCTGCAGGGTTGGGGGTCCCTGTCGACAGTAAACTTTGGAGGACTTAAATTGGGGGACATGACCCGCTCTCCCCATCACAAGCCTAAGGATTACCGGCGAATTTTGTGAATAGGGGCGAGAAAGGGAGCAAAGCAAGGCAATCACCTTGTGAAGCAGGTCCTGGACTCAGCGCTGATTTTAATGAGTGGCAACTACGTGTCTATGGAAGTGCACCAGTCCCCCGTTGTGCCCCACTCACCCGTTTACATCGTGACAATTGAGGCAGTAATGGATTAACAACACGAGGATTCCATGGGAACTATTCTGCCTCATGAAGAGCATTATGGGAGTTGTAGTGTGACTGACAATGGGGTGTGTGATCAAGCACCAACTGGGTCATTGCACTATAGAGGACACACCTTTGAAGAAGGCAATTCGCCGAAACGCGTCAGGTGCCTCTGACACGTGATCACCTGCGCTAATTTAAATAAAGCTTTCAGTCCAGGAACCGGGTGTGGCGCATTTCTTGGTTGGATGATGTGAATTGCGGGAATCGCTGTCTCCCGTATTTGCCATGACCGCCCTGCAGGGTTGGGGGTCCCCGTCGACAGTAAACTTTGGAGGATTTAAATTGGGGGACATGACCGGCTCTCCGCCTCACAAGTCTAAGGTTTGCCGGCGAATTTTGTGAATAGGGGCGAGAAAGGGTGCAAAGCAAGGCAATCACCTTGTGAAGCAGGTCCTGGACTCAGCGCTGATTTTAATGAGTGGCAACTACGTGTCTATGGAAGTGCACCAGTCCCCCGTTGTGCCCCACTCACCCGTTTACATCGTGACAATTGAGGCAGTAATGGATTAACAACACGAGGATTCCATGGGAACTATTCTGCCTCATGAAGAGCATTATGGGAGTTGTAGTGTGACTGACAATGGGGTGTGTGATCAAGCACCAACTGGGTCATTGCACTATAGAGGACACACCTTTGAAGAAGGCAATTCGCCGAAACGCGTCAGGTGCCTCTGACACGTGATCACCTGCGCTAATTTAAATAAAGCTTTCAGTCCAGGAACCGGGTGTGGCGCATTTCTTGGTTGGATGATGTGAATTGTGGGAATCGCTGTCTCCCGTATTTGCCATGACCGCCCTGCAGGGTTGGGGGTCCCCGTCGACAGTAAACTTTGGAGGACTTAAATTGGGGGACATGACCCGCTCTCCCCATCACAAGCCTAAGGATTGCAGGCGAATTTTGTGAATAGGGGCGAGAAAGGGAGCAAAGCAAGGCAATCACCTTGTGAAGCAGGTCCTGGACTCAGCGCTGATTTTAATGAGTGGCAACTACGTGTCTATGGAAGTCCACCAGCCCCCCGTTGTGCCCCACTCACCCGGTTACATCGTGACAATTGAGGCAGTAATGGATTAACAACATGAGGATTCCATGGGAACTATTCTGCCTCATGAAGAGCATTATGGGAGTTGTAGTGTGACTGACAATGGGGTGTGTGATCAAGCACCAACTGGGTCATTGCACTATAGAGGACACACCTTTGAAGAAGGCAATTCACCGAAACGCGTCAGGTGCCTCTGACACGTGATCACCTGCGCTAATTTAAATAAAGCTTTCAGTCCAGGAACCGGGTGTGGTGCATTTCTTGGTTGGATGATGTGAATTGCGGGAATCGCTGTCTCCCGTATTTGCCATGACCGCCCTGCAGGGTTGGGGGTCCCCGTCGACAGTAAACTTTGGAGGACTTAAATTGGGGGACATGACCCGCTCTCCCCATCACAAGCCTAAGGATTGCCGGCGAATTTTGTAAATAGGGGCGAGAAAGGGAGCAAAGCAAGGCAATCACCTTGTGAAGCAGGTCCTGGACTCAGCGCTGATTTTAATGAGTGGCAACTACGTGTCTTTGAAAGTGCACCAGTCCCCCGTTGTGCCCCACTCACCCGTTTACATCGTGACAATTGAGGCAGTAATGGATTAACAACACGAGGATTCCATGGGAACTATTCTGCCTCATGAAGAGCATTATGGGAGTTGTAGTGTGACTGACAATGGGGTGTGTGATCAAGCACCAACTGGGTCATTGCACTATAGAGGACACACCTTTGAAGAAGGCAATTCGCCGAAACGCGTCAGGTGCCTCTGACACGTGATCACCTGCGCTAATTTAAATAAAGCTTTCAGTCCAGGAACCGGGTGTGGCGCATTTCTTGGTTGGATGATGTGAATTGCGGGAATCGCTGTCTCCCGTATTTGCCATGACCGCCCTGCAGGGTTGGGGGTCCCCGTCGACAGTAAACTTTGGAGGACTTAAATTGGGGGACATGACCCGCTCTCCCCATCACAAGCCTAAAGATTGCCGGCAAATTCTGTGAATAGGGGCGAGAAAGGGAGCAAAGCAAGGCAATCACCTTGTGAAGCAGGTCCTGGACTCAGCGCTGATTTTAATGAGTGGCAACTACGTGTCTATGGAAGTGCACCAGTCCCCCGTTGTGCCCCACTCACCCGTTTACATCGTGACAATTGAGGCAGTAATGGATTAACAACACGAGGATTCCATGGGAACTATTCTGCCTCATGAAGAGCATTATGGGAGTTGTAGTGTGACTGACAATGGGGTGTGTGATCAAGCACCAACTGGGTCATTGCACTATAGAGGACACACCTTTGAAGAAGGCAATTCGCCGAAACGCGTCAGGTGCCTCTGACACGTGATCACCTGCGCTAATTTAAATAAAGCTTTCAGTCCAGGAACCGGGTGTGGCGCATTTCTTGGTTGGATGATGTGAATTGAAGGGAATCTCTGTCTCCCGTATTTGCCATGACCGCCCTGCAGGGTTGGGGGTCCCCGTCGACAGTAAACTTTGGAGGACTTAAATTGGGGGACATGACCCGCTCTCCCCATCACAAGCCTAAGGATTGCCGGCGAATTTTGTGAATAGGGGCGAGAAAGGGAGCAAAGCAAGGCAATCACCTTGTGAAGCAGGTCCTGGACTCAGCGCTGATTTTAATGAGTGGCAACTACGTGTCTATGGAAGTGCACCAGCCCCCCGTTGTGCCCCACTCACCCGTTTACATCGTGACAATTGAGGCAGTAATGGATTAACAACACGAGGATTCCATGGGAACTATTCTGCCTCATGAAGAGCATTATGGGAGTTGTAGTGTGACTGACAATGGGGTGTGTGATCAAGCACCAACTGGGTCATTGCACTATAGAGGACACACCTTTGAAGAAGGCAATTTGCCGAAATGCGTCAGGTGCCTCTGACACGTGATCACCTGCGCTAATTTAAATAAAGCTTTCAGTCCAGGAACCGGGTGTGGCGCATTTCTTGGTTGGATGATGTGAATTGCGGGAATCGCTGTCTCCCGTATTTGCCATGACCGCCCTGCAGGGTTGGGGGTCCCCGTCGACAGTAAACTTTGGAGGACTTAAATTGAGGGACATGACCCGCTCTCCCCATCACAAGCCTAAGGATTGCCGGCGAATTTTGTGAATAGGGGCGAAAAAGGGGGCAAAGCAAGCAATCACCTTGTGAAGCAGGTCCTGGACTCAGCGCTGATTGTAATGAGTGGCAACTACGTGTCTATGGAAGTGCACCAGTCCCCCGTTGTGCCCCACTCACCCGTTTACATCGTGACAATTGAGGCAGTAATGGATTAACAACACGAGGATTCCATGGGAACTATTCTGCCTCATGAAGAGCATTATGGGAGTTGTAGTGTGACTGACAATGGGGTGTGTGATCAAGCACCAACTGGGTCATTGCACTATAGAGGACACACCTTTGAAGAAGGCAATTCGCCGAAACGCGTCAGGTGCCTCTGACACGTGATCACCTGCGCTAATTTAAATAAAGCTTTTAGTCCAGGAACCGAGTGTGGCGCATTTCTTGGTTGGATGATGTGAATTGCGGGAATCGCTGTCTCCCGTATTTGCCATGACCGCCCTGCAGGGTTGGGGGTCCCCGTCGACAGTAAACTTTGGAGGACTTAAATTGGGGGACATGACCCGCTCTCCGCCTCACAAGCCTAAGGTGTGCCGGCGAATTTTGTGAATAGGGGCAAGAAAGAGAGCAAAGCAAGGCAATCACCTTGTGAAGCAGGTCCTGGACTCAGCGCTGATTTTAATGAGTGGCAACTACGTGTCTATGGAAGTGCACCAGTCCCCCGTTGTGCCCCACTCACCCGTTTACATCGTGACAATTGAGGCAGTAATGGATTAACAACACGAGGATTCCATGGGAACTATTCTGCCTCATGAAGAGCATTATGGGAGTTGTAGTGTGACTGACAATGGGGTGAGTGATCAAGCACCAACTGGGTCATTGCACTATAGAGGACACACCTTTGAAGAAGGCAATTCGCCGAAACGCGTCAGGTGCCTCTGACACGTGATCACCTGCGCGAATTTAAATAAAGCTTTCAGTCCAGGAACCGGGTGTGGCGCATTTCTTGGTTGGATGATGTGAATTGCGGGAATCGCTGTCTCCCGTATTTGCCATGACCGCCCTGCAGGTTTGGGAGACCCCGTCGACAGTAAACTTTGGAGGACTTAAATTGGGGGACATGACCCGCTCTTCCCATCACAAGCCTAAGGATTGCCGGCGAATTTTGTGAATAGGGGCGAGAAAGGGAGCAAAGCAAGGCAATCACCTTGTGAAGCAGGTCCTGGACTCAGCGCTGATTTTAATGAGTGGCAACTACGTGTCTATGGAAGTGCACCAGTCCCCCGTTGTGCCCCACTCACCCGTTTACATCGTGACAATTGAGGCAGTAATGGATTAACAACACGAGGATTCCATGGGAACTATTCTGCCTCATAAAGAGCATTATGGGAGTTGTAGTGTGACTGACAATGGGGTGTGTGATCAAGCACCAACTGGGTCATTGCACTATAGAGGACACACCTTTGAAGAAGGCAATTCGCCGAAACGCGTTAGGTGCCTCTGACACGTGATCACCTGCGCTAATTTAAATAAAGCTTTCAGTCCAGGAACCGGGTGTGGCGCATTTCTTGGTTGGATGATGTGAATTGCGGGAATCGCTGTCTCCCGTATTTGCCATGACCGCCCTGCAGGGTTGGGGGTCCCCGTCGACAGTAAACTTTGGAGGACTTAAATTGGGGGACATGACCCGCTCTCCCCATCACAAGCCTAAGGATTGCCGGCGAATTTTGTGAATAGGGGTGAGAAAGGGAGCAAAGCAAGGCAATCACCTTGTGAAGCAGGTCCTGGACTCAGGGCTGATTTTAATGAGTGGCAACTATGTGTCTATGGAAGTGCACCAGTCCCCCGTTGTGCCCCACTCACCCGTTTACATCGTGACAATTGAGGCAGTAATGGATTAACAACACGAGGATTCCATGGGAACTATTCTGCCTCATGAAGAGCATTGTGGGAGTTGTAGTGTGCCTGACAATGGGGTGTGTGATCAAGCACCAACTGGGTCATTGCACTATAGAGGACACACCTTTGAAGAAGGCAATTCGCCGAAACGCGTCAGGTGCCTCTGACACGTGATCACCTGCGCTACTTTAAATAAAGCTTTCAGTCCAGGAACCGGGTGTGGCGCATTTCTTGGTTGGATGATGTGAATTGCGGGAACCGCTGTCTCCCGTATTTGCCATGACCGCCCTGCAGGGTTGGGGGTCCCCGTCGACAGTAAACTTTGGAGGACTTAAATTGGGGGACATGACCCGCTCTCCCCATCACAAGCCTAAGGATTGCCGGCGAATTTTGTAAATAGGGGCGAGAAAGGGAGCAAAGCAAGGCAATCACCTTGTGAAGCAGGTCCTGGACTCAGCGCTGATTTTAATGAGTTGCAACTACGTGTCTTTGGAAGTGCACCAGTCCCCCGTTGTGCCCCACTCACCCGTTTACATTGTGACAATTGAGGCAGTAATGGATTAACAATACGAGGATTCCATGGGAACTATTCTGCCTCATGAAGAGCATTATGGGAGTTGTAGTGTGACTGACAATGGGGTGTGTGATCAAGCACCAACTGGGTCATTGCACTATAGAGGACACACCTTTGAAGAAGGCAATTCGCCGAAACGCGTCAGGTGCCTCTGACACGTGATCACCTGCGCTAATTTAAATAAAGCTTTCAGTCCAGGAACCGGGTGTGGAGCATTTCTTGATTGGATGATGTGAATTGCGGGAATCGCTGTCTCCCGTATTTGCCATGACCGCCCTGCAGGGTTGGGGGTCCCCGTCGACAGTATACTTTGGAGGACTTAAATTGGGGGACATGACCCGCTCTCCCCATCACAAGCCTAAGGATTACCGGCGAATTTTGTGAATAGGGGCGAGAAAGGGAGCAAAGCAAGGCAATCACCTTGTGAAGCAGGTCCTGGACTCAGCGCTGATTTTAATGAGTGGCAACTACGTGTCTATGGAAGTGCACCAGTCCCCCGTTGTGCCCCACTCACCCGTTTACATCGTGACAATTGAGGCAGTAATGGATTAACAACACGAGGATTCCATGGGAACTATTCTGCCTCATGAAGAGCAGTATGGGAGTTGTAGTGTGACTGACAATGGGGTGTGTGATGAAGCACCAACTGGGTCATTGCACTATAGAGGACACACCTTTGAAGAAGGCAATTCGCCGAAACGCGTCAGGTGCCTCTGACTCGTGATCACCTGCGCTAATTTAAATAAAGCTTTCAGTCCAGGAACCGGGTGTGGCGCATTTCTTGGTTGGATGATGTGAATTGCGGGAATCGCTGTCTCCCGTATTTGCCATGACCGCCCTGCAGGGTTGGGGGTCCCCGTCGACAGTAAACTTTGGAGGACTTAAATTGGGGGACATGACCCGCTCTCCCCATCACAAGCCTAATGATTGCCGGCGAATTTTGTGAATAGGGGCGAGAAAGGGAGCAAGGCAATCACCTTGTGAAGCAGGTCCTGGACTCAGCGCTGATTTTAATGAGTGGCAACTACGTGTCTATGGAAGTGCACCAGTCCCCCGTTGTGCCCCACTCACCTGTTTACATCGTGACAATTGAGGCAGTAATGGATTAACAACACGAGGATTCCATGGGAACTATTCTGCCTCATGAAGAGCATTATGGGAGTTGTAGTGTGACTGACAATGGGGTGTGTGATCAAGCACCAACTGGGTCATTGCACTATAGAGGACACACCTTTGAAGAAGGCAATTCGCCGAAACGCGTCAGGTGCCTCTGACATGTGATCACCTGCGCTAATTTAAATAAAGCTTTCAGTCCAGGAACCGGGTGTGGCGCATTTCTTGGTTGGATGATGTGAATTGCGGGAATCGCTGTCTCCCGTATTTGCCATGACCGCCCTGCAGGGTTGGGGGTCCCCGTCGACAGTAAACTTTGGAGGACTTAAATTGGGGGACATGACCCGCTCTCCGCCTCACAAGCCTAAGGTTTGCCGGCGAATATTGTGAATAGGGGCAAGAAAGGGTGCAAAGCAAGGCAATCACCTTGTGAAGCAGGTCCTGTACTCAGCGCTGATTTTAATGAGTGGCAACTACGTGTCTATGGAAGTGCACCAGTCCCCCGTTGTGCCCCACTTACCCGTTTACATCGTGACAATTGAGGCAGTAATGGATTAACAACACGAGGATTCCATGGGAACTATTCTGCCTCATGAAGAGCATTATGGGAGTTGTAGTGTGACTGACAATGGGGTGTGTGATCAAGCACCAACTGGGTCATTGCACTATAGAGGACACACCTTTGAAGAAGGCAATTCGCCGAAACGCGTCAGGTGCCTCTGACACGTGATCACCTGCGCTAATTTAAATAAAGCTTTCAGTCCAGGAACCGGGTGTGGCGCATTTCTTGGTTGGATGATGTGAATTGCGGGAATCACTGTCTCCCGTATTTGCCATGACCGCCCTGCAGGGTTGGGGGTCCCCGTCGACAGTAAACTTTGGAGGACTTAAATTGGGGGACATGACCCGCTCTCCCCATCACAAGCCTAAGGATTGCCGGCGAATTTTGTGAATAGGGGCGAGAAAGGGAGCAAAGCAAGGCAATCACCTTGTGAAGCAGGTCCTGGACTCAGCGCTGATTTTAATTAGTGGCAACTACGTGTCTATGGAAGTGCACCAGTCCCCCGTTGTGCCCCACTCACCCGTTTACATCGTGACAATTGAGGCAGTAATGGATTAACAACACGAGGATTCCATGGGAACTATTCTGCCTCATGAAGAGCATTATGGGAGTTGTAGTGTGACTGACAATGGGGTGTGTGATCAAGCACCAACTGGGTCATTGCACTATAGAGGACACACCTTTGAAGAAGGCAATTCGCCGAAACGCGTCAGGTGCCTCTGACACGTGATCACCTACGCTAATTTAAATAAAGCTTTCAGTCCAGGAACCGGGTGTGGCGCATTTCTTGGTTGGATGATGTGAATTGCGGGAATCGCTGTCTCCCGTATTTGCCATGACCGCCCTGCAGGGTTGGGGGTCCCCGTCGACAGTAAACTTTGGAGGATATATATATATATATATATGTATATATAAATATATATATTATCGCTCCTTTTTTCTTTTCGTTGAAAGAAAATCAGCACTCGCGGAGGACGTTTGAAGAACTTTATTTCTCCAGCAAAAAACACGTTTCGGTGATCTGACTTCTTAGGTGTTACTGACACACCGAAAGAGGCCTCATTTAAAACCATTTCATTACGTGCATGATAATTGAAAAGGCACAATCTCTAAAGTGCAAAAATAAGCGCGATTTTATAATGTCATATTTACATACAATCTACATATCACGTCTTAATTCATCATGTCTGAATTATAAGTTAAACCACAGTGTTACACTTTTCTTTGGATAATTCCAATTGATTATCAAACCAATTCTTAATAGTTTGCCCAAAATTCATCTTATAATATTCTAATATATACCAAAGGCTTCAATAAGCCTTATCTACATGTTAATGTTATATCTCAAATCATTTCGCGATACATCGGCCAGAGCAATACTATGACACCGTGATATGTTCATATCTTGCCGTGGATCGGCTGAGGTCCCTTATTTTCAACATCATATTAATGCACTTTTCATGAGACAGTAATAATATTTTAAGAAAACATGTTTACAAAAGCTACATCTCATAGCGCTGATTTATGACCAGACAAATTGCATATTTTTATAAATCTATGAGCCTAAGTGTGATGATAGCTCTTCCCCTTTATTTAACCCCTGGGGAATTTGGTTTGCAAATCTATAATATAGCGAGACTCTAATCTGCGCAATTTCAGAGTTCTATCCCCTCCTCTAATACTTTCAGGGACAAATTCCAGACCATAGTACTGTAACATGTTTCTATTGCTAGAATGTTTCTCAGCAAAGTGTCTTGCTACGTGATATGGAGCATTGTTTTTATCAATAGCTCTAAGATATTCTAATATTCTGATCTTAAGTTGATGAATCGTGCTACCTATATAGTGTAGCCCACATGGACATGTTAAACAGTACACTGCATATGTAGTACTGCAGGTTAGGAATTTCATTATAAATTTGTTTTTATTTATGTCTGGTATATTGTAGGGTAAAACTCTTTTACTATTAGCGCAAGCCTTGCATTTCTTGCACATGAAAAATCCTTTCATTTCTTTTAGGGTACCTATTCTCTGTGGTATTTTATCAAGATGGCTACGCGCTAACGTATCTTTCAGTGATCGCGCCTTCTTAAAGGTGACCCATGGATGAGCTGGAATGTCATCACAAATAATATTATCAGTTTTTAAAATATGCCAGTTTTTCTTAAGCATGCATTTTATAAAATTCGCTTCCGCTGAATATGTGGTAACCATTCTGAACTTCCCTACATTGTTATTGTTAGAGATATCTTTTCTCTTCTCCATCAATAACTGTTCTCTAGGGATCCCTTTCACTTTTTTGAATGTTTTCTCCAATGATGTTGGTTCATACCCTCTCAGAGGGAATCTAGCCATGCAGTCTTTAGCGGCTACATCAAAGTCACATTCTCTCGTGCTATTTCATTTTAATTTCAAAAGCTCTCCATATGGGATGCTAGGTATGAGTTTAGGTGGATGATTGCTAGTCGCAAACAGAATTGAATTTCCTGCTGTAGATTTGCGGTATAGGGCTGTATTTAATTTACCTTCTGCTATAAATACCTTCAGGTCCAGGTAGTCCACTGCCACTGGACTAACTCTGCTCGAAAAGTGCAAGTTCAAGTTGTTAGTGTTCAGAACTTCAATATATTCTTGAGCTGATTTTGCTGTTCCCTGCCACACTATAAAAAGGTCATCGATATATCGATGCCAGACAACAACCCTGCCGCTCATGGTCCCACTTTCATACGACCTGGACACCCGCTCCTCCTACCAGCCAACGAACAAGTTCGCATAGCTGGGGGCGAAGCAGGTGCCCATCGCTGTACCAGAGATTTGTTTGAAATATTTATCTTCAAATAGAAAGAGGTTATTTGTGAGACACAATTTGGTAAATTCAATTGGCATGAGATTGTGTTCTGCAAAGCGCAATTGTCGCTTATTCAAATAGAACTGTACAGTTTTTAAACCATCCTCATGGTTTATGCAGGTATATCAGCTTGTAATGTCCAACACCATTAGTTGATATGATGGATCCCAGATTATATCAGCAATCTTGCTCAGAAAATCTTTTGTGTCTTTTATATACGATTTCAATTCTACCACAAAAGCAGACAGAAAGTAATCAATGAACATGGATAAATGTTCGGTTAGGCCCCTCTGAGACGACACAATCGGCCTGTCCGGTGGATGCAGGCTATCTTTGTGGAGCTTAGGGATATGATAGAAAGTAAGGATGATTGGATTCGTTTTACGGAGAAATAAATGCTCCTCAGTTCCCAGCATTAATTTGTCATACCACTTTCTGATAAGTGTCTTGTAACTTCGTATGCTCTCTTGATAGATTTCATGAGTGGTTTTCTCATAGTATTTTTCATCTGATAATTGACGCAGGGCTTCCTCGCAATATTGGACCCTAGTTTGGAGAACAATATTATCGCCTTTATCCCAAGGCTTGATTATTATCGATGAATCGCGCGTCAAATTTTCAAGTGCCAATTTTTCTTCCTTCTTTATGTTGCTTTTTATTGGACCCTTGGATTTCTTGGATCTAAATTTCAGCAAATCATTAATCATTGCTTCGGAGAAAACATCAATTGCATCATGAGGCATTTGCGGTATAAACTGGGAATTAGGCTTTAGAGGGCTCTCCTCCATTTCCTGGTCTATCCCCCACTTGCTTCGCTCTTTGTGCCATATTTTCATTACTGTTGAAATTGTCTACTTGTTCTTGTCGAAGACTTTCCAAAAGTTCTATTGCTGGTAAATCATGTCCTATTAGCATGTCCGTCGCAGTTATCCTGTGCGGCACTTTTTTAGTTTCTTTCATTGTAGGTCTCAATTTGAAATATTTATGTAGTTTTAAGTTCCGTTTAAAAAAGATCAATCCTTGTTAGTGTATATTCCAAGCGATAATAAATATATAGATATATATATATAAAACCTACTGGCGACGCCAGTAGGTAGTTATACTTAGGACCTTGTTTCTATTCAAAAAGCGTTTTTTCTTTTGCTAATATCTTTGGCGCCGCTTGATGAATCTTCGCGAAATTCTAAAGACTAATGGTTCACTCAGGTCAGCTCCTGTCTTGAAAGTTTCGGGGTGATTTGGCAAGCGGGGGCTGAGAAAAAGGGGGGTCCCAAAATATGTTTTCTCCATGTTAATTTCCATAGGAATGTTAGCAAAGCTACAGCCCGAACTGCACCAAATTTGGCAAAAAGGTAGGTCTTGGTCCAGAAAGCCTGCTTTGTTTTAAATGGTGTAAATCTGTTCAATAGTTGCTGTGAAATAAAAAAAATAAAAATGTATATATCTGAGCACGAGGAGTACCTGCGAACCCTCCGGAGCACGAGCTTCATTCTGATTGGCTGCCAACACTACAAACCAGGAAGTGTTGGCGGCCATCTTGTGACTCGGTAGCCGAGTCACAAGTAAAAAGGTGAAAAAGAAGAAAAGGGGGCAGGGTAGAATTACCCTGACTCCTAGGCCTGCTCAGGGGGTCCCACAGGGTTCCCCAGGGTCTCAAAATGCTCAAATCCTGCTGCAAAAATAAAAAAATAAAAAGTGCTTCGTTTTAGTGAGCCCCCTGGTGGGTAAGGACCCGGGTGCAATGGGTAAATATATGCGGGGGCCACACAGGCCCCCACAGCCCCTCTTTAATAATCTGTAAAATCGCATCTCTTGTTTCATCATTGTTTGTTTTGACAGTTTTGTGATGCTATCGGTCAGACGTGCACCGTGAATGTTTACCCCCACATGGTCTGGCATTAAGGTGGCACACCTTGTTGCCACGTTCACTCGTGACACTTAAATCCGTTTTTAAAATAATCGGCAAATAGTTTCTGTTTAGTAGCGTCCCATGCAGTCAGCAAAGTCTTTTTCGAGTTATTCTCAAATGTCAGTTACTTCCCTAGAGGACAATTGTTTTAATGGCGCAGTCACATCGGTTTAACAATAATTGAACTGATTTATATTTTTTTTTTTAGAGTTTTATATAGCGCAAACTAGACCCGAGACATCATGTATCAGAGCACTTTACATGAGCACCAGAGTTTCGTTACAGAAGAACACATTCATTTTTGTTAGGCACGGGGAGATTAAGTGATTTGCCCAGAATCACAGAATGTTGAGCGTCATTGCCGAGACTCGGACCTGGTTCCCCGGCTTCGAGGTCGACTGCTCTAGCCGTAAGGTACATCCTAGCAGAACATCTTTGCATTGGCGTTTCTTGGGGGTTTTCACGGTTTGCGTAAAGTTCCCTCAAGCACGGAGACCATACGCGTCATTAACTGACTCCCAGGGGCCCATCCTGCCTGTTTCAAGCTGTTTTTTAATTTTTCCTCAAAGGCTCTTTTTTCTTTGCGTGTTTCTTGGGCCCACCTCTTGCGATGGCTCTCTAAGAGGTTTCCGCTTTGTTACATCTCGTTCTTTGTAGTGGGAAAAGTTTAATTGCGATTGCTCGGCTAACCATAACTGTTACCTAACCCCGCCATCTTTTTTCACTTGTGTGATCCTTGCCTACAAAATGCGCCTATTTCTCACTTTGAGGTGCCTTTTACCCGGCACTTCAGACCTGCTTTCTCAGCATTAACTTTGGTCAGATTTTTAGACTCTCGAAGCCTATTTCTTGGTAAGAGTTTTGTCATGTAAACAATACTTTATATCTGTTTGTACAGCAGTACAGTTGTGAGATTCTGCTGTAGTCCAGAGCTTGCTTCCACTGGTGGTTTCAAGGCACCCCGTGGTTGATTCTGTGATTCCAAAACAATTAATTTTCATTGTGAAAAATGCTTTCAAACTCAACCAAAACCAGAAGTAAAGATTCCTTCACAGAACTTGGTGCACCAGCCACAAAACATCAAGACCTGGCCAGGAGCAGTGACCAGAGCTGGACCAGACTCTCCTCAACTTCCACAAGCACCAGAGGTGAGACCAAGGTTCCTTGGCAGGGACCTTCAGAGGAGGGTGACTGGTGGTCGTCCCACCAATCCGTTCAGGCAGCCTACAGCTGAGTATATTTGCGTTCATTGATTACTTGTTCGGTACTTTAAATACTGAATGTGTTGCCTGTGCACATGATTAGGGAGGACACATTAGAAGGTCTTGGTTTTCCAATTTTGGGACGAAATGCAGAGGGTGCACTTGAAAATTCCAACCGGAAGTAGCTTAGTGACAGCCAATGGCGAGGGGGTGGGACAGTGGCTGCTCATACAGAGGGGTGTTACGGCAGCGCCCCGGCATAAGTTAACCTTTATAGCATGTCCCTGGTTCCACATGTGCACTGCATGTTATACAGCATAGTTCATGAAAACCTCACGTGTGTTTTCATTGTCAGTGCGCAGGTCAGCCGTCTAGTACCTGTCTTGCCTCTTTCTGTACTTCTCTAGCCTCTTTCTGCACCTCTGTTGATTCTTTCTGCACCCCTCTTGCCTCTTTCTGTACCCCATTCCCTCTTTTTGCACATCTCTTCTCTCTTTCTGCACTTCTCTTCCCTCTTTCTGCACCTCTCTTGCTTCTTTCTGCACTTCTTTTGCTTCTTTCTGCACTTCTCTTGCCTGTTTCTGCACCCCTCTTTCCTCCTTCTGCACCTCTCTTGGTTCTTTCTGCACTGCTCTTGCATCTTTCTACACCTCTATTGTCTGTTTCTGCAACTCTCTTGCCTCTTTGTGCAGTTCTCTTGCCTCCTTCTGTACCTCTGTTGCCATCGATCTCGTCCTTGTCTTACCTCAACAGAGGCTCGTCATTCAGTAAAATGCAATGGCGTTTATTATTACACGGAGATGATCCCTCCGAAGAATTCACCAGATCCCTGAAGTTCGGGAAACCTGAAATGAAAGATGTATCTGTTAACTAAGTTGCTAATTCATGTATACCTTAAAAATAATTTGTTAGCGACCGCTAGATGCATAATGTACCTCTCACTGCTCCCCCAACCCAGATACAGGTAAACGCAGGAGGTTTCCGGGACACTTCGTTCACATACTCTTTCACAAAAATCAAAGAGGTGACTATCTGACCTCCATATCCCGCGCCATCTTAGAACGGTGAGATAGCGCGGAGTGAGCACCATTTTAGAACGGTGGTTCAGACGCGAAAAAACAATAATTCGGAGATTTCTTCACTCAATCTCTAATGCAACAAATCATGCCCATCGTGGTGTATATTCAAGAATAGGGCCAAAGTTATATTCTTATCCATATAACCCACATACAGGGCATTACCAATCCTAATTATATTTGGTCACCTAACTAATAAATAATATAAAATAAAATAAGAGCACATTGAGAGTGCTACCTTTGAATCAACCCGCTGGCACAGTTGTAAGCTGTGTTAGGTATTAGTATAATGAAAATGCGCCCATAATTTGCGCCCTCGCAATATGTATTAACAAAGGTTATCAATATCTTAATCGTGCCTACATATGCATAATGAGACATCACAAGGTCAAGTTATTCTTAAATCATTCTTTAACTAATCTCTATCCAAATTCATATACCAATGAATTTGTTCACATTCTGAAAATATTTGAGATTGGATTCCAATACTCACTAGAAGGTTCGACATATCATCTCTTCAGTTATCTATCCTAGTCTCCCAAGAAATATTGTAGTTCCCGATCGAAATTTAGACAATTCTCTACGGCCCTCAAATGCATGATCCACCTTGCCTCATGCCTACGCAATTTCAATTCTCTGTTCCCACCCCGTGGGTCTTGTTTGATGTGTTCAATGCCAAAAAATTTAAATGTTTTGGTCAGGCCTTGTGCATTGCAACTATATACATGTCCTGCAATAGGGTATCTAATGTCATTTTGCTTTATCGCTCTCTTGTGTTCACTTGCTCATTCCTTTAAGGCCCTTATTGTGCTACCCACGTAGATTTTTTCACTTTTACATAGGATGATGTATACAACATACTTTGTACTACAGTTTATGTTAGTCAAAATACTGTACATTTTGTCATTTTTGTCCATGATTTTTTTTGTTTTGTCTTTCGCATATTTACACATGATGCAATGGCCACATTTAAAGAATCCCTTTGTGAATTGTGTCAACCCCACCTCCTGTTTTTTTTTTAACAGGATAACTGGGAGTTGATATTGTGCCCAATGTTCTTCCTCTACGGAATGTGATCTGAGGCTTATCTGTTAGGAATTCCTGCAATGTCCTATCTGCTTTTAAAATGTGCCAGTGCTTATTTAAACTCTTGCGTAAAGTCATACTGATTGGCGTGAAATCTGTGATCATTCTAATGGGTGGAATAGTCTGTCCTTTTGGCTCGGTTTCAAGGTAGATATACGTTTATCTTTGAGGCCCTTTCTTTGGCTGTGACTACGTCATGTTTCGAATGGCCCCTTTGGATAAACCTTCTCTCCATGTCTTTACTTCATGTCTTAAAATGTGTATCTTTGCTACAATTAAGTCTGGCTCTAACCATCTCCCCAAATGGGATTGCTTTCATCTGATGTCGCGGATGAGCCCTATCTGCGTGCAATATGACATTGCATGACGTGGGTTCTTTCTGCAGTTCTCTTGCCTCCTTCTGCACCTCTATTGCCGTCTTCTGTGCCTCTCCTATCTCTTTCTGTACCCCCTTGCCGTCTGTTTTTGCATCTCTGTTGGTTCTTTCTGCACTGCGTTTGCTTCTTTCTGCACCTCTGTTGCAAATTTCTGCATCCCTCTTGCCTCTTTCTGTACCCCTCTTCCCGCACCTCTCTTGCCTGTCTGCACACATGTTCCCTCTTTCTGCCCTGTTTCTACAACTCTCTTGCATCTTTCTGCTGTTCTCTTGCCTCCTTCTACACCTCGCTTGCCTCTTTCTGCACTTCTCTTGCTTCTTTTTGCATCCTTCTTCCCTTTTTTTGCAAATCTCTTGCTTCTTTCTGCAACTCTCTTGCCTCTTTCTGCACATCTCTTTGTTCTTTCTGCACTGCTCTTGCCACTTTCTGCACCCCTTGTGCCTCTTTCTGCACCTCTTTTGCTTCTTTCTGCACTTCTCTCTCCTCTTTCTGCACCCCTCTTGCCCCTTTCTGCTCCTCTGTTGCTTCTTTCTGCTCTTGCTTCTTTCTGCACCTTTCTTACCTCTTTCTGCATCCTTCTTCCCTCTTTCCGCAACTCTCTTGCCTCTGTCTGCATCTCTGTTCCCTCTTTCTGCACCTCTGTTGTCTGTTTCTACAACTCTCTTGCCTCTTTGTGCAGTTCTCTTGCCTCCTTCTGCACCTCTGTTGCCTCTTTCTGCACCTCTCCTACCTCTTTCTTCACCCCCTACAGGCCCATAGGAATGAATGGGAATTGCATGCACAATTTGCGAGTACCCAATAGGTAGTCGCAAATTACGCATACAATTTCAAGGGTGCATGGGTACCAAAAGGACACCCTGTTGCACCCCTGAAATATGCATGTGTGCAGATTTTGCACACACACATGCCCCAAGGGCATGTGTGTGTGTAACATGGAGCTTTGAAAAAATTTAAAAGTTTTTGCAAATTACCGTCAAGTTCAAATTGATGGTAATTTGCGAACCCTAATAGTGAAATCGCTATTTGCGATTGCATCATGCGTTGCATTTAGGGAATTGCAATTTGTGATTCCCTAAATGCAATCGCAATTTAAGTAATTGCTATTTTAGCGATTACTAAACTTGCGATTTTTGCATTTGGGATTATGCATCCCAAATGCAAAAATACCGGTCGCAAAGAATCTGCCTGTTTGCGACCCTTTTTTCGGTTGATGCTTGTGGCCCTTTATCTGTTCCTGAGTGCAATGCTATGCCTTCCACTGTCTCCTCACTGATACACAAGCATTATTAATCCACGCTTAGTGTGTTTGCACACCCCAGCAGTAGTTTCATTCACCATTTTGTCCTTAGCATTTGCCACCTAATGCACTTTAGATTATAGCTAAGACACATGGATGAGTTTATCGAGTTTTTATGCTACACTTTCAATTAGTACATTGCGCTCTGCACAGCCATTCACCAGTTTGCTAAAAATAGGAATGCGAGTTGGCACATTCACTATCCAACTGCACTATGGCTTAATTACTCCACTCAATATGGCACCTATGTTGTGCCTCTTAACTACATTTCCCCAGTAGCTTCATCAGATGGCATTTGCAGGGTTTGAAACAAGCACCTCCTCCCCAGTAGACTTTGGCTTTTCTATTCAGCCACTACACACTAGCGTTGGCACTGGGGAAGGCTGTTCTCCTTGTGCACAGTGGATTTGACACCCTGTGCGAGCCACCTAGTAGGTTTCTGAAGTTTATTTGTTTTGCACGTTTACTTACTGAATACGATGGTATTGTGGTAACGATATTCTATGTTACTTGCCCACAGCTAAAACAAATGCGTTGCTTATACAGACGGGTAATATACATGCACTATGTGTAGCACAAATAGGGTTATATACACATATTTTGCTTTATTTTAGACATAATAGATAGAGGATAGGGTGGATTTCTCCTGTTTCACCTAGCTGCCCTGTGCACCAGCGACCATTAACGGGTCGGGCTGAATCATTATCCCATGTTTACACCCACTCGAGAACGTTGAGATATGCATAGTGGTTGTTCGCTCCCATGTATGGGGCTCGGTTGAGGCAGCGTTGTCTCACGTGGGTGTGCAATACCTCAATACAAGTTCCTATCAATATGCCGACAGGAGTAAGGTGCACAGAATGAATAATGCATTATGAGTTTCGGTACTTGCATAACTAAGAATGCTCTACTGGTGAATAGTCATACGGTGTATGGGTGTGTCTATAAGATAGGTATTGTTTTTTTATCACAGATTGTTAAAGCACATTTGGCTTCCATGGCAGTGTTTGAGTACATCCCCTGTACATTTTTTCTGTCACAGATGCATGTTTCCAGCACATTGTTTAGCTCTGGGTGAAACAGACTGTGTTCTTATATGCTTTTGCTTTTGCTTTTATTATATAATGTTTGACAAACACTCATGTTTTGCTTTGCCTGTAGGACTAATTGGCCATCCCTTTCTCTATGGTCCTAAAGTGGCCTTGAAGATTTCAAAGGCCAAAACGCGTTGAACATTTCTTTTCTTGGAGAAGTATATCCATAGATGTAAATTATGAATTAACCAATTCCTAATGGGATATTGTATTAGGAGATATAAAGAAATCACTATGTGTCCCCAGATATTATCTTTTGGGTGGCATTTAAACCTCTGTAATGGGATGAACAGAACCACCATTATATCTGTTAAAATCTATTGCGATAGATGTGAGTGAGAGACACCAAAATTGACCTAATTATGTTTTTGGTTAATATCAATTGTTTGTATATATTCAATACGTTGTCAATTGTGTGCTGTAATGTTTTGTTAATTTAAATAAAATGCAAAGGTGATTAAAGTAGTGCCAACAATTGGCCTTGAAAATATATGTTTTTATGATTTGTGTTGAATTTATGTCGCCATAAGTAATTATGTACACACCTCATACACATATGTTTTGTTAGATATATTAAACAACGCTAAGTAGTTTCTCCTGAGCTCACCCACTTTTTTGCAGATATAGTGCATAATATATCAGACAACCTTAATTACAGAGTCAGTGATAGCGACTCTAGCTCTGGTAAGATGTACTTTCCATTGAAAGCTCACTTGCTAATAAATATGGTCTTGTTTGATGGATCGACACAGTTTCTAAGCAAAGTATACATATACCTTATTCTATAAAACAAGAAAAAACAAAAAATCACTGACATTTTTCAATTTTATTATCATTCAGCCTACTGACCTTTGCATGCATCACCATTAAAAAAAGGTAAGGATTAAAATACAGAGTTGTTAAAAAAGGGAAGAAAAGACCACGTTTTAAAGAGGAGTGAAAGGAAGGTATGACATGATCACAGTTTGGAAAGGCAAATGATAGTCCAGATTGCAAAGCAGTATGAGATATGCACTTCAAAACTTTGAATCCTGAGCAATGAGACTCAATACATGCATAGGGACGAAAGCACAAAATGGAAGAGTTTGTGGGTCCCTTTGTTGCTGTGGAGCAGGACTCCGAGAAAACAGTGCAGAATTGTGCCAAATGTCCAACGAGAGGAGGAGAATGTGTTTGACAAGGTTAATTTTGATAGTGTTGGAAAATGGCCCTCGCTGATGGTCACACCAAACATTTTGCCTTCCTCCTCTTTTTCTGACCTTGATTTTGCTGGCTTTAGGACTCTGGGCACTTTGCCACTGCTAAAGTGCTTGTGCTCTCTCCCCTAAACATGGTAGTATTGATTCATCCCCAATTGACATATTCAATTTACTTATAAGTCCCTAGTAAAGTGTACCCCTTGTACCTAGTGCCTGTAGATTAAATGCTACTAGTCTGCTTTCAGCACTGATTGTGCCACCCACTTAAGTAGCCCTTTAACCATGTCTCAGGCCTGCCACTGCAGAGCATGTGTATACAATTGACACTGTCATGTCGACCTGGCAAAACATTGCCAGGCCTAAACTTTCCCATTTGATACATATAAGTCAACCCTAAAGTAGGCCCTGTATAACCCACAGGGGAGGGTGCAATGTGCTTGAATAATAGGACATGTACTTTTAAGTTTTAAT
Organism: Triturus cristatus; assembly: GCF_964204655.1. NCBI lineage: Eukaryota > Metazoa > Chordata > Amphibia > Caudata > Salamandridae > Triturus > Triturus cristatus. Next base: position 1,543,093,353 of record NC_140590.1, on the reverse strand, counting down.
TGACTTGGTAGTGAAAAACTCCCAAAGTCATTTTTCACTAACGCAAGGCCTAACTCTTCCATAGGATAACATTGGAATGACCTTTTTACATTTTATAAGTGTAAATTCCAATTGGGAAGAGACAGACCTCCAAGCCTGGTGTCTCTGGAATCACAACTTATGGTGAAGTCAGTTTTTAAATTGCAATTCTGAAGATGTCACTTTTAGAAAGCTGGTATTTTCTTACTTTTGTGATTTGGTGCCTGCTGCCTGTCTTTGTTCAGACTGGGCTGGGTGACAGCTAAGCTTTGTATATTCCCTCTAGATAGCCACACACACAGGCAGCTTAGGTGTGACTTGATAGGCCATCCTGGGAGATGGGAGGGAGGAGCTGGCCCAACCTCACATCTACACCTGAATAGGCTGTGTCCTGTCCACACACAAAGGGTTGCATCACCCCTGTAGTGAGTCTGGAGCCAAGGCAGGAAGCGAAGACCTCTGTGCACTTCAAAGACTCTTCTTTGAAATCTCCCCCACTTCAAAGGCATAACTGGGTATAAGTACTGCACCTGCCAGCAAGAAGAACTGCTTTGCTGCTTAGAGTACTGTCCTTTGTTTGTCTTCTGCTTTGCTGGATTCCTCCCTTGCTGTGCTGCCCTGCTGCCTGCTCTTCCCCTTCTTGTGTGAGAATGACTGGACCTGCATCACTTAAACCCAGAGTGACTCCAATGGCCTGCTGGTTTGTCTCCTGATCTGACGTCTCAGGGGCATAATAGACTTCCAACTCATCATCTGCTGCACCTGGACTCTGCTATCTGTGCGTCTGCCCTGCCAAGTGGTGCCCCCGCAGACCTGAACCCTTGTAAGTGAGACCAAGGTGCTTGCTTCAAATGAAATCCACACATTCTCTACAGAACCGGCACATCATCCCCATTCCGTGGGTCGGAACCGGCACATCACCTCTGTTGCGTGACCAGAACCGGCAATCACTTCTGCATTGAGGATCGACATTTACGCATTGCCTCTAGAACCAGCACTGTGCGACGCTACCCCGGCTTGAGGTCTACGCATCTCCTGCAATGACAGCCTTGATGACAACTCCGCACTGCAGCCCCTGTGCTCATCAGAGTCTACTGATGAGGTCAAACAATGAGTCCTACTTGCCCTTATTTAAATCCTATATTCACACGTAAGAAGAGACAAATGTATTTGTAAGCCATCAATAGATTTTACTTAGCTCAGCTCCTAGCGGACATTTAATGATCTTTTGTCTTTAATTTTTAATCATCATAGTATGGATTCTTATGTCATTAATCTGGAGCTAGGTGATTTTGGATTTGTGGTTCCTTCTACATAAACTCCATCATATTCTCTTGGGGTTTTCAGTCTGTATTTATCACTTCATTTGACCTTCATTTCATTATAGTTACATTAACTAAGGCTCTTCATACGTTTGCTGTGCACTGCTCCAGGGTTAGACAGATGGTACTGCAGGAAAATTGCCATAGAAGTTTTCTGGTAATAGACATTCCACTGCTCCAGGGGGATTGGGTACCCCAAGTGGATGGGGTGCTCTCTCTTTTATCTTTTGAGACAACTGAGTCTGTTTTTTCTGAGAGACGTTTTCTTTCATGACTAGTTTTCATAGCTCATCATTCGTTTATAGAAGTATGCCAGGGATATATACATTTTTTCCCAAGTAGGCTTTTAGCACAGCCAAAGATGAACAATAGTATAAAAGACATATGGCCCAGACTAAGGTAGGAAGACAATCATGACCATGCGTTAGCAAAATACCACTAAAGGTTTAATGACAAAAATAAGAGCATACATGCTTCTACAACTACAGCTATATGGCAGAACAATACTGAGTGCCTTTTTCCACAGAAGAAGGAAATTATCCACTGGTGTGATCCAGCTGAAACTTTATGTCACTGAATTGTGATATGTGCACTCAAGGTACTCTTCAAGAAAGATGAAGCACAGAAGTGGAAGGCAAGTTTGGACAATGATGCAGCCTGCTGAAGGCAACCAGCCCTGCATGTCTGTATCCATCTGGGTCAATGATATAAGCCTTGAATTATAAGGCTGGCTTCAACAGGGCCTTGAAAAGTGAATTGGTGATTGCCAACAGGCCAGTGTCAAGGCTTTTGAGATCATGAACAGGCTGCTTTGAGCAGTGGAAAAGGAAGTCTTCAGATGCTGTTGAACTAGGCGAGGAAAGGAGTCAGCCATTTTATCATTAGGTCTTGTTTCTCCCACCATTAAATTGTGTAGTTTGGGAAGTAAACTACCATATTGGTAGTGCACTCTCCGCACCCCTCTGGTCACTGACTTATGTTGGATGATGGGATATATTTCAGATAGTGATGGAGAGTTTTTGAAGTCTGAGGGCTGGGATTAGGGTGATGGATGTGACGGGTGTTCTCTTGAAGCATACAGTATAAAGCTTGTAGTATAAAATTAAGGGTGTTCTCATGGCTTTAGAACGCTTATCAGTTATAATGAGAATTGTACCCCTTTCCTCATCTCAGCCAAGTCACATACCCATCAAGTTCTACATTAACACTGCGGAAGCCCTTGGAGACCGCATACGTGTGCACAACCCATGTCCTCACCAGTGTTTCTGTTCTCTCTGCAGACTCCCCTGTCAGCACTTTTCTCCTTTAGCTTCTCCAGCAAATCCTAATTTGGCTGTCTGCACAGGTCAATTTACTTTCCTCACTTTGCACTGCCTTCTCATTCTGTTACAATTCTGTATTACTGACTATTTCCATTCTCCTCCATCAAAGTTTTCCTTGTCTCACTCAAAATCGGTCCCACACGACTTTAGTCCTGCCTATCATTTTACTGTTCCTTTTCTCCTTCCTTTCCACTCTCCTGTCTGCCACAGCCACTGTGCTTCTTTCACCTGTTCTAGCTTACCACTGGTCTTCCCTCCTTTCATCAATTCTACTTCTTTCCACCTATCCATTGCATCAACTTCCATGCTCCGCTAAACATCACTTCCTTATTTCCAGTGCATCCATCTGTCACATAAGCCAGTCCCCTTTTCCTTCCTCCAATATGACATCATTCTTAACCTTACTGTACTCGGCAGCGGGCGGTGTGCAAACCTAGGTACTCAAACGGTGATCGATCTTTGATGAATGTGTGACTACAAGACGACACTGTGACACACAAGACCCGCATGGTGCTTAATAGCACCTTACAATAGAAAAACTACTGGATGAATTCAGAAATTTAGGTGAGTGCAATAGGCCTCATTAATGTTGTGCATGGAATAATTGCTTAACACAAGGCAGGGACTTTAAAAGAGTAGATATCTCAGCCCTGAAGGAGGCCCCAGACCCGGTAGGGCTAGCATCGAGGGCCGAAACATGTTGGCATTATAGAGAGGGTATATTTGAAAAAATTGCATTCAAAAGAACCCTATTTCATGATTTTAATATATACCACAGGTACCCTAAGGAATACAGTATAGTATTTGGGTATACCTGTTGGTATTTTTAATATATCACCTATCTGGTTCCCTTTGGTTGAGTCCGCCCAGGTAGTACCATCTTACCTGAGTGTGGAAAGACGCCTATGATGAAGCGTGTCACTATTAGTGAGTGAGGCGTCTTCTCCAATATCTTTGGATATCCCACCGTACTAAGTGGCTACAGGACATACTAACTGTCCAAGGATCACCTTATAGGAAATCTAGGCTCAAAAAAACTGTATAACCACAAGGGAAAACAGTAGACAACAGTTGCCTTTAGTGATAATATAGTATTTGGGAGATTGCAACTGTGCTGCTTCTCTCACTCTCCCTTGTGAAAAAAAATCATTCTTAACCTGTCCAGTCTGTCAGGCCCTATGCATCGGCATTGCAGCAGCTGATGTTGAATTTTGTGATACTAGTAGACAGCATCCAATCAGAATGGTACAACCAAAGGGACATTTTCACCCTTTCAAAACAGGTCTATGCGCTAAGACCATTACGATTGGCTGCTGGTAGTAAGTCAGAATAATTCATCCAAAAACTGCCTGCAAATCATGCAGAGCAGCACTTTTGTGGCGATTAGTAGACCACTGTGAATCTGCAAAGTGCAGCACCTTTTTTCCACATGGCAGATAGATGCAAATCACTTGGAAATTGTAGATGTGTGCTGTGAAAACTTTTTAGCATTTTGCACCAGGGCGGCTCCTCCATTTGAGCAGAGAAGTGTCACCCCACAAGTCCCTGGGGTGACAAATAAAACCGTAATAACGTTTATTCATTACCATTTTGTTTTTCAGCGACCCGTCCCGCACTATGTGTCAGGACGGGGCGGGGCCAGCGCTGCCGATGGCAGCAGCAGGGAGCTGTACACTTTAAAATGTGCATGTCTGTTTGGCTGGCCGTCTTAGAATGTCTAGCTGGATATGAGCATTTTAAAGTTCTCTAACCTAGCTATCTTAGTTTGGTTAGAGAAAGCGCAGACATCCACGGCTCTTAAGGAGCACTGGGAGAGCCTGCTCTATCCAATCCCGGTGCTGCTTTCATGCTGTGAAAGCAGTACCAGGATTGGGTAGTGCAGTTTCCTGCATCTGGAGCTCCTGAAAAACACTTGAGGGAGGAGGACGTTGCGCTGCGGACGTAAGCGAATGTATTTTTTTTTTTTTGCCTCTCCATATCCCCAACCCCGCTCTACCACCCTCTGTACAAGCCAGCTGCCACTGTTCTGCACCCAGCACTTGTGGAACCCTCTTTGACCACAGTTTCCAGCTTTTCCTCATTGAAGATTTTTTATCTCCAAACAAGTAACAAAATCCTAGGGTTAAACTTTGGATGTGAACCCTTTACCTCACGTTGCTTCTAACAAAATCCTGATTCATTGGAACTGACTAGGGAGAACCAACAACCTTTTCCAACCTCACTCCATTGTTGGTCAACCATGAAGGGCACCGAGTTCTTGATCAAGGTCTATGTAGGGATTTTTTATATTCGTATAACTTTTTATCCATGCATCCTTTTCACTTAACTTTGGAGTCAGTTTAATTATTGATTGTTGTGTTTTTAAGTTAATTGTTTTGAGAACTTTACCATGCTTTACTATATACTGCACGTTTTTTTAGTGTTGCTTTTCATGTATCACATGCATTTTTTATATGATGAAGTCTGCGTTGCTTTTGTGAAACCTGCCAGGGGTAAGCTATTGATTACAGACAAAAACTTATTAACTTATATCATTAAGATTCAGTACAGTGCAGCCAGCAGTGAAGGAGGATACAGGCACTTGCCTAAAGTTAGTGTCAATGAAATGTGCGTGAAGAGAGCACACAAATACAGATCTACAAAAAAAAGGTACACGGCATGCAGTAAACGCATCCTTCAAACGCAGATGGAAAAAAATGTGTATGTCTCTGTATGTCAGATGTGATGGACTAGTATTTGTGAGCTGTCTGTGAAGGAAGCTCTTTTCATGTGAAGTGGTAAGCAAATTACATGGACTGCAAAACAGCTCCAATCCACTGGGGGTGCTGTCTGCCCTAATATTGACTCTCTCTCTTTTATCTATGGACCATATTTACTAAGATCTTGCATTGTCCTTGTGTTGCGCAAGGTGACGTAAAGCAACACAAGCCCTAAACTTAGATTTACTAATCCATGCAAAGCCACCATTTCACTGCCTTGTGTTGCCTTGTGTTACCTTGCGTTAGGGAGGAATACCATGGCTGCAGTGTGGGTTCTTATATTTTAGTTTTGAGGTGGCGCATTCTAGGATTTAATTGAGTCTATTTATCATGTGACATCACATCCTGTGATGTTACCATGGTTAAAGGCTATGTCACATCATTTTATCTGACATATCAAGCCAAAGCGGGCATTTTTTTCAGTTCAGCTGCTCCTAGCATTTTGGTGAAGTGACATCAATGAAGTCACATTTGCTATAGCGTGTATTGTCCAATCTGATTTCATGCAGGTGTAACATTAAGTAAAAAAAAAGAGCAAATCTAAAGATTTCTCCAAAGCAGCAGAGCTGCTGTTTATTTCACCAGTCTGATGACCTTAACATTTGCTTGAGAGATAGCCCAATGTTTTTAGCTTGTTGCTACTTATAAGAAGCCTTGACTACAGCAAGCAATTGCATCTGACTCGAGGGACCTCCAGTAACTGAGTAAGGCACCGCAGTCTGCATCAGGAAAGGGCTGATTGCAGGTTTTCAAAGGCATACAAATGTGCTATTTAAAGATTGTGCGACCTACTAACTTTCCCAGGGCTTGTAGTTTTTTTCATCATCCTTGTGTGTTTAAAGTACGCATTTGTGTAACTGTAATTCAAAGTCAAACGTATATTCTCCTTGCACCAATAACAATCATATTTTTCTCATGCCCATTAACAATAAAAATGGTTTATACACCTGCTTCAAGGATACCTTTATTCTATGAAGTCTCCATAGTTTTAAAATGATATTCAGTGGTTATACTTATTTTCTGCTTCAAAATTTTTATTGCATGCCTATTGCCGCCCCGTTTAGGAGGCAGGGTATTTTCTTTTTTTCCTCCTTATTTTTGTCACACATGAGTGGAATGAAATCAGAAAAATAACCATTGCCAGAACTATTGGCTTTGCCAGTGTTTGTTTTATGCTGATGTCCTGGATGGCTAAGGATGATGACATTTTAGACAGAGTTCGGCGCCTCCGGAAACATAGAGAAGGGATTTGTACGAAGACAGTATAAAAGCCAGAAGTCTATGTGCGAAGGTGGTCGTATGAGTGTGAGAGGCCCCTGCACTTTACTCCGATTGTAGCTGTTTTTTGTCATTGGGAGCGGGGGAGGAGGGTGGGGATGTTATTTGCATTAGGGACCTGGTATCCTTGGTACTCCACAGTCTTTGTTAGATCGATTGGTTCTGCTCTCACTGACAGACCAATTACACCACGGATTTACACAATCTGGAATGCCGCGCAAAATAACACAAATTGACAGTCACCCGTGGATATTAAGGTGTTGTTCCGGGCACAGGCTAATCTGGGAGCAGCGTGTGGGTAATGGGAAAGGGTTAATCTCTTAAATTCGTACATAGTGGGGCCAGTGGTTTCTTTTGGCTGTCTCTGACAGACCACTAGAAACATCCATGAAAAAGCAAAATAAATAAAACCCAGCCTGACGTCTTCAGCTCTGTGCGGCGTATGGTTTACCAGTGTGAACCAGCGCACACCGTGTTATTTTAATGCGGACAGCCACACGAGCCTGTACTGTCCCATTTTGCTCAGCACACGCAGGGAATCGGATAGTCCCTTCTAAGGTGCCCGGGCGTGGCGAGGAAGCTTCCATGCCTTGAACTCATCCAGTCTGAAGGGCCCCGACAAGGCACATTCCATCTACTTTTAAGGAGACTGCCGCTAACGCGGGCGGCCATAGATAACTCGATCACAGAGCGGCCGCGGCACTTTCTCAGGCCGTTATAGCCAAACAGGAACAGGGAGCAAATCTATCAGTAAAAGGCGCATTACAGATTTATTTTTTGCCACTCGCGCTCTTTTCGAATTACGTTTAAAGTACAAATCCGCCCCAACAAATTATTTTGTGCGGAAACACTGCATACACACCAATCATATAAAACGGGGTTTATCCAAATCATTTACTAGTTTTACGGGTGAACACTGACACACAACGGTGTACTGCGGTATCGCAGTTTAGATTTTGTCAAAAATTAGGTTGAAATCATCTGCAGGATGACTTCAAGGAGCATTCATGCACGTTAAAATTATATTAGAGCAGTGCTTGTTTCTAAGTGCTGTCTGTAATGCTAGTGTGTGGTGCCCTGTGCTGTGTAAGGTGCTTATGCCCAGATTTACAAGACTGTCACTCAATGCAGTGCAGCACCCGTAGATGTTGTGCTGCGTGAGAGGGAGAAGGCAGAAAAACGCATTGTCTACTAAGATATGGACCAATCCTACTCTCTCCCTAGTGCTGGGGCACAATAAGGTCGCCGAGCAGGTCTGGCTTTAGCACTGGTAGCGCCCCTGTGCAGCAATCTTTGTTGGTGCAACCCAATGAGTTCCTTCTCCATGGAGTCCCTCACTTCCATGCTCTAACAGTGCCCCCTCATCTCTCCATGGCCCCTCTATAAGAAGATGGGCTGTTGGTTGACCGGGGTGTGAGCCTTGGTCAAGCAGCAACCTCAATCCTTGTCAGGATGAGGCAAAAGCCAACCCTAAGTTAGCCTTCTCTCAACCCCCTGGTAGCTTGGCACAGAAGAGTCAGGCTTAATCTGGGAACAATATGTCAAGTATTTGTGCAACACTTCAAACAGTAATAAAGTGAAAAAACACCACACAAAAAGACCCCAAACCAGATTAGAAAATAGAGTTATTTTTAATAACTAAAACAAGACCAAAACAGCAAAAATACAATCAGTAGAACCAGAGAAATGCAAGTTTGAACATTCCAATGAAAATAGTGCCAAAATGCACAAAGCGACAACTGTGGATAACTGGTCGTGCCAGACCATGACAAAGTCACAAGTTCAGGCCAACCGCAATGGAGCACGGGCCATTTAAAGGGACACAGTTAGCCCTGCTGAATAGAGTACCTTAAATGCTGGTTTGAAGAGCATTGCGAGTGTCCTCGCCGAAGATGCATTATGCAGCCTAATCGATGCGTCGGTTCCGAGATGCGAAGAGGCAGCGATGCAAGCTCCTGAGTTCTCGTCAGGGCCGGACTGGCCGTAGCGGGCATCGGGCAATCCCCTGGTGCTCCGCATGGGTGGGGGACGGTTTTGGGCCCCTGGGGGCCATTTTTGTTACAGGGCCGTTTTTGCAGCATAGCTGCAAAATCGGCCCTGTGACAAAATAGGCCAAAAACCGGCCCTGGCAAAGAGCTCGGCCGCACCCCAACCCCCCGGGGGAGGCGGCTGGGCACTTTGTCAGGGCCGGTTGGGTTCCCAGTCCGACCCTGGTTGTCGTTGATGATCCCATTGACAAGGGCTTGTGATGCCAAGTCCAGCGTTGAGGGTCCAGCGTTGAGGATACACCACACAGATAAGGTGATGCATTCATAGGGGCTGCGAGACTGCAATGCAGAGTTCATCATAAACGAGGGAAGCAAGAGCCTGCGCCAAGGATGCATCGTGCAGCAGCGGTTCCAATGAGGTGGCGGGCTGTGATGCGGGTCTTTGCAACAGTGGAGATCCACGTAGTGCCAGCGATGCGTCAGTTCTGCTCAGGGTTGCACCGGGCAACAGCGATGTGTTGGTTCCACTAGATCCACAGGTGCTGGCAGAGCACCTTAGGTCCACCTCCAAGGGTTTAGGACTGGAGTGACACCATTTGGCAGGGTAGACCCACATATGGCAGAGTCTAAATGCTTGAATCGAGGTTGCTGGAGTCTTCTGTTCCTGGGGCTCAAGTCAGGAGGTCAGCTGTTAGAAATAGGGGTCTCTAGTTGGCAGTGGCTTGCATCCTGTCCAAGGAGGGACCCTTATTCTAGTCAGGGTAAGTGAGTTGCACAACCAAGATAACCCCTGATCAACCCCTTGGTAGCTTGACACGAGCAGAGGCAATGTGTAAAGCATTTGTACATAAACACACAGCAACATAGTGAAAACACTTCAAAAGGACACCGCACCAGTTTAGAAAAATAACCAATATTTATCTGACTAAAACAAGACCAAAATGCCAAAATTCCAAAATACACAAATCACAATATCACTTTTAGAAGGTTCAAAATAGTTCAGTCAATAGGAAACTATGGGAGTGTCACTTTTATTACAAAGTACCTGGAATGTGTCAAAATCACAAGACGAAAACAGGCACAGGGGAGGTTAGACGCTGGAAAAGTAAAGTGATGCATCAGCTACTTACTCCCAGGGGCGGTAATGCGTCGCTTCCTTACTGCCAGGGGAGATGCGGCATCGGTTCCCTACTGCAGTGCCGGGGAGGTGATGTGTTGGTTCCGTATTGTCGGGGGACGTGATACATCGGTTTCTTACTGTGAAGGGAGGTGATGCATCGGATTCCAGACACGCGGCCTTGGTTCCTTATTGCTGGGCAACATTGATGAAGAACTTGGCAAACAGGTGCGATGTGTCAAAAATCAGGACGCAATAGGTCGATGGTTGGTGGCAAAACAGGCACTGCGTCAATTTTCCAGCCACAAGCAGGTGATGTGTCACTTTCTTCAGCAGCACAGCAGGGCCTGCATCAGAGTCGGAGCGGGTGCCACAGACGTCAATGACACAGTGCTTGGGACTCAGACTGCGGTGATCTTTTAGCTACATGACATGCTCTGCATCGATTCTTCAGTCTGACTGCAGCAATGCATTGGATTTTCAACTGTACAGCATTGCTGCAGTGGGAAAAACATGTGCTGAAGGTCGAAGCATGGATTTTTGTCAGTCCTTTGCAGCCCAGAACTAGAATTGGCACCACTTGGCAGGTCAGAACTCCCAGCAGACGAGTTCAGGGGCTGCAGCTGAAGTCTTTGATTTTCCTTGAGACTTCTTAACAGGAGGCAAGCAAACACAAGCCCTTGGAGAAACTTGGCAAGCCTGATACAGAAAGCAAAGTCCAGTCCTTTCACTTCCCAAAACAGAATCAGCAAGCAGTAGGCCAGCACAACACACCAATAGGTAGAGTGGCAGTTCCCCGCCTACAGCTTCTTGGTAGAATCTTCTCTTAGCCCAGCAGTGTTCTAAAGTTATGGTGTCACAGCACCAGTACATATACCAGTTTCTGCCTTTGAAGTAGACAAACTTCAAAGGAAAGTCTTTGTAGTGCACAAGACCCTGCTTTTCCCTGACCTGACTCCAGACACACTACAGGGGGGTGGAGAAATGTTCTTCTGAGAACAGGCACAGCCCTATTAAGGTGTCAGTGACTGTACCTCAGAAAGACTCATCAGCCTGGTGATGGGCCATCCAGATATGCAGGGCACACCTCAACTCCCTTTGTGTGACTGTCTGAAGTGAATGCACAAACAGCCCAATTGTCAGTCTAAACCAGACATGGATTTCACAGGGAGGCAGAGGCACAGAATGATGAGGCAAGAAAATGCACAATTTCAAAAAGTGGTGCGTGTTGGTTGAGATACACTTTTTTGTAATCCAGTTTAACCATAACAAATTTAGACAATTAAGTACAAACTTGATAATCTTAGTGGACACTTGGTGAGGGTGTTCCACCCCAACCCCTAATATATAAATCGTTGATGACTAGAACCACTGGTCTAGACACCACATGCACTACCGTGTCCCCCTTAGGGGTTCCTGATACAGTGTAACTCACTTATTCATTGGTAACAAAAAAACTACTTTTAAGTTGAAGTAAACAGCCAAATGTTGTTTCCAAAACGTGATATTAAATTGGAATGATGAAAAAATGATGAAAAGAAGACAATGCAGAAATTAGTGAGTCATCCAATTGAAAGAAGCTTCTTTAGTTTTCAAGAAGAGTGATAAATCATTTCAATCCCAATGCATCTCGGGGCTCTACCAGGCCCTTCATCTGGGGTATCTATAAGCAAAAATACATCATATGTGCCATCAAAGTATTAACGACAATACAAGTATTAACAATGCGTATATGAACAGGTCATAACCTCATAACAAGAGAGCCATGATTTAATTAGAAGCCAGTTAGAATGTGAACCATACGCTGATGGTCAGATGAGTGAGAAAGAAAAGAAAATCAGAATATGAATGGTACTGACGCCTTCTATGACTCTTACTCCCATCATTTAAAAACAAACCTCTATCACCAACAGAAACGTGAACTACTCGGTTTAATTGTAGTGCACGATAAAGAACGACAACCGCTCCCGGACATGCACAAGAATATGCGTGATCGATCTATGTATGCTGGTGTTCTTCTGGTGAATGGGAGTTAACTTTCCGTGAAAGCATGCTGAGTTGAGATGTGTGACAAAAATCTAACCATGCTGTAATCATGGATCCATGGAGCTGGTAAACAAGAAGCCGTGATCCACTAATGACCGGATTCCTTAACGATCGTGCAACAAAAAGAAAAAGTGATATATGAACTGGTCTGCAAAACCAAAAAAAACATGTTCTCAGGCTGCTGTGACAAGAGATTCTCACCTTGTACTGGCCTTGTTCCTACAAACGCGCAAAACTTATGCAAGCGTGTCTCGTAAAGGTACCGCGGTGACCCAAACTCTGCACCGCCATTACGTGAAAACTGCATGGGTCACACTCTGAAACGTACGTGCCTGACGTAATTAGGTGAAAGAAACCAAAAGAAAAACAGACTACCCGAGAAACAGAATGTGACGTGAAAGTGACGATAATGTTACTGCCATCTAAATAATTCTCACTGAAAAAAGTGTGCTTCACCCAAATAAATTCTGCCAAGTTATCCTAATTCAGACAGCTGAGTTCCACTAAATGACAACCCAGCAATTTAGGTGCGACACTTACTAGAGTAAATTATAATGTTTCAAACACATGAATCAACATATGTATCAATCCAATACATGATCTCGTATTCTTACATGAGATGAAAACCTTGAAACCAAAAGGATAAGGCAAAAATAATGAGACAAAGATGATAATACAACCATATTGCAACAAACATAGTCAATAAACGTGTACTTGATGTAAAAGTGTAACATGAAAAAAATGGAAGGTTTGGGCCTGGCAAGTGGGTGTATTTACCAGGTTGAGCTGGCAGTTGAAAACTGCACACACATAAACTGCAGTGGAAGGTCTGAGGCACTGTTGCAGGTTCCTCATGTGGGTAGCACAATCAGTGCTGCAGGCCCACTAGTAGCATTGGCTTTTCAGGCCCTGGGCGTCCACAGTTCACTTTACTAGGGACTAGTGGTAAAGTGCCCAGAGTTCTAAAACCAGCAACAAAGAAATTGGGCACACATTCAAAAATAGGAGGTCAGAAGCAAAAAAGACTGGGGAAAAACACACCAAAGATGTCAGGTCTAATACCATGCAAATAGCCATTGGAGTCACTCTGGGGTCCCAGGTCCAGAAGTGAACTGAAGAGTTGGTGGCTGAGGTTCAATATTTATACCCAGTTCTGCCTTTGAAGGGGGAGAAGCTTCTAGAGGCATGCCTTTGAAGTACACAGGTGCCCTGCCTTCCTTGCCCTGGCTCTAGACTAACTATAGGGGTTATGCAGCCCTTTGTGGGCAGGCCACAGCCTATTCATTCCCTGCCAGTGAGGGCCCATCCAGGCACACCTAAACTCCCTATTGTGTGGGGCTGTGTAAGAGGAATACACAAAGCCCACCTGTCAACTACACCCAGTCATCTGACCCAGAGACAGACTTTAGGCACCAAATGGCTAAGACAGAAAAATGCAAACTTTCAAAAAGTGTCATTTTCAAAATTGTAATTTAAAATCCAACTGCATCATAAGTTAGGATTTTCCATTCAATTCCAAAGACACCAAATATGAGTGAGTTACCTGTCTCATTTGAAAGTTACAGCTTATTAAATATAATAAGGTAACTCAAATGTTATCCTAAGGGAGAGGTTGGTCTTACACTAATGAAAAACGAATGTTTTTCACTACCAGGACATGTAAAACTTGAAAGTACATGTCCTGCTTTTTAAATACATTGCACCCTGCCCTTTGGGCTGTCCGGGGCTTTACCATAGGTGTGACCTATATGCACTTAAAAGGAAGGTTTGGGCCTGGCAAAAGGTTTGTTTTGCCAGGCCGAAATGGCAGTTTAAATCTGAACACAGAAGCTGCAATGGCAGGTCTGAGACATGTTTAAAGTGCTACTCAAGTGGGTGGGACAATCAGTGCCACTAGAATGACTGAGCCGATAGTGGGAGTCCGCCGTAGACGATCAACTACAATTCAAACGCCGAATGAATTTACTGATCAGCGCTAGTGATCAAGACCCAAAGCGTTACTAAATTCAAGTTTCCGAAACATTTCAAAAGCGAAACGAAGGCAATATACGCCGCACAATGTCCTGAGCTGAACAAGGAGGTTCCTCCACTTCATGTTTTTGACCCAATAAGTACAAAGTTCTTTAAAGAATACAAGTTTCCCAAACATTTTGAAAGCAGAACCAAGGCATAATACACCTCACAAAGTCCTGAACTGAACAAGGGGGCTCTTTCACTCTACTTTCTCGATCCAAACAAGCTCGCAGTTTTTGTTTAGAAATTCAATCCTGTTTAACTGCACATCGAAGAAAACTCCCAATGCAGCTAGGAAGAACACTCCAAGTTTCAGAAAATACCGTGTCTCTGCCCTGCTGAAAATCACTTAAGTGCCACGGGGATTTGAAACGCGTCGGCATTTCCTTATATCCATGAGGGTGTTACTTTATTTGACCATATAATCTGGAGAGGGATGCCGAATAATGATTGACCCCCACAGACATTATTTCCTTGCCCCATGGAGAAGCATCTCTCTAGAAAAAGCGATCCATAGGCGTGTATGAGAGTGCTTATTGTTTGACTCAGTGTGTTAAAGATAAGTTGGTGTAATTTATCACTCATTAATGCAATGTATTGAAATTCATGTTTCATAGTTTTCTTTCTTTCATTTATAAGAGTTTGCACAATGTATAATCACACTTGTATTATTTGTACTTAATAAGTGTATCTTTGAATGTATCAGACATAATTGAAATGTTTAAAATTAATGTTTTTTGAATATGTTAATCATGGCGAAATGATTAAGCCAGGGCCAATGACTATATGCATAGGCCCTTAGTCTGCTGAAATAAATAGCATCATGTTTAAAATGGCAGCCAGGTTCTTTTTGTCTTTTTAAAACTGCAGGACCACTAGTAGCATTTCGTTTACAGGCCCTGGGTACAGATAATGCCACCTTACTAGGAACATACAAGTAAATTAAATATGCCAATTGGGCATAAGCTAATCTTACCATGTTTTAAGGAGAGAGCACAAGCACTTTAGCACTGGTCAGCAGTGGTAAAGTGTGCTGAATAGTAAGGCCTTGAAAAAAATTGAGTTAGCAATACAGAAGATCTGAAACAAAAAGATTAGGGGGAGATCACAACAATGATGCCAGGTCTAACATCCTCTCGCACAGGATTTGCATTTGTTTTATAGTGCTACTCATACCAGTGTATGGTGTTAGAGCACTTTACATCTCACACACATACAGAGACAATGAATCATTCATGTGTAAATCAATGTATAGGAAACGCTACATAAGACAAAGAGGACAACAAGATGAAGGAGTCACATGTCATCCATACTGGTAGATAGTACATTTTAGGAGTGCATGGCCTGGGGATGAAAAAATACAGTATTTTAATCATAACACATAAGTTGGGGTTGCCTATTCTAATAACAATTTATTTCTACCCAAACAAATCCTTTTTTAGCCACATAAGTAAAATGAAGGACTGACAAAAGAAGAAGAATGTTCTAACATATACCTTGCAGTTTGCATGCAGCTCTTTGATGACAGTTCAAAGCTCACTGTGCTATATTAGGATTGTAATTTATGAACTGCAAGTAACAAAAGGATCTCTCTGAAAAATGCAGTAACCCACTAAGCTATACCCATAAAATACAATTATGTGATTTACATGGTACATGTTCTTTACAGCAAGCATATTAATCCTCTGATCTAGACAAAACCTGATTCCTCTCCAGCAAGTTCCTTAATCACCAGAGTTTTCTTGACATTGTTATTGTTGCTTGAAAATTGCTGGAAACACAGGAACTCTGTAGCAGGTGCTTTTAAACCCATAAACACAGCGCCCCATCGACCTCAGCGCTCATTGCGGGAGCACTGGCCACAATGCTACAGAGAGCCACCATAGGTCAGAGGTGTCTGCTTGAGTCTAGTATAGGTTTTGTACTGGAAGGGTACCTTTCCTGTACAAATTACTCTTCCTATACAACTTTCATATGTTTCCTACCTGTACAGTGCAGTACACATCAAAGTGGGAAAGGTTAGGAGAAATAAAATCATTGTTCCCTTAAAAAGCCTGCTTTGAAGTCGAATTATTTTGTAGTACTAAACCCTATCCACTGAGGCTAGTAGATAGGGCTTTGCATCAAAACCCATAGGTGGTTGCATGGGAATGCCTTTGTCTCACCCATGTAATGCCCTATTGATGCAGAGTATTGCACAGCAGTGCTTTGCATTACTTTGAGTCAACCTTCCAGCGCAAAAGGAAAGTAAAAAAAAAAATTGTTTAGGTTTGCATCACTGTAGTGACTCAAACCTAGTACAACATTTTTGTAAATCTGGGCCCTAGTCTGTTTTTTCTAAGTTGCATATATTCCTTTTTTACGTTTTTTAATGGTTTTGTGGCAGAGGTTTGGCGCAGCAGGCAGGGTGCCTGACTCCGGACTACAGGGTTCACGGTTCGATCCCCGGTGCCGGCAGCAGGTTAGCCCAGCACCACGTGACTCTGGGCAATAGCTCGCTTAATCTTTCCGAGGGCCCCCAGCACCGGGACACCACTTCCGAGGTAGGTGTGTGCTTTACAAATACTGGTATTATATTTCATTTTATGGTGCTGTTGCAAAGTATATGTATGTAAATGCATGCTATTTGATTATGATTTTGTCAAAACATATGAAAGTCACAATTGAAGGAAATATGCAGTTCCGCGATCTGGATGCAAGTTATGTTTTCACACCACCCATGGAACTTCTGCCTGATGCAGAGTAAAGCTGGTCTAGCAAATTTACTATCATGTGGTTTGAAATTCACAGTCTCATTAATGGATCTCAGTGGCACAAGACTGGAGGACATCTCCCTCTCTGCAAAATGTCAGCTTTTGACTCCTGACCAGTTGCCACCAACCCTTTCTGTACATTGCAGACAGATGAAGCCTCATTACATTGAAATGTACTTGACTGGTTATTTGTTGGACACACCTTTGCACACAGTTCTTTCACTGGTGCCAGAGGATATAGGATCTCTTGATGCCATGTTGGTGATTGTGTACCACTGTTACTTTCTGTACTGCCTATATTTGTAGATATGTCTGGTGTCCCTTCCTGGAATGTGTCTATGTTTGCCTCAACTTTTGTTTGTATGTAAAATCCCTCCAAAGACTGGACTCTATCAAAGTTTCCATCTTCTCTAGTATTGATATTGTTGACATTCATCTTAATTTCACTAGAATGGTTTTTCTCGAGTACGAGGTACTCTGTCAATCTGCAGGACCTCCTTCTTAATTGCTTTTATGTTTTCCTACATTTTCTTCTTGAAATGATGCCATCTTTTTTTATCGAGCCACCTCCAAATTGCGGTGACAACTTAATTCACTATGGCCTCCCTGCTATTTTATTGGGTATTTTTCTCAGCATGCATAATTGTGGCTTCTTTCTAATTCTGGGTGCTAAAGGTGAAAATTAATTCCCCGCTGTGCATCTTTGTTGTTGTTGTTATTGTTATTTAAAGGATTGATTATCACATGGATAGTGCAATGGATTCCATTACGCATAGTACCACCAAAACAGCATCTAGGAAAATAATGTACAATATGTCATGGGAGACCAGTTATCTGACAGCTCGAAAAGAGAGCTAATGATATCTTAAAACCCAATAATTTAGAGCATTACTAAAATTGCCAGTGTTAGGATAACATTTATTGCATTTTAACAGTTCTAAAAAACCTTTAGAAACAGTTAAAACCTTTTCCTTTAATATACTCACAAGTTAAATACCCTGCTGCTTAATCAAAAAAAGACAGGGAGGGATTGGGGAGGTAGTGGATAAGCTGAGGGGGGCAATATGGAGTCTGTGGGGGGGATACAGTTAGGTGTGGGTGTAAGCTTCACACAAGAAAGATCAAGCACGCATGCACTCCCATGGAGTGAAAAAAAAAAGAAAAACATTGTTGTTCCCTGATTTGTACAGTGGGAATATTCAAATCGTCCTATCAAAATGATGGTAAAAAAAACTATGCTCTAGAGGACTGAAAAACATAAGAAGAAGAAGGAAAGCCAGCAAATTAGAAGCAAGCAGTTTGGATTGACAAGAAAGCCAGCCATTAGTAAGCAATGCAATGGCCTTAAGCCAAATGCAAGCATTATATTACCCAAGATAGGCCCTGTAGGCGAGATCTAAAAAAAGAGATGACTTTTTGACAGATTACCTGATTATTTCGCTTTGGAATTTTATCTGATTTTCCCACACCAAAATGAGAAAGAACCAAAGAACCCAAAATAATTTTGTGCCTCCATCTGCAATATTTATGGACAAACAACGTTTGATTAGGAGGTGAAGCTTCTTGGTATATCGCCCTTCAGCAGTTGTCCGATGATCCATCATGCCTTCTATTTATCAGGAATCCAAATCTGAATTTAAATAAAGGGGATACATGCTATACATTTATAGTAGAAGGAGGCCTAGGAAAGTAGCTCCAATGTGAAATGGAAATGTTTAAATCTTATTTAGTGCACTTAATTCTTTAGGTCACATGCACATTTTAACAGCTTCAAATTGTATTTCTGTAAACTCTAGTTTGTGACTTACAACTCTTACTTAATTTTCCACTTCCCGAGTCTTCTGGGAAGCATTGTTGTCTTCATTTTATGTTAGCAGAGATTGTGAGCTTTGCTAATTTAATACGTTTCAGGTTTGCGCAAATCAAACACGTATACTACAGTCGATAGTGTTTATCGTTTAATCTTTAGCCTTACTTGGAAATGCAAACATAAAAACAAATTCATAAGTAAAGATTTGTAAACTTCTACTCAAAAATCACCACATTTTTCTTTAATATAGCTGAATTTCTGAAGAAAAGCTAATGAGTTTAAAACATATTTGAAAACCCTTGCCATTTTCTAAAAGTATGTAGTCATTGTTCTTTCCTTGGATTAATTAGAGATATATAAAATAATAAAACATGCATCGAGGATTGGTCTGGTCCCTAGCTTAAAGGCTATGTTAAGTCAGTTCAGCCATTTAGTCTCTCAATCCACTTCAATTAATTCGTATTTGTATCCGTCCTAGTCTCCACATCATCAACCAGTGGCCTATTTCCTTCTATTGTACATTAATTAGATGCTGCCGAGGCATCGCTTGATTTACTATCCAGTCATACTTGTGTCTGGTGGCACAGAACCCAAGGTCCATCAAGTAGTTCTCGTTCCTTGTAAGAACTTTCATCTTTTTTCCCTTCCTATGTAGCTTGGGACATGCACTACAGCTCTTTGGGTAAGTGCACGAGGTACACCTTTTCGTACCACTACGGATTGATGTGACTGACAATACATTGTAGCACTCTCTTTTTTACTGTAAGCATTTTTTTCTAGCTTGCAATTGTTGATAAAAAATATCCTCAGGCTTCAGCAAATAAAACTGTATTCTTGTGCTCTCTGGCACCATGGTTGCCCGTTTGATTGGTCTGCTCCAGATTGTCAGGAGGTATCTCTTCAAGCAATAGCAGAGTCTGACTTCCATGCAGTGCTTAGTTTGAGCTGGTGGTTGCCGGTGGGGCCCAAGTCATTTTTGGGGACTGCCAATTACTTTTACATCAGAATTGGACGCCGAGCAAGAGAGAAAGAAAGAACACAAAAGGAAGATGGAAAAATGCAGAAAAACAATGAAAAGGGAGAAAGCAAACCGTGGCAGAGTGGAAACAAAGGGGGCCCTACAGGACCCCCTGTTGCCTCAGGGCCATGGGATGCTTGCATAGGGGCACATGTTGTGCCCCCCTGAGAGCATGTACCCCAGTACCTATACGGCATGAACTGCACCAGTCTATGCTGTGCAGGTATTCCCTTTGACGTTCCTATTGTGGTGCCTATTTCATAGGAACTTCTGTGGGACTGCCCAAAAAACTGCCTGCCAGTGACTGTAAAATTTGCAATCTGGCGGGCAATGTACCCACGAGTTAGGCGATGTTGTAGCAGGTGGCAGCGTGGCAGTCCCGCTCCCACACCACCAAACTCATAATCGGGCACTTAGTCATTTCGGCCTCACTACAGACGTAGTACTTTTTCTCACCTGCCTTTAATTCCATTCCAGCTCCTGTGAGAATAGATCCTTCCTCACATCATATGTTTTTTACAACAGAGGCTCATTTGCGACTTATGTCTCTTTTCTCAAAGGTTTTATAGGATTACTTGATCAAGGATGCAAACCTCTGGGCTACAATGTTCAAATAAGACATCCATTCCTTTTTTAAAAGCAGGCCCATGAATTACCTATCCCCACCTGGAAACGTATTATTGTTTCCAAATTCCATCCTAATACTCACTAGATCCATTTCTGATTATGACCCTGCCACTGTTTGCTGTGTTGAAAGAAACACTGACAGGTACAGAGAGAGATTAGGTACAGATTAATATCTCATTTCATTGTTTTAGCGTACTCCTGCTGTACTCTTATGTGCATATACCCTTTTGTACTGTTCGCTTCCTCTCTCCTGCGTGATCACTTAGAGCACCACGGATTCTCCATTTTTTGTTTATGAAAAGTACTTAATAAAACAATGGTTCATGCATATCTGAAAGTATAGTGGGCCTGCACTGAAATACTTATTAACAACTATCATGCTATATACATTGATTTTCTAAAGATAGCGAATGTTCTTATGGGTACCTAGCTTTGGTTACATATTCGTGTAATTCACTTTCGTTTTCGGTTCTTAAAAACCGTATGCAGTTAATTACCAAGTTGCTCACAGTTTGCAGTTACTTACTCAGGTTGCACCCAATTACATCGTCTAGCCCAGTTTAGTAACTATGCTTTGTTTTCAGTTAATTAACACATTTGCGAAAGTTCAATTTGAGAATAGTAAGTTACAAAGTATCTGATGTAAGGTAAAATGATGCAATCCTCTATTTTACGGTGTGTTTATTGCGATCATTAACTCTATGTGAACATTATCTAACCTTTCTAATATTTTCATAATTGCAATTTTGTGGGAATGCATCCTTCGCTTTGAGAATTTTCTGATATTTTGTATATCTTAGTATCGCTTAATGTTTGCCACTCTACTGTGCGGCAGTAATAGTTTATTGTGTATTGCTTTGTGGAATGTTTACATTTTATATGATTCGCTAGGGGTGCAGGCGCACACTGGTCACAGGCCTGTCTCAGCCCTCCCATGTGCATCTTGGTAAATGCAGTTCAAGACAGTCCATAACTCAAACATTTTCTTATGGTGGTTTGAGTGTGAAAGATCGGCCTGTTATATTAGCCAGTGACACTAGTGTTTTTGTTCTTCTGAACTCCTAAGAAGGTCAAAAAATCAGTTGGGGGTAACATGACCTGTTGCGTATTGTCGGGATGAATATCAAATAGCTCCAATGAGCAGACTCCTGGCTAAGGAAATCAAGCACCAGCTCCCTGAAGGGAAGGAGCTTGTATATACATTACTAAGGGCTTGAGTTGCACACTGGTCACAGGTCTGTCACAGTCCTCCCCAGTGTATTATGGTACATGCAGTTCAAGGCAGTCCATTACTTACAATTAGACCTGGGCAGAGTTCACGGAGTTCTACTCCATGGAACACCGCGATGTGCCAGAAAAACTCTGCCACGCTCCGTAGAGTTTGGTCAGCAGAGGAGTCTGTTAAGTCGCACTGATTTTTAGTGCTGTGAGTTTGTTCTACTCCGTGAATGGCACTATGCATCAAGCCAGAAGGCGCTGCTTCTTTCAGCTGCTCAAGTTGACATTCTACTCGCACACCAGCATCCTCAATGGGAGAGGCAGATTGTGCAATGCGAGCGGTCATGACCTGCCTCAACCACCCACGTTGAGAAGTCTCGCCAGAAGGAGGTCTAGCACATAATTATTTCTCAAGAGCACCTGCCAACTTAAGAGTGGCTTTAAAACTTAATTTGCTTTTTTAAAGAGTGTAACCTTAACTGAGGTCTGGCAGTTACGTTGCTGCTGGGAGCTCATTGTACATTCATATTTTCAAATGATTGCATGCATGCTGTTCGGGTTGGCATACAATCCACTGCAAATACATTCACCTCACTGTTTGGACCAGCTACCTGGCTGAAAACTTCATCTTGGAAGAAACTACCTGCAGATAAAAATGTATTTGCCCTTAGATACTCTCATACACCGTACTTTGTTCTTTTATCAATCCCTTTGGCCCTTGTTCTGGCTAAACCACCGATAACACATTGAAGATCCTCAGCTTTCTGATCAGTTGTTGGAGGTGGGTGAGGGGTAGCCATTGATCTTCTAAGTGAATGGGCATTGGGTTCGGGTGTTGTTATTTGCTCAGAAGAATCAGATTCTTGTTGTGATTGACTGGCTTCTGCTATTCTTGGACAAATTGTTTCCAGGCTTTTTTCCATTGTAGCACTTTATGTTACAATGATTACATATTTGATCCTCTTCACCCATCAGTATCAATCTTTTGTGAACTTCGTCTTGCTGTATTTCTGCAGCATCTCAAACTCTCTTCTATCCAGCTGCAGTTGATGTTAGCTTTTCTTTCATATTAGTTTTACATATGACTCATTTTTCTTTGTTGAGGGAGTCCTCAGATTTTGTAGATAGCAACACTCTTGTCAGGAGGTAAAGAGCCTCTGCTATCACCTGCTTTGCGCATGTTTATGAATTCGAATCAATGGAAAACATGAAACAAAACAATATTAAAATTAATTACCAACATGATGGTTAAAACACATAATTATAGCGCCGCAATTTGGAAAAATGGCGAATGGGTTGCTCTGAGGAGTTATCTGTGTCTATAAGACTACTTCACCTCCAAAACCTATGTTTTGACTCCAAAATGAATTTTATGGGTCCAATTGTTCCTGGAATATTACATCATCACTGCAAAACATCCACCATTTTTAAAAATGTCGTCCAGAAAAATTCAACCCGGATTAGCAACGTCTATCCAAGCTAAATTACTTCTCTAATGATACAAAAACACAAATCAAAAAAGAAAATTTCTGGACAACAATTGTTTTACAGAGGTATATCAAGGGGACAGGACTACCAAGAGCTGTCTCAATGATTGCATGCAAGTGCTCAGATGTATATGTATATGAGATACAATCTGAGAAACAGGCTAGGTTTAACGTCATTCTAGATTCTCCAGTTTTGTTGTCTATGATTTTTGTCTCAATTGTATAACTTCGTGTTTTCCATAACCCACTGCATTCACCAAATAAAGTATCTTTAAATTTGAGAAGATGAGCAAAATGTCCACAGTGGTCTTTCAAAAATATTTGTGGACATTCCACTTTCAAATGCTTTTTAAAGAAGTAAGATTTTTCCCAAAGTTTGGTTTCGGATTACACAAATGTGGTGTTAGACCTGGTACCATTGGCGTGAGTCTCCCTTTCATTTTTTCTGATTGCCTCCTCTGTTTTTTATATGTTTTGCTGGTTTAGATGCTTTGGGCACTGTGCCACTGCCATTCAGTGCCACAGTGCAAGTGCTCCCTATGTTAAATTGATGTATTGATTAGTGACTCCATGATTGCATTATTTGATTTACTTGTCAGACCCTAGTACAGTGCACCATGTGTGCCCAGGGCTTGTAAATTAAATGCTGCTGGTGGGCTTGCAGCACTGGTTGTGCCACCCACAGAAGCAGCTTGTAAAGTGTGTCTCAGGTCTGCCATTGCAGAGCCTATGTGCAGTCTGGTACTGCCATGCTGACTGACCAAGTGCACCCACTTGCCAGTCCCCAAACCTTCCCTTATCTTCATATCAGACACCCCTATGGTAGGCCCAAGGGAAGGGTGCATTGTAAGTATAAGGTAGGACATGTCCTGCCTGGTGTGTGTGGCATGTCCTAATAGTGAATTACAGCCATTTTCGTTTTTCACTATTGCAAGGCTACCTGTTCCCCATAGGCTAGAATGGACAGTTTGATTATTACATCTTATGATCCTAACTGACTCAGGGAACATGGTAGAAATTCAAATTTAGCATACCTGAACTCAGAATGATAAAATACATCTTTTAGTGAAGTTGGTTTTTCTGTGTTTGAAAATACCACTTTTAGAAAGTAGGTATTTTCTTGCTTTACTGTCCAAACCTGCCTCTGCTAGGTTGTGTATTGTGTGTCTAGTTCTGTGAGTGACAGGGGCTGGGGCATTCCAGGGGAGAGGGTGAGTCCGCCCAGTGGTGAATAGAGAGATCTGCATGTAGATGGGTGGGAGGAGTTGCACCTGGGACCTGAATAGGGTTCTGCCTTCCCTCCACAATGCTGGCTGCACCTCCTGTGGTGTGTCTGATGTCTTTGCCCTGCACTCTGAAAGGAAAGAAGGACTCAGGCAAACAAAGTGCTCCAGGATTGACCAGAACTGGTTTGGACTAGGCAAAGGCCTCTCTGCCTTCAGAGAACAAAGAGAAAAGTAGTATAAATTTGGGGACCCAAACCCCAAGACTTTAGATCACTCTGGAACAACAACAAGAAACCTCTGCCAAGGAGAAGGACCAAAGGAAGCTGTAGGAGTGGACTGCCCCCTGCCAGTGTGCTGTATTGCTGGGTTGGCCTACAGTTGTGTCTTCAGTGCCAAGGAGAGGAGAAGGAACTTTGTGTGTACTTCATCATCTTGCAGAATATTTCTCCAAGGGCTTGAACTTGTGCTTGCCTCCTGCTGAAGTCTCAGGGACAACAGACTTCACCACCAGCTCCCCTCTGAATTTTCTTGCTGGGAATTCTATCTGCAAAAGCCTGCGTGTCGCTGGAAGCGCAACGCAACGAGAAGAAGGTGTCGCCGCCGCAGCTGTAGTCATCGCATCGCCGGAGAAGCATGCTGCCGCCGCATCTCCCAGAAGTGTGCCTTAGTCACAGCTGTCTGCTGACGCATCACCGGAGAAGCGTGTCGCAGGGCCTGTCGCAGCTCCAAAGTACAAAGTCGCCACAAGGCTGCCAGGGTGTGTTGCATCGTCTCAACGTCATCGCATCAGGAGCGCCATCTTATCGCATCACACCGGATTGTCGCATTGCATCGAGGCGCCATCTTGCCGCTTCGAAATCGGGCTGCAGCACGAGAACCTATGCATCACCTCCTCTCCTATAAGGATCAAGACGCATCCCCTACTCTGCGCAAGCATTGAGGCGTGACGCATCGTCTGTCCTGAAGCAAGGAACAGACGCATCTCCAACGCTGTGAGCCTTTTGTTTATTTTGTGTTACGCATCCAGGTACTTTTGTGAGAACTGTGTCGCATTTACCAACAACTTGAACTAAGCTAATTCTACCATCTTTAAGTCAATTTTGAGTATAGTATTGCGGATTTTTGTCATTTGTGGTCTTGTGTTAAGTCTATTAAAGAATACTTATTTTTATAAAACCTGCGTGGTGTCCATCTGTAGTGTTTTCACTGTATTACTGTATGTGTTCACAAATGCTTAACACACTGCCTCTGAGATAAGCCTGTCTGCTCGTGCCAAGCTACCAAGGGGGTGAGCAGGGGTTATCCAGTAGTATAACCCCCTTCCCCTGACTTAGAAGCAAGGGTCCCTATTTGGTCAAAGGTACAAACCTCTGTCAACTAAAGACCCCCAGTTCTAACATGTGGAATGATGGCACTGGATAGGGTTGCCATTAAGGGCCTCATTTAGAATGATTTTAAGTAGGGCAGCGTTGCAAGTCTTTTTGCTGAGCTGCCCTATGCCAAATCGAAAGGGCAGGAATGCACCATATTTATGAGATACAGTGCATTCCTGTGATTTCAGCCAGCACCTGCACACAATTTAGGGCCAAGCGCCAACTCAGACACCCTTGCACCATGGTTCAGGGGTGTCTGCGTTTTAGGCAGGATTGTTTTTGTGCAGGAAGAGGCACAATCTTCATTCAGGTGTCTCTTCCTGCACAAAAACATTCCATGGAGGTATTTTCCTCTTTCTATGCGTGCTAAAAAAAAAAAGAGGAGAAATGAAGACATTTCTTATCTTCACAACTGCCCTGGAGAGGTGCAGAGTTTTAGGTTTACAGATCCTTGTAAATCGGGCAATGCATCAAAACCCATGGGAATTGCGTGGAATTAATCACCCTTCATTCTTCAGAGGATAATAAAACAAGTACTCTCGAGTTGGGAATGTAAGAGCATCTGCTGTAGATGTGTATGGCTGATCCACAAAAGATCACACGTTGCCTATTGGGCCCACTGCTCTCCAAAGAAAAGTTTGGGTTCTGGCACTTATGTTTCTTTCTGTTGGTTATGCAATTTATGTTAATGGTGGTGAGTTCATGTAGTCAGCTTGATATTGGCAATTGCTGTATACAGTACATACACCTGCTCTGCTACAAATCAACGTCTGTTTCATTTGAAAGTCATATAGACATTCCTTGTAAGTGTGCCCCTTCATTATCTATAAGTAAGTAAGTAACCATCTTGGAAATATATCATCTGGCATTAACCGTGATGATGTGGTTTACACCACAAGTCTATTGATAGTGCATTAGAATGTCAGGAGCACCTTGAAAATGTGGCATCCAGTTCATTTGTAGATTCTTAGGCCCTCAATAAAAGAATCAGAGAAATTCTGGGGGAGGGGACTCGGCAGTCGGAGCAGAGATTTCCCTTTGGTAAATAATAGGGAATTTCTTTTTAAATGATTTAACTCAAAAATTATTATTAAAAATTGTTTTATGTTAAATATTAATTTAACTCCATTTTATATATTTAATTCAAAAATGACATGGCGCTATTAAATTGACTTTGAATTAAAACTTTAATCAATGCAAATGTGTTCAATTAAGTTTATTTTATTTCCTGACGTATAAATTGAAAAATACATTCCCACCTGAAAAAAGCGGTGTATAGACTTAATTAAAATTAAGGAGTTGTTTTGGAGAGAAAAGAAAATCCCTGGATTGCATGGGAGTGCCATCTGGTCTTTAAATAAACCTGGAAGAATAGCATGTAATGGATATCCTGTAGATGTATTTTGTGATGTTTTTATGCAAACCGTATGCAAAGTGACACGGAATGGAGGCTGGACATGTGTTCGAGGTTCTGCGAGTCTGCAGAAGGATGACAAGGGAGTCAATCATCTTAGGGTTGCATTGGTAAGGCAATAGCTCAGATATGTGTTGTTGAATTTCTTGTGTTTTATGAAATTCTTGGCCAACAGATCACTTTTTGGGTGTGGGTAGGTGAGGCTATTCTGTTTATCTAGTGGCTCTTCTTGGCAATGTGAGTGGTTGCTCTGTAGAGCTAGAGCTGATTAGACATGCTAAGCACTGAGCAAGAAGCAAGGTGCAGCTTCAGGAAACCCCTTGACCCATTTGTAGCTTCCCACCTAGCAGCACCTGGACCATTTGTGCTTTTTTTTCTGATTCCACCCTTGCCTTGATGGGCATCTTTACATGTTTTGATCTGCAGTACTAATATTTTTGTGGCAGAGATTTAATTCCTTCAATAGAACCTAATGAACTCCTTCGAACAACAGCACATCCAATCTGGTCATCAGACAGACGCATTTCCTTGGATGCAGCAAGGATCTACTTGCTTATTTAGTTCTCTATGCCCATTAGCCATTTACAACCCCTTTTGCTATCAGCTCAATGAACCAATTTTTTGTTTCAAATGAAAGTACTGATTTGAAATGAGCCTTAGGTATCCTTGACCTACTCAAGAAGTAAATGCAGACTCATAACAGCCATGCAAAATAACCACATTTAGGTTGACTGTTGGACTACAATGACATTTTCGGGAGACTTTTGCAGTTTCAGTCTAACTAATATGGAAGTCTTTTGACCCTTTGTTCCTTATGAAAATTGTTGTTTTTTACATCATAACATTTTAACAATATCCTTTATGTTTTGTTTTTTTCTGATGACAGGT
Organism: Triturus cristatus; assembly: GCF_964204655.1. Classification (NCBI taxonomy): domain Eukaryota; kingdom Metazoa; phylum Chordata; class Amphibia; order Caudata; family Salamandridae; genus Triturus; species Triturus cristatus. Next base: position 1,543,065,676 of record NC_140590.1, on the reverse strand, counting down.
TTCTTTTTGACTTAAGCTTTGTGTGGGCCGTCACAACAGTATGTATTTCTTTACCTGGAACTCCTATACGTTTGCACTTTTACACATAAAAATGCACAGCTCAGTGTCCCCCCCCAGCTCCCAAGTGTAAGTCAAAGTACCCTTAATGGAACCTGTTCAATTCAATTCAATTCAAATAGCTTTATCCGACAGCATGTATCATAAAAGCTTCGAAAAACATATTTACAGTAAAACAATATTTGATCAAATCTTGCAATACATTACAGATGGGTGCAAAAAGAATCTTGACAAAGTTAAAAACAGCGTATAAAATAAAAAAAAAACATAAAACCAATTTAGGCTTAAATTTGAGACACTATATACATAAAGTGGCATAATCCCTCGCAGTAAACAATGTGTAAAGTGCAAGTGCTATTTATGTGATTAACAGTGTTCAAAAGTTGTAAATCATTCCAAAATGGTAAATGATTTTAATCACAAATAATGGGACATAAATATCTATAGTAAGGTCAAACCTCATTGGGCTCTCATCCTTATTTGCCAAGCTTGGGCTAAAAATTTGGCCACTCCACAAGAAAATAGGACACTGGAATCAGATTTTAAAATACGCATAGCAGACCGGTGATCGCGGGTGCCCATGCCACTACATATTGGTTTTAACCATTTGCTCCTAGCTTTATTATAGGCAGGGCAGGCAAACAGGACATGGGCATCACACTCCACTGGAGCACCACAGCACAGGCAGCTCTCTGTCATTTCCTCTGCTTTACACCACTTTGCCTTTCGAATGTTAACAGGGAGCGTGCCATATCTAAACTGGATGTATAGAGTCCTATCTCGTGGGACCTGGATCACATCTAAATAACGCTCCAAGCTTCAAGTGTGTTTGAACAGGAAGAACTCCTCTGTCGGTCTGCCCAACATTGGCTTGCAAAGTTCTTGCCTGTCAATCCAATCCCAATAGTGTCTCTAGGGGGAACCTGACTGTCCCATGCATCTCTCAAACCAAGTAGCATCATAACTTTCTTTACATACGATAGCCATTTGACCTTAAAGTTTACGTCCAACTTCATTACCTCCGTTAGAGCTGCAGCATAATTGATAAGCCCTTCAGTGCGCCGAAGGCGAGCCCAAAAGAGTAATGGTCGTAACCTGGCGATTGCTCTAAACGGACGCCTACCCATGTCATACATTAGCGGTGTTAGAGGGGTATTGCGGGGAAGCGTCACCAGTTCCCTCAAAAATTTATGCTCAGACCTACTTATTTCATCCACGTTTTCAAACCCCATATCTCGGCTCCATACATGGTTGAACTAACTGCCTTTGCTTCATAAATTGCTAGCGCAGGGGCAACTCGCCTACTATACGAGGAGCGATGTTCTTTGTTCAGTGCCCCAGTCACACGTTTATGATTCAGAAGCATTTTATATATATGAGGCCTCCAGAGCATTTTGTCTGAGAGCCGTATGCCGAGGTATTCGAAATTCCCAAATCTTTCCAGAGGGGTACCATTTAATTTAAAATTATTCCTAAAGGGTTTCGGGGGTTAAAAACCATAAGCTTGGTTTTCGTGGTATTAATAACTAGCCCCGTGCATCACAAAAGGATTGATATCTGAACAACAATTTTTGAAGCCCAACTGGAGTCTTAGACACCAACAGGGTGTCATCAGCGAATAGAAGCGTTGGCACTTTGTCACCCACAAGAATAGGCGCATCCGCTGGGTCCTCCTGTAGAAACTTCACCACCCCGTTCACATACAAGGAGAACAGGGTGGGAGCCATTACGCAACCCTGGCGCACTCCCTTATCGACAGAAATCCACATCGTTAGCTGACCCTGAGCACCCCATCTCACCTGAGCATAGTTACCCTCATGAAGACGGATTAACAAATTAAGAATTAGTGGAGGAATGCCCATATCATTTAAAATCCGCCACAAATTAGACCTCGGTACCAGATCAATAGCTGTTTTTAAATCGATAAATGCCACATAAAGGCTATCTTTCCAGATTAAAAACACTTTCCAGTATATGAACATTAGTCTAAAAACCTGATCGATCGTCCCAGTTTTAGCCCTAAACCCCGCCTGGTATTGTGAGAGAATATGTTCGTCATCACACCATGATTGTTTTCTCTGCAGGAGAACCCTACCAAGCACCTTTTGCATTACATCAGTCAGGCTTATGGGCCTATAGTTTGAAGGGTCTTCCCTATTACCTTTTTTTGTAGATGGGAACTACTTCTGCACCTTTCCAGGAGTTTGGTACTGGGCATCCTGCAGCATAGCATTAAACAACAAGTAAAAATAACTTGACCACCCTCTAGAGTCGAACAAAAATAAATCTCCTGGCAGACCATCCGATCCAGGGGCCTTAGCAGGGACTAGTTTGCAGACTCTATTTCGAGCCGCGAAAAGGGGTCTCTATCATTCCCCAAAGAAGGAACGTCTGGCGTGCCGCATGGCTCCTCCAGACGTCCATCCTCAATAAGGGAATATAACTTTGTAAAATGATTATGCCAATCATATCCAGTGATATGATTGGGTACAATATTTAAGTCCCTATTGGCTCCACAACTCACTAAAGACCAGAAGAGATTCTTGTTCTTGTCCTGACTAGCATCGTTCAGCTCTGACCATTGTCGCGCATCCCACTGTGTCTTCTCTTTATATAAAGATAGCTTGTAATCTTTTCTAGCCATTTTAGCCCTAGAACAATTTTTAGTTCTAACTGCTAGGATCAGAGATTGTCTTTTAAGCTTACAATCTAAAGTGTACCATAAATTTTTCCTTTGTTTGCGAGCCCACAAGATCCCTTCCTTATGTGGAGCCTGGAAATACAAGCTTAGTATCTCCACAGTTTTGGCATGAACATTAGAAATCATATCACCCTTAGATTTATCCGTGGTCATAACACAGAGTTCCGCTGTCTTCTCAGACACAACTCTGCGAATGGCCAGCAAGTTTTCTTCATGCAGAGAGACCTTTTCCCACTTAAGATGCCTCTTACAATTGGAGGGGATGGTATTCATAATACAGGTTGCTGCCTTACTGATCATGGGACGTATAACAGGCCACGGGTTTGTCAATGTCATACACAAAGGGTTGTGGTCACTGTCAGTCATGGTACCTACAAACATATCGGTCTTTTCATCCCACAAATTTACATCCAGTAAAATATAATCAATTCGCGAGGGACAGCCAACTCTATTAAAAGTCTTTGCCCCCTGTATGTCCGAGGGAGTTCTTCCATTGGCTGCCCTAAGATCAAACTCTGTGGTCAGCGCGTTAAGTTGGATAGCTAATCTTGTCCATTTTTTGATGGGAGATAAATTAAGACGAGGGACTATCCATTTACTATCAGCCCTATCATGCTCCAGCAAATCATCTGAGCTCAAGGGCTCGAAAGTGCAATTTAAGTCGCCAGCGACCATAATACGATTTCCTGGCGAACAGCTGGAAATGGCCTGTTCTAAAAGCGTGATGGTAGGTGATTGATTGCCCCCTTTAGTTCCTCTGCTATAGACATTATACAAATCTAAGATGTCCCCACCTTTTGGGCCTCTAATAGTCAGTCTCATGATATCATAACTTAAAAAGGGATGCATGAGAACACGACAGCCTAGGGCAATATTTACCCAGACAATCAAACCTCCCGAGGGATGCCCTCTCCCCTCAGTAGTAGCTGGGATACAATAACACGCATATCCTATTTTATGTAATGGCACCAGGCTCCAAGTCTCTTGAAAAATACATACATCAAATCCCACAGTAAATTCATTCAAATGAGGGAGTAAGAGTTTATCTTGTAAGCCTGCGACATTCCATGATGTAATCCTAAGTTTACTGGACGGGGGAAGTCAAAATCGGTATATCATTTATCGATTGGAGCAGGTTCCACTGTGCCTGCGAAACAGACACTTCAAGACAAACTCGGGATTTACCTGGCCCAATCTCATATATGCCCTGGTCAGCCTCAGTATCGACACTTACACCCCCCTTCCCAGTATTATCTGATGCATTATGTTGTATGTTTGGACTTAATAGGGAGTTTTGTGTACTGTCTAATGCCTCTAGATTTAATAAGAGGATTTGTAAATTATCCTTAGGGCCACAAGTAGTGGAATTTTAAGGCATGTTAAATGAGCAGGTGGGCTCTAGTCAGTCAACTGCTTTCAAAGATGTCCCTTGCTCCAGAGTGCCAATCATCCCCCCCCCCTATTCTGCGAGCGAATGCTCCAAAAAATTGTATAGATAAAGCAAATGGGGAGCAAGTTCTGAATTCTAGGGCAAGGAGATTTTCAGCCAACTCACTGGAACAAAGTGTCAGTTCTATATAATCATGTGTTTGCATTGGGGATGAGCATCTGCTGGTACGAATGATATCCTCTCGTATCAATGAACGACAACCCCTTGTGTGTCGAATCCAATGTGTCACTTTGTTTGTTAAGGAGCAGGACTTTCGCGAGCAGCATTGGGTTTAAGTTTGGGGATGTTGGTCATATGAATTATTTGACCTGGTAGATGCAGGGCAGCAGATGAATAGCGAGTCTGCTGGTGGGAGTTAACAACAGAATTTCTGCCCAAGGGTATACCACTAGATAAAACTTGCTCTCGTCGTACTGTAGGCGAATATATATTAGAGCCTTCTCTCAATGTGATACCCTTTAGGGCAGAATGACATTTTGGTACAGTGTGATTCCCAATACTATTATGATTCTGACTTGTAGGGACTGAGTTGATAGGAAGTGTAATGTCTGAGCTAACGAAACCGCTAGTTTTGACCCTTTCAGTAAGGGGTATCCTATCCACTGAGTCCTTTATTCCCTTAAGGTGAACCAGTTTACCTAATTGCTGTAGAGGGGGTGTAGCCAGAGGTAATAAGGTTTTAACCAGTACAGTGAGATCTTCAATCAACTGCCTCATAGTTGTTATTTCCCCCTTAAATGAGTTAATGGTCGTATAGATGTCCTTCAATTCTACACTACCTTGCACCAGTTATTGTGTTTGTTCTGTGCTTGCAGGTTGTTTGTCTATAATTAAGTTTGTATCAGACATAGCTAACACAGTGAACCTGTTAGAACAAGGAACTGTTGGATAGGAAACACATTCTGCAGTACTGGTGAAAGAACCTAAGTTTTTAAAAGCCTTATCTTGTGGCCCTTTAGCTATACTGCCATTGACAGAATCTCCCTTTCTAGAGACGTTCTGAAGCATTGCGGGGATGGTTACTGGGCAAGGGCAAGGCGGGCTAACGTGTGTGGGGGGATAGCCATTACTACACGGAAGTAGGGGTTCTGAGGCCAGGATGTCCTCGCACTCAGTGATAAGAGTGTCAATTCTATCAATGACACAATTTCCAGCTGCGTGCTTTTTGTTTCTCTTAGCCTTTTTTCCCTTGCCTACACCACCAATAATATTATTGTCCACCTCTATGCACTCCATAGTTTTCCGTTTGCTCATAGTCAACCAAGGAAAATACAGTCCCCAGACAGTAGCGTGCTACAAGAAGATTGAAGGGTCACCAATGCCCAGCAACGGTGACTAAATGAACACAAGCTCAAAGTATCAAGTTCCTGCGCCAGTTGGCCCAACAAAACTACATTCAGTTTGCCAGCCCCATATCAAGATGTAATCTTAACACAGTACCTTATCCAGGTGAAGCTTGGCCTTGATCGAAAACCCTCTGTCCAGCTTAAGAAAAAAGGGAGGTGGCCCTGCCCTGCCTCTACCTGGCACGGACGGGCAAGGACAGGCCCGCCCTTGCCCCGGACGCTGCCCGCGCACGTTCCGCACTGCGGGAGTGGAGCAGCGCTTTTCAAAAGACTGTGGGCGCAGAGATGACGCCTGCTCCTTGCGCCTGATTGAGGGCTCCTGGGAAATGTAGGCAGATATCGATAGAAGCCGTTCCAATCACGGCGTAAGAGTAGACAATCAAGCCATTCCCCTCACGGCAGAAGATTAAGCAGCCAAGCCTGTCCCCTCACAGCAGAGGAATGATTCAGCCAAGCGCGTCCCGCACTGCGGGAGTGGAGCGGCGCTTTTCAAAAGACTGTGGGCGCAGAGATGACGCCTGCTCCTTGCACCTGATTGAGGGCTCCTGGGAAATGTAGACAGATATCGATAGAAGCTGTTCCCCTCACGGCGTAAGAGTAGACAATCAAGCCGTTCCCCTCACGGCGGAAGATTAGGCAGCCAAGCCTGTCCCCCTCACAGCAGAGGAATGATTCAGCCAAGCGCATCCTGCACTGCGGGAGTGGAGCGGCGCTTTTCAAAATACTGTGGGCGCAGAGATGACGCCTGCTCCTTGCACCTGATTGAGGGCTCCTGGGAAATGTAGGCAGATATCGATAGAAGCTGTTCCCCTCACGGCGTAAGAGTAAACAATCAAGCCGTTCCCCTCACGGCGGAAGATTAGGCAGCCAAGCCTGTCCCCCTCACAGCAGAGGAATGATTCAGCCAAGCGCGTCCCATGCTACGGGAGTGGAGCGGCGCTTTTCAAAAGACTGTGGGCGCAGAGATGACGCCTGCTTCTTGCACCTGATTGAAGGCTCCTGGGAAATGTAGGCAGATATCGATAGAAGCCGTTCCCTTCACGGCGTAAGAGTAGACAATCAAGCCGTTCCCCACACGGCGGAAGATTAAGCAGTCAAGCCTGTCGCCCCTCACAGCAGAGGAATGATTCAACCAAGCGCGTCCCACGCTGCGGGAGTGGAGCAGCGCTTTTCAAAAGACTGTGGGCGTAGAGATGACGCCTGCTCCTTGCGCCTGATTGAGGGCTCCTGGGAAATGTAGGCAGATATTGATAGAAGCCGTTCCCCGCACGTCGTAAGAGCAGACAATCAAGCCGTTCCCCTCACGGCAGAAGATTAAGCAGCCAAGCCTGTCCCCCTCACAGCAGAGGAATGATTCAGCCAAGCGCATCCCGCACTGCGGGAGTGGAGCGGCGCTTTTCAAAAGACTGTGGGCGCAGAGATGACGCCTGCTCCATGCACCTGATTGAGGGCTCCTGGGAAATGTAGGCAGATATTGATAGAAACCGTTCCCCTCACGGCGTAAGAGTAGACAATCAAGCCATTCCCCTCGCGGCGGAAGATTAAGCAGCCAAGCCTGTCCCCCTCACAGCAGAGGAATGATTCAGCCAAGCGCGTCCCACGCTGCGGGAGTGGAGCAGCGCTTTTCAAAAGACTGTGGGCGTAGAGATGACGCCTGCTCCTTGCGCCTGATTGAGGGCTCCTGGGAAATGTAGGCAGATATTGATAGAAGCCGTTCCCCTCACGGCGTAAGAGTAGACAATCAAGCCGTTCCCCTCACGCCGGAAGATTAAGCAGCCAAGCCTGTCCCCCTCACAGCTGAGGAATGATTCAGCCAAGCGCGTCCCACGCTGCGGGAGTGGAGCAGCGCTTTTCAAAAGACTGTGGGCGTAGAGATGACGCCTGCTCCTTGCGCCTGATTGAGGGCTCCTGGGAAATGTGGGCAGATATTGATAGAAGCCGGTCCCCTCACGTCGTAAGAGTAGACAATCAAGCCGTTCCCCTCACGCCGGAAGATTAAGCAGCCAAGCCTGTCCCCCTCACAGCAGAGGAATGATTCAGCCAAGCGCGTCCCACGCTGCGGGAGTGGAGCAGCGCTTTTCAAAAGACTGTGGGCGTAGAGATGACGCCTGCTCCTTGCGCCTGATTGAGGGCTCCTGGGAAATGTAGGCAGATATTGATAGAAGCCGTTCCCCTCACGCCGAAAGATTAAGCAGCCAAGCCTGTCCCCCTCACAGCAGAGGAATGATTCAGCCAAGTGCGTTCATCTCTGTGGAATGGTCTGTTAGGCAGGTTGGTAGGTCAGGAACAGGTCACATCAAGACTTTACACCCTCTCCAGAGCCTACAAGAAACTTTCTTGTTAAATGTACCTTTCACCAAACACCTGTGAGTTACTTCATTACCTACACGTTATTGACATTACTCTTTCTCCCAACCTCTGAATGTAACCTTTTAGGGATATTTTCAAAGCATAAAAAACAAATGTTCATTTGTGTTTTTGCATGTATTTTAAATGGTTGTATTTCTGAACATTTATTATCATAGTTCTGTAAATGAATATCACTTGCTTTATCTAATTATCCTTACTTACCATGTTGCTTTATTTTTTTTAAATTTAAGACGTGCCACACGGCAATAGCAAACATTGATAAAGAAAATTGGTTCTGCCTTTTGGACCTATTTACGATGCCAATGCTTGTTAGCGATGCTTTACACCGTCTGTAAAAAGCAAAATGCTATTTGTCGATGCTGTGCGCCATTGATAAAAAAGAAAAAAAAATATCGTGGCATGACGTCACAACGTACTAGGGATCAGTAGGCACGTGCACGCTTGATGACAATTATGCACATGCATAAACACCATGCGCGTGCCTACGAAGTGATGCGGGTGACATTTTATTTATCTTTTAATTTACTGATCCAAGATGTTCGACGCCACCGTGTGTGGTAAATAAAAAATAACAACAATCAACTGCGCAAAAGGGCGTTTTTTTGCAAGCGGAGTGACCCCGCAACTCACCGGGCCTTCAAGAAATGTGATAAAAAAGAAAACACATATTAATTGAACTGCAAGGAGTGGGCTAGCAACAGAGGAGTGGGTGAAGGGGAAAATTAAATGCGGATAAGGCCGGGCAGGGGGCGGGAGAGAGGATAGGTGGGAGAAGGCATACAGAAGGAAAATGTATATGGTGGGCAAAACCTAAACACGAAAAAAAGCACTTTTAAAAAGAACTGCATTGTTTGACTCGAAACAACTGACATGCAGGGAATCTATATGAGGCCACCAGGAAATAGATCTTCGTAGTGCAAATTGTTTAAAATGTACTCTCCAGGGCAGCTGATATTTAGATAAATGTGTTGTTGTCATTCCTTCAGGGTCAGAGAGCCCTGGCAAACGCTGCCATTGATAGTAAGAAACCAGGAGCCAGTGGGATATGGAATTATGCCAGGGAAAAATGTCTCTTGCAGTAATACCCTTACTGAATTAAGCCTTGCGGAATGGCTTTGGTCCAAACCACTTGTTTTGAGTATGTGATGAATCTGTGGTCACAACATTCACATGCCATCTAAAAATGATCTTAGATGGATTTTGGTAATGATCTAAACGAAGTGCTTTACTATTGTTTGCTCTCCTGTGCAATTACACCTCAGGAGCAAGATTTTAGAAATGTTCAAAACTGATTCCATCTGTTGATGCTACAATGAGCCTCAATACAGCTGCTCTCTTTTATTGTTGAGAGCCATTGGCCTCAGTACTTTATAGTGCCTTGAAATGTTACTGCAAAATACACACAAATGATGGACAGATTGCGGAACAAATCAAACATTCACCCCCAGTCAAGAGATCTAGGTTAAATCCATAGTTCTTTTGCTCACCATGCCACCCCAGTTGAGACCGAGGCATATGCAAATGAGTCTTTACCCTCGACCTCATGGGAACAGTCCAGACCGAACTGCCAAGCCCGGTCCTCCCTGGACCAGAAACATGCATCCTTGGACCGGTTTCGGGGTAGCACCCCTCATCAGCCAGGCTAACTTGAATCAATTGTTCTCTTTGCATTTGAAATGTTACTGCAGCACTCACACAAGAAATACAAACAGGCTGTATTAATTGTAAGCATCTTTAGATTGAGTCAAGGCACGTTTCAAAGCATAAGTAGGAACAGTGAAAATGTCACAAAGGATAATTCTTTGGGTTCACAAGAATACAAAATGCATCGGAAGAGAAAGTAGAAAAAGACCAACTGAGTCTTTTTATTTAAATCTTGCGGGATATGACTGGCACACTGATCTTAGTGAGTGACATGTGCTATGCAATTCCGGGCTCCAGTTAAGGTGTAGCAGGTAACCCGCTAGCCTGAGAGGCAGGGCTGGACTAGGAACCCAAAGCAGCCCTGGCAGTTTGATGGCGCAGCCCCCCCTCCAGTGAGAAGCACCGCTGCTTTTGTTCCTGGAGGCCGATATTGCAGCACTGCTGCAAAACCGGATCCCAGTAACAAAACCGGCCCCCACATCCGGCAAAACCGTCCTCTTCTCCTAGGGAAATGCCCGATGCCCCCTACGACCAGTCCGGCCCTGCTGAGAGGTCAGCAGAGGTCATGAACTATTCTCTTGGAGGATTGCGAAGCATATTTCGAGATCCCCGTCTGCCCTGCGTGTCTTTGGGGCATTCCCCAGTCCAGCGTGTGCCCTGCATTCAAGGCTGAATGTGAATGGGTTACATTTATTTTGATCATCATTTTTTATTTTTTTTACAAATAGCTCCAAAAGTACGAACTTGTATGTGTGAAACAAAAAATAATGACCCTGACATGCAGGGAGATCTCACTCTGTACTCAGTTAGGGAAAACCGGTGACAGTTGTACTACCATAAATGTGGCCGTCAACAGTCACAGTGCCTCGTGGACCTCTGGCAGAGGGCCTGCAAGGTCAAGGGTTTCCCCTGGGGTAGTCTGCTTAGAATACCTGTTGACACCCTGCGGCTCCTCAACCTCTAAATGGGACAAGAGAAGCATAGAGCATTTACTACTTTTTGACAGTTGCCCCTAATCAGTCAACAACTAATGTGCAATTACTTTCCACCGCTTTTAAATACTCCACATATTTTTTACACTTAATATCTGTAATTCAGCTTTTATCTGTTTTCAAGTCCTTAGGTACCAGACCAGTCCTTCAGGTCTGACATTTAGCTCGTTTGGGGCTTCCCAGGTTTTTGATGCATAGTTACACATTGGATCTCTTTGCCTCTGCACTGCTGATCTTTTACCAGGATCTGCATCTAGTCTTTGCATGGTTGACTGGTGTTGGTTAGCTGCCCTCCTTCTGTGGGTAAAATGCCGACGAGGCCTATCATAGAGCAACCTATGGACACCACCCATCTTCCATATTCATCTCACACCAAAACAAGCAATGTCCAAGCCAAAAGGTTTTGTCTTTGAGACCTATTGGCTCAGACAACACCTTTGTTCCTGCTGTACAGCATGCCGATGCTACCCTGTATGAGCAAAATAAAAATATCCAAAATAGATTGGTAGAGAAAAAAAAGATGTAGTGTGAAAACATAGTAAAAAGAAAAAATAGATTAAAAAATAGGCTGGTAGATTTAGGGACAACAAAGGAGCAATGTGGAGTGGGTGGGGAGAGGAATAGCAGCACACAAGGGAGAGCAGCGTGGGGGACCGAGGTGAAGCACACAAGTGAGAGAGAGCAACATGGAGTGTGGGGAAGGCACGTGGGTGACAGAAAGCAACACAGAGTATGGGATAAACACATTGGTGAGAGAGAACAACACAGAGCCCTTGGGGTAGTGAGAAGCACATGAGGAAGACAACAGGAGAAGGCATACACTGTCTGCAAAGCACAAGCAAAAAGAAAAATGTAGCTCCCTAACAATACGCATGAAAGGACATAAGTAAAGAGGTAACCCTTCATGGGATTGACAAACATAAGATGGACCAGGCAAGTCATCGAATAAGAGGCAAGCAAATGAGAGTTACTATAAACCCAAACAATGGTAAGCAATGGCCGGGCTTTAAGCCTACTGTAAGATCTTGGTAATTTGTCAATAGATCTTTTTGAACCAGACAGCTGCTCTGTTTTGCAGGCTCTACCTGATAAGGTATAACCTAAGAAACCCTCTTTCTTAAGTACTCGCTAAACCCATTTTCGCTTTCACTACTGGACACAGCATATATATATTAGAGAGGGAAAACATGAAATGCTTCACTATGATCAATATTGGGAGAATGACAATGGAGGTTTGAGAGCTGAAAACAGCTCTGCAAATGATCTAATATTATCAGGGTAGTTAAATTAGTGTGATGCTCGGAGTGGTCTGGCGCGGCTTCTCGTGTGATCATCAACAGCTGGCAAAGAATGTTGTTTGTTCTATATATGTTGTGTTTATTTGTAAGAGAATATTTTATCAATGTTTGGCATGCTGCGCCAATGAACTGTGTGAAAGCCTAAATGTTTCGAGGAGATCATGTGAGCATGTATGTGGGTGGAAATTTGGTCCCTAATGCAGGATTTAAGATGGCAAACCATGCAACAAATAAATTGTTACTAATGTGTATTTGTATCACAGATCAAATGGTATTTTAAGGGTTGTGCAAGCTAGTTTGAAATGATGGCTGAAACATATACATAGACTAGAGCATGAAAATTCTGATTGGCTTAAAACAATGGAAGAGTTCTGATTGGCTGTGAAAGAAAGTAGTTGTGTACACAGGAGAGTCACTTGGAGGCTGCCTGTAAATCAGATTTGCTTGGCTATGTGTGGGATGTTCCCATAAAGTGATGCAAGGCTGCCTTGTATTACTCTGCTTTACGGAGGCGTTCCATGGGTGGAGTATGGACATTCCCATGCTTCCACCTTTGGATAGTAAACATGGGAATGTGTCCAAAAGCTATATCTCCATGAAGCAGATATAACGCGGAGAAAAATCTTTATTTCTCTGCATTACTTCCTCTTTCTATGTGTGCTGCATTCTGCAGCATGCATTGAAGATGAAAATGTGTTTAAGGACTGTGTGTGTGCAGGAAAGTATCATCTCCTGCACAAAAACAACCTGCCTGTAATCCAGGCACTCTTGCATCAAATTGCAAGGGTGTCTGCAAAGGAGTTAGGCAGCATACCTAGGAGAAAGCAGAAATGCCCCATACCTTAGATGATATGGCACATTTCTACTGTTGCCCTTTCACACATTGAGGACAACAATTTTGCTTGCTGCCCTGCAGTGCATGAAAAATTAGTAAATCTGTCCCCCGGTGACTTTGATTTATACCTTGTGATGGGAGGCAGTATTGACCCTATTGTTAGTTACAAAGTTGTGGTGGATGTTGCGATGAAATCGATCAGATGATGGTAGCTCTGCCTCCAGCAGTGGCCTACTAAACACCAGGGCAAACAGAAGGAGATGATGGACGGAGCGCTGAAACTTTTCAGACACTCACCCCCAGGCACAGATCTGGGTTTAATCCATCATCATTCTTTAGCTCACTTCACCACCCCAGTTTACACACAACTATATGCAAATCAATCTTGACCCTGTGCCTCATGGAAACAGTCCAGCCCGAACTGCCAAGCCATGTCTTCCCTGGACCGGAAACAAGCATCCTGGGACAGGTTTCGGGATAACACAGCCCTCATTAGCCAGGCTAGCTTGAATCCAGTGGCAAAGTGAGCAAGGGACCCACGTCTGGACATACCCTTCCAACTTAGGGCGACAAAGCAAACACAAGTAGATGATGGAAGGAGCACCGAAACTTTTCAGACACTCACCCCCAGTAACAGATCCGGGTTGAATCCATCATCCGTCTTTAGCTCACTTCGCCACCCCAGTTCAGACACAGCTATATGCAAATCAGTTTTGACCCAGTGCCTCATGTGAATAGTCCAGCCCGAACTGCCAAGCCAAGCGAAGCTACTAAACACCAGCCATGGAAGCATCGGGTGGCATAATTCACCACATTATTTTTAAAGTGCCTAATGTGGGAGACAGAGAACAGGGGGTTATTGAGAGACAGCAGTGTCAGAGGATATGCAGAAAGGGAAAAAACATGCTTTCTTGCTAACCCTCTGGAGCATCTTCAAACTTGGGGCTATATCCATGCAGTGGCCCCACCCATACTAGAATAGACTATCCATTATGAACGCAAACATTACCCGTACACGCACACTTGCCACACTCATGGGGAATGAGGAGGCCTAATCATGACGGACTACATAGAATTATCAGAAGGAGCCAATAGGCAGCTCCCCCCCCCATGACTAAGACCAGCTACAGCTGACTATTCATCATGTCATAGCCTGGTCATGGGATAAGTAGTCACCTGTGTAAAAATAAAAAGCTATATTTTTGGCTGGACTCCTGCAAATCAGCAAAGATGAAAAATCTGCTGGGGACCAACATAGACATCTACTAGATGACTAATGACATAGGCTCTTCTATTCAGGCAAATGTACCAGTAAGTCCAGAATAAAGAAATTAGGGGAAGGAGGGCACATGTGTACTGTAAAAGAAACCGTTGTCCCTACATCCCAATGTCTGTTCCCTAAAACATTCTCACACTATACATGCCGCAATGCATTGTTGTTTGATGGTGTTCTTGCAGTAGGGTAGTGTTATAATCTCCGTCTTGGTTTCTCCCTCTGGCTCCACCCCTTTCCCACTCAACTTCTTGGTCAGAAGCTTCTATCTGATTTTGCTCTCCACTGAATTGCAACAAGAGCTTTCTCGCTCCTCCTGGTATTCCTTTAGCAGTGTCAAACAGCTGAGTGTCCAGAATCCCCTTGGCTTAGTCTCCAATTCACAAGGGTTTCTTGATAGCTCTCTTTTGATTTGTCCACATGATGGATGCCTCCTCCCACTCATCTCATGGATATTGGGCTCGGAAGCTCTGATTTTTGACAGATGCTGAGCCATGTCCATTACACATTGTTCCAGGCACTCACAATCTGACCTTACACCTGAACTTCCAGAGAGAATTTACACACTACTGGCCTATCTCGCATCTTTCACTGCCTACCAAGATATTGGGGAAAGCTAGGAATGCAGATCTGATAGCTTTTCTTGATGAATCCCATCCTTTAGATGGCTCGCAATGCAGTTTTAGACCTAACCATTGAACTGAGTCAGCCTTAGTGGTTGCAACAGAGGAGATTAGAAACATAGTGGGAAAGCGGTGCTGATCCTTATCGACTTGTCTACCCTGTTTGATACTGTTATCCACTCTTTGCCTATTAACCAGCTCGAGAGTATTGGCATAAAAGACTCAGCATTCTCCCGTCTAAGCTCCTTTGTGTCTGATAGAGAGCAAGAGGTTGCATTTGGAGATTTTAATTCAGAACTTTTCTCCCTTCTGGGCAAGGTACCCTGGGAATCTTCTCTTTGTCCCACTCTTTGAATATATATGTTACCCCCAGGGGTGTAACACAGGCCCCCGCATCCCCCACGATGCGTGGGCGGCCCCAAACTGCAGGGGGCCCCCTCAGCCCAGTACTCAGGCCTTAAAGCTCCGGATTAAATCTGGATTGGGGGCCCCTCCGTGTACCGTGCAGGGGGCCCCCTCAGCTTTCGTTACGCCACTGTTTACCCGGTTTGCCAATCCGATCTATTCCTGCGGTTTCTCAGTAAATTTTTATGCTGACGACACACAGATAGTAGTATCTGTTTCATGTAACATCGATGAGGTCACCAAACAATTTAGTAACTGTATGGAGAAGATGTTTGTTGGGTGAAGGATAATTGTCTTAAATTAAATTCTGATAAGACTGAAGTACTTTTAACCAATATGTTCCATAGTTTCTTTACACTTATAATTGAGTTGGGTGCAAAATACTATGTCCAACTCACAGAATATTAGTTATTGTTAATTTTACATTTCCCAGTTTCTGTCACGAGAAATCAGTGGTCAAAAACCTAAAAACTAAAATGAAATAAAACACGGGTGCCACACTATTGGTAAGAATTTCTGCGCAACGCGTACAAGTTTGTTTTTATCTTCTTATACTAACCATCAGCAAGAACGATGGCCCCTCAGCAAAGGATTTGAAAGTTCATACATCATGCTAATTCAGTCATTGGTCTCTCTGCTGCAGCTGCCAGCAAGTACCAATATATTCATAACACAAACAATCTTACAATAATGAGGCCCAGATTTAGAAAGATTTTCCATTAGAGTCACTTTTTGACAGAGTCCAACACAAAATCCCTTTTGATACTTACACAGTAACTCAACATTGTTCTTCCTGGCTTTATTTTGCATCAGGGAGGCGTTCCATCAGTCATATATGGGTGTTCCTGTGCATCCACCCCTATTTTTTAATGCCGGCCCATATTTACAAAGACATGGGTTGGTGCCAAAACGGCGCATCTGCCTAAGGCTTAACAAAGAGAAATATCTCTATTCCCGTTGTTATTTCCTCTTTATGTGTGTGCTGCGTTCGAAAGGACATGTGCTAAGAGGAAATAGCCTGAAAGGATAGATTTTGTGCAGAAAAGTACTCCTTCTTGCAGAAAAACTAACCTGAGCCACTAAGGCGCAAGGGTGTCTACAGTAGAGTTAAGCATCCCAAAGTGCGTCAGTGCATGGAGAGCAAATGCTGAGCAATTTATTTGAAGCCGTGGCACAATTTTTCTCTCATCAGGTGATGCAACGCTAACAGCAACTTTGCTTGCTGTGCCGCAGTGCACACATCTTTAAAAATGTTCCCCTACACTTACAATACGTGCATGACACACAGACGCCTTTCCTTATCAGAAATCATGACCTATCGGCATTATTAATGCTTGCTTCTTGGACACTCTTGTTAATCGTTTTGCACTAGCTCTAAAAACCAAGGTTAACCTACTGGTAGAACTAAACGTGTAACCAGTCTGTTACCCGAGAAAACATTTTATTACCATTTTCCTACATATAAAATGATAAAGGGTTTATCAAACCTAATTTTGATAGGAAGAAATAATAAACCAAAAAGAACCTCAATGTCCTACATGGGGGGGGGGGGGGGGGGGGCAGCATAGCTGTGACTTTGCAATGTTTGTAAGTTAGCTTATTTTAGAGTACACGGTACAGAGAGTTATTCTCCTAAGCATGCGTCAAATATTTTATTTAGCTGAATCATAGTATTAGCCGAATATACTGAAACTGGGTTCATGCCAATGTATTCTCCATTTAATGCTATACCTATTAATACCTTTCCAGTGAATACGTTGCAGGGTGTAGTGCACGTGAAGGGCAGGCAGTGGAACAGGATATGCCATTGGCCAAGCCAGGAACCTAGAAACAGATTAGAACATGTGTATTTTCAGACGTGTGGCTAAACATACCGTAAAGCCACCGAAGCCTGAAAATCCCCTGGTGGTTGCTGATTCCACTTTAAATGTCATGTTCTCTATAATCCTGAGTAACCAAGCCCCAGCCTACTGTACAGGTCTCACTGTGAGAACAGTGCACACTACATCAAAAAGTGAAGTGCATACTGTGCTCCTCACAAAATAAAGTTTTAGCAGGATGAAAGGCAGGGCTGGCGCCTCCGCTGTGAGCAGGTAAAAAAGGAAAAATAAGGTGATAATAACGTTCGTTATTTAAATTTTTTTCCCCGTGGCTCATCTGGTTAGGGGCGGTGCATGCTCTAACGGGAACAGGGGAGGAGTGGTAGGCACTCACTTAAGTGCGCAGGACTGTTTGGCCAGCCCTTTCGGGCCGACCAAGACAGTCCTGGCACTTTGCATGTTCTTCATCCAGACTGTCCTACAGCCTGGGTGCTAAACATGCCCAGGCACCCAGTCCCCCTCTGAGCGCTGAACCAAAGTGCTCAGACCAATCACGCCGCTGCTCAGCAGCATCGTGGTTGGCTATGGGAGCATGGAAGCCTGGGTGCTTCCTGTTCCTGCCCTTGAAAGCATGCAAAGAGGACCAAGAGGCGGCAGCCTGCATGCCCCTCAAACCCCAGTAAGTTGCGGCCACCACTGGTGATAGGTGGGACCATGGAGGGAACCACATCTAGATGGAAGCAGTAACTCACTGAATCCCCATTTGTGGAGTGTCCAAGGCTAGTGAGTACCAAAGTGTCGATAGTGGACAGGGGGTCTCTGGTGCACCAATTGGAAATTAACAAGACATACAGGTATATCCCAATTACACCCTTCATTGTATCCCAAGAGGTTTCACCAGCTCTCCATGATTTTTTCACCAGCTTAAAGTTGCTGAAATTTCCAGGTGAGAAATTGCTTGAAAACTGAATTTATGTGATAATTGGGTTTGTTCATTTCTGGTTCCTGTGATTGTTAACCATTTCTTAGGGAATCCTTGGGTGATAACTTGGAATAATATGTTATTCTCAAATATTGAATTTACCAACACCCATACTATGTGTAAACTCGGAGGCAGTAATATCAATGTAGTATTCGTGAACAAAGTGTAATGGGCCAACATCATGGCTTGGCTGGGACACCTGGCCTAGGAAACAAGGGCTGGCAAGGGTGGCACTGGAACAGAGGTGGGTGAGAGCTCCATACATCATGTGCTTCACACGGTATGTGATCCCCCTAGGAGGTGATACAAAATGGGTCAGAAAGCAGTAGACATTGCATTCCTTTAAACACAGACAATTGTGGCAGAATGTGATACAGCTCCTGTGTGTTGTATGACACTCTACCAAGGTTAACGGTATTCGATTGGGTTTTCAGGAAGTTTTAACGGCTATGGGTGGGCAACTACCAAATGGCCACCAATACTGGCCATTTCAAGCTGGCCCATCTGATAATGCCAGACTTCCCGAAAGGACAATACAACACTGGTCTTTAATATCGCCCTACAATATCATCTCATCCACTATGTCACCTACCAATAGATCATCAAGGCTAAGTATAAGATAACTATTCTTATCTCCATATCTACTTACCTAGACTCATCATTTGATGCAGAGGTAGGTCTGTACTGGATGAAATATTTTTGTCGTGCAATATAGCGCAAGCGATACAGAGGGCGTGCACCTAGTTATTTGACAATGATAGGGCAATGAGGAAGTCTAAGATCCTAGTAGGTCAATATTTGTGCACCATCTATCATTCCTTCATTAGTGATCCACTCATTAGGTATGCATTTGAAGTTATGCATGTCAGATTTTTGATAGTCTATGCAGCATGCCAGTCAAAAGGCTTCAGGGATCTGGTAGAGAGCACTTATTAGCAATCGGTTAGATTTCACTCTATTTCAAAGTCTGTGCTGGCATTCTTTATTTCACAGATCTGACATTTATTTTTATTACTCCCCTAGCACGCGGCAGCCTCGTGTAATGAAAGATGGTTTAAATCACAGATCTGATGACAGCATGGCTTTGTATCTTGCATTTTTGGACAGGCTGCTCCAAAATCTGCAGCTGGTCTGAACTGCAGCTGCTGGGTTTATAGAGTGGGGAGGGGGTGAGGGGGGGTTTGAAGTCTTGGCAGCCGAATTGTGTGACCTAATACAACCCTGGACATCTGTGGGGACTGAAGCTGCACAATGTCCTCTCTAGCAAAGGGACCGAAACTGACACAGCAAATATTACATCTGGAATTTGTTTATCATAGTAGAAAATTAATTGACATTCATTACCTGAAAATCCTTTTACTAACAGACAAATGGAAAGGGGTAGGGCTAGAATCGCAGGATAAGTTTTCGAGCAGCTGGGTTTGAAAGAATGGAGTAAAATGGAATAGTGAATATATTTTATTGTTAAATAATTTATACAGGGTATTTTCAGGTACTGCACGTTGAAGGCAAATGTCCTTTTTCATGTTTTCACAAGTTTTTTCGACTTAAATGAGGACACCACACTCATTGGCAAAGGCAGCAGGTACCCTCATGCCATCTGTAATTGTTCCTAGGTGTTTTTCTCTTGGTGTTTATTGACCTGTAGAGGAGGTGGCACCTGTATCCAAAATATTAGTACACACATAAATTTCCTTAAAGACAGTGAATTTGCATTAGGTACTATACATTGTGTGTGTGTGTGTGTGTGTGAGCACGTGTGTGTACGTGTGTCAACCACACTTGCAGAAACATGTTCACTGGCTCCTTTCCCCCTTCCTTGCCATCTTCCAATATTCCATCCCTCAACCACAATGATCCAGGTGTGCCTCACCTGGATCATTGCGATCAGAAGCCCACCCCTTTTTTAGAGAGAAAATTTGATTTAGGGAAACAAATTGTAATCGCACTTTTGATATTTCTATTTTCTTCTTCGTGCACCTTCATATCAGCCTGTGGAAAGTTGAAATCCTACAAGTCTATGGAGGCCGAGGAAGGGCATCAATATATTATCACTTTACCCTATAAAAATAAGAAGAACATGGTATCCAACCTTGTTGCCCAATGCCTTATTCTCCATTTATGTTTGACTTTCTAAAGCTTTCAGAACTGTCTCACCTCTGAGTAACCGTTTAGTTCTCAAAATGAGAGATACATAAAATGGTTTATGACCATTTTCACAAAAAGAAACAACAATCCAGGAAAACAAAAATGGCAGCACTCTTGTTGATATCTGAGGGCGGGCGAAATGTTCAAACGAAAATGTTAATCAACAGCGTAACAAAGTTGATTAAGTTTAAACATGTGTTTTTGTGTGTGAGAAACACACCAAACTTACTCTTAACAAGAAGATTCTTGTTCAAGAAATGTATTGTGCAAAAAGTCTTTTCTCAGTAAATTTTACAAAGAAATGCGGCTGTACCTGGTACACCAACTCCTCAAAGTATAACAATTGTGAATCTTGCAGCAGTTTAATTACGCATTCTTCTCACCAAGGCTCAGGGTACGTTCCCTCGAACCCTGTTCTTGTTATTTTTCGTCCCACAACAGCTAACCGATTTTTCTAATACTATTGAAGATAAGAATCATTGTTGAGACTTACCACCTCCGTCTACCATTACTGAAACGTGTAGATCATGGTTCAAAAAATCAAGTCACATTTTGCACTATAATTTATAGGTGAGGGATGTTTGCACAGTGAAAGCTTTCCCTTGAATGGTTACCTCAACTTATTTACTTTAAAATTTGAGTTGCCTTCACTTTACGGGGCATATATATTTCCAAGCCCCTATTGCCACAGGAACGTCACTTTTAACGACGTTCCTATGGTGATAGGTGCTTCACATATTTACAAGGCGGCTTTAAGCCACTTAATGTGGCTTAACGCCGCCTTGTAAATAAGGAACCCTTTACCACTATACTTGGCGTGAAAGGGGTGTGCAATGGGTGTTGCGGTTGGTGTTCCGCCACAACAACCATTGGTTTTGACGCTGCACCCTGTTTACAAGGGTGGCATAAATAGGAGTCTGCGCCAAAAATAAGACCAGGGGAAACCTGGTCTTAACATGACGAAACAAGGAGAAATGCTTTATTTCTCCTATTTTTCGCTGCTTCTATGTGTGCTGCATTGTGCAGCACACATAAAAACAGCAAAACACGTTTGCCAGGATGTCTCTCCGTACCTGCTTCCTATCTACATATTGTGGGGGGGGGCTCGCGACCTCTGACATTCTCTCGTACTATATGGCCTTACACTTATTGGTTCTCAATGAATGGTGGTATGGGGACAGGTCAGATCCGGCGTATACACTGGAGCGACGATTGATGGGTGATCACTCGCTACACACGCTCCTATACTCTGCGCCCTTGCGGCGTTCCTTGCCGAGTGTGACACAGCTGGTGTTCCAGGTATGGCAGCAGGCGCTGCGGAGGATGGGCTGGTGGAACCGCCTAACTCGGGAGACGCCGCTATGGCAAAATGGACGTCTGGCGCAGTTGGCAGCCTTGCCTGGTTTCCGGGATTGGGACGTGATTGGGATCTCTACCCTAGGGGATGTTATGAGGGGGGCTGTCTTGAAATCGTTCCAGGGCTTGAAGAAGGACTTCCAAATGCAGCGCACACAATTTTTTTAAATACTTGCAATTTCGGCATGCTCTCTCCTCTAGCTTGGTGGGCCTGGAGAAGTTGGCGGACTTCAGTCCAGTGGAGGCGAAAGTTTTCATTGGGGACCTGCAGGACCATAAAATATCTAAAATTTACCAGTCCCTGGTTACACACTGCTCCCTATCTCTGCAGCGCCTCTGTGAGGCTTGGGAGGATGATGTGGGCTCGCTCGAGGAGGAGGGCTGGACGGAGGCCCTGGCTTCCCCTCGCGGGGCGGCTATAGCTATACGCCTTCGGCTCACCCAGTTTAAATACCTCCATAGGGTCTATTTTACTAGAGTCAGACTGTATAGGGCTGGCTTGGTGGCCTTCCCGGAATGTCTTCGCTGCCTGCTTGAGGAAGGCACTTTGCTGCATGCTATATGGGATTGCTCTGTGCTAGCTAGGTTCCCCGGAATGTCTTCGCTGCCTGCATGAGGAAGGCACTTTGCTGCATGCTGTATGGGATTGCACTGTGCTAGCTAGGTTTTTGGCGAGGTGTACTGACATGCCTATCAGAGGTTCTGGGTTGGGATCTCCCCCGTTCTCCTAAATTAGTGCTCCTGCATGTTATGGATGATATAGGTGGCAACGTCTACAAGCGTCACCTTATGCTCCTGGGCTTTACCCTTTTTCTGTACATAGACAATCATTTGAAAATGACAATATAAAACTTTTATGTGTGCTGCACAATGTAGCACACATTGAAGTTACAAATCGCCATTCTGGATTGTTTATGTGCAGGAAGGGACACCTTCCTGCACATAAACAATCATTCCCTCAACGCAGGCTCTGTTGCACTATGGTGCAAGGGTGCCTGCGTTGCTGCTAAGCAGCTGATTTTAGCAGTAGCGCCGCGAGTAATGCAGGGGTGAGTCATATCATTGTAAATACCGTGCATCCCTGCGTTACTAAAGTGACGGAGCACAGCGTTAGCAATTTTGAAGCTAAGCCACGCTCTGCCACTTACTTGTAAATATGCCCCTACATCTCCACATTTACCTAGAAAGCCCATTCAGTGTCCCTGATTTTCAATGTTATTTTCCTCTAGATTAAGACAGTTTTGAGAATAATGGACGAAAAAAACACGTTGACTGACATAAACCAGAAAGGACAGTCTGTGTACTGTTTATGACGGACTTACGACTGGACCAACCTTTGTAAATCAGGACCCACTTTCTTTGCTTAAGATTGAAATTCTATTTTGTCACATGAATCCTATTGAGTCCAACAAATAAAGTTTGATTATCTTCCTAAAATGGGGAATTATGTACCCTTAACAAAGTGAAACAAAATATATTTCATGTAACTTATTATTGATTTTCCACAGCCAAGAATAGACTTAATAACTCTGCCAATCCTTCATGTTGCCCCAGAAATGTACCATCCTATCCCTAACAACAATGTAGCCACTGGTACTCTTATTTAGCCCCTAAGCTCTCCAAGTGTTCCAGGGTGCACGCCATCTTGTTCTTTTGCCAAATCTACGTTTACCTTTGATGGTTCTAGAATGCAAGTTCCTGTAACAATTGTGTGTAGTACCGTGTGTCAGCCGTTGATGGACATTACCGTGTTCCATTCTGAACCCTATGCAAATGTATGTGTCAACTATGTTATCTTTTCACTATTCCCACAACCAACGCAATTCCAACTCTGTACATTGTTATAGTTCAATTCTATAAACCGTCTTGTTTCATAGAACATATGTAGTAAATAGTACATCTTTTTATGGTTGTTTGAGCTAGTTGGTCTTCTTCTTGGGTCTTCAGTGCCTGACCCAGTTTCCTCCATCACGGGTCATATGCAGATGTATCTTACATAAAGGGTCCATCTCAACAGGGGAGAAATTGTAAATATTTGAAGGTGTAGATGGTTTAGATGTACCATTGTTTGCCTAACTCGAAAAAACCACTCCTAGCCTTATGTTTAACTTATCTAGGTGTTTTAGAATGTATGCATATATGTGTGTGCTGTTCACATATATTTCCTTCATACACCATATCATGGAGATCGCTAATCGGCATCTGTTAAGTTTGGAAATTAGAAACTTTGTAAATAATACACATTTCCATTTTTTTAAATGTATTTTCATGGAGAAGGCCATGAACAGCTTCCACCGCCCCACTGTGTCTGAGATAGAGAGTATTGGGGCACTTTTTCCACACTTATTACACTACTTACATCTAGATGATTGAGAGGTACGTTTGTAAGTGCAGACAAGTGTGGGAAAGTCATTGAACATGTCTGTGAATAGGCAGGTCACCTGAAATAAAACCACCAGTCATGGATGGGAAAATGGAGGCCCAGGGCACAGAGAGCGCTGAAATATGCTCTACTCCCACAGCAGCAGGAGGACATGGCACGCTTCCCGCTGCAGCAATGGAGCCTGAGTTGTCTGACGGCAAGTTCTCTAAACTACAACCTCCACACAACGAGCTGCTTTGATTGTAAAGCACATGAGTAGTGATAACTTATCCCAACGCAGGATACTTGAGTACCTTTACTTACTACTCACAAAACGGTAATAGATGTCTGTGTTAATTCTCCATCGATAAATTGTAGCCGAAGAATTGTAACATGAATGGATAGCCTCTACAGCATCAAAGGGCGGACACCAAATTGTCTGGAAGTGTTGGTATAGTGTGGAGATATATGAGCCTAAGACATGTCCCCAGATATGTTGTCCTCCTTTTAAAGCAAACACAAAACAGTAGGGATGGTTGTTAGATAAGCCTATCACTCAAACATTCAGTTTTTGATATAGAAGTATGTAGTAAGAGCAGGGTTGATTTTAGGAAGATTATAATGCTTAAAAGCACATTACATACTCATGGATAATCATTGAAAGATATTAAAAGCGTGCCAAATGTTACAGTCATGATAAATTTGAATTATGGCATCAGTCACCACCTGGAGGATAAAGTAGATATTATACTTTTGAAATTATAAGGGAAGTGGTAACAAGGGAAAGATTGGGCTAAAAAAGAGGAGCAATTAAGAGATGCTGGAGGAGAGGTAGAGAACATGCATGGCAGTGAAGAGAAGTGAAGGTTATAGTAGGGCAGAGAATAGAGGAAGTGAACAATACACAGAAGAAGTGAAGTAAGACAGGGAGTTCCATAAGGTATGGTGAAATTGATTGTTTTTGGACTTAAATAAGTTGTTGGACTTGGAAATGGGGCAGTGAGAAAGGGAAGCTGCACAAAGGGTTCAGGGGAAGCAGGGTTAGCACTGGGTAAAGGGCAGTGTTACATCTGGACAGAGAAAGATGTTGAGTTGGTGAAGAAGTAGTGAGCAGCAGATGGAAGTATTGGAGGAGGATGGATGGATTGGAGGGGAGGGCAGATGACAGAGAGAAGGAAATGGACCATATGGAATGGTCAGAGGTAGAAATGTGAATGCAGGAGAAGCAGTAAAATGGGTAGACTTATGATCAGAATAGTAAACTGTTGGCAGGCAGGGAGAGTTAAAGGTGGAAAGGAAAGGTAGAGGATGACTAGATACATCACTTCAGGGAAAACCGCAATGTGAATGGAAAAGGAGAGGAGAAGTAGCACTGGTCAATTGGGGAAAGGTATGTGTAGATCAGGAGAGGAAAAGGAAATTCCAAAGATGAAGAGATGAACAAGAAGCTTCTGATGGAATGCAATAGATGACGAGGAGCCATGATCTGTCTTGAGATGAGGCTGAAGTATAAGATGACAACTTAGGTGAGAGAGATGGGATGGGACCATGTAAAAATATATGCATTTTACCTCTGAAGGCATCAAGTCGATAAGTACTGTAAGTACAGTTCATTCCATTGGAGTAAATGTCCAACGACCACAGCCAACGTGTATTTTGAGGAAAGCCCTATTTCTCAAGGCTCCCAATAATACAAGAAAAACACATAAAAAATAATAAAATAGAATATGCAAACAATATAGACTTGTTATGATACAATCATCTCCAAGGTTTACATCATATACTATTAGTTGTCCTCCATCGCCACATTTTGCAATATGTAGTCACATAGTAAATACCCATCACAAGTTTCACTTCTTCATGCACTATCTTTATATTCTTTTCAATGTATTGTACTAACATAGGGCATTTCCAATTTATCAATTGCACCATAAAAAAAGAAAAAGAAGAAGAAAGGAAAAGACACCTAAAAGAAGGCAGTGAAGATGTCTAAAAAGAAATAAGGAAAATAAAACAAATAAAAGTAAATAATGGAGAATAGAAGATAAAGAAAAACAAGAAAGTAAAACAAAAGAAAACATAGAAAGGTAAAGCAGAATAGAAAGAAGAATAACCCATCTCGATCTCACTTCATCACTGGTTATGCCTGTGTTCCAATGCTCCATAAAATTAGACCATGGTTTTATGGAAGATTGGAACATAGGCATAGCCACAGATTCATGCTGTGCCTCACTGAAGATTTCTGCCTCCCTAACTCTCTGACTGGCACAAAATGCAAAGCCTTCTCTGACCTTGGACTCTTGCTCATCAGTATGTATGGATGCCTATGTCCCAGGTAAAATGTGACCTGGTTATACCTGCAGACTACATCTGGCTGACCTCAAAGTGCATCTAATTCATGGGCAACCATTAAATTACATTAGATTTTCAGTTTCAACCACAATTGAGGGTTTTCTGAGTAGAGTATTGGAGGTTAACTTGAAGGAGATTGAAATAGTGGAGGGACGCTTATCATTGATCCAGGAGTCATCTTTTACTAACCAGGTCTCATCTTTTGCCTCAGCTGTCCCTCTCCGATATTAGTGGAAGATGAACTGCGTGATTTACCCAACTCTGATTTCCATTCAAAATCAACAGTGGACCCTTGTGTTACTTCATTGCAAGTAAGTCATCACTCATCGTCAGAATCCCCTGTTTCCACCTCTGGGCCCATAGAGAAAGCCTTTGGAAGCACAGGGCAGGAACAGAGAAGAATCATACCCCTTTACCAAATGAGGGTGTGTCTCTATCAGCATCTTTTAACCTGTACGGCCTAACAGATATGATAAGTACCAGATTCAAATGCCTTTTGGCCGAGAGTCTAAAACTCCTAATTGATCATCTAGGCGCTATTGACTCTGCCCTGTGGAAGCTGACCACTAAGCCAGGGAGTTTGGCAACATACGATGGTTCTGAGAATAATTCTGTTACTAGTGCGGATACTAGTGATCCAACTGTCCAGACTCCCGAACATACCAGAGGGCAGGGAGATAAGGTAGGGCCACCTAGTATTGAAGAGCAGTGTCCACCTTCAGCATCTGAGGCGCAGAGGGTCCTGGTTTGAGAGACATACAGTCGGGGGCAAATAAATCATTTCGTGCTTTTTTCATGGGACTAGTCATAATACAACACTTCAACTCCTGCTGGAATGCATCCCTTATATTATTGTACATAAGTCTGTCCACCCAGCTTCTACCTCGAAAATAGAAGATGAGAAGGACATAAAGAATGGGCATTGGTTAACATTTAATGCAGACGAAATAGGACTTATTTGGTGAGATTTGTTTTGGTGAGAAGGGTGGGATGGGTTGGTTTTGTTCAGAAAAAAAGGCACTGGAGACTGTGTAGTGATTATTTTAGGAACCCAGCAATTGTGAAAGATTGGTTATACATTCTAAACTACCATACCTCATTGCTAAGTAGAATCCACACGTGTCCCATGGGCTACTTTAATAAACCACATGACCTGTTTACCAGAAACCACAGCCAGTGCGTCTAGGGCCCTCACTATAACGTCCTAACTATGAATCGGTTTATCCCTCCGGATGGTATTCTAGACATTGATTGACTTAGGAACTGTAAAACAGAGCATGGTGCTATGCGGTTCGGGGGATGGCATCCATCACATGGTCCCTTGCTATTAAAAATTAGGTTTCTGGTTGGCAGAGGGATGCACCCTACCAAGCAAGAACCGTAATCCTAGTCAAGGTAAGTCAGTAGCACATTTTAAATTAACCTGTGCTCACCCTCAAGTATCTTGGCACAGAACACTCAGGCTTAACCAAGAGGCAATGTGTGATGTATTTCTTCACACGCGTTACAACAAACGGATGATGGACGGAATGCTGACAATGCAGACATTCTCCCCCAGTCAAGAGATCTGGGTTAAATCCATCGTTCTTTTGCCCACTACGCCACCCCAGTTTAGGCATGGCCATATGCAAATCAGTCTTGACCCTGTGCCTCATGGGAACAGTCCAGCCCGAACTGCCAAGCCATGTCTTCCCTGGACCGGAATCAAGCATCCTAGGACCGGTTTCGGGCTATCAGCCGTCATCAGCCAGGATAGCTTGACTCCAGTGGCGTAGTGAGCACGGGTCCCACGTCTGGGAATACCCATCCCACTTAGGGCAAAAAGCGTTACAACAAACAAATGATGGACGGAATGCTGACAATGCAGACATTCTCCCCCAGTCAAGAGATCTGGGTTAAATCCATTGTTCTTTTGCCCACTACGCCACCCCAGTTTAGACATGGCCATATGCAAATCAGTCTTGACCCTGTGCCTCATGGGAACAGTCCAGCCCGAACTGCCAAGCCATGTCTTCCCTGGACCGGAATCAAGCATCCTAGGACCGATTTCTGGCTATCAGCCGTCATCCAGGGAAGACATGGCTTGGCAGTTCGGGCTGGACTGTTCCCATGAGGCACAGGGTCAAGACTGATTTGCATATGGCCATGTCTAAACTGGGGTGGCGTATTGGGCAAAAGAACGATGGATTTAACCCAGATCTCTTGACTGGGGGAGAATGTCTGCATTGTCAGCATTCCGTCCATCATTTGTTTGTGAAAACACCACAAAAGGACTCCACAACAGTTTAGGAAAATAGAGAATAGTTATACGAGTAAAACAAGACCAAAATGAAAATAAATTTAATAAGTAGAAGTCAAGATATGAATCTTTGAAGAATAAATAGTTTTGTGGTGCTTAGAAACAATAGTCCTAACCAGGGCTATCTTGTCATGCTTGACCGGGTCAAATCCAAAAGCTCAGACCCACTGCCATGGAGTGCAGGTCAAATACAGGGTCCAGCCTTGGCTTGCTGAAACTGTACCCTGGATGGGTCCACGTAGAGGGCGATGTGCAGAGGAGCAGAGGCGATGTGTCGTCGTTGATCCTCTTGATGAAGGCGAGCGGTCTGTTCCGAGCTGTGCAGCATCCTAGGTGCATAGAAGCGAGAAGCCCGAAGCGTTGCGTGGAAGTTGGACTGCTGGGTTAGAAGGGATGTGTCAGTGCCAAGCCATGCAACGTCAAAGATGCGATGAAGCCTCGAGGTGATGTGTGGTTCGCGGTCCGTTCAGCAGCAGCGATGCATTGGCATCGAGGTAGATGTGTCGTTCCAATAGGTGCAACATTGTCTATGCGAGTATTTTCACAGATGCAGCAATTTAAACTCATTTCCAAGGGCCCAGGGCTGGATTTGCACCACTGGGCACAGCAGGACACACTCACTGCAGACAGAGTCCAGGTGCTGGTTGCAGGGTAAAGTATTTCATATCCCTGACACTTCAGAAATAGGAGGCAAGCCAACAAGCCCTGGGAGATACTTTGGTTCTGGAAAGTAGAGATGCGGTTCAGTCCTTCTCAATCCCACGCAAGAAGCAGAAGGCAGTAGGACAACACAGCAAAGCTATTCAGCAAAGCGGCAGTCTATGCAGGCAGCACAGCATCCTGGTAGAATGCCCTCAGTTCCAGAAGTTTTCTGAGTTGGGGGTGCCAGGGGTCAAGTACTTATACCCAGTTGTGCCTTTGAAGCGGGGGAAACTTCAAAGAGAGGCCTTTAAAGTACACAGGTTTCCTGCACTTCCTGCCCTGGCTCCATGCTTCCTACAGAGGGATATGCAGCTCTTTGTGTAGGGACAGATGCAGCCTATTCAGGTGTAGTTGTCAGCTCCTCCCTCTCATCCTGCCCAGGATGACCCATCAGGATGTTGATGGCCCACCAGTCAAACCTAATCTCCCTTTGTGTGTGGCTGTCTGGAGGGAATGAAAAAAGTGCAGCTGTCACTCAGCCCCCAGATGCATTCAGAGACAGGCAGGAGACACAGAATGGTTAAAGCTAGAAAATGCCAACTTTCTAAAAATTGCATTTTCCGACTTGCAACTTAAAATCCAACTTTACGATCAGTTGTGATTTTAAACAAACTGAAAATGTCTATCTTTTCCCGATTGGCAATTACACTTATAAAATGTAATAAGGTAATCCCAATGTTAACTCATGGGAGAGATAGGTCTTGCAGTAATGAAAAACAAATGTAATAGTTTTTCACTACCAGGACATGTAAAACTTAAAGGTATATGCACTACCTTTTAAATACACTGCACCCTACCTTTAGGGCTGTCTAGGATCTACCTTAAGGTTGAATTATATGTATTAAAAAAGGCAGCTTGGGCCTCGCAAGAGGGTTAACTTGCCAGATCGACATGGCAATTTAAAACTAGACTCAGAGGATCTGCAGTGGCAGGCTTAGAGATGTTTAAAGGGCAACTGAAGTGGGTGGCACAATTAGTGCTGCAAGCCCACTAGTAGCATTTATTGTACAGGCTCTCTGCACATATAGTGCACTTTACTTGGAATTTATAAGTAAATTAAATATGACAAGTGTGAATAAGCCAATGTTACCATGTCTTAAGAAGAGCACATGCACTTTAGCACTGGTTAGCAGTGGTAAAGTGCCCAGAATCCTTATGCCAATAATACATTTAGCTAAAAGGGTGAGGAGGAAGACAAAATGTTTGGGGGTGACCCTGCAGAAAGGGTAAGGTCCAACAATCATGTTTTGTGAAACCAATGCCTTGCATTGCTCCTATAAAGGGGGGAGGTGACCACAGGGGTCTTAAAATTCTATCTTGGAATATTGCAGGAGCTAGATCAAAGTTATCCATTACTGATTGATTGAATACCATCTGTGACTATGATATAGTATTCTGTCAGGAAACATGGATGCTTGAGAATCTTGCAATTGATGGGTCTACGTCATTTTGCAACCCTACCTTTCAGCCCCCAGCAGGGCAAGCGAAAGGAAGGTTGACTATGCTTATTTCAGTGAAGATAATTAGTGTAAAGGTGGAAGTTGTTAACAGCGCTCCGTGGTACCAAATGTCACACTTTATATGTTCTAGTCACTGTGATCTTATTCTAATTATTATTATATTTTTGAAGACAGTCATACAGAGGTTGTGGAACAACTTGATGATCTTTTATAACTATGTCTGTAAAGAGGCTTGGTTTGCAAATGTACATTATTTTGTTGGGGATTCCATCATATCATGTAACTTTATGGATCAAAGAGTATGTGGCCTGACAAATCTGACCCAGGAGAATGTTTTACATTTTGATCACTCCCCATATGAGGATGCCCTAAAAAAAAAGGTAATTTAAAATAATTATTTGCTAATCCCACTGGATATTGATTCCTCTGTTACTCAATTAATACCTACATACAAAGGTCATGTTTTTACTAGCACAATTGACTTTATCTTGATATCTAGAGGTTTGATACCCGTGTTTGTAGAGTTCAAGGAAACCCCTCACTGCTTGAGTGATCGTAACCCATTGTATCTGGCCATGAGTTGATTAAGGCACACACCGCTTTATTGACCAGCTCTATTCATTTTATGAGTAAAAATGTTTTGTCCACCAGTTGGAATCGCATAAATCTGGATTGTTTTTTGAGTAAATTGATTGTAGGTAATTCCCCGCCATTGGAGCCTGCTTGACACTTGAAGAAAATGTGAAGGTCATTTTGGAAGGTTTTTCTATTCTATGCCAGAGCATTTCTGCTATGCTGATACTCAAAAAGCAAACAGATGCTTTCTATCCTTGCAGATGGTTTGACAAGTTGTGCTCAGGAGCCCACGAAACCCTTATTAAAGCTTTGAAAACATCCCTAGATGTGCCTATGATGTGTGGCGAGCTCAGCAGGCCAATAAAACAACTTTAGGAGTCAGAAAGAACAAAATTAGACATAACGCATGGGATGACCTGGTAGCAGCTAGGAACAAAAGAGACAGCAGGATTTTCTGGACAGTTGTGAATAGACCTTTTTTGTTTTCAAATTATGAGGAACCAAAACTTGTGTGTCACATTAGTGCAGACAGCTGGGACAAACATTTTAGAACAGTTTTTCATGCTGCTGCGGAAAACATGATACCAGATGAGGATTAGACTTATGATGTGGATATAGCATCTGCTCATCCTCTAAGTCTATCAAACAACCATAGTGAGGTAAATAGATGCCACTAAAAAGTAAAACCTCAGGAAGTGCCTCATCCCAGTTGAGTTCCAACTGACATTTTTAAAGCTAATGTGGCCTTACGGGGGCCTCTAATGACGAATGGGTTTTGTGCAATAATCACTGGCCTGCTTCCAGACTACTGGAAAGAGGAAATTATTGTCCCCATATTCAAAAAGCGAGACATAAATCATCCCACTTGTTATTGACCCATATCTGTGATCAACGCTTCCTCTTAAATTTTGGGTCAAGTTCTATTGTCTTGATTGGAGAAATGGGCAGATGGCAATAATATTATTTCTGATGTTCAATTTGGGTTTTGCCTTGGTATGAGGATGACTGAGCAGTGCCTTAATTTTTTTTGAGTTTAGGGAAGTTTGTGAAGGCTAGGGAAGGTGCCATCTTCATGGCTTTTTTGGACCTCTCCTGTGCCTTTGGCACTGTTAATTGTGCAAATTATGGGACTTGTTAGGGTCCATGGGGTTAAAAAAGCCCTCATTGGGATACCTTTGTGAAGGTTCGCTACTTCCAAGATGGAGACTGTACCTCACTCATTAAATCTTTTTGGATGGGACGGCAAGGCTGTATTTTAGCCCCTTTTTTATTTTAAATGGTTTGGATTACTATTTAACAACTTCTGGTAAGGATATTCGCCAAATTAGGAAGCAACCAATCCCAGTCCTCATATATGCAGACTCTTCTGTTCTTATTGCAAGAAAAGCAAATGGGCTACAGGTTTTGTCGGATGATTTTTGCCTCCTCTGTAGGGCCTAAAGGTAAATATGTCCAAGTCTTACACCGTGATTGGTGTCAGTTGATCTTATACTGTGATTTGTACTAGAAGTTGTTACTGTGAGAGGTGATGAGAGATGTTAATGTAAGAGTAAATTAACATTTCATGATAAGTGTGCAGAGCTAAACAAGACTATAGAGAACCAGGTAATTACCTTTTTTAAGCGGAACCCCCTAACAGACCACCATCCAAGTTTTAGGGAGCAGTCCACAAAATTGTCACTTTGCCAAGACAAAGAATACTTGCATCTAGAAGAATGAGTCTGTCCTTGGCACTCTCGCTCAACTCACCAGAGAAAGTCTACACTCACCCAAAGATGTCACTGGATATATTTCCTTCCAAGAATGTTAATGGTCCTCTATGATTAGAGACATTATTGAAACAGGACATGTTCCATTTTCAATGGATTTGAATTATATTTTTAAGAACTGTGCTCAGGAGTGTTGTAATTACATGAATTAATTTAATATTTTAGTAAAAAGAAAGTGAAAAAGATCCAGTGCTTAATTTGAGCAGGTGCTTTCCGGTGCTCAGCACCGGCACCTAATCCTCAGCACCGGTGCTTATAGCACCAGCTAAGGACACATTTAGAAGGCCCGTGATTTTCGTCAAAATCACAGTATGTTGAGCCACGCCAAGACTAGAACCCATTCCCCCAGCTCCGAAATCGGTACCTAGCCGTTAGGCCAAATCCTCCCCAGAATAATAAGTACCAGGGCTCTAGTCAGGAGGCAGTTTGCACCAGCACATTTCTCCTGTTAGTGCTGCCTCCAGAGGAGAGCCCCTTCAAAAAAAGGGGGGAACCCAAATTGATAACCCTCCGGCATCTAGGTACATGAACAATAGAAAAGAAAAATAATGAACTAATGATGTAACCTCTATTTTGGTGACGAGATAGATAAATTATCTCCTCCCTTGAGTTATATATTTCCTCAAAATAAAACTTTGTTTTTGGTATTTTTTGTGATCGTCAACGGCAAATCCAACCAAGGAGTCAATATATTTTGACCATTTGGGTTAAGTAAGTCTAAGTATATTTATTTTATACTTCAGCTCCAGTATATAAAGATCTATCTTTTAGATATATATACAAAAACATTTACAATATTTACAGTACTAGTTTACATGGACAAAGAAAAAGTGAACATATACATATCAAAAAATGAATGAGCATATACATATCAAAAAAGCCCTATCATTCAATTAGGATGCCTTTGAAATTAATTTACTAAAGCATTCCTTTCTAACAAAGATCACTCCTAAAGAGACACTATGAGATCTTCTAATTATAATCTCCACATTCTTTATAGTACTCTTGAATGTCTACTCGAAACAATAAACAATCCAATGAGTGTCTTCAAAATCGCTGTCGAAGCGTTTCAGCCATGAAAATCTTTAGGCCTCATCAGGACTAGGGCACATGTACATATACTTTCATCAAGTTCAACCTATAGGAACAAATTAAATATTCCTTTATATCAATTCGTAATAAGTTCTTATTTTCACATATGTCATTATATACACTATATACACATAGGAACAAAAGGAACATGTCATATGACCATGAAATTACATTCAATTCAAAGCACTGAAGTGGCGGGCTAAAACCAAAAATATTAAACTAAATTCGACTGAAAACACACACCTCATTGTGAATAAACACCACTGTGTCCAAATTCTACTTTATCTTAAAGGTGATGTAAATAAAGAAAATATTGAAACGGTTCCCCTGCAGATAAATCTAAAGCCTTTCCAACCAAAATGTAGTATCAGGGCCCAAAATATATATTACCTCTTTTCAACTTATTTTTTCACAAAGATACTGGAGGAGTTTAATTTCTTCGTTCCCTCTCACTTAACCCAAATGGTCAAAATATATTGACTCCTTGGTTGGATTTGCCGTTGACGATCACAAAAAATACCAAAAACAAAGTTTTATTTTGAGGAAATATATATGGGGACGCACTTCTACAGCTACAGCAACGCTTACCAGGCACCTCGGATCTGCCGTGAGGGGAACGGCTTTGTTTCTTGCAATATCCTCCCGTTGACGCACTCAGCAGCGCCGTGAGGGGAACGGCTCCACCGGACCACATTACCCACCACTCCCCGGAACCGGCGCAGTGCGTGACGTCATCCGGGCGGCCCGGACCATCTTTAAAGCCGCCGGGTGCCTCCGCAGCGCGGGACGCGCTTCTACAGCTACAGCAACGCTTACCAGGCACCTCGGATCTGCCGTGAGGGGAACGGCTTTGTTTCTTGCAATATCCTCCCGCTGACGCACTCAGCAACGCCGTGAGGGGAACGGCTCCACCGGACCACATTACCCACCACTCCCCGGAACCGGCGCAGTGCGTGACGTCAGCCGGGCGGCCCGGACCATCTTTAAAGCCGCCGGGTGCCTCCGCAGCGCGGGACGCGCTTCTACAGCTACAGCAACGCTTACCAGGCACCTCGGATCTGCCGTGAGGGGAACGGCTTTGTTTCTTGCAATATCCTCCCGCTGACGCACTCAGCAACGCCGTGAGGGGAACGGCTCCACCGGACCACATTACTCACCACTCCCCGGAACCGGCGTAGTGCGTGACGTCACCCGGGCGGCCCGGACAATCTTTAAAGCCGCCGGGTGCCTCCGCAGCGCGCGGGCAGCACCCGGGCCAAGGGCGGGCCCGTCCTTGCCCGTCACTGACCGGAGCTGACGGGGCGGGGCAACCCCCCTTAAATCCGCAATTCCATCATCGTTCATCCCAAGGTACTGTGGTCTTTGCTTTCTAACGGGCTGATTGCACTATTTTGTTTATTAACCTAGTCTTCCCTATCGACAATTTGTTGACTACTGCGGTGTCTGGCCTTCCTCTGCTAACTGCCCTCCTGACTCTCGCTATGCCACTTAAAGATCGTAATAGTAGAGTGGCCAATGAACATTTCTCGGGAACGATGGACCAATTTGTCACCAAGGTCAATTGTGTTATTGATAAAGAAATTATGCTTTTGGAACGTCGCGTCTCGCAGGACCTCGCAGCGGCTAGGAGGTCTTCCATGGGCTTTCTTGCCAATGCCCGCTCTCCTGTCCAGCATAATTCTGACCTTGTTTCCACTACCCGATCCGATGTGGATTCCATCACCCAGGGCTTGCCACCTAGTGAATCAGTTGCTACTGTCTCCATGGAGGAGCAGTCCTTGCCCCTTGACTCTTTGTTAGCTTCTCCTCGACTGTTACCGTCTCCTACCAGTATTGTTCCAGAGCCCGGTATTAGGCAGCTGCGCGCATGAAATCCTGGGGCAATTTCTAAAATCAAACCTGGGTGTACATCCTCCAAGGGTGGGAAGGGCAAGATTACAAAAAAACAAAACAAAAAACAATAAACCATCATGGCCCATTGAAAAAGACTTTATTCGTTTCTGACCCGCCTTTACAGTTGGCTTCGTCGGACAAGACTATTCTTCAACCACACTCCTCACTTATTATACCATCGTGTCAGGATGTTATGGGGGGGGCAAGCGAAGCAGATAAGAGAGGGACCCCAGGTTTATTAAATACACATGAAATTGTTGATGCTATCAGGCTTTTGCTTCATCCTGTGGAGAATAGAATACTTAAAATCGAACAGCAGCTCTCCAGGATTGAATGCAGCCTTGGGGCCCTGTCCAATATTCAAAATAATAGTCTGAGATCAGGGGTACCGAACGTCCCGGTTAATACTAGAGCAGGTAAAGACATGGTGGCCCCCCAAATTCATCCACTAGTCTCCGCACAATGTCAATTAGCACTTGCAACCAAAGAGTCTACTTCGGTCATTGCCCATAGGAATTCTAGACACCCTAGCCCTATCCAGCTAAAAGAGGTTGCTAGGACTCCAAAACTAATGTCTCCAGGCAGGGCAAAAATCCCCAACCTACCACCCGAAACTGCCCCATATGTCGTTATTTTGGCAGGGGTTCCAGAACAGGGCGAAAATGAATCCGAGTCTCCCATAACTCTCAGGAATAGGGTGATACACTGGCTTAACAAAAATAGACCTTTGCCAATGTACAAAAGTAGTAGAATACTTACGGTAAGAAGGGTCCCATGGGTGGGCCATTTGGCAAAGAATATAAAGGGGGACTGCATCCTAATTAATTTTAACGATCCCCAAATCGTTGACCATATTTGTAACTGGAGATACCCTAGTAAAGGATCACTCATTAAAGCTTTACCTCTGGCTTATTTTTACCCCCCTGGTCACTTCACGGAAGTCTGGACACATGTCCATCGGAACAGGAGAGGCATCTCACAGATGAGTAGGCCTTCATGTCCACCGATGTTAGATCCTGTCCCCACGGAAAATCGGTATGGCTGTTTAGAGGCTGTTGACTGACTACAGGGTAATGGAGACATCTCATCTACTCTCCTGACTCCCCTAGGTTCCTCTATACTAGGCCCCACCATCCCATCAGCACACCTAGGTACGGACCCATCTACTCCAACGGATTTATCGAGGAGGCCCATCCTCAGTCATGAAGACTACCTGCCAAGTACCCCTATCCTTCAGGAAAAACCCCTTGGATATATCAAGTTTCTTTCCTGGAATGTGGCAGGCTTACGCAATAAGCTCACTCTTCCAGATTGGAGTGAACTAATTGAGGAACATGACATATGCATGTTTCAGGAAACCTGGAGTGTAGAGCCACTGTATAAGATAGGGTACTGTTGCTTTTTTGAGCCAGCAATTACAATCGGGCGTGGCCGTCCCTCTGGCGGACTCACGGTTTGGGTTAGGGCACACCTCAATCTCAGGATCATACATAATAGTTGTTCCACGCCAGACATAATGAGACTCTCCATTAAGGGCCCAAAGAATGGCCATTCTTGGGAAGTTTTCAATGTCTATGTTCGTGGAACACCTGGGGGTGCCAAGTCTCCCACCATTACATCTCTTTCAGGTATGCTTTCTACCTGCCCTCCTGATTCTCTCCTACTAGTGTCTGGCGATCTCAATTGCTCTTTTGAACCACTTGCTATAGATGATATCCTGGGAACTCACGACGAGGACACTAGATGGGGCATTCCTTTATTATCTCTTAACCCCGTAAAGAGATGGTCCCCGGTCGTGATCCAATTAAACGCACTAGCCTTAGAATTTGGTCTAAGAGCTGCGAACGGGCGCACAGCCTCCGACCTGGGGGGTGCTAACACCTTCAACAGGGTCGCCTGTCAAAGCAGAATCGATTACATTCTGATTGACAGGAGAGGCTGGAAATTTGTTGCTGACATGATAATAACCCCCTCAACCAGCAGCGACCATAACCCGTTATCACTTAGCATGAGAGAGTTCTGCCATAGCCATGATCAAACTTCTTCACATGGATCGCAGATGCTCACCAAGATACTCCACCCCTCTAACTGCAATAGATTCCTCAGGTGGTCTAAATTTGTCCTGTCTAATACAAAATTTGCTGCCCTGGGAAAAATCCTTGTTGATTATACTGCCAGGCTCTCCATGGCATCGAGTGATATGCCTGGCTACACCAAAACCTTCGAGGAGACCATGGCCTCGATTGGTACCTTGTTTCTTGACCATAGGAAAAAAACACCACCAAAATTTAAGTCCGAAAACAAATGGTTTAACAAGGACTGCAGATTAAAAAAAACTACCCTGATCCTTGCAATTAAATCTAATAATCCAGGTGCGGTCAGGGAAGCCAGGCAGTTTTATAGACGGGCACTTGTCACTGCAAGGAAAGATTGGAATGAGCAGCGTTGGGATGCTTTAAAATCCGCAAGCCACTCTAAAAACGGCGAGCTCTTCTGGTCCATTTTGAGAAAATCTTCTATGTATGACCAGGACAAAATCCCCAACCACATTACGGACAGGGAATGGTTCGACCACTTTAGGAACCTTTATGTAGGGGTGGGGCTTTAGGAGGATCATGGTACCTATTTGAGGTCCATAGTCACTCCCACTGAACAATTCTTATTCAACAAGATCGAGAAGAAAGAGGTAGAGACTGCCATCAATAAATCGTTTCTGGAAAGGCCCCCGGGACCAGATGGCATCCCGGGTGACCTTTATAAAGCGAATGTTGACGGATGGGCAACGTATTTTGCAATCTTCATTAATAATCTCCTGGATGGCTCCCCGGTCCCTGATTCTTGGAGGGGAGCAGAAGTAATTCCCATTTTTAAAAAGGGCTCAAGGGGTGACCCAGCGAACTATCGCCCAATTAGTCTAATAGACGCTGGTCAGAAATTGGTCGGCAGGGTCCTCCTGGAGAGAATCCACTCCTGGGTAGACGAAAAAGGCATCATGACAAAGTTCCAGGCAGGCTTTAGGGCCTGCATTAGCACAATCGACCAAGCATTTAGGCTGGTGCTACTCTACTGGAAGGTGGTCATTATTGGCAAGGGCGCCTTATACTTGGCGTTCATTGACCTCTAGACCGCCTTTGACCTGGTTCCTCGTGATCGCCTGTGGTTGATTTTGGAGGAGCTGGGGATCCCCCCTTACATCCTGAATCTTCTCATCCGGATGCATACTAACAACTTTGCCTGCATCAGATGGGGAACTCAGGATCAAAAAAACGATAAAATCCCGGTTAACAGAGGGGTTCGCCAAGGTTGTGTGTTGGCACCTACGCTCTTCACCCTTTTTGTGAATGGTGTAGTATCTTACTTGCTCGAAATTGAAGCTGACGTCCCCACATTGGCGGGTGACAAAGTCCCTGCCCTTCTTTTTGCGGACGACACTCTTCTAATTTCAAAAACACCAGCAGGACTACAGAAGCTTCTAGATCGCTTCTTTTTGTTCTGTGAGCTGAGAGGCCTGGTCATCAACACCTCCAAAACTAAACTCCTTTACTTCAACCCTACTAGATCCTTCCGGTCCACCCTGACCCTAGATGGAAAACCACTTGAGCGTGTCAAGGAGTTTGACTATTTGGGGATCAGAGTCACTGATAGGCTCAAGTGGCAGTCCCATATTGACAAAATGACACTTAACTATAGACGGGCAATAGGTAGCCTGGGAAAGGAATTTCGTGCCTCCATTACTAAACCTATCGCACCAGCTTTGGATATCTATGCTGCAAAGGCGGTAGGCAGCGCCCTTTATGGCACAGAATTATGGGGCTTCTGCTGCGTAGATACCCTAGTAACCAACGAAAACAAGTTTTTTAGAGACCTTCTATCACTCCCGAGGGGCACCCCGACTAGTCCTCTATTGAGCGACCTTGGTAGGCGCTCTATTAGAGACCTAGTCACCCTTCGTCCTTTGTTACACTGGGCGCGGCTGTGGCGTACCCCCGAGCTCTCTAATTATGCTGATGGCCTCAGGGAGGTCATGAATTTACATGGAGCTCACAAGATCGAGTGGTTGACAAACATTAAAAAGCTCTTGGTTGCAACAGGTCTCGCATTTGACCAGGTTCTGGGGACACCGATGTCGAAGAATGCAATCAAAAGAGCATATTGGGCATGGGTTGATGCCCGGACCCATAGTGACCCCAACCATGGTAGGCTCACAGAGGCATTTCACCAACACAAGCTTGTCCCTTTTTTAGAACCATATCTGGACTTTATTTCCAAGCCCAGAGACAGAACGCTTTTCATCCAGTTCAGATTCGGGACTCTTCCCCGCCGCGAAAGCATCAGTAAGTGGAATCCCCCGCATAAGACCCTCCCTGATTGCCCCACCTGCTCAGGTGTTGCTGAAAATATTTCCCACTTTCTTTTTGTTTGCCCAGCTTATGCGTCCCCAAGAATGAAATGGCTCAGGCCCGTTTGCCTGCAGCTTGGGACAAGGGACAGTTTTACTGCCCTGAGAATCCTTAAATCAACAACAAATACTACTATAATTTGCGGGGCGGCCAAATTTTTAGGATGGGCATGGCTGATCAGGCAGAGGCTGATTTGCTCCAGTTAATCTTTTTTTTTTACATCAAAGCTGCCAAGTTTAATTCTTTTTTAATTATTTATTGTGTATTATGCATTCAGATCCTTTTTACGACATGTTTTTAAATGTATCGTTTCTATGTAATTGTGTTTTTATAGTATTGTGCTTTTATGACATCACATGTAGAAATAAAGCTTGATTGATTGGAAATATATAACTCAAGGGAGGAGATAATTTATCTATCTTGTCACCAAAATAGAGGTTACATCATTAGTCCCGAGGGATTATTTTCCTTTTCTATTGTCCAGAGGAGAGCCCCGGTACTTTTTATTTTAAAAATTAACCACTGAAAAGATCAATTAAATATTTCGCTATTAGGCTCATGTGGAGTCAGAAATCGGAAGTTGCATATTAATGTCTACCATTTTAATTGCCTATTGCAATAGTTGCATATTAATGGGGGAAATGTAATGATCAGCAAAAGAATGTAAGATGAACAAGGTCTTTAGGAAGCAAGAGGTCCAATATGTCCACATTTTCATCCCTAAGTACTGTGACATTTTTGCTCAAACTATCAAATGTAAAATGTTGAGTAGATTTACCATTGGCAATTTTTAGGTATGTATTTATTTTGCTGACATTTTTGTTTGCATCAAACAAATTTGATATGCATTCCCAACCCAGAGATACCACCTACACTCGGAAAAGTAAAATAATGTGGGATCATGGAGCTTCAAGATATTGAGTTATATCTATCTTGAATCTATGAATCGTTATCATTAGTGACCCTTTATTTATAGTTGATGATCTAGAAAAGGAGAAGCATGCCATGTACTACAATTGACCAACACTGCTTCCATGATAATAGAGAAGTATCAATGGAAATTTTGAAGACAATGGACCATATGTACAAAACATTTTTAAGGTCGCAAATGGGCCGAATCCGCCACTTTGCAACCTCAAAAGCATTTTTTAATGTACAAATGCCAAATTGTGACTCAGTATCTTGTTTCCGAATCACAATTTGATTTAGTAAGTCAGTATTTAGAAAGGGTGTGTTTGGGTGTCCTTCCCAACTCAAGAATCACAGTGGTAATTATTAATGTTTCGCGACCATATTAAGGTCTCAAATCATTAATTATTTACCAACTAGGTAGTTGTAAGAAATTGGGTTGCTGGTTGACTGGGGTGTGAGCACTGAACGAGCAGTCACCACAATCCTTGTCGGGATAAGGCACAACCCAACCCTGAATTAACCTGTGCTCATTCCCCTGGTAGCTTGGCACAGGGCAGTCAGATCAAACTTAGAAGCAATATATAAAGTATTTGTGTAACACTTCAAATAGTAATAAGTGAAAATACCACACAAAGGTTCCCACTAAAACTTAGAAAAAAGAACTTTCTTTGATAAATAAAACAAGACCAAAACAACAAAAAGCTCATCAGTAGAACCGGAAATTTTAAAGATTTTAGTGAAAATAGTGCGAAAAAAAAGTATAAAGCGCCATCTGTGGATATCTGGTTGTGCTGAACTGGGACAAAGTCACAAGTTCAGGCCAACAGTGATGGAGCATAGGCCTGCTACAGGGAACCAGTTTGGGAGGATCCACATTGAAGATTCATCTCGCAGCCGAAGTGATGTGTTGGTTCCGAGATGCGGCGAGACTGCAATGCAAGGGACTCTGTCCTTGTAGAGGATCCTGTCTACTGGGCTTGCGATGCAAAGTCAGGGATGCAGCGTTCAGTTGGCGCGATTCATCAGTCCTGA
This sequence comes from Triturus cristatus, assembly GCF_964204655.1. Taxonomy (NCBI): domain Eukaryota; kingdom Metazoa; phylum Chordata; class Amphibia; order Caudata; family Salamandridae; genus Triturus; species Triturus cristatus. Next base: position 1,543,023,527 of record NC_140590.1, on the reverse strand, counting down.
GGACCTGCGAGGCTGCGGTGCAGAGTCCAGCAACATCTCTGAGGCTGCCCCTGACAAGGGATGCAAGGGCCTGTGCAGAGGATGCGTTGCATGATGGTGCTTTCGATGGGATGCGATGTAGGTCTTTGCAAATGATCCAACCCATGCAGCAGCACAATTGTTTGGTTCCGCTCAGGTTTGCAACACAGCAGAGGAGATATGTTGGTTCCACTGGATCCACAGAGGCTGGCACAGCACCTTATGCCCACTTCCAAGGGTCTAGGATTGGTGTGGCACAACTTGGCAGGGTAGACTCCCTGAGGCTTAAGATCAGGAGGCCAGCCAACTAGCCCTTGGAGTTCTGGGTTCCAGAGGTAAGGCCCAGTTCTTCTTACCCAGGCAAGAGGGTAACAGGCAGAAGGTCAGTACAGCAGCCCAGCAGTCCTTCAGAGCAGCAGTCCAGCAGAGTGACAGTCCTTTCAGCACCACAGAAGTCCTTCTTCCTAGCAGAGTATCCATCCAAAGGGCCAAAAGTGTACTGAAGAGTTGGTGTCTGAGGGCTAGTATTTATACCCAGTTATGCTTTTGAAGTGGGGAGAAGCTTCCAGAGTAAGGTCTTTGAAGTGCACAAGTGCCCTGCCTACCTGGTCAACCTCCAGATGAACTACAGGGGCTATGCAGCTCTTTGTGTGGAGACAGGATACAGCCTATTCAAATGTAAGTGGGGCTGGACCCAGCTCCTCCCTACCATATGCCAGTGATGGCCCATTAAGTCACACATAAGGTCCCCATTGTGTGTGGCTGTACAGGAGGAATACACAAAGCCTAACTGTCAACTACACCCAGTCATGTGACCCAGAAAAAGACTGCAGGCACCAAATGGCCAAAGCAGGACCATGCCAAGTTTCTAAAAGTGGCATTTTCAAAATTGCAATCTAAAATCCGACTTCACCATGAGTTAGGACAAAACATGTCCTACCTTTTAAATACATTACAGGCTGCCCAGGGTCGACCCTAGGGGAAGGTTTGGGCCTAGCAAAAGGTTTACTTGCCAGGTTGCAATGGCAGGCCTGAGGCATTATTAAATGCTACTTAAATGGGTGGCAAAATCAGTGCTGCATGCCTACTAGTAGCATTTATTTTACAGGCCCTGAGCACAGGTGCTAGGGACTTACAAGTAAATTAAATATGCTAATTGGGAATAAGCCAATCTAACGTTGTAAGAAGAGAACACAAGCACTTTAGCACTGGTTAGCAGAGGTAAAGTGTTACAGAGTCCTAATGCCAGCAAAAACAAAGTACTCAAAAACAGGAGGTCTGAATAAAAAAGTTTGGGGATGACCCTGCAGAAAGGGCCAAGTCCAAAAGTAGTGATAAGCATTTGTAAATGGGATAGGGGTACCCAAGGACCCCTTCTATTTTAAGAATGTAAACAAAAATATTATTTAAGAGTAGTTAGTGTGGTCCCACGGACAACTACCTACTCTTAAAAAATGAAACTTAAAAATTTCATTTTCCGTTTTTTAAAAGCATCCTACTTTCCTTTAAAGAAAACGGGCTACTTATAACACAAAAAGATTGCTTTATCAAAAAGCAATCAAAGGCATGGTGGTCTGCTGACCCCAGCAGGCCATCGTCCCTCTAATGGATATCATTCCTAATGGTTTGAAAACTACAACCTAACTCATAAATATTCATGAGGTAGGCGGATTCACTACTCACTAGGAATGGCTATTTAACAGATCAAGTTTCCTTACATTAGGAATTGTGATTCAGTATAAATCACAATCTGGAAATCACAATTATTGTTTTTGTACATGTGGGCCAGTATTCTTTGTGGTTATTTCAAAAAATTTTTATTCTTAATTGCACTTCTATACATAGGCCTAAGTAAAGTATGTGGATGTGAGACAAAGAATAAGAAACTTTTAGCAAATTCACTTCTTTTTAAAACGTTTGCCTATGTTGTTCGCAATCAGCAGGTATACAGGCAAAGAATGGGTTTGTAAACTTGAAAATCTACTATGAAAGAGAATCAATATTATCAAATACGTCACAACATCCACAGATTTGTAACCATTAATATTTTCTTTCCACAGTACCTCCCATGCAAAAGCCAAGGGTGATGGAGCAGAGCAGGCAGCGGTAGCAGCTAACAATGAGTCAAGTATTGCCAGGACTATGGCAAGAGAGCTGTCTCCAGACTTTCACCAACCAGGTACCTGACTTTGAATAAAACATTTTGATGTGCGTATCTTCAATTGAATGATTACTTTTTTTAATATACATGCATGAAAGAGATTTTCTGCAACATTTGTTAAAAGATTAGCAAAATTGAACAAAATGTAATTGAGAGAATGTCACAAATACCTTTTAGCATAACCATTTTCCGTGTCTTGATACAGTAATGCAATGTAATGATGAATATGTTGCAATGCTTTTTCACCAATGAATGCAAAGAATTTCAAGCCATGCTTCTAACAAAAACATTATGGCATTTGAAACTAGAGAGGATCAACATTATTTTAACTATCTAAACTGCATGCCACTTTCCATTTTCTCCCATTTCCTTCTTCACTCTTAACATATTCCATTCTTCCTGTTCTACACTCACCCCATTCGGCACTCACCCTCATTCTTGATACTTCTCTTTCGTCCACTTGCCCCTTTCAGCACTCTACTGTTTATACATTATTGCCCTTTATTTAGTCTTGCTCTTCCGCCGCTCACTCACTTTCACGTTCCTCTACTTTATAAAATGTTCACCTTTTCCTACATCTCACTTTCTCCATTCCAATTGTTGACCATGTTATAATTTATCCACTCTTGCGCTTTCTCCACTCTCCTACATGTTTCTGTTATCCCTATTCTCTACCCCTTAATCTCTTCTCTCTAATAATGATTCTTCAGAATTCTGCTCTATTCCCAATTCTCTCCCTTTCCTAACACTTTCCCTTTGCACTCTTTCCTACTCAACTCATCCATATACCCATACTTGCCCTTTCCCTGGAGTATAAAATACATTTGCCCCTGTAATTCTTTTGAATTATTTAATTTGTTGTGTATGTTTATTAATCCCTGGGGAAGGAGGAAGAGGAGCTAGTAGCCCTACATGTATTTATTGGTATTCCAGGGACACTGGTATGCAAGCTTTCAAAGCAGCATCTCTGCCCTTGTGGAGTAATTGTATGCATCAGTTTCCTCAGCAGGACTGTAACTGTACAGGTCACTTAGTGTAAGTAAAGAAATTAAGGTCTTGTGGTGTGGTGCTTGGATGCGTATGGTGAGGGCAGGAATTGTGCTGAACTGGTCGAACTCAATCTCCTTCCTCTTCCCTTTGATCTTTGCCCTAGGAGGATGAGCCATTTGAGTAGATTCAGGTTCAGTGCCTGCCCCAGACCAGCTTGTTTAGTCAGAGGGTGCCTTCTATTTTCCTTCCCAGTTTCTTCGCTTACAGTAGGACGTTTGAACTGTGAGAATTCTGTTCCTGTTTGGAAGCTCATACAAAAAGTCCAAGTCCAGACTCTACTTATCTTCAGTTCAGTGATCCAAAGTTAGAAGTATCCCTGGTTTGTAATGTTACCTCTGCAGGGAATGAACTGACTTCACATTTATCTTACCCTATTGAATTCTTGAATGAAAAGTCAAAAACTCATAGGGATTAAGAAGAGAATTACATTATTTTCAGGACACTATATTTGTATATACCAAATTTATCAATCCATTCGGTCAGTGAATTCTGACTTGAATTTCATATCTAACCTGACCCACCTCTGAACACACATCAAAGTGAGCTCCAGGACATCTAGGCCCATAGGCCAGCTTGCTGCCTGCACCACACATTCGATTCCGATTTGGAATGAGCATTGGTACCCTATAAGTAGGATAGAAGCCTGTTTTGAATAACTTGATCTGTGAAAAACCTTGAAAAGCCGTATTTTGCATATCTCAAGGCCCTGTGTGAGTTAGCTCACAGAGATATGCATGATGGATTGATTCGTTTGTTGATTGAACACACAATTGATGGCAGTGGAATATGGATTCTGCTCTTGACCAAGGAAAGAGTACATACATCCAACAAATTAACGCGAATGGAACTCAATAATGACACTATGCCACCATAGTGGTTTACAAATAAATGGGCAAGAAACCTCCTCATATAATACATATACAATAACCCCCCAGAGTACTCCAGTCTTTATGAGGTCTGAAAAATGGAAGCAGGTCCATTTATTGTAGATCATTCAACGGTCCAACTTTGTTTGCACATTAGAAGAAAGCTGACATGTTTCGTCATTAAACAACTTTTACAAGGCTGAATACTAAGTAACTGTAGGAAACAGGTCCACAAGGGTCCAATAAGTAAGGTCGACAACCTGCCAGTACAACTGCGTTGGTGTATGATTGTTGAATATAGCCAGGGACCTTGATAAACCTATGTTTGTCTAAAAACATAGTTAGTACAACTATGTTGGAGCTCAAATGTTGACTACTGCGAGGGACCTTGATAAGTCCGTACTAATCTCACACGTGTAGGGTTTGTATGCTGAACATGTGTGTTCCGAGGCGAGTCTCAGAACACACATGTTTGGCTACGCTTTGAAGACACAAACACGCTTATCAAGTCCCTTTCCCACTGATGTATAAGCCCAGGTGATGGGGTCCCCACGGTCGAAATTAGCCTTGGGGGGGGGGGCTGTGTGGTCTCCCTCCACTTTTTCAATATTCGCCGAGTCCCAGAGGGTGTGTTCCCTGGGGCCAAAATCAGCCTGGGGATGCCACATGTGACCCATCTCCCCTATATTAATATACAAAATTCTCCCCGGGACCTGATCCACCAATGGGGGGAGGAAAAAAAACAAAAGCGGTAGACCAGGCTTTTTTTTTTATATTGCCACAGGTCCTCTGTGCATTTGTCCACCACCACCAGGTCTAGGGGGTCAGGGTATTCCTACCCTGCTCCCTTGTGTTAATTTTTGCATCTTTCTTTGGCCGAGTCCCAAGATGGCTGCCACCACTTCCTGGATGAAGTGGTGGCAGCCAATCACGCCATTGCTGATGGCATGTAATTTCACTGATCCACCGTGGTGGATACAAAGTGGCTCCATGTCTCTAGATCTACATAAATCAGTTTTTTAAATAACTTTAAAACTACTCAACAGATTTATACCAAATTACAAAAAACACTCTTTCTAGATCAATATCTAGCTTTTGGTCAAATTTGATGTAATTCAGTTCAGCGTTTTTCAGCCTCCGCTTGACTTATCACCCCTAAACTTTCCAGACAGCAGCTGCAGTGAGAGGCAAACTAATTTAGAAACATTTGTGATGATTCGTCAATCGGCATCAATGTTGTTAATTATATATATATATATATATATATATACATACAAGCATAGATCGATGATCAATGGACAATGACATATGTAAAATCACAACTTCATCTCTATACCCTGGGAAGCATAGTTTGTCATGTCCGAGTATACTGATGTGTTCACAGTTGTGTTGTGAATATAGTTGTCATGTGGGAAAGAGCCAGCTCTAGACTTACCTTCTGAAGCTAAGCTGGTTGTCTTTGGGTAGCGAATTCCATAGTTTGACAGCTTGAGCAGCGAATTATGTTCTACCCATGACTAAATACACTCATTGCATTGCAAAATGAATACACAGAATGCTAAAATTTGAACTCTCACAGTCATACAAATAAGTTTGACAAAAACTTGCAGGAAAAGAAAAAGTACAAACTATTTGCTATGGGAAAACCAAAGCAATCCAGGTGGTGCAGATGCACAGCCAAGCACTGAGCATTAAATCTAGCTGCACTATTCCCTGCAGTGTGTGGCAGACTTCTTCCACTCCATAATATTGTATTGTAATTGTAATTGCATTTATGAAGGCTAAGTCTCAGGTAAATACTTGATTTTGCTCTCTGCCTTCTTGGTGATTTAGCACCTATTCATCCTATTAAGTATTTTATGCACTTGAAGCTTGCTGCTTTGCCACATCCATCCATACAAACATATAGTCTTAAACCTATTTAACATTGGTTGCAGTGTCCATTACTCATTATAAACTTTCATGTCCATCACTGCATCATTTATATTTTTAAATCACAAATTTTAAGCATTTATGTTCATCACTGTATCACTTTAATTCTTTAATTTGCAGTTACATTACTACATTAATGCTTACATTTATTTAATAGCTTTTTTATTGCTGTATTGCATTACAGTAATTTATAGCTGATTCCACATGTTGTATATAAGGAAGACAGAGTGAAATAGATTGAGAGATAGAGGTAGAAGGGATAACCGTGGGGCATTGAAGGGGAAAGTATAGGGGTAAGCAGAATGGAAAAAACGCATGGAGGGACACAAATCGGGAAGGTGAAGTCAGAAAACAAAGGAATTAATAGAAGATGACCAAGAGAGAAAAATATATTAGAGGATGGCTCTAACTAATGCTAGATGGAAAGCAAAATGGAGAAAAGTATCCTGATAAAAAAATTATTTTGGTATGTATCCAAAATTAGGGAAAATCTTCTCTTAAAAAATTGTGGACCTTTTAAAAAGAAAAGACAGAACGAAGAGACGTGAGATAAGAAAGTAGCAGAAAGGAAACAGGGAAGGAGAAAATGTCAGAAGTCGAGATGGTAATTATGCAATTGCAACACACTGTAAATAGATACATACAATCATAAATTGAGATAACTCATTTTGTTCTCAGAAGCTAAAAAGGGACCAAGACCAGCTGTTGCATCCTCAAAACACATCTCAACTAAAGGAGTTATCAAATTTTACAAATAAGGGTTTTAATATCTGCCGTCACAAAGATAAAAACATAACACAGTCCATCAAGATATAAGTGCATGGGCATTCACAATTGAAAATGCATAAACCTTTCTCTTCATTGACCATTATCTGTCCCACTATGCCAGGAATGCAGAAAAAAGGATTTATACAAAGCCAAAATTTTAGTACCTTGAATCTTAGTCATTGGCATCCGGTCTATGTACAGAAAATATCATCAACCTTCCTCCCCCTCATTAATTGAATGTAAGGGCATTAGAAGTATTTTTTCCCCTAGACACCATTGGTGCTTTCTATCAGAGACCATCTCAATGACTGCTTAAAATGGAGGGGATCTCATTGCTGTAGCCCACTTATATTGACATGCAGAACTTTATATAGGTTTGTTTGTCATGCAACTGAGCTGGCCCATGTTCTTTCACTCTTTTATAACTCTTTCCAAAATAATAGGGAGATTTTGAGTTGATCTCCAAAAGACAATCATTGCATCAATCTTATCAAGCGTAGGTCTGCCGTGTCAGACCATGATATTAGGGAAAATTCACACTTAACTGCCTAGATCATTGTATTGGACTGAATATCTAATAGTCGTTTCAAGGTGTCGGTCTCACCAGTTTCTCAGGAGATTCTGTGGTCCCAGGAAAGTCATTCTTCACCATACAGTGCTAATAAAGCTTATTACTTTTAAAAGCTGATAAGAGGGGCATCTTCAATAGTCCATGTACTCACAAGTAAACTTTGCTATGCCACCAGAGGTCACCACAGGCACCAACTTGCATGTTGTAAATGCTCTGCCCAGTTGAAAGAACTGGAGAAAGTTAAGCACTGATATTTCTATGAGTCTTCTCTCTCCACACCATTTCCTGAGAACCACCCTGAGAATTTCCAATACTCTTTAAAGTATGTTGACTACATCTGGAAGATCAACAACAACTAGAAGCCTTTGGTAACCTCTGCCCTCAAAACTCTGTTGTTTGTCGGTTTTGTCCTGCAGATAGATTGGAATTCAGATTGGCATACCTGAGATATTGCACAGGGCAGTGTGGTCGTGAAAGGGCCACTGCCCCTTCTTAGATACTACCTAGAGGAAAGAGAGGGGGAAAGAAAGTGCACTGGTAGTGGTTGTGGTTTTGGGTCATCATAGTTCAGGCGTGACTTTAGTAGATTGGTAGGATTTGGTAACTTTCCACTGAAGTTGTGCAGGAGCTCTAGTGAGGAAGGTTTCGACAGTGTTTAATCAGTAATAAGTATTAGGGAAGAAATTTGATAAGGAAGTAAGGTAAACGCGTGTTACTTTAATAAATCTGAATGTTAATCACATCCTCAATGGGGTGAGACAATATGCTATGAGATTATAAAGACACTGGGAGGTGTTGAGGAGTTTGAGAAGTTAATGTTGTGACATATGAGAAATATATTGTTGACAAAGAGGTGGTTGATAGTGTCAAATTTACAAATGAAGGGAAACACTTGAAAACATGGTAAAGTTACCTGCTCACCATAAATCATTCATTTGCAGTATGGAAATCTTGATAATAAACACCTTCCACAATGGGGGAACATTTAGTGTAGTTTAGACTCATTTGTATGGCGCAACGAATCATCCCCAAGGGGATCTTTAGAATAGCCAAGTCTTGAGCAGTTTTTTGAATTGAGAAAGATTGGAACAGGCACGGATTTGGAATGAGAGCATATTACAGTGGCTAGGGGCCAGATGAGAAAACGCACGGCCACCCATTTTGGCCTTCCTTATTCTCCACGTACAAAGCAGATTGCGGTTGCTGGATCTCAGCTGTCGTACGGGTTTATAACGTTCAATTTTCTTCATCAGATAGGTAGGACCAGTCCCCTGGAGAGACTTAAAAACCAAACCTAGCAGCTTAAAAATCGCTCGTTTCCTGATAGGAAGCCAATGTAATTGGTGCAGGAGAGGTAGGGAGGGGGTTTGTGCGGGTTTATTGAGGGCAAGGCGGGCTGCCGTATTTTGGACCACCTGCATTTAGATAAGAGTTCTTCCATTATTCCAACCAGCAAAGAATTGCCATAGTCCAGTCGACTAACTAAGAGAGACTGAATGAGAGCCTTTCTGGCGTTAAGAGGGATCCAGGGCAAGATCTTTCTAAGCATCCGCATGGTTCCGAAACAGGTGCCTGACACGGTCTTCACCTGTTCTCCCATAGATAATTTATTTTCAATTCTGATCCCTAGGTTCTTGGCCCAACCTCTTGGGGAGGGTGCTTCTCCTAGTTCTGGTGGCCACCAGTCTGTGGACCACAGTTCCGCTTTCCCAAACAGCAGTATTTCTGTTTTGGAGGAGTTAAGTTGCAGGAAGTTCTTCCTCATCCAGCTTGCTATACTAGTCATACAGTTTATGAACTTTAGTTTGGTTACTGCAGGGTTATCCTCTATGGGGACTATCACTTGCATGTCGTCAGCATAAGATATGGTTTCAAACCCACAGTTTCTGATGATTGAGGCTAAGGGGGCCACATATATATTAAACAAGGTGGGGATCAAAATGGAACCCTGTGGGACCCCCTTGTCCACCACAGTTGTTTATGACACAATGGAGTCCATCTGGACACATTGTGTTCTGTCAGTCAAATAGTTCTGAATCCATTTAAAGGCAAGTCCTCTGACACCAATCTCTCGGAGCCTGTTCAACAGGATACGATGAGAGATGGTGTCAAAGGCTGCCGACAGACCAAGCAGCACTAAAATGGCTGGAGTATCCTTGTCCAATGACATCCTTAAGGTATCAATGACCTCCAACCAAGCAGCCTCAGTGCTATAAGATGCACGGAAGCCCGACTGGGATGTATCCAGTACTTTGGTCTGTTCCAAATAGCAAGAAAGATGCCGGTTGATCAGAGTCTCCATCATCTTTGAACAAGGAAGAAGAGAGATCGGCCTATAGTTTTGTAGATCAGTGGGGTCTGCTAGTACCTTTTTGAGCAGAGGCTTGATGCATGCGTTTTTCCATTTACGCGGAAAAGTAGCCGTGGCTAACGAGATGTTGCAGATTTCAGCAAGCACATCAGCTAGGACCGGGGTGAATTCAGACATAACAGCAGGCGGCACCGGGTCTAGTGGAGAACCCGATTTCTCCTGAGATAGTAAGGAGCCTACCTGTTCACCAGTAATGTCGGGAAAGAATTCTAGGCTCGAGGAGCAGGGGTTTTCCTGGATGGAGGCTCTATCATGATCTTCCTCTTCCTCTTCAGGCCCGAAGGCACGATAGATCACGTCAATCTTATTAGTAAAGTGGCTCGCTAGGTCCTCGCACAGTTCCTGTGTGGGTGGCGGGAACGGATTATTCGCCCTCTGGTTCATGAACTCCTTCAGAATAACAAAAAGCTCCGGAGAGTTCTTTGCTTCCATAATATGGGAGCCTAGATAGGCTCTCCTGGCTGAATTACAACTATTTAGATTCTGTGAGCTTCTCGATAGAGCGATTTATCTTGCTCAGATTTAGATTTCCTCCATTTCCTTTCTTTAGCCCTACATAGGGCCTTTTCCCTCTTGAGATTGTCTGAATACCAGTGGGCTGGAGCTGCCCTAAGCTGGATTTTTTTTCCTCTTCAGAGGTGCGATAGAGTCGAGGACATCTGTTATAGAGGCCTCAAACTTTCTAAAGCAGTATCACAATACAGGGGGGGTATAGGCCTGACTAAACATGTGTTTACAAATACATATGTACAGTTGTTTCTGATGATATGAGATTCTAACTCTAATGAAGCGCAACAGTAATGGTATTACCTTGTGTGGTTTTATTGATGTTCATTGACCTTAGAAGGATAAAATGTTGAGCTAGCACTGTAGGAATTTGACCCACTGAGTACCATTAATACATTCATGTATGAATTCAGCTCTAAAATCGCAAAATAGGGGGGGGGCGTGGCCAAGATGGCGGGGTAGGAGGACGCGGCCTCAGCGAGCTCCCCCGACCCAGGCCCCGGAACACACTTGCCGTTACTGGTCTCCCCCCGTCTTTGATGGCCAGCGACGGAGGGGGTGGTGAAGAGCCTGCGGACCCTGCCGGGGGGAAAATCGGCGCATCAGCAGGCATTGCCGGCGGCCGGGGACGCTGAGTCGCGACCTTCAGAGGCCGCGACCCGACCGGAAGTGCCGTTGGGTCCGCCCGGAGCACCTACTCAAGTCCGCGGAGCGGAGGCCGTCGGCGCGGCCGGAAGAGGAGCTGCGGGATGTGGCGCAGAGCGCGAGGGACGGCAGTGAAAAGACGTTGGTGCCCTGTCGCGGCAGACGGCTGTTTACCGGCCGGGTGCGGGATCGGAGCGGCTTCACGGACTTTGAGGGCCCTGCCTGGACCGGCCAGAAGCGCGAGGCCGACCCGCCAGAGCAGCTAAGTTGGAGGTGAGGTGTGCCTGGCAGTGCCTCTCAGGCCCAGTGGGGCCCCGGATGCCAGCGGCGGACCGTGGAGGCTGCGGGGAACTGTTTGCCCCCATGTGAGGACAGGACCTGGGCCCGCCCGGGGAGCTGCTGGCGTGGCAGTGCTCGGAGGACAGAGGCTGCGATCGGGCACTTGGTGGTACGTTCAGCTGGCCTCACGCTGCAGTAGAGCTGGCGGGCGCTGCCGCCCGAAGAACGCGAAGAGGTGGTGAGCGGGGGCGGCCTCCGCCACAGGAGCGAGTGGCCTGCCTGGCCAGCTAGGGCGGTCTCGGGCCGGGTGGCTCGGCGGTGCGGTGGGCTCTGCTGCCGCTGGTGTGGATTGTGCGCCTTCCCTCGGCGACCAGGATGGCCGGCAGCAAGGGGAACAGAAAGGGGGACTGCACCCTACCGGAACTGTTGAGCAGGAGCACTGCACGGCCGGATCGTGGACAGCTCTCCCCGGGTGCGACTGGCAGCCCGCAGGGGACGAGTGGAGGGGAGCCGCCAGTTACCAGGTCATTCCTGGAGTCGCTTTTCAGCTCCTTGCGGGAGGACTTCCAGACCCTCAAGCAGGAAGTGGCGGGAGAGGTGCGAGAGGTCCGGAGAGAGGTTGATGGCTTGGGTGAGAGGGTCTCGTCGGTGGAGGAAGCGGGCCATGCCCAGGATGGGGAACTCACACAGCTCCAGCAGGAAGTGATCAGGCTCCGGGACCAGCAGATTGACCTGCAGGCGCATGTGGGGGACCTCGAGAACCGTTCCCGGAGGAACAACGTCAGGGTCCGGGGCGTGCTGCTCGGAGAAGAGGGAGAGGACGTGGCCATCTACTTGCAGGACTTGTTCCGGGAGGTCCTGGGAGAGCCGACAGACTTTTCCATCAGGATCGATAGGGCTCATAGAGTGGGCCCGCGGCGCGGGGCATCAGCCCCCCCCGACCTTCTGGCCTACCTACCCGACTACCCCCTGAAGGAGAGGATCCTGCAGGTGGCTCGCACTAGGCCCTCTCTGGAGTTCAGAGGCCACAGGGTGGCCCTCTTCCAGGATCTTTCTGTGGTCACCCTGCAGAAGCGCAAGTCCTTTAAAATTGTGACTGACTTCCTGAGGGAACATGGTGTTCAATACTCGTGGGGCCACCCTTTTCGCATTATCTTCCGCTGGAACGGAATACTGCATCAGCTGCGCTCCCTTCAGGAAACCTGCACTGTCCTGGGCATCACGGCAACTGATGACGATGCCCCCACTCCGCGTCGACGCCGGATTACCCGGGATGGCTGGCGGTCGGTCCCCGGTCGCAGATCTTCGTCCACTTCGGTGAGATCGGACTCGCCCACTATCCGGGCTGAAATGGACAATGCGGTGCGTGAGGTCGCTAGAGAAACGGCGGCGGAAGAGGTCGCTCTGACTGCCTAGGACTTCTCCGGGGGGAGACCGACATTGCTTCTTTTGCAGGTTTGGGGGCCTGGGGGGGTGGGGGTTGAGCGGGGGCGGTGTTGTGGCTGGACGTCCACTTTCGAGACTTTTCCATAGACTTGCCGTTGGGCTGGCCTTGGACAATGGTTTCCCTGCCTTCCTTCTCGGGGGGACGGGGACGGGGTTTTGGGTTTGACAGGGGTGGGTTAGGGGTGTTGGGATACTGGGGGGGGGTCGTGGGAGTTGGGTGTGGGGGTATGGGTTGTCCAGTGCGCTGTGCAGGGATTTGCTGCTTTGCTTGCGCTTCCCCACATTGTTTTGCTTTGTGCTTCAGGGGAGATGCATGGGGAGGCGGAATGTCGGGGCGACGGGAGGGTGGGGAGAGACCTGGTCGCATTGGGGTTGGTGATTGGTACTAGGATGCGCGCCGCAGAGGGGAGAGGCGCTGCCTCCTGCTTTTGGGAGCCTAGCTTGAGATTTGAGTGGGGGGGGTTCGGCCCTTCCACTGTGGTCACCATGCAGGACACTTGTGCCTTCCTACGTAGTTCTTACTATGTCTCCACATACTTTTAAGATTGTGACTTTGAATGTTAGGGGTCTGAACAACCCAGTTAAGCGGCGGGCGGTGCTTTCCTTGTTAGAAAACACCCGGGCGGACATCTGCCTTCTACAGGAAACCCACCTCTTGCCACAGGATACCCATAGGCTGCGCTCCTGTAAATTTCCGACGCAGTTCTTTTCTTCCGGTAATGCAAAGACGGCCGGGGTAGCGATATTAGTGGCTCGACACTTCGGAGGGGAACACATCCACAAATTTGCAGAAATAAAAGGGAGGATGCTGGCGCACAGGTTTCGGGTGGGGGGCTTCGCATTCACAATAGGTTCCCTTTATAGTCCCAATGATAAACAGGAGCAGTTCTTGCAGTCCGCGGTGGAGGAGATTTCGGCCTCGCCGGATAGGCATGTGATCCTCGGGGGAGATCTTAATATGGTCTTTGACTCGGTGATCGACAGATCGGTGCAGCGCTCCCCGCAAGTCGGGGAATTGTCTGCGGGTTGTAAGGCTAGGCTTGCGGAGGTGGACCTTCGGGACCTCTGGCGCCAGAAACACCCCGTTGCCAGGGATTACTCCTACTATTCCCACGCGCAGAAGACCTGTGCGTGGCTTGATCATTTACTGGTCACCTCACCGACGCAGGCCCTGGTGTCCACGGTGGACATGGGATCTCCTTGTCGGATCATGCCCCTGTTGAGGCCTCTTTTTGCTTGCCGTCGTCTGCCGCCCCGGCGAGGGTCTGGCGCCTCCGGGATACCCTACTGCATAGGAAAACGGTGACGGATCGTATTGAGCGGGTGCTTAGGGAATATTTGGCACATAATGATAACACTGACACCACTAGAGCCACCCAATGGGCGGCGCTGAAGGCGGTACTCCGGGGGGAGTTCCTGTCCATTTCCACAGCCGAAAATAGGGAGCGCACGATTAAGAGGGATGAGCTTACCGATAGAGTCCGGGAGCTGGAGTTGATTCACCGTAGAACTGGGGCTCCGAGGATTTGGCGGCAGCTTAAGAAAGCGAGGAAACTTCTTGCCGCCCTGGATGTAGACCGAGCGGAGTATGCGGCCCTCCGATTGCGCCATGCTTTCTATACTGGGGGGGACCGTTGTGGCAAGCTTCTGGCCAACAGACTCCGGGCCACCCGGCAGAGCCAGTTGGTGAGGGAACTCTCTGATCCCGCGGGCGGGGTGGTTACGGATGATGCTTGAATCTCGGCCGCGTTCCGAGGGTTCTATGGAACCCTTTACGCGGGTGATCCGCCGGATGTTCCGGCTATGACCTCCTATCTGGACTCAGTCACTCTGCCCTCTCTAGACCCGGGGCAGGCTGACCACCTGAACAGGGCCATTAGCATAGAGGAAGTAGTGACAGCCATTGCCAGACTTAAGCACGGCAAAGCGCCAGGTCCGGATGGTTACTCCGCCCTCTTCTATAAGACATTCTGCGGGTCATTACCACCCATCCTCGCCCGCCTCTTCAACTCTTTTGCGGAACCTGGAGCCATCTCGCCTGACCTCCTGAGGGCATCCGTCACGGTCATCCCCAAACCGGGGAAAGATCCGACACGCTGTGGCACTTATCGGCCGATATCTCTCCTGAATGTCGACCTGAAACTCTATACTGGAATTCAGGCACGCCACCTGGCATTGCATCTGCCCGACCTGGATCAGGCGGGGTTCGTTCCCGGGCGGCAGACGGTGGATAATACGAAACGAGTGGTCCACCTGCTGGAAAAGGCTTCCCGGGTTCCGGGTGAGAGGATGATGCTCGCGGTTGGCGCAGAAAAGGCGTTTGATCGGGTGCATTGGCCCTTTCTGGAACAAGTGCTGGTGAAGGCGGGCATCGGGGAACGGTTCCATACTATGATTCTTAATTGCTATAGAGGGCCTTCGGCGGTGGTCAGGGTTAACGGACACACTTCGGCAGCTTCGGCTACTTTTCCCATCGAGAGAGGCACTAGGCAGGGCTGCCCGCTCTCGCCCTTGCTCTTTGCCCTCTACATGGAGCCGTTCGCTCAGCGGGTGCGGACGAGGCCGGCGGTGGTGGGGATACGGATGGGAGGCTTTACCCATGCGGTTAGCCTCTATGCGGATGACGTCATCTTTACGCTGGATACACCCCGGACATCGCTGCCAGCCTGTATGGAAGAACTGGCGGCGTTCGGCGCGGTTTCGGGCTTCAAAGTAAATATGGAGAAGTCGGTGGCTTTAGACATTTACCTGGCACCTGATACTAAGGCATATTTGCAGAACAGGTTCCCGTTACTTTGGTCCTCGGAGGCAATACCGTATCTAGGGATTCTGATTGCTCCAACGTTGTCAGCTATGGTTTCGGCCAACTATCGGGCCCTGGGTGCCAAGATCAAAAGTGAGCTCAGCCGCTGGAATCGCGGTGTTCTAGCCTGGTTGGGCAGGATAGCTGCCGTCAAGATGACGATTTTGCCGCAAGTACTCTACTTGTTCAGGGCTCTGCCGCTGCCGCCGCCTAAAGGGTGGATACAGCAATTGCAGTCGGACATGGCCCGGTTCGTCTGGCGGGGGAAAAAGCCTCGGTTACGTAGGTCCCTCTCCCTTTTGTCTACCGACGCTGGAGGCCTAGGTATTCCCGACTTTCGTAAATACTTCCAGGCGACGCAATTGCGGTACCTGGTCGAATGGTGTAAGTGGGAGTCGGATAAGCATTGGCTCTTTCAGGACCAGGCGGGTCGGCCCCTGCAGGAGATACCGTTTCTGCACCGGTCCCACCGACCTAGGAACCTCTACGCCTCTTTCATTACTAGAGGGCCACTGCGGGTCTGGGATGCGACCTACCTTAGATATGGCCTCACCACATTTCCCTCGCCGCTCTCGCCAATAGTGGATAATCCGGCCTTTGCCCCTGGGGTGGAGAAGGGAGCCTTCACGCATTGGCGGCAGGCGGGATGTAGAGCATTATGTCACCTGTATGGCCCCGAGAGTGTTATCCCGTTCACACAATTTCGGCTGGACTTCTCGCTCCCCGAGACGGAGAGGTACCGCTATGTGCAGGTTCGGCATTGGGCCCTTCAGCCACAGGTGAGGGAGGTGGCGGATAGGAGGCTCTTACCGTGTGAGAGATGGCTGCTGTCCCGTACATCGGACTCGAAACTAATCTCGGACCTGTACAAGTTTTTGCAAATGCCTTCTACACATTTTTATAATCCGGGGAGGGTGAGATGGGAACGGGAGCTTGGGAGGACACTGAGCCCCAAGGACTGGGAACACATTTCTTTTAGGGCGCATCACTCAGCTTATCACATGGGCCTCACTGATACTTTTACTAAAGTGTCCACTTACTGGTATTATACGCCTGAGCGGATCCACGAGTTTGACCATAGCAAGACAGACGCATGCTGGCGAGGGTGCGGACTCCGGGGTACACTCACGCACATTCTCTGGGACTGTCCCCTGTTAATTGGCTACTGGAAAGAAGTGCTGGACGAAATTGATTCTCACTTCGGCATAGAGCTCCCGCGCTTCCCAGCCTACACTTTGCTAGGACTCCCAAACGACCTAATGTATCCCCTCAAGTCCAGAAGGGGCAGGCAGATCGCCATTGCACTTGGATCTGCAGTGCAGAATATCTTGATATACTGGCGTACTGACACGGTACCCACGATGACAGGGTGGCTCCACCAGCTGTGGCATGTGCTGGGGATGGAGAAACTGTCTTTGGTGGTGGCTGGAGATGTAACGCAATTTAATGAACTATGGCAACCATTCCACTCGTTGCTGGTCACAGAGTTTAGGGAGCTCACTTGTCCGAGGTACCTTCGCCTCCTGAGGCTTACGAGCCCGTTAGCGCCGGCTCCGTGAGGGGGAAGGATCCTTCCTGCCCCGTTTCCAACAGCTTGGGGAGAGGGGCTGTCTGTTAGTAGCGCACTGGTCGAGGGGTGGGGTGGGTAGGGGGGGGGAGTTGGGGGACGTTGGGGCATTTGAGGGGTGGGGGTTGTTTGTATTGATATGTTGTGTCATGCCAGACTCTTGCTTCCTTTCAATGGCTGATCTCATGTTGCTGTATAGGAGTTTGGATGTGACGTGCTTAAATGAATAAAATACTTTAAACATAAAATCGCAAAATAAGAAAACCTGTATGTACACTGAATATACTTAAGTGCTGTCTCCATAAACCTATACAGTAATGACTGGATAAATAAATGGTGGAAAGTGGGGAAAAAAAAAGTTTGTGAACACCAACAAACTCAGGGTCCCCCAAATTTTAAGGCATCAACACTGCATCTCCAGAGTAAGAATTACTTTTGGGCATTATAAATGAATTTAAGGATATTAGCCACCTTTTGTGAATAAAGCCATTTGTGCAAACACGTGGAATTCATACACACTAATACCTTCATGAATCAGGCTCACAGAATGTTAAGTTCATGTCAAAGTTCTCATTTTAAATGATACATTTCGAGCAATCAAAAAAATCACAATGCATAGCAATGTGGCCAAAACAGCTGCTTTTTTAATAATTCAATGAGAATTTAAGAAAAAGACAATTTTAAAACCAAAACAAATATGTTGCCCCTTTCATATCGGAGGCCTTTTGATGTATCCTTTCCAAATTCAAAAATATATCATAAACGATTTCTAAAATTACCACAAAGAGTCAGATTTACAACAGACATAAGATAGTGAAATTAATCTTGAATCAATGTGAATTATGGGTGATTACTTCTGGCAAATTAAACTTTTCTAGCTTATGTGTGCCATTTCAGACAGGAACAACCATACTTAAATCTGTCTTGTCTCTGCACCAATTTTTAATAAAAACTTGGCCTTTGTTTATGAAACTGAAAATATATGGACCAATATTAACCAACAGACAATGAGCACTCCAAATTAATTGCACATTGGATCTGAACTCATTTGATATTGAGGATTCCCAGCTCTCTCCTAGATCCAATACAATCATACAATTCCTGTTTTTCTAAAATGTAGTGTTAATATATATGCTAGAAATTGCTAACTAACATCACAATTTGCTAAATCTTCTATACTGAATCAATATGATGTAGAAATTCATTTTTCTTACATTAGGTGCTTGGTTGAATTATACTCGATTAAAGTTTACTACATTTATGTAACGTCTTGATAATCATTTATCTGGTTACCCTATATATGCCACATAAGATGTGAACGATACAATTTTTTGCCTTTATAAAAATGTAACTTAGCTCTGACCTGCTTTCAAGGTTGTACTCATGTTTTTTTCCATTAGGGCCAGAATACCAGAAAAGGAAGCTTCTTCAAGAAATCATGGAGAATGCAGAAAGTGCTGAAAGTACAGAACAAGAACCTCCAAAGAAGGAAAAGCCACAGTCAACACCCAGAGAAAGCCCACAATTTCATGAAAAGAATTCCTCGCCCCGTGAAACGACTCCTACTCAAACTCCAAGTCCTTCAGTAACTCCTCCTTCATCAAGAAAATCAAGGCAAAATTCACAGAAACATACATCACTCAATCCAGGTAATTGGAATGGAGAGCAGAACAGGAGTGGAAGCCAGGCTGGAAGTCGTGCAGGAAGTAGATCTGCAACACCATCTGCAGGTAGCAATAGATCGCCTTCCTATAACCAATATGATATGCAGACAAAAGCATTTCAAAAACTTGACAAGTTTGATGCGGAGTATCACAAAGGCTACCACAGTTATGCTGTGCGCACCTCTCCACCAGTTACTCCTCCTTTACACTGCAATGAACAACCATTCCCTAGCTCAAAATCCTCTTCTAAAGAAGCAACACCAGAACCGGTAGCCGATATTGCAGTCAATGAAGAGGAGTCGGAATCCCAAGGAAAAAAAATACCAGCAACACCTCTGCAAGATCAAGAACCCAGGAACGTGGTAGTACCCAAGAAGAAAACCGAACCCAAAGAAGAATACAAGCATGTGCCAAAAACAGAATCCAAACATGAGCCTCTCATAGAAGTCAAACCTCAACCCAAACCACAGCATAAGGCTGAACCTAAAGCTGAATCTAAAGCTGAAGTGTTGCCTGAAGCCAAGGTTGAACACAAAATAGAGACCAAGGCTTTACAGAGGGCTGAGTCAAAGACCATACAAAAGCCTGACCCTAAGGTTGTACAGAAGCCTGAAACTAGGGCTTTACCAAAGCCTGAAGCAAAAGCTATACAAAAGCCAGAACCAAAGCCTTTAAAGAAACCTGAACCAAAAGCTGCTCCTAAACCTGAATCGAAGGTCTTACAGAAGTATGAGCATAAAGCTGCTGCTAAGAAAGGGAAGCTTTCAGAAAGCAAAGCAAAGGTGGCTGAAGACATTGATGAGGTGAAATTCCATATATACTTGATTTTTGTTTCTTGAGAAAAGCACATTTTTAATGGCCTATTTTCCTTTTTTGATGACAGTTGTCATGGTATGACCTAACAATAGCAGCAAGGCATTAAAATACTAGGGAAGTTTAGAAAGGGCTACAGCCAAATGTATAATTTAAAACATCTTGTCAACTTATTTCGATGCATTTTGTTTATAAGAACACAGTTTGGTGAGCGATTGTAATGCTATGTGCATCATGTTGACGTAAAACAATGTAGGAAGAAGGTCTTCGGTTTAGGAATTTAAACTAGAGCAGGAATGAGCAATAATGGTGGGTTGGGAAATTCAGACCCATCCATGTTGAGCATTTTCCTACTTACTACCATCCCACAGATATTATTTTGTTTTATCACTATATTTCTTCAGTGTTTGCTGTTGTGAAAAAGCATAGGAATTACAAATTATCATTGCCCCCCTACACATGTATTCCTGAACCAGTTTAAAACAGGAATTCTTCACTTCTCATGTCATAAAAGTTTGTTTAATCCATCTCTTTCTTATTATCAGCAAAATCTTGTTTGTGTTCTGCGAATCCATTGGTAAAACCGGTCCACTGTCATCTTTGCATAAACAGATAGATCAGCAATATTTTTGTCCTTAGTCAACTGTTTTGCTGATTTCAGCTGGTTGAGTTTCTCCTTATATATGTGTCTTCAGTTATTTAAATGATATTAGCAACAGTGCCAGTGCTATTCAGCAAGTGGTAGGCATCAGGGTAGTCCTCTGGTATTAGCATATCAGTCCTCTGAGGAACAAGGCAGTTCTTCCTCTGTAATGTCAGCAGATCGAGCAGTGTACTGAAGAGTGGCTCAGGAAGTCCAATATTTATACCTAGTGCAATCGTTTTAAGTGTGGAAATTTTCTAGGCTACCCCCACATCTGGTTCTGGAAAGCTCTTCTCTTTCCTGCCAAGGCTCTAAGAACTATAGAGTGCCAAAAGACTAGTGTTCATGATTCTTTGTGTGTGTTAGAGACAAGCCCTTTGAAATGTACGTGGGGAAAGGAACAGCTCCTCCATTAACCATCTTAGTAGGATGGCCCTCTCCAAGCGACAGTCAGGTCACATTGTTGACTGTCTGGGCCTAAAACACATTCCTGATGGGGGATCAATTAAAAGGCCCAGGCACTGGAAACTCCTATAAAGCTTCAGGAAGTTTAGAGCAGGAAAATACCAGCTTTCTAAAAGTGGCATTTTCAAAACTAAGGGCCTGATTAGGATGGTGGACGGACCTCAGTCGGTCTGCCATCGTTTCGTTTTTGGGACAGCTTGCCTACAAGGCAGCGGTCCCATGGGGCAAATTAGGATCCAACTGCCACTATGGCGGCCGCACTGCCCATGTTTTGTATTGTGGCGGGTGCTGGGCTCTGCAGCACCCGCCACAGTACAAAACAAACACCCCACACATATCCCTGCACTATGTGGCAGGCACCATGCAGTGCCTGCCACATGATGCAGGGATTTGTTGGAGGGCACCATAGGTGCCTCCTAACATCCAAAGTCAAGAGCCAGGAGGTAAAGGGGCCGGCTACGGGCCCCCAAATTACCTTTCCACCAGCCTTTTCATGGCGGGTTAACCACTATGAAAAGGCCAGTGGAAAGGGACATTGTAATCCCTACAGTGGTGCCTGGCAGGCACCGCCAACATGGTAGGAACTACAAGCTCCTCCACCACACCCGCGGGCTCAAGGAGCCCATCGGATGCGTTTCGGTGGGACTATCTGACCGCCATCACCCCGCCCGCCTTTGTAATATGGCAGGCGGGAAACATGTCCCTGATGGCGGGGAGACCACCACCACCAACAGCCTGTCAGCGGCGGTCTCCCCACCATCATAATCAGACCCTAAGATCTAAAATCTGTACCATTAAAGAGGGTTTTAAATGACTATCTACTTGAGTCTAAACAGTATATTTCCACCTGCTCCCAATCCAAAGTTAACACTTATTAATTGTGTTGAGGTAACCCAATGGTATCCAATAGGAGCGACAGGCCTTACCATAGTAAAAAACGAATTTATGACTTTTTCACTACCAGGACAATACAATGCACCCTCCCCTACGGGCTTTTAGGATCTATCTTAGGAATGACTTGCATGTATTAAAAAGGTAGGGTTATGTCTTGCAAACAGTTTATATTTCCAGGTCGAAAAGTTTAAAGCTGCACTACAGGCTTTCATGGCAGACCGGAGACATGTTTCAAAGTGTTACTGCAGTTGGGGGCACAACCAGTGCTGCAGGCCCACCAGTAGCATTTTATTTACAGGGCCTGGGTACTTGTAGTACCATATGCTAGGGACTTGCAAGTAAAAGAAATGTGCCAATCAGGTGTAGGCCATCTTTACCACATTTTAGGGACAGGCCACAAGCATTTTAGCACTAGTTAGCAGTGGTAAAGTGTAAAGGTTCCTAAAGCCAACAAAATAAATTCAGTAAGCAAGAGGGCGAGGGCAAAAAGTATGAGGTGACCCTGCAGAGAGGGCTAGATCCAACAGTGGTACCTTGACTAAATATGTGAAAGGTTCTCTTTGCTTATTAAACAGATTTCACTAGTACTTCCAAGTGTGGTCACTCTTCTTAAATTCATTTTAATTTGTTTTTCAATTAAACCTCATTTGCTTAACATATCTTAGGGTCTTCTTAAGAGGCCAGCTATAATGACTCATTGTGTTCTTCCAGCTTATTTAGAAGTGAGGGAAAATGTTCACCAGTGCTGCACTACTAACTTAGAAGGTTTCACTATGGCAGGCCTTTCATTTTGACCAAAGTTGGTGGGAGCACTTTCTGTGAAAAAAAACACCACCACACTATGAACTCTTCAATATTGGTTAGGTTAGAAACATTGACTGTAATGGAAAAGGGTACACAGGAATAATCCATCCAACTGAGATTAATTTAAATGAAGTGACAACTGATGAAATGTATCAAACTGAATTCCAGAGCATGTTTAACACTGTCCAAAGAAGGCAAATGAATACACATGATCCCTAGGACCATATTGAAACCCTGTACTGCATGTATCCAGAACCCAAGCATAAAGTATTTTCACTTGAAATAAATTGGCCAACCACCATGTTCCAGTCCAGAAACTTTTTTCAGTCAGTTTACAGTTTGAAAGACTAATGGCATGATTTAGAGTTTGGTGCATGTGTACTTCATCACAAATGTGAGGAATATCCTGTTCACCTAATTTTAAGTGTCTTAGGGTATTGTGATGAACTATCCCATCTGCCAAAGTCTAAATCAGCCTGAAGTATGCAAAATATTGGGAGATCTAATGCTTGAATTTAATCTCAACTACTTGTAATTACTCGGGCTGCATCCATGTCCACTGTTATTTTCCACACCATGCCACCTTAGTTTTGGCCCAACCATATGCAAATCAGAATCTACCCCACGTTAATAGGACCAGTCCAGCCTAACTTCCAGGCCAGGTCCTCCTTGAACTGGAACACAAACAACCCAAGACCGGTTTTGCCCTTATTAGGGCTCATCATAAGTGTATAACTTGATTCCAGTGGTACAGTTTGCATAGGACCCATGTCTTGGTAGACCTATCCCAGTTAGTGTGTCTTACTGAAGTATACAAAAGATAGATGGATGAATGTTTAAATTAATCTCAGCTACTGGTAATTACTCGGGTCGCATTCCATTGCATCATTATTTTGCAAATAATAACACCTCAGTTTGGAACCAGCCATATGCAATCCAGTCCTGCCCCCAGATGAGTAGAACAGTCCAGACTAAACTGCCAGGCCTTCCCAAAGCACAGATAGGATACAATTTTCAAATGCAGAGAAAGTTTGTTCCAGAGCTTAGCACCAAGAAACTTAAGGTAACTACTTCCTTGACAAAATGTAATAATTGTGGGAGTATCCGCCATAAGCTATGTTTCTGATTTAGCGAACGGAAAGTTAGATGTTTAGGAAAAAGATGACAGAGACAATAATAGTTACTCCAGTAGATGATTTTGTGGATTAAACAGAAGCATAAACAATATATTTTCTGATTGCGAACCTGTGAAGCTAGCTGCGCTGTGTCAAATAGAGAGAGCAGGAATGTGCCATAATTGCTAACATATGGCACATTCCTGCTCTCTCTCTGGTGCACTTGTAGCTACCAAGCACCAATGCAGGCACCCTTGCGCCATGGTGCATTGCACACAGGACTTTTTGTGCAGGGAGAGGCATCTTCCTGCACAAATGACAACCATCAAAGTCATTCTCCCCTTTCTACGTGTACTGCAGAATGCAGCACATGTAGAAAGAGGTAATAATAAGAAGAAATAACATATTTCTATTCATTATGCCTCACCTGGGAAAGCGTAGCATTTTGATGCATTCCCAGATTTACTATTCTTAGTAAATTTGGGGATGTGCCAGAAACCATGGGTGGATACATGAGAACACCCATTCTCCACCCAATGAACGCCTTCCCAATTCAGAGTAACATAAGGCAGTGATTTGCACTACCTTGCGTTACTCCAAATTTACAATTCCACGCAGAGCCACATACGGTGGCTCTGCATGGCACAGTAAATTTAACTTAAGGGCTTGCGTTGCCTTGCATGACGCAACAGGGATGCAAGTCCTTGATAATCAGGGCCCCAGTTCCTAACAATCTGGAATATCTTTTTTTTCTAGGAATAAGGCAAATAAGTTGGCAACTAGCTTCTCTGAGATTTTTCCTAGAATTGGTAGTAGAGTTATAGTTCGTGTTCTTTAACAAATGGAAAGTTTTTTTCATTATTTTGATCTAAGGTACCCTCCAAAAAGGCAGTTCTAATTTTTTTTAATGTAGGACAAGAATAAGGTACTATGTATCTTCTGGATGTGAGCAGGCCATGGGTTTATAGGATAGCCTGACTTTGTTTCTTGATTACAATTCTCCACTAATTCATAATTTGGTAAATTAAATTTGACCCAGTTGTATTTCCGATCCATCAGAGGAATCTGTTCTGCTGACAGCTCAGAGGTTGTTTCAGAATTGATAAGGTCAGTGTAGATTCCCTAGATTTTAGAGGTGAAGAAAGCATTTTATTCTGCAAATTGTGAAACATTTTCCAATGTATTTGAGGTAATATAGGTTGACAAAGGGCTTTAATATTGTTTTTGAATCATTCTCTACTTCAAGAATTGAGCTTTCATTTGGAGCAGAAGCATTTTATGAATTTTCTGCAAATTAATGTATAATTTCAAATCATCTGTATTGTACGCTCTCCTCTACCTTCTTTTGAAGTGGCAAGTTTTCCTTTTGTGTTTATTCGGTTGTCCATTAAATATGGGATTGTGGGTATGTGTGATAACTATTTCCTGGATAAATGAGCATATACCTGTCAAAAATAGTTTTAAAGATGTTATTTAAGGAGTCAAAAGCACTATGATTGATGTGCTTATATGGGCTACATTTGTATCTAGTGCTGCTTAAACCTAAGGAAATGTAATTTATCCTAATGTAATAAGTGAGGGCAGGCTGATTTTGGATGGTTGTTAGCATGAGTACTCATTTTCAATTGACATGGGATCAGTGAGTGATCTCTCCACTCCAACGGTTTGATCAATGAAATTTCATAAATCCCAATTGTGGCACTTACCTGATCTAAAGTATACTTGGCTCACTGGAAGTCACACATCTGAAATAAAGCACTAGCTTTTCAAATCATACTTAACAGCTACATAAAAAAGTAAAGTTACCTAAAACTGTACACTTTGAAGTGGCCACCAGCGTGATGATTTGCAGTATTTTACTCATATTTTCAACGGACGTGTGTAGCATGCAATACACAGCTAATACATTTAGGATACTGTTAGAGATGTGGAAAATATACATGTTAAAACATCTGAATTTAGATGGTACTAGGTAATAAGTACTAAAGTATTATGATAGCGACCCCTATCTTTGCCTAAACTGTGGTTGTGGGCCAACATTTTAAATCTTTTCAGGGAGTGCATTTACTAAGTCAACTGCAGATGTATAAATTTCGGAACTTTCAGAATCTAGAAGAAAGTCCCAATTCCAAAGTTGTGCAACGTTATACATGCTTGCACAACAGTTTGCCTCTATGTGGGTCTTGAAAACGATACATATTGCATAGACTCAATGCTTAGCATTGTGTACATCTTCTCCCTTCCGTTCTATCTTTTGTGAATTGGGCCACAGAGTGCTAAAGTCATAGTGTACTTTCAATTTCAGATTGCTTTGGTTTTCACTAATGAAATAAAGAAATGGTCCTTTATTGCCAGTGCTGAACATGGAAAAACACCATCATTACATCTTCTTTGTTGGTCCTATACAATTTAGAGTAAACATAATGATTTCTTAATCAACTGCAGGTAGAGCTACATTTCTGACATCTGCCACTTTGAGTCTAAAGCAATTTGGAATATATCTGTATGAAACATGCATTCGAACATTACTTTTTATTACGCAAATATGTATCCTGGTGAGGAATTTATGGAATACCAAAAAAGCAGAGTGTTGACAGCATCTAATAAACATGGTGCCCTTCAAATCCATGTCATACTCCATTAGAAAAATCCGCCTTTGTTACAGCAGATGGCTAGCTCTAGACATATTTAACAGAAATTAATAACTTTGTAGGGGGGATTATAAATTCATTGAGCGTGCAGCTTCAGTAGTGGATGTGTAGTTATGATTTTTCTTTCTAGAAGTGACTGGTTTGCCCTGTTGCTATTCCTTTCTTGTGGCTTCTGTACATACTAGTTGCAAAACCATGTACCTCATCTTATCAATCTACCCCATCTTATCAATGTAGTTTCTGTACCGCAGAGTTTTGAGTCCATGTAGTCCACCTTATCAGGCACAATTGTTGGTAATTTGTTATTGAATATAATACGTTGTGTTGCTTTTAAATTTTGCTCATAATCTTTACATTTCTTTCCTTAGGGACCCAATACAATCATCATCTGCATGGTCATTTTATTGAATATTGGTCTATCCATCTTGTTTGTACATTTTTTAACATGATGTACTCTTTACCTAAGGTAAGAACACCAAAGGACATTTTATTTTTCTTTAAGTACTAATGACCCATGGAATTTCAGAATAATAACTAATAAATCACTGATTGCACATTTAAATGAATACATATTAATCTAGTTTGAAACATTCTATTCAGTGATATTATTGACTTGAAATACATTACTTTAAAAAATCATTTTTTGGCACTCTCAATAAAACAGTACGAATTTATGATAAATTACATTGTCAAGTTGTTGGAATATGCATGTGATATTGTTTGGAAGAACACATTTTTCATAAGACTAACAATCAAAAGGACCCAGAAGCCATAGCATCTTAATTTAGCAGTAATGTCAATTTGTATTGATATTGTCTACTTAACAATTCAGCTGTATAGAGACTGTGGATTAATCAAATACATTTTAACCAATGTTATGAACAGTAGACTTAAAATAATCATCACAGTAGTTTTTTTAATTATTTCAAACCATTAAGATAACTCTTAATGAGGTGTTTATAAACTTTTTGCATATCAAATCTTACATTAAAAAAGCATGGAAAATAATTGAATACATATCACAATGCATACTTCATAAACCATAATCATACAGTGAATTTCTCTAATCTAATTGTCTATTATAAAATGGTAATAGATATTATAAAATTTAGGATAATTGATCATTTTTAATAATATATGGAAGTACATAATCACAAGATAACTGAGAGCTAAAATAACAGGTGGATATAGATGTACAACACAGAATCTGTGCCTAAACGTACAGTCTTTATAGAGATTGCGTTGTAATCTAACTCTGTGTGGGTGTTACTGTTTGCTATCTGATGCCATTAAAAATTTGTAGAAGTTAACAGTGTTTCAGAACATTCTTAATTATATTCAGGCCTTCATCAGGGGAATGGTACCAGACTTGCTCATTGTTTACAAAATAATGTGCAAACATAGTACTGCACCTGGAAAATGAATAACAGTGCTTATTGTGCTATGAAAATTACTTAGATTTTACTTTAGTGATTTAATACAAGCTGGTACATTTGAATACATTTTAGACAGGGGGCATACGGCCGGGTGTACTATTCCCATTCAGAAACTAGGCAGCCATCATCAAAAATGCAGCAGATAGGCCAATCGCACAACAAACTAAATGGGACTGCAACTTATGGTTTTTAGCTGAACTGGATGGCTCCTGGAAGCCTGTCAGTGCAGCACTCACACTTGAATCACATCCACTCCAGATTCTTCTAATTGAATGGGCTCAAAAGTGATCTTGGGCGGACGAGGTCCCTAACAATATTGCAACAGATGACCCAACCAAGTTATAAACTAAAAAGCTACCACAATCTTTGGGTTTTAACTGTACCTGCGATCTTTGCACACAGAACGTGAACTTTATTTCTCCCTAGCCAGGGACTCAGAACTATAATATCCTAGTGAAGTCATTTTGAAAATTTTAACCAATTAAAGCTGTTGAAAATCAGATAACTGATTATTTTCTTATTCATTCATATTCTTTGAAAGCAAACTATTGCAACGGTTTTAATTAATCATGCAAATAAATGATGTTATGTTTTGCCATTCACAAACTAGAGATGCTCAATGTTCACACTAAGGGTTTAGTCTGATGGTCCACAGGCCTTACCTGTATTTGTCCACGGACTGCCAGACTTGCAGGGGTGCAGCGGTGGCAATCTCCCCACCGTTCTATTGCAATTAGAGCAGTCGGACTGCCATTGCCCTGCCGCTGCAGCCAGGGAACTGCTGTTCCCTGGCGGTGGTGCAGCGGTGCAAAGGCAGCAATATCCTTGGTGGGACTGCAGCAGTCCTGCCAAGTATATTACAAGTTTACTCTCTTCCATGGTTTTCACTGTGGTTTCTCCTCCTTGAAAACCATGGTGGAGAGAAAACAAAGGTGGTCCTAAGGGGCCCCTGGTGCCTCAAGCCATGTGGATGTACAAAGGGTGGCAACAATATGTGTCCCCCTGTGTGCATAGACACCATGTTCTGCATGGCATGGTCTTTACAGTCCATGCTGTGCAGGGCCAGTTTTTGGCTTTCTCATTACATCCATTTGCGGAGTCACCACCGTGCGAACGTAAAAAAAAAAAAAAAAAAAGCTGGCAGACATTAGAAACTCTCATAACCTGGCAGGTGCCCAGACCACGAGTTTGACTGTGTGGCGGCAGGACGGACCCTGGGCCGCACTGCCAAACTCTTAATCAGACCCTAACTGGTTTGTGAATCTGCACTGCAACCTATTTACTAATAGGAATTGTTGCAGATTGCTCATTCACAGGGGTTTTTAAAATAACCTGTCTGAGGAATACTAACTGGACAGCAGAAACACTGCCGGGTACCCTTCATTGGCTGTGAATACATAGATGAGGCGCCACAGGGACAGCTACCCTCTGCCCTTGCATTTTCATTCCCAAATGGAAACATGTTTGTGTTAAAGCAGACTATGTCTACTAAGGAAACCAGGCCTGTTTCTAAAAACAAACTATCACATTTTAGAAGTTCTTCAGTAGGGAGTAGGCAGTTGCCCTCTGGACCACTGAGAGCTCCTCTCGAGGCTCCATACATGATTCCGAAGTAGATGTTTAATGGGTGCAGCTATCACTTGGTGAGTCAGACACTATCAGGGGTTGGTCTCTGATTAATGGTTTGTGAATTAAAGTGCCATTCAAAATCATTTATACATCCTTTTTCTGAATCTTAGATGCTAGGTGTAGCACATTTCACTCCATCTACTATCTGCGATTTGGAGAGGGTCCCTAAAGCCCTTTTATGAGTCATAAACATTTTACAACTCATATAAGGACTTGTATAAAGAGTAAAAAGAACTCTTAAATTATCTATCTATTGTTAGATTATTTTGAATAATGCTGCTTTGTATTTGGGCATAAGTTCCTCTTGAAAGACTCTGCCTCCATCTACCTGGGTAACTGCTTACATTTGTATGTTCTGTCTTGGGAAAAACCTCCTCCAGCAAGAATTTACATCTACTATGTATAGAGTAATGTAACAGTTTAAACCTCCATGTGTGTATGTGTGATGGATGGTCTGTGCATTCTTTCAGGTATTTTCTCACTCCATTCCCTCACATATAGCCCACATGTAACATATTTGAAATGCAATAACTTCTATGTTGGTTTTTCCCTTTAATTAGGAGGACTGATAATATAGTGAAAGGAGCTATTCTGAGACATCTCAGAGGAAGACTTGAAGAAAGGTTGTCGCAGCATGATGAGAAGTAAAAACGAAACAGAGTCTGATAGCCTGTCATCTTTCACTGCTGCTTGCCTGAGGCTGACCTCATCAGACACTGGCAACATTATGGACCTTGACTCACATTCTCTTTTCCTATAAGCACAAAAAGTTGCCTTTCAATATTTGAATCAAAATATTGCAGCTGGTTGTATGTCTGAGAAAGATAGGTATGGTTTGTGAGCATTAACACCAAAAACAATGTCCACAGAGCATGGGTGACTTCCTGATTATGGATTCATTAAGCTAACTAAGCAAGCTAAAAGAAATGTATATTTTGAAAAAGACAAATAATTAAAGAGCAATTGAAATTTTCATCACAAAATGATTATTCATTTTTCTTACCTATCAGAATACGATTTAAATTTGAGCCACATTGTCTCCCATCCACTTTCACAGTAATTTACATTTTATTCCTTTTGTGTCTGGTTGCAAGAAAGTCAAGAGAATTAGAATCAAAAGGCATGGTTTTTAATAGGCAGAAAGAGCGACAGAATGCGAAGAGCATACCCCTTTTATTGTATCCAGTAGTATCCTGGGCATCTACCTGTCAACTTGTTATGATAGTCCAGTGCTGGTGGTACTCTAATTCAAGTGTAAACAGTTTATGATTTTGCATGACCAATCAAGGGTTTGGGAAAATGCAGAGCAGGTGTAACTCCAGTGAGTAATGGGAGTATAAATGAAGCGGTTGTGGTGTCCTTGTTTGTTTCACACATTGCATTGACTACACAGGTACAAACATTTTATTAGCAATTAGAACCTGATAGATGTAAATAGATTTTGGTGAATTAAAGAGTGCCTCAAGTCAAATAAATTGTGGCAAACACTGACCTAGGATGACTTTATTAGGCAATAGTCCTATCCTATCAAACTCTGTACAAGGTTCCACCAAGTACGACACAATTCACTTGTTAAATATATTTTTTACCTGTATCTCACAGTAAGTCGATAAATGTTGTTTAATACATACTGTGTTAGCACACCTTTTCTGTTGTATGTCCTGATCTTTATTAGTACAAATAATTTACAAATGCAGCATTTTATTTTATCAGATATTTAGAAGGTAAAGGATTTATTCTGAATTGTACACAGCTGAAGCTGCACTTAGCACACTTTCTATTTTCCTGTGTCAATGTGCAGATGCATTGATCAGGTAGATTTCTTAATGTTTGCATTTTATTTATTTTTTGGAATTACTTGACATTTGAGAAAATGACTTCACCTCTTCCACAAGGAAAGAGGGCATTGCTGTATTCTGTGTAGATCAATGTTAATGTGATTATTATTAAAATTCTGTCTTCATTCAATTTACTGAGGCAAGTTTAGAGAAGTACTCAGCTTCTTATGTAGAATTTAGAGTTAAGACTTCCATTTGGGTTAATTGTAGGATCTGTTGTTAACATTTCATTGAGCTGTACATTATTTGTTTTTGCAGAGTAGACTAGGCTGGCATTATCCCTGGACTGCGTCCAAATGGGCCACAAGTGCAAATGTAACATTCTATGAAAAAGGGTCATATCAAGAAATTGGCCAACAATATTCTCATATACTTAGTATGTTACAAAATGAGACAACTTACCTATATTTGTCGTGAAAAAAGGTCAACTTTAGCAATGGGGGTTGTACCATTTTGAGCATGTGTATCTTGAACCTTTGCTATAATAACACATACAAATGTGAAAGGTTGTCTTCGTTGCAACATTTTTCGATTTTGAGATTTGAAGTTTCGATACTGAGTTGAATGTGGTTGAAAATTAGACTAGGATTTTAGTGCTAGGTTCAGACTAACAAAATGTATCCAAATGTTGCTAAACAGATTCCTATGGGGCATATTTACAGAAATAATCTGAGATAAAATCCTAAACTTACTACTTTTGGTATTCACAGAAGGCATTTAGTAGTAGTAAAGTCAGGACTCCTAACTTTACTACTACTAAACTGAGACAAAATCCTAACTTTATGACTTTCGGTATTCACAAAAGGTTCTGTGAATCGGCCCCTTAATGTTTTTTGTTTTTTAAACAATAATGGTGCCAATATGAGTAAGAAATACAAAGGTGATCTGCGATTGTAACAACTTGCCTTCGAGATATATTCTTGTAAATTAATGTTCTGCTTCATATCTACTGACAATAAAAACCTTGAGTGGCATAGAAGAGATAGAAAGTAGAAATGTAGCAGCAAAGGAAAGTTTTTCTTCAGTGAATCTTTAACACTTTGCACACTAAACATTCAGCATGCAAAGATATATTTAGACATAAAAAATGAAAATTCATACAATTGGGGAATGGCATGATTGTTAAATTTTGGAAACAATCAAAGTAAATGTGCATAATATCTTACTTTGTCAAGTAAAATGACATGTTAAAAACTGCAAAGTTCCAATCATCTTTGTGAGATTGGCCCAGGAGGGCCTTTTCCACTCGTCCTTCCTTTGCAATGCTTTCTGTACCTTCAATTAAACAGACATGTTTCCATTTCTTTTAAATTATATTCAGAAAGAAAGGATGCAGTTAAAATAAAAGCAGAAAATCCCCAACTCCAAACAAAAGAGATCTGATATAAAAGTATGGCTATTAGGCAAATGAGGGAAATCATACCAGAAACTTTCTTTAGAGTTGATTTTGGAAGAAAGAGTTGGTGAAGCTGCAAGTGTTATTGTGGGGAACTGGTTACAAGGCAGTACTACCTAAAGTCTAACTGTCCTCCTTCCTTAATATATGATGTTTTGAGAACCAAAATTTCCAGGATCATTCCTGGTGTGTGTCTTCTTTAACATATATATAAAAAAAATCTTCTTCGGAATCAAGTCAAAAGAAGAAATTGTAAACCATGAAAATGACAACAACATAGGTCCATTAAAATAGTCAATTGGTTGAGCAATTAATAATGGTACAAATAGAAATGTTTTTGGAAATTCACTATTCTAGAACGTAATTCCAATCATTTTGACTCTAACCATAAGATTTCACCTGGGGCTAAGTCAGTCTATGTTATTTGAAATTTAATTAATATCTATTGCAGTGCAAACATCTATAGAGCATTGCACACAGAGCTCACGTATGTTTTAAGAGACATACCATGCAATTTAATTTTGAATGTGCTATATCTTATCACCGCTTTACTATCTTTGAAAATCATTACGACAAAATATGAAGTTAGAATTTGCTAGAGTAAGAGCAAAATCAAATTGCAGATCTCTTGCTTTTGTGAAGCAAGTTCGCTTTTCAAATATTTTGGAAAGTTTCCAACGAATCTAAGTAGCCCTTGTTGGTTTATAGCTTATATCAACATATTTGTTTTTAAAAATGCTAAATGAATGAAGGAAGATGATATTTAATGTGTGGAACCGATTGCTTGTAAATGTATCACCTATGCCACCAATTTATTGGGGAGTTACTTTGAAACTATTTGTATTTTGTGTATGTTAATTTGTGTTTGTTTAAATATACCATATTTCAACTGATTTGCTATATTAAATATTGATGATATAATATAGCTGAAAGTTATTAAATCAAAAGAAATCAATGCAATCCCCATACAAACTTTCTATGCAACTATCTTCATGTTATATGGTTTTTGGAATCACACTTTAAAAATGCAACTTAGATAGGAGAGTAATTATATATTTTTTGCCTTTTATATTTTGAACTGAGTTTATTTTTGTAGTGTGCTTTTTTGAGCAATTTGAAAATATAGTTTGAAAACAGATAAATCTATGCCTCATTATGTTCTCAACTCTGCATCATTTTTAATGTGAGCTACCATACAGAGAGTAACTCCTTAAAATTACAAGCAAGTTAACAAAACAAAGTGTTAAAGTATTCCTTGTCATGTAGTAACATGAGGAGAGGACATTCATTGACCAGTCATTACAACCAATGTAAGCATCTACTTTTAACTGTTATATTGTATATACAAAGTTGTGGAAAAAAGGACAACTGAGTATACTTGCTAGACCTGAATTGGTACACTAGGTAAAAAACAAAAAGAATTCCAGAGGAAACTTATTACAGGGGCTCTTTCCGCTCCAGAGAGCAGACACCTGCAATTTGCATGCATGTGCATCCATGCTGGGGCTTAGCTCCAGACAGCTTAAAAACGGTCTAATCAAGTCTCTTTCTTTTCCTTCTCCATCCTGGATATCTTTTTGGCTTTCAGTTTGGGTGTAATTGTATTTAGGGGTCCCGAGTAAATACCCCAATAATGTAAGTGTCCTCTGGCAAACACATCTGATGTACACATATCCCAGGTTAATATTTGAAAGGGAAAGAGTGCACAGAATAACATAACAAACATGCTCTAGATATACAAGAAATCTTACCAGAAGATGAACATTTCTTATATATGAATCTGTTCCCTTCCAGTTGACCACAATTGATTTGCTCTAATGGAATAACTATAAACATTTACCTTGTTTGTTCTTGTAAACCACAGCACAGTTCTAATTGGAACATTGTGTATACCACAAATCCTTAACTATATTCTCTTGAAGAAGTTCTCCATAAATCCTGCCTGGATCAACTGTTTTGTCAATAATGCATCCCTGGCTTTGCTACTTTATCACTTTATATTTAACAGAAACTCCAAATTATGCTTCAGCACTACTACTTTACATTATATGCAGAGACAAATTCCACTGCATTGTTGATAACATTGTTCCTATTTTGAGTGATTTTGTAGTCACTTCTTTTAAACATATACAATTTTTCATTTTTGAAACCCTTCCAATAGAAAGATGCAAGGAACATAAATGTTCCACATTAACATTTTCTTGCATTAAATATCTGATACGTACCTCTGAGATTTAGCCCTTTGGATGTATCCCATATTTGTTTGTATAACAATTTCCCTCTGGAATGCCTTTTGTTCCTACAGATCTGTAACCCATAAATTAGCCTGAAACCATAGTGATTCTTGTTTCTAATACACTCTTGTTTTTTATAAT
The DNA here is from genome assembly GCF_964204655.1 of Triturus cristatus. NCBI lineage: Eukaryota > Metazoa > Chordata > Amphibia > Caudata > Salamandridae > Triturus > Triturus cristatus. The sequence goes on along the minus strand of NC_140590.1, from coordinate 1,542,988,820 downwards.
ACATCTACACATGTAAGCCTCCTCGCACTATTGTTGACTATGAATTAGAAAAAAGCAGATGTTGCAACTTCTGCATATGGAAATAAAAGACTTTTGAATTAGTTTTTTTCACCCGATTAAAAATATTTTTTATCCCTTACATAGATTCCTAAAATTGGATTGATTAACAATTGTGTACAATTATAGTTCCTAACTCTTAGAGCAGAGCTGAAAGCACATTGGGCCTGATTCACAATGGTAACAAACTTTTGAGTAAGTTTACACTTTTCAGTATTCACAAGTGTAAGCTACTGCTAAAAAAACACAGTAATTAATCCAGCACTATATATGGGTAACTACTGGTCAGCAAACCCTACCCATGGAAAATAATGGCGTATTTAAAATGAAACCCTGTAGGAAATAATGTTAAAGTGAAATATTTTTTTTATTATAGTAAAAAATATAAGTAAATATAAATGAATGTTAAATATATATATTTATATAAAGTTCAGATTTGTTATAGAATTTTAAAATATTTTAATACCCTATATTGAATGTAAAGAATAATGTAACAATACATTGTATTAAAAAGTCGTTTATTTAATTTGAATTATTGCTCCACACAATATTTAATAATTACTAGATACCAATAATGGTCCTTATTCACAAACAAACTCTTGAGTAACTTTACACTTTTGAGTATGTTTACTACTTTTTGGTATTCACAAACTCCAAGTGCAAGTTACTTCTCAACCACTGGAATTGTAGCACCCCCGCTCACCATGGAAAATACTGGAGATAGGGATTTTGAAAGAAAATCAATAGGAGATAATCCAAATTATATTAAATTATGTAAAATAGTGAAACATATTCAAAGATTTAAAATATTGTTAAAACTACATATAACAGTACTTTTTTTATTAAACATTAATAACCAATTTTAGTTAAATAATAATGTAACAATACATTTTATTTAATGGATTTTAGTTATTTATGTACATCACTTTTTATAACTATTAATGTACATTATTTAGAACTTGAATTCAAAATTAATTGAATAGTGCTGTATAATTTCTGAAGTTGTTCTGCATAAATAAATATGGAAAAGGAAATTAAATTAACATTTAATTAAACAATATTTGTAATATTTATTTTGGAGTTGAATGCATTTGTTTATATGTTCTCTATTCTTTACCATAGGGAGAATTTGCAGTCAGAGTGAAGATCTCTGTAACTCTACAGTATAGGGAAAAATAAAAACGAAATATTTAACTCAAAAATAAATGCTAAGAATACAATTAAAAAAATGTCACAGCACTATGAAACTAATTGTATTCAAAATTGCAGTTACTATAAATATATTAAATAAAATTATCACTTTTCTGAAATTTAAAATACAAAATTGAATTACCACCTAAAAAACAAAAATATTGTGCATTAAGAATGGTTAAAATTGATGTATAACATTAAATTAAATAATTTATTTTAATTAAACTTATTGTTACATTATTATTCAAATTAATATAGGTTATTAATATATTTGTGATTAAAATGTACTATTTCTATATATATATTTATTTTTAACAATTAATTATTTTTAAATATTTTCAACTATTTTAAATAATTGAATGTAATTCCAATTAATTGAATGTAATATTTTGTATGGGTTTTAAAATCCCTATCTCCATTATTTTCCATGGAAGGGCATTACAATCCCAGTGGGTAGCCATGTGTAGTGCTGGAACAAACTACAATTTTGTTTTATTTAGTAGTAACTTACACTTGGAGTTTATGAAAACCGAAAAGTAGTAAACTTACTCAAAAGTGTGAACCTATTCATAAATGTAAGTTATGTTTGTACATCAGGACCATTATTGGTATGTGGCAATTCAGTTTGATTAGGCAAAAGCTGCTTTGAATGTTTATTATAATGTAAAAGTATTGTCAAATTAAAATTACCATTTAAAATTTGCCTATGTTTTTGCACACCAATACATGCATATGCAACTTGCATCCATTTTTAACTTTTGAATAAGAGAACGCATATATCTATACACGGATGCACAAACACGCATTGAATACACTATATACAGATATAAAGATAGGTAGAGACATGCTCAAATAGTGACACACACACACACGTATGTTTACGTAAATTAAACGAATAATATTTTTAAAATTAAAACAATATGCAACCTTTTTAAGTAAATGCAAGCTCTTTTCTTATGGATTTTCTATGCATGCTGGCACTGTGCTGTGTGCTTTGCTCAGAATATGTTTCTGATTCTGCAGTTAAATTTGCTTTCATTTTCACATGCATACAATATATAAAAGCACATTTTAAGCTTTTTTCTTAACTGAAAATTAACAATTGTACCTCACACTGCATGCTTTCAAAATAGTTTGGATCAGCATTGAGCTTTTTTTTAAGGTCTTACAAAAATTCAAGCACATTTAATTTGTCTCCATGAACACCGTAATAGATGTTTCAACATTTGTATTTGATTCTATGTAATATTGTCCCTCATTTTGTTTTGTCCTAATGATATTGTGAATTATATGTAATAATAAACAGTTTTATGCTCACATTCATAATGTTGCATTTATCAACATTTTTAACAAGATTTTTCCTCTCACCTTTCAGCTTACTTAGAAAGTTCTTCGCTACTGCTGATAATTCTGTTTAAATTTACAATAGAATATGAAGTAATTACTCTTTCCTGATGCCAAAATATATATAAACACAGTGGTGAAGCATACCAGGAATAACAACACACTAACAAATAGTTGAACTGATGAAAGAGTAAGATAACATTTACATTTGCGTGTTGTAGAGAAAATAGTCCTATGCCGGATACAGTGGTGAAAGTATCTTAAAGTGTCACAAGATATAGCTACTCAGTGTGTGATTTTGATGTCGGTCATAGTTGCCTCCGACCGACATCTTTGCAGTTTCGAACCATCTGACATTGGTCCGAAACCACAACTCCCATTTCCCTATGGGAGCTTGTACGGCGGCCGGAAACCAACCACACCACAAGGTCTTATAGAGAAATGAGAGGTACTGTAAATCCCTCATGATGCCTGCAACACAGTGCCGGAGTTTACAGGGGGGCAACATAGGTGCCCACCCCAGCTCCGAACCGGAGGCCGCAAAAGGAGTGGGGCCCTGCTAGGGGCCCCGAAAGTCGCTTTCCAACATCGAAATCCCAATGGCGGAAACAGCAGTTGAGATGGCACAAATAGTTCAGCAAATGTAAGCATTTAATCTCTATGCATACTTTTATATTCATGAAGTTCAGCTTGCACTGTATATCATTCATACAGGTTCCAAGCAGGGTGCACATTTCTTTTATATGTAGATCACTGGGTAGGCATCGGTTACCACTTTTTGTTTGTTATGTAATCTTTGGTGCTTTAGCGAATGGCTTTGCGGATGAATTTAGTATATCTTCTTCAAACTAAACTTAAAGAGGATAGGTCAGGATGACTCTAAGAATGTTATTGTAGGAGGAATTAGTGAGTGCTGGTTACCCTGTATTTGTGTTTGCTTTGAAGGAATAGCCTTGATCAGTTGCATGCCATATGTTAGCTTATGCATATGGTTGACAGTGCTGATGCTCTACTTTCACTTCCTTTAATGAGTGCAGGTCAAATTCTAAAACTTCTGAAGTCAATGGAGATGGGAAGAGCGGTGCAAAGGAATCTCCCATCCTTCCATGGGGTTATTGCCACTCAGTCTACACCATTGAATCTTCTGCAATAACACCTGGGTGATCTCCGGTTATAAATGTATCTTCACTCATGCGAGGGTTTGGAACAGACTGACATTACGTGCTCTCAAATATCACCAAAGGATACCCCATTGATTTTCAGCACTGTTCATATATCTTTAGCTGGAGACTTTTAATTCCCTCAGGTTGATTTATTTTGCTTACCTTAATGCCTAAGAAAAGCAAGGAAAACAGATTCCTTACAACAGTTCAAGCTTTTAGGATTCAAACTAGCTCAGTGTTCCCCATATTCATACATTTTTTTTAAATCAGTCAGCAAGGCTATCTTTTCTGTTTTCAAAACAATCTTTATAACGTTCAAACTACAGAAAAAAAGAGTGTTTTAGGCACACACATTTACCAATCGTCTTCAGTGAGATTGTCCTAGGGCCTTAATATGAGTTTGGCCGTGCCGGAGCGGTACCACCCAGCTCCCAAATGCCAAACCTGTGTGAGCACCGCCTGCCAGATTTTTAAGCTTTTTTGTAACTGGTGGGTGGTTCTTTGGCAGTACCACAGTGGTGCATATAAAAATGGCACCGCAATCGCAACGCCAAAGCAGGCTCCTGCCGGGCATGGACTGTCCAATCCATGCCCTGCAGGAACTGGGGGTGTATGTACACTCGGGGGCACACCATGTGCCTCCCTGCATGCATCCCCAAGCCCAGAGGCAAAAGGGGGGGGGGTGGTGGCCCCCTTTTTTTCCTCACTGTCAAACCTTTCACAGCAGGCTCCCTCCCAAGAAAAGTGAGGTGGGGAGGAAACTCGTAATATGCATGTTGGGGCTGCAGTGGCCCCGCCAAGCATATTGCAGTATATTGAAGCCTCAAGTCCGGTGCAAGACTGCCAGAGATACGCGGGTCCCTGGAGGCAGCAGCAGTCCTATACTTATAATTGGGAATTCGGACCACTGGTGCGGCTACTGCCACACCGCCACAGTGAGTTTGATGGTCCGTCTGACCACCAAACTCATAATAAGGCCCCTAGGCAAAATGTCTGGAAAGTGATGTCGTGAGAATTACTATTAATATTATTATGTTAGTTCTCCTTATAAAAGTCTGAAGAAGCGTCAACCACCTGTTAATTAAATGTCATCTTTTTTTGTTTCAATCAAACACAACAAAAACACATACCACCCAGTCAGGCCATCTGTTATCCAGTACACGCTCACACAGTGGGGGGGAATAGGCTGTCTGCACATCAAGTACAGCATATCGAGTAATGGTTAGTATACCCTTCATATACACATGGTAAACAGTTCTATTGCCTCTCAAAACATTGTTGCCAATTACTCCTCACCCTCTCATGTTTCCTAGGACAACCCCATGTAGTGAACATAGGCTTTTCCTGGACACAACAAAGGTCCACCTCTTCTGTGACTGGAGCTCTGCCTGTTTACATTGATGAACAATGTCTCTCTTTGCTATCACCAAGCCCAGTTGTACAAGCATTGTCTCAGCATTTGTGAACCCTTCGTCATCCACCACACTGAGAAGGGCCATTTTGGGGGTAAGACAGATTGGGCAGCCAGCACTGCACTAAATGTGGATTCCATGGTATCCTAGTATGGGCTGGGAACTGCACAGCTTCAGACAGTAAGCAGGTAGTCATCCACTGCAATATTGCATTGGAGGCAGGCACGGTCTGCCACCTATTCATACTCCCAAGCTGCTGCAGAGTTAAATAGATATGGTGTAGATATTTGAATTGAAAATTGAATTAGGCCACCACACAGTAATCGGCGGCCGACCACCTGTTAAATGTTTGTTTAACTGAATCAATCTTGGTCCAGTTAGTGATTGAAAGAGCCTCAATCCAAGATGTTACCAGGAAAACTAAGTATTGCATTTTCTACTTTAGTAGGGGTTCGTGCGTAGAGGCCATAATCTCTATTTTCCTTGTATTAACCTTTATATTTACTCTAATCTATAAAAGAGGACATGTAAGGTTGCCTAAGTGATCATTAGTTTGGTCTCTAGATGATACAATCAGTAGCAAAAATCACTGCTTAGTCCATTCAGGAATGGCTTGTAGGTATCACACTGCCACATTTTCATAGCAAGTTTGATGCATCAAAGATGTGATTCGCATCGGGCAGAACAGGATTGTAACCTGAAAAGAGTAAGTAATTTACCCACTGAACACCACTCAATTTAGAGCCAATATATAATGTGCCATAATGGTAGTTAGAAATGAATCACCAAGAGCATCTTCCTTCAGTACAGTCTATGAATCAATTCAATGTATCTTGCAGAATACCTTTAATGGCATAATAGAGGGAGTCAGACACTATTACTTCAGTGAAATCAATAAGACACTGAGGGTATTACTTAGAGTTTGGAAGATGCAGGACATCTGCCAAATAGTGCCAGACGTGCAGTGTGCTGTATTAGGAGTACATTGATATTAATGAAGCTCTGAATATGGTGGATGGGACATCTACCCCTTTTTGCTAGATGCCCTGGCCCACAAAACTCTAAATAAGAACTTGACTTTGGTTTATTGCGTGTACCATGCATGAGTTACCCTATATTTATTGTATTCTGTAGAATCTACATTTAAATCATATGTTCAAGATATACAAGAGAAATATTTTTGGAGGATCCACTTTTCATAATAGATTTATCCTGCTTACTGACTGACTGACTGCTTATCAAGATGGTCCGAAAAGAAGTTTATAACATTATGGAAGAAGTTAATTTGTGCCAGGACCTTTCAGTTTTTTAGGCCTTTGGTGACCTTGCAACTTTATTTTACAGTCAACCCTCTCTTATGCTTTGCATAACCTTGGTGTGCTCCATTTCTCTCCCAAGCATCAAACCCTTTATATAATGTACCAATTCTGTGCCCATTTTTCTCTACAAAGACATGTCTTTCAACTAGGAAAACGCCTTTCCAAGCAACCTCTGTTACGATCACTTAATGCCATATTTTGTGGTACTTTCTTTTATGACCACCCACATAAAGATCAATTGAAACTGGATTTGGATTAGCTGCATGTTTAATTCATTGAAAAACACTGAACATGTAAAACAGAATAGATCAATTTACTGGAGCACACTTTGAGAAATGAAAAAAAAGACTTGCTCTCGGTGAAAGGCAACAATGAGCAATAAACCTGAAACAGTTCGTATCTCTTATAAATCAGATGCGATTGGCATCTGTTATCCTGCTCACCAAGTCAGTTCTTACTGTTTCTATATCCTATCACAGTAGCTTGTTCCCTGTCAGGCAGGTACTTTTCTCATTCTTCCTGCAGGTTAGAGAATTTATTGCATCTCCAAAGAAATTTGACACCATCCAACAAAGCTCAGTTCAGCCCGGCACATAAATTGAATCTGGGACCAAGATCTCAAAATGCATTCCTGAGGAATTCCATATCCTTTGCTCTCATCTTATTCCTGGGATTAACATTAGGACACAACCAAATTCATGATAAATTAAAGAAGCGCTTCTGCTTCTCAGTGCAATCAACATGAATGTCATCTATCACTCCATCATCTTTCTGAATTAGACCGATTGTCACTTTTTCATTCTCTCTTCAAGGTTTGCACTACTGGATTTGATGTGGTTATGGTTCATAACTCCCAGGTACGGTTCCCCTGGACAAAACGCAACATATATGTGGAACATTGTTGTACACAAGGTTAAAAGTCACCCCCTTCTTTTCCTTCAGGAAATCCAATTATTTCTAATTGTGCAAACTTCACTTAATTTTCAATATTCTCCGTGTAATCCAATAGGTACGTAATATCTTTCTTATTAGTCTAGTTTAAAATATATTTATATAATTCTGCATCTACCTGTAAAGCTTGGATTTTCTGTTTTCTGGAGGTGTTTTCATGTTATAAATTCTCTTCTCTAGCTTAAGCAGAAACTGTTCAGATTGGACTACTTTGGTGTTAGTCCTGATTGTGGTTTTTCCATTTTGTATTACATGAGAGCATATTTAGAGATTGAGACTGTGCAAGGGCTATGTCTTGAATCATAATGAACTTCCTACTGCTTGAACTTGGAGTGTACTGCTGTATGCTTTATTGCCTCAGGCCTTCTTCTCTTTTCATGTCAGGCCTGCATGGACCTTCTCTTGTCCTTAATAAGGTGACCCCTTCTTATCTTACGCATCTCTCCAGCCTTGTAGTAAACATCCTCATCTGAACCTTTGCTACCAAGAAACATCTCAGCAATCTTCAAAGGCTGAGTGTTTGGTGCTACAGAACATTCGAGAGCCCACTCTAATGTTCTTCCTGGAAGACTCTGGGACTGGAGGCTCAGCTGCTGCCTTCTGCAGGATTCAGCTCTCTGTGCAGAGGCATAAGTAACTTTGATGTCCATTCACCAGGTAGGTGAAGGGGGCATTTTCCACCATTATCACTTACGTCATCTCTCCTCCAGGGGTTGCAAGCATTAGTTTTCTGTTCATGCAGATACCTCAGGAATACAAGAGACTAACCCCAAGTCCTGTTTGGCATTTAGAGTAAGCTATGTATTTTCAGTGGGCAAATTGTAGGGCTGCTAAAAAATTCCAAACTAAAAAGCACTTGATCATAGCATACATTTCAAAGACTACCTTCAGTATAGCAAAGTACACTGATTTTATAAGCGCAAAGAAAAAGCTGGAGTACTGAGGTGAGTCTATAGTGCTATAGAAGGTGGGCACAGTACTAATATACTTGTATCAATATCCATGTATCTCAAGGATAAGAAGAGATTCAATGTTTGTTTACGGGCCAAAATGAGTAGGAGAGAGGTGTTACCTTAATATATATAATAAAATAGTTATGTGATGACTCTATGGCTATTGGGCTCATAATCCATTATCAAAACAATATAACTATTTAACAATAGGTACTACCGTATTTCCAACATTCCGTTTTTCTAGCAGAGTGCAGGTAAACTGTGGTGGTTCGGAATATGCTCAAGTTTGAATAGGATCAGAAATCTCAGACATTCTGTGAAAAAAACGCAGGTTAAAGTGATTTTATAGGTAATTATGGTAATAAGATCTTAATTTGTGAATGCTCAACTTAGAATATGATCACAAACCACAGACATTCTAGGGAAAAACAGATTATAGTGACTTTATAGTTAGGTTTGAAATGAAATACTCCTGGCAACACCCCACCCACATTAGATGGGTCTAACTCTCTTTTGAATGTTATTCATCTCTTTAACAAGTAAACTGCCTTTGTAAACTTTAAATGGATCACCTAGTTTTTAAATCTTGAACATTCTCCCAAAAATATGTGTTCTCTATTCACTTAATTAGATCATATTCTTAAAGACTTGAGATGACCCTCAATTTTGAGTCAAGAGTTTGACAGGTGGGAAGTGGCTAAGATGGCGGCTGAGGAAGACTAAAGAGAAAAGACTGCCAATTCAACTGGGTCCTGTAACAGTGATTAAATTAGTTCACAGTTTCAATTTTTTTAAAAACTAAACTACCTTTTTATTCTTCCGACACCCTACCTCTCAAGTTGGAAATGATAGCAACCTTGGGCCTTTACCTTATTGCGCTCCTGTGCCAGACAACTTGCAGTGTCCAACCAGAAAACCAGGGCCTTATAATAAGGCTCCAGTGTCAAGGCTACTGCTTCGCCCCACTGGGGCCACACAGGTTGTGCAGCGTGGATGCACAGTGCCCAGCTGCAGAAGGGAGGTGTGAGATTCCCGTTGGGCAGTCTAATACTGCTCATGCCGGAGTCAGGCTTTCAGCAATGACGTCACCTGCTTCTGCCATCCCTGCCCTAGCTCAGCTCAATTAAGACAATCAGAGCCACTGGTTTATTTGAGGACAGGAAAGGCTATACAGAGGCCGGAAATCAACCAAAATAATAGAGACTGGCTATACTAGGGTGAAAGGAGATACTGGGTTACAAGCTATTCACAGGGTGTCTGTGAGCTACAGGTAGTTCACGAATGACCGGTTGGAGACCCCCGTTTTATATAGTTACTGCTAAGATTACCATACTAATTACTGCCATTCTGATACATAAGATTGTGAATGATTAATACATAATAAATTACCTTTTATTGTAAAATACCAACAAATACAATACTCTCAAAGGAGATACAATTTATTCTGACAGTGTGGTCTGACTACTAACACTTCTTATTTAGATAAGAATAACTTGTTTTGGTGAAGAGTGAGAGATGCCTGCTTGTTCTCTTTATCTTTGAAAAGGGTATAATATAGCCTTATAGCCCGCCGTAGGCCCACTCCAGCATTAAAGGCCTGAGCAGAAGGCGAGGGCCTTTAATAAGGGAGCGGGACTTTAATGTCCGGCATAGTTCAGCTACGAAGGTCTACAAGGCTATTAGAACATTCTGCCACTAGAGGGCAGAATGTTCTTACAAATAAAACAAAGGGCTCTCGGAGCCTGAGCTGGTTTTATTCCCCTCGGGCTCCGAGAGGCCTTTGTTCACAGCAACAGCTGTGAACAAAAGCAACATTGGAATGTTGCTCTGCGCGCTTTTACCGGCCCATAGAAGCATGGAGCATTCCATTGTATTCAATGGAGTGCTCCACATTGCAATGCTCTAATAATTATTATTCCTATTGGGGATTATGAGATCTACCCGGGCATGCCCCCCTCCACATCGCAAGAAGTGGGGTTTATGACCATAGGTTTAATACAAGGGAACATCACTTTTTCTTCGCTTAAAGTGTTACTTAATTGGGTGATAAAAATATCTTGTAGGTCTATTTATAACAAGGTAAAGATCTTTCCAGTACCTGAATAGTTACAGCAACTGAATATGTATGGGAGAATAATCATTTAAACAGAACATCTTTTACAAGTAATTGAAACGTAAATCCTGAATATTATTACCTGCAGAAATACTGAAAGCATTGATAGGAATGTTTTTTTATCAGCTACTTGATGTGTAAGAGAATATTTGCAAACTAGTGGTACTCCATCAGTTGGAATACTGAATGGTAGCATCAGCCAAAGCTAAAAAAGGGCGCAACTGTCAAATGTTAGCAGAACCTGTTGAATATTAGCAGAACTCTTTAGAACTTGGCATCACAAAATATGTACTGTGGAGGCAATAAATAAATGTTGACAGTCCATGGTTCATATGTAGAAAAGCTCAGACAATTTGTGGACATTGAGCAAAGTACCATTGAAGACATCTATGAACAATACACTGTTTCACTCCTAAAACCTTTGTTTGGGACCGTAACATTTTACCAGGAGGCACTTTCACAGGGTACAACTATGTTCGTGATTTTATGAGATTGCACTGTCCAAATTGCATATATATAGCTCTGAATTTCTCAGAGTTAGTGTATGAAAAGCAGACAACGCTTATCAGAAGACACCTTAATCAAAGTTATCCATATCTACTAATGAAGTCAGAGTTTCATATTTAGGAATATGTAGCTGCAGGTTAGTATTCTGTAATGCGCTATTCATAGTCACATAGGCCTATTTCTGAATTCTGAACATAAAACTATACTTCACATATCAAATACTTGTATCACATATGTAACAGACCTCTGCATTGTGTACCTCTACTTTAACCATACAATTCAACAGTCATTAATACACATATCAGTGTCAGCTAATGACCTTATATCATGGCAAATAATCATTTTATACTGCTTTTACAGTGGACGTGAACTTTTATACTGTTTTTACAGTGGACGTGAACAATTGTGCTGGTGCTAGACAACAACGGAAGTCAATCCAAGGTTTCAATAGCTGTGAAAACATCACTTAAGACCAACATTGCTACAATGACCAAAACACAAACATATAGGAGCATACCAATAAGTCCACAGAAACCATTACTATGAGTTTCAAAATTAGCAAAACATATTCATCCGCTTCGAGCCCTAACAGCATATCAGGAAGATCCAAGAAGGTGAAATGTGTTAAAATGGGATAAATCAGGAAGCCTAAGTCAGCCAGGATGTCAAAACCAAGAGCTAAGACACCAAGATTCTTCTATCCTATTAATCTACTGGAGGAAATTACCTCTAAAATGAAAATTCAACTTACAAACCATGATATAATGGCACTTTAGAATGTGTTTAAACTGCTGCAGAATTGATTTCACATAGAAAATAACACTTAGAAAAAATGTATGTGCTGCATTAACATGAAAACAGTGTTATTAATGCTGTAAATGATATATTAATTACTCACATTTATATAGGGGAAAGTGTATTTATTAAAGTGTATATAAAATTATGAGGAAAATTTTGTACTACGCAATCATTCTTAAATATGCTCCTTTGTTAAGGTCTAAGCGCCTTTTTATCTCAACTCATGCTCATAGCTTAACAGATATTTATTTAGAACACTTTACCTAGCATCAGCAACTGGCTTAAGAATGTGCTGCTGACTTCAAACCTGTGCTTCTTTAGTTTCCTCACACCATATTAGATCACCTGCCTAAATACAATGAGGTCTGCTGTGACTGCTTGAATAAATAATGATTTAGATATATTTTATGAATGCTTTGCAGAATAATATTGCTGGTTTACCCCCATCATATTCGATTTGCTTTGTATTCACAAAGGGCATAAAGCGCATCTTTAAGCTTGGGTAAGAAGGTTCTCAAGAGAACTTTCCTCCATGTAACAAAGTCCTAAAACAATGTTTTACACTCTATCTGTGTAAATGTTTACCGTGGGAATAGGGAGAAGCATCAGAAGTTGACAATACCATTGGATGAATGGTTTCCATGTAGAGGAGAAGAGCTAACATCTAATACGTTTTGATACATTATTGTGTGATTTTCTATTAATGAGTGTTCCTAGGTAGTTATAAGTAGACTATCTCAGACTCAGATCTCTTTTCTCCTGCCTTGAGACTATTCTACTGCACTACCAAATACAACCGGCACAATATGGAAACATGTTACATTTAGAAAGGTTTACATGCCCAAAATGTGTTTATGGAAAGCGTTTGCATCCACAGAATAACTTCTCTAACCTGCCAAGCAGTATCAAGGACCAATAACACACGTTCAGTAGCAGGGACATTTAACTACTCTTCTTCCTTGCATAGTCCCACGTTGCCTGCAAAGATCACCATGCACAAATCCACAGATGCCAAACCTCCGACAGGATACCGAATTGGTGTTTTTTTTTAAATCTGAACTCAGCAAAGCTACTGTTATAAAGTGGGCTGCATGTACTGCTACCCCTTAATATGGCCAAGATACCTGGAGGCACTAGTTCAAATTTGCTTGCACTGGGTGCCTGACAGACATCATGGAGTGCTGGTTCTGTGTACGGGCAGAATGCTCAAATTTGTAAAACAAAGGCCTCATGGAGCTTGACGGATTGAAATCCGCTAGGGCTCTGTTAGGCCTTTTGTTCACAGCAACAGCTGTGAACAAACATTCCAATTATGGAGCTCCAGGCTTCTACTGGTCATTAGAACATTGGAACGTTGGCAGCTCCGTTGAAGACAATGGAGCGCTCCGGGCTAATACTGGCCGGTATAAGCCCGGAGCACCAACATTCCAATGTGTCTTTGTTCACAGCTCTGGCTGTGAACAAAGACTTCAGGGAGCCTGAGGGGATTTCAATCCCCTCGCGCTCCCTGAAGGGCTTTGTTTTGGTAGAACATTCTGCTCTCTAGTGGCAGAATGTTCTAATAGCCTTATAGCCCTTCGTAGCAGGGCTATACCGCTGTTAATGGTCCGCTGCTGTTGTTAAAGTCCCTCGCCTTCGGCTCGGGCCTTTAACGCTGCAGCGGGCCATTAACAGCCGGTATAGCACGCTACGGCGGCTATAAGGCTATATTAAAAGCCCAGAGCACTCCATTGTTTTCAATGGAGCTCCCAACATTCCAATGTTCTAATAGGTGTTTACAAATAAGTGCTGAAGCCAAGCACTGGCAAACACAGATTCTATTTAAGAGCTGTAATTGTACTACCAAGTCACTGCAGCCAGAACTTGCTACTTTGATTCTGAATTTCCTTGCAAAGACTCGTTGTCTCACTAGGATTGTTTGAGTTAACAATTGGGTTATAAGGAACTATCCTGAAGTAGTTTTGTTACGGAAAATGCACTTGGAACTAGTCTCATGAATACTTATTTGACATATTAGACTGGGTGTATATGCTATTAAGTTGTCCTGTGAAGAAGCATGGAAGACTCTTGAAGCGCACCAGTGTATATTCATTTCTGAATATTATGTAAACGTTTTTAGCTCATTTGGCTAATAGAATTCCCAAGATTAGTGAACAACAGGACAGCTTTGCTGTTTTACCAAAGTCAGGTAGACAATTTAAATCAGCTTCCACCAGCGATTCCGTATTAAGGAAGCTTGAGGTAGTTATCTTAAACATAGACAGAAATATTAACCCACATGTATACTGGCGACATTTTTTGTAATTTTTTTTGGGGGGGAAGTATCCATTTAATATCAAAGTACAAAAAGTTACACAGAGATAATGCTATTAAATTCTTCACTTGGTAAAAGTTGCATCTGCTTACAATATATGCAAACGTTGTGCTGTGAGCAGCCACAGACTACATATATTATGATAAGTAATGTGTTTACATTTATCCAGCTATGCATATTTAGACATATCTTTCTTTGTAATATCTGTATTAACTTTGCATAACTATTTAATGGCATAGAACCCCACTACTGCCTACAGGGCATCAGTTCTGATAAATATCTTTAAGATAAGGCATTTTTCCTTATTAAAGTCAAATATAGCTTAATTATCTAGAGTGGCATTTGTTTCATGAGTCAAAGTCGGTATTCATACCATAGAGATCTACATTTTATGGAGTAGCATGCTAATTACTCTCAACCTTAAGGTGGTCTTCCCCCAAGTTTTTTGCTTTCACCTCTCCTATTTTTCCTGCATTGGTTTATATTGGCCGTAGGACTCTGTGCACTTTACCACTGCTAACCAGCACAAGAGTGCTTCTGCTTTTTTCCCTAAACATGGTAACATTGGCTTGCACCTGAATTACATATTTATTTTACTTATAAGTCCCTTGTAGACTGGTATACCATATATCCAGGGCCTGTAAATTAAATGCTACTAGTGGGCTTGTAGCATGTATTATGCCATCCACTAAAGTAGCCCTTTATAACATGTCTCAGGTCTGCCATTGAAGCCTGAATGTAGTTTTAAACTGCCAATTCGATTTGGTAATATAATCCCCTTGCCAAACCTTAACATTCCCTTTTATTGCATATAAGACACCCCAGAGGTAGGCCTTAGTCAGCCCATAGGGCAGGGTGTATTGTAACTAAAAGGTTGGACATAAATATGTAAGTTTTACATGTTCTTGTAGTGAACCACTCTCGAATCGTTTTTCACTACTGTGAGACTACATCTTTGTTAGAAATAGGGTTCCTGGTTGGCTAGGGTATGCACCTAAACTAGGAAGAACACATCACTTTAGTCAGGCTAAGTCTGTTACACACCAAAGATAACCTGTGCTCACAGCTTGGCGCTGAGCAGTCAGGCTTATCATCAGAGGCAATGTGTAAAGTGTTTGTGCAACACCCTCAAACAGAAACGCAATCAATACACCACAAAAGAGACTCTACACAGGATTATCAAAAAATATATGTAGTATACATAACACAACCAAAATGACATTAGTCATAACTACTGTACCTGTAATGCAATTAGTCAGATAATACTCGTTATCCTGGACAATGCAAGTCAAAATCAACATGCATCTGTAAAAACTTTGGGCATGAAATACAACAGACAACCACATAAGACCCAGTAGGCAAGCACAGACACAGGAAACCGTGCCCTCCTATCAGCAGGGTTACGGTAATCTCTATGGTCCAAACTGAAATGAGTGCCTTTGCAACTTTCACAATTGTAAAGTATTACATTAAATGCCCTCTGACATACATCACTTGTCATGATTAGGACAGGGCAAAAATAACATGAAGAATCCTATGGCTGAATATTCAACAAGCCACATGTGGTGCAGCACAAAAACCGAGTGCATAAAATACCTTCACTCTCTTTTTAAAAGCATACTGTAATGGAAAAGTGCAATGAGCACACTCACCAGGTTGAAGTTTGACATAGGAACTCAGCATGTCCCTATGTGTCTTCAAGGGCCGGAGGGAAAACTGTCAAATAACTTCTTCCACAGAAGCCCGTGATGTTGTGTTGGCAGCAGAGACCAGCACCTCTGGATGTGGATGCAGCAGCTGGGAGGTTAGGCGCGCTGTCGTCCAGCTCAAAAACAATGGCAGGGCTGGGGCGTACATGCCTGACAGAGCCTCTGCAGCGTGGTCCCAGAGTACTTGCCAATTCACAGGCATTCTGCTCCCTGGGTCCTCTGAATGGGGGAGGGGAGAAAACACTGTTCCTCAACTGCTTGCTCACACAGGAGCGACGCTCCGTCCGATGTCTGGGCCATGCTGTTCCTCAAGCGCTTGTAGCACAAGTGTGGCGATCCTCTGGCACTCGTCACGGAGGGAGCGGCAACCCCCAGACACATGTGCAGCAAGGAGTGCTCACATGGGGAGGAAAGGCTGTGATTGAGCATCGTACCCTCTCCTTTCTTCAGGCACTCAGGAGCAGAGGGGCCCTAATCCTTGGGAGAATGTAAACAGAAAGGAAGACTCAATCTCGTAGAATGGTGCGAGGGGCTGAGATAGAGCATCGCGCTCGCTGTGCAACATAAAGCAATTGCCTTTCAGGACAATTTCTGCAATGTAGGGGTGATTGAAGATGTGCAGATAAACTAGTCTTTGATATCCCTGAGAACTTGTGAAGAACAGGGGGCAAGCCAACAAGCCCCTGGAAAACACTGGAGTACAAGGCAAGGAGCAAGCAGGCAGACCAGTACACAATGTTACTTGTAGCATTGTGGCAACATTGTTGCAGTCCCCCTAGCAGCCCAGCAGATCAGCACAACAAAGCAAGTCAACAAAATGGTGGTTCCTCCTGGCATCACAACAGTCCTCTTGCAGTGTGCAGCATGTCGAGCCAGCAGCATGTGGTTACAAGTCCCACGCAGTGTCTAAAAACATGGGGTCAGAGACCCAGTACTAATACTCAAAAATGTCTTTGATGAAGGGATGACTTCAAAGAAACCCTTTAGAAGTGTGCAATAATCCCTTTCAAACCAGACCTGGCTCCAGACAATCAGTAGGTGGTAAATCAGCCCTTTGTGTAAGGGCAAGACACAACCTATACAAATGCAAAGTGTTAACAACCTCTCCCACCCCTAGAAGACTATCAGTTTGCAGATGTATCACCTGTGACACCCAGCTCTTCCTTTGTGGTGGCTGTATGGAAAGTATACTTTAAGAGTAGCTGTCACCTATCATAGATGTGTATTGGAGACAGGCTGTAAAGAACAAACAATTATAAGCTCAGAGAAATTCCCACTTTCTAAAAACAACATTTCTAAAATAGTATTGTAAAATCCAACTACAACAGTAAGTAAGATTTATCACCACTATTCTAAACATACCAAACATGGCAACACCACTCCTTTCTGATCAGGAATTACCACTTAAAAATAAATAAGGGAATTCCAAATGCTAGCCTGTAAGAGGAGTAGGCTTCACAGTACTGAAAACAAAATAGGCTGTCACCACCAGTATATGCAACACAATAAAGGCACATGTCCTACAGTTCACTAACACAGCACCCTGCCCATAGGGCTACCTAGGGCCTACTGCAGGGGTGACCTATGTGTACTAAAAGGGCAATTTAAGGCTTGGCAAGTAATTACAAATGCCAAGTCAATTTGGCAGTAAATATCGCACACAGGCCCTACAGTGGCAGGCCTGAGACAGGTTTGAAAGGCTACATCTGTGGGTGGCACAAGCAATGCTGCAGACCCCTTAGTAGCATTTAATTTATGATCCCTGGGTATATGGGGTTCGAAACGAATCGAACTTGTTGTTGTAAAAAAACAAGTGTGATTAAGTAGTTTCACACTGTTTTCTGTTTTTTTCTTAATTGACTAACCAATGTAAAAATGGTTTGCACAAAAAAGATTAGTTACGTTTTGTGTTTTATCTTTTGTATGCGAGTGAATTTTCTTTTGATGTTGTCTATTATTGGTGTATTGATTTTGAGTCATTAAATGTTGGTGTTTGGTCAAATGTTATTTGGTCTTGTGGTATAGTGTAAAAAAATGTTTGAACTATGATATATGATACATGTGAAAAACAAAATGGTTTTTGCAAAATAAAAATAATTTTGAATAATTCTCGAGGAGGTTGACATTAATTTGGTTGATGTTACCTTGACGATTCATTTCTTGGATTAAGGATCAGTACAGGCAAGGTGGTTGTTGGATTTTACTTTTAGAAAGTAGGCCTTTTCCTTCCCTAAACTGTTTGGTGCATGCAGCCTGGTCACAAGACAGCATGTAGTTGGCAGTTGGACTTTTTTATTCCTCCCAGACAGCCACACAATAGAGGGAGTAGGTGTGCCTGGATGGGCCATCAACTGGCAGGATGTGGGGGATAGAGCTGGGCCCAGCCCCACTGGCAACTGACTGGGCTGCCTTCACACAAAGGCCTAATCACCTCTGCATTGCATGTGCAGACACCCAGGAGTCAGGGCAGTGAAGCAGGAAACTTCAAGCACTTCAAAGGGAGTTCTCTAGAAACTCCTCCTATGTGAAAGAAGGCATCATGTATAAAATGGGAATCCTCAGACCAACTTTTGAGTTAATTTACTGGATCAGCAGAAGGGTTCTCAGAGGACTGCCTGATGCTGCGGCCTGCTGTGTACTCCAGAAGACTGCTTTGCTTCACCTGGAAGGGCTTCACCTAGAAGGACTGCTTTGCTGCCTAGAGCCTGCCTTGAACCCTCAGAGGCATACCCTTCTGCATGAACCCTGTTACATTGCTTGAACACAAGACTACCGGAGTGACTGGATGGGCCAGTTGGATGGCCTCTCAATCAGAGCCTCAGGGACAGGAAAGACTCCAACCATCTTGAATACGCACCTGGACTCAGCCTGACTGAGTTCCCTGAGTAGTGCCCTTCCAGTCTTGGACGCTTGGTGGTGGTGCTAAAAGTGTCCAAATAGCCAAAATCCAAAACTTGGCACTTAAGACATTTTTTGGCTAAAAACTACTCGGGGAACTGATACCAACGTGCTTGTCCAGCCAATTTGCATCGCCTGTCGGCCACTTTGCAGCAGCTCCCACTTTGTTCTTCTCCATAGTATCAAATCCTGAACAGCAGTCCTTCGCCAAAGGATTACCTGGTCACGTGGACTTCTCTTCGGCTACAGCCTCCCGCCTCATCCAGCTGGAGATTTCGACTTCCACAAAAGAGACTAAGGGCCTGATTAGGATATTTGCGGACATGGTTACTACATCAAAACTATGATGCATATCCGGTCTGCCAAATTACAGTTCCATTAAATCCTATGGTACTTTTAATATGGCTGACTGCATATCGTTAACGTTTGTGACGGAGTATCCCATCTGCCAAGATTGTAATCAAGTCCTAATGTACAAATCTTCATCACCTGCAGCCTTGACCCACTGAACTTTATTTCTCAGAAATTCTTTCTCCGAATTTCTTTTAAGTCCAAAAATAAGCACTGACCAGGCCCAATCCACTCTTTATATCTCCTTTTTTATCATAGTCAATCCTTTGATCTTTTAAGCACCAGTTTTTACCTAAACTTTAAAATTCATAACTCTGGTTCTAACGATCTAATTTTTGCCCTTTTGGTGTCAAATAATTTTTTTTAAAACTCTGTTTTTCTATATTGGTGTGGGATTTTTATTGTGCTGTGTTTCCACTTCACTACTGTTTGTGTACTGAATAAATACTTTACACATTGCCTCTAAGTTAAGCCTGACTGCTTTTGTACCATGCTACCACACGTTAATTAGGGTTTTTTGTAGTTCACTCTGACTGGATTTGTGGCTTTTGCTTGAGTAGAGTTCACGCCCACCTTCAACCACCAACCCAATTTCTCACAGCTAGCCTTCCAGAAAAGCACTTTTGCCTCTCCGCAGGGGTTTAAAGCTCTATATAAATGCAAATCAATGCATGCTCAAAATTGAAATACTTTTGATACAAATGGCACTGAGGTCTGGTTAGCAGGCCTCAGTTGTCTCTCAGAGTCGAAAAAGCAGCAGCATAAGTCTAAAAATGTGGGGGTGAACACGTAAAAAGAGACATTTCCTTACATCAATACCAAGTGCTCATGTGGGATTAACTAACCCAAATTGTGACTGGCCTGAGATAGTCACTCAATTTAACACAAAGTTCCTCAATGCTCTTCCTTGCATTACTTTGCATCAAGGGGTGGATTCCATTGGTGGTACATGGGGGTTCCCATGCAACCACCAATGAATTGTGATGCAAATCCCTCTCTACTAAGAATTATAGACCGGGATTTGTGCTAAACTGAGAAATGTTTCCATTTCTTCTAGTTTTTCCTACTGTATAAGTATGCTACATTGTCCAGCATACATACAAAATGGGTAAAGCCTTAAATAGGTTTTATACTGGAAGGGATCTATTCCCATTCAAAAACCAATGCTTCAGACAACACACTATGGTGCAAGGGTGACTGCATTGGTGCATGTCTGCCTAAAGTGTGCCAACACAGGAAGAGAGCAGAACAGCACATCATCTTACCAGATACGGCGCAGTTATGCTCTGTCCCTCTCATTCGTTACATGTAACATGTATCCATGATTTAGGAAGAGAAAAGAACAACACCCAAGCGAAAGTTTCAATCAATATTTTAAGAAGTAACAAATAAATTGCATACGCCTCCTGTTCATATGTGAATAGGATTTAGAACTGAGACGTTGCGTAGACTCTTAGTATGCGTCGACGTTTCGACCCTATGTAAGGCGCAAAAAATGTTTAAGCGTCACGGCGCGTCTTCTTCGGGACGGAGGAGTGTATGTAGCCTGCGGAGTAAAAGAACTTCTTTAAGGGTGTGTGCTAATGCGAACAAGTAATTAAATCAGTGTTCAGAAAGGTAATGTGGGCATCGAGCTAAATGTCATTTACCCAGTGCTTAAATGCCATTTGAATTAGTTATCTGACTGTTGGAACATCTTCAAAATGTGGTAATTCATTTTTTCAAAAGCCTATTCACATATGAACAGGAGGCGTATGCGATCAATCATATGGACTTTACCAAAAATCGCACTTTCCCAACTATTCCTTTATTTGTTATACTAAGTGTACTAAGTGTATTGTCTGTATTTACTTCTACATGTCACCCCTCTTTCACAATTCTTTCAATTGTACCATTGTAGCCCAATTTATTTGTTACTTCTTAAAATATTGATTGAAACTTTCGCATGGGTGTTCTTTTCTCTTCCTAAATCATGGATACATGTTACATGTAATGTATTTATATTGTGAACATCCCAAAGCAATTTTATTTCCCTGACAGAACCATTGTAGCCATATAATACAAATACCCAGGTTCTGAGGGACACAGGGTCACCCCATTATTTTTCATAATCCTCTCATTCAACGCAGCACAGCGCATTGACTTTACATAATGCCCTGCTTTCCGTGACTTCTAGATATGTCTGAGCCTTGCTGTGTGAAGCATTGTTGTATTAACCATGCTCACTGTGCAAGTTACAAAAATTGCAAAGTGGACATTCGTGATTGTTAGGTCCACAATATTACTTACTCTTATGAGCAAATGGTGAAAATGGTATCTCGCAAAAACAATCATTGTTGGTTTTCATATAGGTGACCCCTACATAGCACACATAAAACTTGTAGTTCTCATGAGAATGATATACTGTGTGCAAGCTCGTCACTATTCTCGGCATGCATTCTATTAAAAGAGACAGCACTTTATAACTTTGACCACAATGCTATTCAAGGCTGAAATTCTTTTGATCAAGAAATACAAGAGCTGCAGTTTGCTCTAATATTATTTTTGATTGGAAATGCTCTGCATGTCAGGCACTTTTCACTGTTGATTCGCAGCTCATTTCTGCTAAAAAACACAACCCTGATGAAAAGACATGATATATTAAATGAAATATACATAAGGCTGATGCCAGGTCCATACACCATATGGTAAATGAATACGATTCTCTGGTAAAAGGATAGGGGTTTGCATTTGACACTTTGAAGATTGATGCCTGGCTGATATTTTTAGACATTCTCTGGTGACAAATTAGATTCCCCTGAGGACTTGTACTTGGCAAATATACCAAAGTGACTAAAAGCGGAAGGCAAATTGCACAGTGAAAGCAACAGTGCCGAGGTTTGTTCTACAGGAACTAATACCATATAAATACATAGGAACGGACACTATCCTACAGCCAAAATTTCTTTTGTGGTCCAGGTGAAATTCGGCCGGTTAATTGCCAATATATTGTACTGTATTTGAATGTATATGGCTGATAAAGTGTTGAAACACTTTACGCTAGCAGCATGCTGCTCCAGAACCCAAGGACAGTGGTAATTCAGTGGTTATTGGTCATTATTGGTTTTGGGGATAGTCTTCTGCTCTGAAGGACACTGGTCCTTGCACTTGACCCAATATCTTTGCGTTAGATTAAATTAGTTGGGATTAGAACTAATCATTAATATGGGCTATGTGAGTTCATACAAAAGATAGCTGGGGTTAATAGAGCAGTAAGACAACATTAAGTATTGTTAGATTGCAGGCGTATGATTTCAAAGAAGGAGCAGAATAAGAAACGTTATTGCATGATTTGTTAAAACCCTTGTGTTAGATCTGGGGGTCTCTTGTTATGTTATAAATTTTTGTAGAGCGCGGCTAATACCCGAAGGTGTCCTGGCGCTATTGCAAAAGGGTCCGTCCTTAGTCTGAGACCGGAGGTAGAAAACTCAAAGTGCAAACAGACTGGTCTTGAGTGCCTTCTTGAATTCCAGGTGGTTGGAGATATGTCTAAGGAAAGGTGGCAGTGAGTTCCATACCTTGGTTGCTTTTGCTAGGAAACTTCGCCTGCCCCAATTCACTTTAACCCTGGGGACTGAAACTAATTTGGCCTCTAAGGACCGCAGGTTTCTTCCAGGTGTGTACCATTGAAAGTGCCTTATCAAGTGGTGGGGTCCACTTCTATATAAGGCTCTGTGCGTGATGCACATAGCTTTAAACAGTACTTGTTTATTTACAGGCAGCCAATGCAATTTTTTGATCTCCGCCGAGATGGAGGCATATTTAGGGATACCGGATATCAGTCTTGCTGCAGCATTTTGCAGTAGCTGTAGTTTTCTCTGTAATCCCTCCTGAATGTTAAGATAAAGACTATTACAATAGTCTAGTTTTGATAACGCCAGGGCAGAGATAACCATCCTTTGAGACTCTTTGGGAAGAAGAGGCAGTATCTTTTTACAGGACCGCAAAGTGTACGATGTCGAAGAGACTACTGCATTGACTTGGTCCTTAAACAAGAGTTTGTTATCAATGAGGATACCCAAGTTCTTAACTTTTCTACAGGGTTTTGGCAGTGGGCCCAATGATTCTGGCCACCAAGTTGGAGTCCAGAAGTTTGGATCGTTTCCAAACAGCACCACCTCGGTTTTATTGGAGTTTAGCTTGAGGCAGTTCTGGGTCATCCAGCTGCCCAATGCCAACATGCACTCCTTAAATTCTACTGCTATGTTTGAATGTCCTCCGGGGAGTATAGAGATCACAATCTGAGTGTTGTCTGCGTAGGAAGTAAGGTCGAACCCAAAGGATTTGACCAGGGGTGCCAGGTGTTTTACATAGACATTAAAGAGTGTGGGACTGATGGACGATCCCTGTGGAACACCACATGGTAGAGAGAAAGCCTTGGCAGTAAAGTCTCCCAGCATGACTGTTTGCATTCTGTCAGCTAGGAAAGACTTAATCAGCCTCCAAGCTTTCCCTTTGACTCCGATATCATGTAACCGGTCCATCATTAATCCATGGTGGACCGTGTCAAAGGCCGCAGACAGATCCAGCATAATCATCGCGGCCTTTCCTCCTTGATCTAAAATAGTTCTAATTTCCTCAGTTGACTTGAGAAGCGCAGATTCAGTGCTATGTCCCGCTCTGAAACTATACTGTGTGGGGTCCAATACCTGGCCTTCTTCCAAGAATCTACTGAGTTGTATATTCATTATTTTTTCAATTATCTTAGCAGGTAGTGGAAGCCTGGATATTGGTCTACAGTTATTTGGTTCCTTGGGATCCAACTGTGGCTTTTTCAATAGTGGAAGGATGGATGTTGACTTCCATATTTTGGGGAAATATCCATTTGCTAATATTGTATTAATGATGGGCGTAAGGATTTCAGAGACCGGTTCTGAGGCCAGCTTCAGTACGGATACAGGACACGGATCCATGGGGGAACCTGATCTAGTTGCCTCCAGGAGTTTATGAACCTCGGTGACGGAAACGGGTACAAAATTGAGAAGCACCGCATTATTATTAAGACAGTTTACATCTACTGACCCTAGTATGGATGTACCATTTGAGGAATGAGTAAAATTAGAGAAGATAGTTGCAACCTTCTCGAAGAAAAAATTGGCAATTTTGTCACAAAGTTCTTGGCTTGCTTCTATCGGGGGAGAAATAGGGTCTGCAGAGGTAAATACCTTTGTCCAAATAGGGACCCTTACTCCTAGTCAGGGTAAGGGGGATACACAATGTTTATAACCCATGCTCACCCCCTTGGTAGCTTGGCACGGGCAGACAGACTTATCCCCAAGGCAATGTGTAAAGGATTTGTACCAACACTCACAGTAATATAGTGAAACACCACAAATGGACGCTACACAAGTGGTTTATCAAAATATAAATCACTTTATATAGATTAGGCAGATCAAAACAACATAAAAATCACATAAACAATCAATCTTGTCTTAGAAAGGTTCTT
Organism: Triturus cristatus; assembly: GCF_964204655.1. Taxonomy (NCBI): domain Eukaryota; kingdom Metazoa; phylum Chordata; class Amphibia; order Caudata; family Salamandridae; genus Triturus; species Triturus cristatus. The sequence continues at coordinate 1,542,964,255 of NC_140590.1, read as the reverse complement.
TTGTGGAAAAAGTTCACTTTAGTAATGTTCTCCTTGTTAAAACGTTCCGGTAGGAATTAAAAATCCTGGAGGCTCAGTATGGCTGAGCCCCTGTTGCTAGCATGGGGAAAGTTACCTCAGAAAATGCAAATGAGGCGCTCCTCAACAATGACAGTCCTTGGTGTAGGGAGTAACTGAAAGAAAATGGTTCCCTTGACAACAAAATGCCCCAGCCGTAGCACGGAATGTGCTACACTTATCTGCTCCACTTTGGAATCAGGAATTCACCCCTAGCCGATGCGCGGGCGTGCGCCAGTCACCAAAAGGACACTGCCTTTTTAAACTGCCCTCACTGCTCTTCAAATTAAAAGAGCACTGTTATCTTAAATGCCCCCACTGTACTTTAAATCAAAAGGGCACTGTTCTCGTAAATGCCCCCTCTGCACTTCAAATCACCCCCTTCTTCAATGTGCCAGGCACGCAGACTTCCCCATCTCTCTAGGCAGCCAGCCAGCACCGTCGTTGAATGCAATTCCCCTTTGTGCTGGCTCCGATTTACCTTTCTCAATGCAGAGGGGGCTCGGCAGTCCGTGCTGATCATCCGACGGGGCAGCTCTCTCCTTGGCGGCGCTCCCCGGCTTCCGGTCTGGCTCCGTCTTCGATACTGAACGTGAGGAAGCCCGGGTTGCTAGGAGACGCCTACGCTGTACTTCTTCCTGATGCGGCTTCACGGGGACAAGCCTCCCTGCTGCCAGACAACCCGCGACGCTGAGGCCTATCCCAGCCTGGCCTGTCCATGACGTAGGCGGGTGAATGGGCACAATGCTTACGAGGCTTCCGGGCCGACGGCGGTGATTTTCCCTCATACAGCGCTTCTCTCCTCCGTTGCACCGGGCCGGCGGCAGTGATCTGGCCCCTTGGCGACGGCCTCGGGTAGTACACAGGCACGCACTCTCAAGTGCCGGATCAGTTATTCAAAAAGGCACGGCAGACCTCACACAGAGTCCCGCTGTGTGCCAATAGCACACCGAGTTAATTACATGCAGGCAGGACAGAGTCCACGAGGCCACCGGTAGTGCGCAGCAACACGCACTCAGCGCCAACACGATAGTTCCTTCTTAGAAACATTTGTGTCCCTCAGATTGATAACAGGAGGCCAGCTCTTCCCAGGCCCTTGGAGATAGGTGGACTTCAGAGGGGGGCAAAGCACACAGCACAGCTCCTCTTCAAGTAAGGGGGACACAGCACACAGTCCCTTGGTCCTCTTCCTCAGCAATCACATCAACTGCAGGTCAGCTCCCAGACACTCAGCAATGGCAGCAATTTTCCTCAGTCTTCCTGGCTGTTCTTCTTTGGCAGGGATTCCTTCTTGATCACAAAGTTTCCTAATCTAAATTCTAGGGGTTTAAGCTCAGATACTTATACCCCAAAAGTCTTTGTTCTTCCTGTGTGAGGGGTCCTGGACCCAGTCTAAACAAGTTCTGGGTGCACTCTGCCAGTGCACATAATCTTCCTTTGCGAGTGTAGGCCAGGGCCATCAGAAGCACCGCAGGAGGTGGAGCCAGCATTGTGGAAGGCAGACACAGCCCTATTCAGACCCAGGTGCTACTCTTCCCCACCACTCTACATGCAGATGGGTCTATTCAACCTAGTGCTGACTCACCCGGTCTCCTGGAGCCACCCCAGCCCCTGTCACTCACAAATCAGACATTCAATCCACAAACAGGCAGAGGCACACAGAAAGGCTGTACAAGAAAATAGCTACTTTCTAAAAGTGCTATTTCCAAACTTAGAATTTAAAAACCATCTTCACTAAAAGAGGTGTTATTAAATTCTGAGTTCAGGAATACCAGATTCCATATTTCCATCTTGCTGCTATGGGAAGATATGCAGGTAAACATGGTACACGGCATTCCCCATTCTGTCCTACGGGCAAGATAGCCTTTCAATAGTGAAAAACGAAATTGGCAGTATTTCACTATCAGGACATGTTACCCACACTAGTGCATGTCCTACCTTTCACATACACTGCACTCTGCCCAGTGGGGTACCTTTGGCCTACCATAGGGTTGTCACATGTGTAAGAAAAGGGAAGGGTCAGGCCTGGCTAGTGTGTACACTGCCCAGGACAACATGGCAGTTAAACTGCGCACAGGCACTGCAGTGGCAGGCCTAAGACACCATTTTAGGGCTACTCATGTGGGTGGCACAATCAGTGCTGCAGGCCCACTAGTAGCATTTGAATCACCAGCCCTGGCATACTCAGTGCACTTTACTAGGGACCTACTGGTAAAACAAATATGCCAATCTTGGATAACCAATTACAATAACAATTTTCACGGAGAGCATATGCACTTTAGCACTGATCAGCAGTGATAAAGTGCCCAGAGTCCTAAAGCCAACAACCACGTGTCAAGAAAAAATAGGAGGAAGAAGCAAAAAGTTTGGGGATAATCCTGCAAAAAGAGCCATTTCCAACACCTTGCAACGCTCGACAAAAATTTAAAGTCACTATAATATATAAAATTGATAATTTGATCCTACATTTTTTTACAGTGTTGTTAAGAACCTCCCGTCATCATGACAAATGGAACTCTGTTCTAAACACACTATCTGTAACTCCTATAGTTGTGTTCCAGTAGGAGACGGCAGTCCTGATAAAATAAATGTCTAGAACACAGGCCAACTGGCCTGTACGCCTCTCCCCTTCTATTGGCATTTTTGTCGTTCACCATTGTTTGTGTGCATAGCTAATCCGCAAATAAGCATGGTTCCAAGCAAGCTGATGCAAATAAGCCGCAGGACTAGGTCTCAGGCCGAGAAGTCGGTAGATATTTCACCTCCGCTAGCTTTTTCACGAAGTGTTCCATGAACCTCACCAAGGCACAATTTAAGGTGGTGTTCTGTGGGTCGAAATTTGGTTTCAAAGAAGGAGAAGTTGTGCTCCGTGAAATTAAGTGTGGGCATTGTAGAGAAATAGAGTAACAGAGATGAAGGCAAACGTATTTAAGTTTCACACCCCGGATAGCGACAGCAGATAGTGATGTAGCAAGGAGGGGCACAAGTTTTGGGAGCATCGGCCGCCTCCCCCCAGCTCTTACTGCCAGCACCCCCCTCTCTATTCAGTGCGGCCATCGTGGGCGGCAACAATCCGAGGAACACGCTGTCCCCCTGTCTTCAATGCGGCACACGCAGGGATCGAACCCGGGTGGTCTAAGTTCTAGCTATGCCACTGACAGCAGAGGAATATGCCTGAGCTTCAGCTCTCGATAGTTCCCTGTATATACAATGGACCATTACTTTACGCTTCGAATCCTTAGTTAATCAGCTCTCCTTATAGAAGGGCTGGTCTATATGTAGCCTGGTAGCAGACAAACCCTTCACCACTTCTGGAGGCCTATCAAAAGTACCTAATACATCTAAAATGCAAATAATGTCATTTATTTCTACAGTTTTGCATCCTGAGATTGCATGCTATCTGAAAAAGCCTCCTATAGATACCTAAAAGCCTGCACGAAAAATCAACACCAATGGCTTCTACTTGATCAAATTGTGTCAGTGTACTTTATGTATTGGGAACACCAAGAGGCTGTGTTTAATGTTGGCTGTTGCACATGAAACATTCTCTACAAAACATTATAGAGATTGAATTACCTCTTTAAACATTAGGCTTTGCTAATTACCTTGTTGTTAGACCAAACTTAATGTACAATAATATTTAATATAAACATATTTTTACCATTTATTTTTTTATATAACACATATTTTTTATATTTTTCGTATAGTTTAACGCATCCAAAAGAAGGCTAAACCACAATGGTCTTTGAGCCAACAGTTCTCTGTAGCCTGCGGGGGTCAAGCAGGGCTGTCATGTACAAAAGTGACTCCATCCTTATTACTCGCACATCTAGAAGACTCCATGTCCAACTAATACCAATGGTAAAATGCTGCTTGGAAATTTGATACAAGATAATCAAAAAACAAACAGGACTGTCTTCAGGGAACAACAAAAAAAGAACAGTCTGCAGTGTTGGAAGTATAGATCTCGAAGAAGTAAATGCCTTCACATTCCTTCAGCTGTCTATAACCAACAATCTGAAATTAATCTCACAGGGGCAGATGGTAAAGACAGAAAATGAGGCCTTGCTAAATGCACTCTCAAGTTTGCCTGTTCTCATGATCATTATTTTTACAGCACATTGACCGAGTAGTTAAAGCCAACTTTGGCAGTCAAATTGCTTACAGAGCATAACTAGTGGGCTTGGCCAGATAAATAGGTGCAAAGTTTTGGAAGTTACTTCTTAAGCTTCTGGCAGGCCCTACCATCGCCCTAGAATGCGATACTGAACTCATCTCCATTCAAACAGATCCCATATGTCACCCATCAAATCCATGCTAGAAAAGGCTGAACCCAGCAGAAAAAAGTTATTGGCTAAAGCTTGGAAGGAACACTTTGCCATGCACAATAAATCCAGCTATCCTTTGTCCCAAAAGATCGAAGCAAAACAAAGCTTGTTCTGTAACCTGGCTAGCCAGGCTTAGGCCTGATGACCAAAGAAGGAACAAACAACTGTATCAAAACTGTTCCAAAAACATTATCTGGAAGCCAAGCACAATTAATTGGAGAATGTGAGTCCAGAGGTCATTCTAGCCTCTCCAACCATACTTGAAGATTCCGACTCTACCCCAGGGAGAGAAGACTTTTTTCCATGCCCAGCAGAATGCTTAAGAAAAGAAAATGTGCTGCTTCACTACAAAGTGATCAGAGATAACACAGACATACTCACTGTTACCAAACACATTAGAAAGTGATAACAAGATCCTATTCTTCTTGCTCAGTCACATATCAGAAGCAACTACGGGATGTATGGGTCGGTATCTGGTGAAAGCTGGCGCAAAAGAGGAACTCCCAAGGTACCAGAGTTCAAAACTGAAACTTTGTCCATCTGTGTAAACCTTAAATGAATAACTAAAACAAAGTTATAAAAGAGCCTTTTTTTTAGCTTTTCTTTCCCTTTCTTCTTTATTTGCCCGTCGGTTTTAATTGTTTTTAAAAAAAAGTCTGAGATGATGCCCTTGTGCAAACCTCAGTATAACTTTAAGCAGAAAACAAAGAATCAAATGTGTCTACTCAGAAAATTCGATGGGCTTTCCAATGGTATGAGATCCATTGATGTGCATTATTTCATGATTCATCATTTAACTGGCGTTTTTCTTTTGTAAGAAATGCATACTTTTTTTTACTTTTTCCTGCTGCAGAGAAAATTATGCTGATATGAACTGCAGCAGACCTTTATTTACAGTAACACACCAATAATTCTGTTTCAGTAGTATCTGTAAAAACACAGCTTTTCAGGCGATACATTTGGAAAAGTGAGCTGTAGAATCAATTATTTGTTCCCATTTATTTTCACAAAATGTCTGTGGGAGAGGCTCCTCTCTGCACTCCCCTGGAGAGGGCTGGGATCTCCCTCTCCACAAAATGGTGGTGGTAAGAAATTTCTTTTTCAGGGCTATATCGTTTTGTCTTGTGTTTTCTCCAAATGTTTCTTGGAGGAGAAGCCACTCTCCAACTGAGCTAACTTGCTAGACTCGCTTACTGTGATACAGTGCTGTTTTTCCAGGGCTGTTTTCGGTTCACAGTGTGATCTAACAGGTGACGATTATAATATGAGCCAGGGGTATTGTAGAGGAAAATTGGAGTTTTATGGGCAGATTAGTCATGGTATTGCCTTTACTTTGTGTCACGCAAGATAACGGAAGGGCAACGCAATACTAATATCAGATTTACCAAGCAATGCAAGGACACCTTCCGTGGCCCTGTAGAGCTTGGTAAATCTGGAGTCACGCAAGGTGCAACCACCTGCGCTGCCCCGAGAAGGCGTTACATTGATTGACACATTCACCTATGAATTTGAGTGTATTGCTAGATTTACCATGAGTGGTAGACCTGCGAATGCATCGGGTGAAGCGTAGCAAGGAGAAATATATTTATTATGTTTATTCTGCAGCACACATGGAACAAGGCAAAAGCCTATGAGAATTGGCCCCCGTCCTGCACAAAAACAATCCTGCCTGCAACTCAGTCAAGGTTGCACCATGGCGCTGATAGAGATCAGGGTGTATATAATATCCCTACTTCCACGGATAGAGTAATCTCACAGTTACACGCACATACATTCTTCATACACTAGGGCCCATTTCACTAACATACGCTCAAATACTCTACCAGCAACAACCTGTGGAAAGAAAAACTCCTAAACACCCTGCATCTATATCGGGGTCGATAAGATCTGGTTATTGAGACTGCCCTTAAACATAATCTAAACAATCTATACAATAATAATCAAAATAGGATACTCAATAATTTACAAGAAATAATAACCAACACCATATTCAAAATTATATTGCTTTATCTAAAATTAGTCAAAGAAATCAATCAGAATAAATCATTTTTCTCATAGTTACCTATTCTAGCTAAATGTCAGAACGGGTCAGGACAAGTCTCTCGGTAAAGTCTCTCAAGACGAAGTCCTCTCAGCAACGATCATCCAACGCAGATTCGGAACGCGGCAAAGACAAATGGCAAGTGGCAAAAACCCTCTCTAGGCTAACAATTCTTATAGTAAGTCAAACAAAGGAAAATATAATTTGTATTAACTTCTTCCGTCAAACCTCTGAGCAAAGCGAGAAGGAAAGGATGTAGCATCGCTACATTTGAAAATCTCCGCTCAGGAAAAATCACAAAATAAACATAACGGAACAGGAACCAAAAAATACATTTGTATCTTGTAGTTTCCACGTCTCCTCGGCAATGAGATCATAGTTCAGAGTCTTTCTTTAAAGCTCCTTTGTTTCCCAAAGCTGCCAAGGACGCTTGATTTCATTTGGAGATCGCCCAAAACTGCTGCTGTCCTCACGGAAAGTTTTTAACCAGGCAAAGCAAGGACTGTGGTCAGCTGACTTCAGGACCATATTCAGCAAGGCTCTCTCTCGTCACAAATTTCTACTCGAGGCCAGGCTTTACATATCAGCCATCTTTGTTTAGGCCACAATAGGCCACAATAGACCATCTTAATTAAAAGAGACAAAAACAACGTTACCACAGCATAGTGATTGAACAGTGTTAACCCCACTAATACCCTTATGTGTATGCAATTATCTAGCTCTTGCAACATAGAAAAGCATTAATTCGAAAAGCGTTTTGTGCTTAAAAATAAACAACACACAGCAATCTTTAAACATGTAAACACGCACATTATTATTAAACAGCACACTTATGCATTCCCACGTGTAATTCTCTCTTGTTAAAACAAACGAGTTGATTAGTATAAACACTTACACAAGACAAATAATTAATAATTAATAATTAATAAATTAATATAACAAATAGACATGCCAGAGCTTCAAAACCCAGTTAATTTTCAAACTGAAAACTCTGCTCTAGCAATCCCCCCTTTGGTGATTTTCATCACCAAATAAACCCAAAAAAAAAACAAAATTAGTGAAAATGTTAGTCCCATTTTAGGAGAAATCGGAAATGTCTTTTTCTCCTTACACAACACTACACACCAGTCACCCTTTCATCATCCCTCTTTGTTTCTAAATAAACACTCTCCCTCAATTCTTCTAATTCAATTTCTTGTGGTTCTCTTTTCAACCTTTTGTTTTTCTTCTCTTTATTCAATTTCTTCTTCCCTCCCCTGTTTTTACAACACACACACACTAATCTCAGTATCAATAAAGCAATAATTATACAAGTTAAAGGAAACAATATTCTACCTATAATAGTACTACCTATTTTTGCAATAAAATCTTTAACAGCTATCACCTTATTAGCTATTTTAGTCCATAAACTCTCAGCTTCAAGTGGTACTAATTCTTCATGCAAATCAGTAATATTTTTGATATAGACCTTCAGGTCTTTGCTTTCGTCTGGAATGTAAGTGCAACAATGTTGAACTTTCAGCATTCCACAAACTCCACCCTCCTTGGCCAATAAAATATCAAGGGCAAGTCGATTTTGCATTGACGTGGCACGTACGGCATTTGATTCCGTATTCACTAAAAGAAACCCTCCAGCGGTATTTGTCGATAAGCGATCCACCACTGTTGACAGTTTCCGAATTCCATAAGCATTTAAAGAAATTCCCACTGCTGGAATTAAAACCCCAAAAATATCACCCACTATTTCAGACCAGGTTTCTCTCTTGAAACGCATTAGTAAATTAATATGTTCTACATCACTTATTTTATCTATATGAAAAATCTTTGGAAAGACCTGACCCACATAACACGTGCCATACCAATGGTCAGGCAACTTGTAATAAGCCTTGTTCCCACAAACATAATATACTCCTGGGAAAACTGTATCTTCTCCACCTCTGAAACCCCAACCTGTTGCAATGAAGTATGTATCATGGCACTCACTAGTCCCAACAAAATATGTATCATATTGGGATTTTCTCCTTGTAATGCATAGCTTACCCTTCTGTGGTACATCTAGAGCTAAAGTTGGACTAGCCCCATTTCTCAATTCTTTCCCCATCTCTATGTCCCAAATTGTCTCACTCACTTTATATTTCCCTGCTTTCTCATGCATGTTCAATCTCCTTTCCTCTACCATATCCAGGAAAGCATTCTCCTCTTCTTTCAGACTGCAAGTTAAATTATTCTTAAAAATGTAATCTAATGTTAATCCTTTCTCTTCAATAAAAATTTCACCAAAAGTGTTAGCTTCTTTAGCTGGATTCAGCTCTTTGTTCATTGGCAAATGCCCAAAAATACTATCTCTGTTAGACATCTTATAATCTATTTTCCCTAACAAATAGAAAACACTACTTAATATACTACATGAAATACCATATGTAGCTGGCAAATGATGATAAGTAACACCCTCTGAAACGGATGCAGGTAATTGCATACAAACATAGCAATCCCTAACTTCCATTGTTTTCACATATTCATACAACAACTTCGAAAAAACATTACTAGAAAAATTATTAATTGACCTATCTTTGTGTATGTAAGTATTACTAATTCTAGTCAAAACTACTTTTTGCGAATTCTTCTCTATATCTGTCATATTTTCTGTATGCATCTCAAATGTAACTTTAAAAGTAACCAATAAAACTAAAACTCCCCACAGTAGCATTAATAATCCAGTACAGCAGCAGCACATCCTACACCATCTTTTAAAGAAGGCACATCTACTTTGATTATCCTCTAGGTTAGCCATTTTATTACTTTGACCTTGTCTTTTGACTTAGCCTCTACTACTCCACTACTATTATACTTTGGATTACTTCAGACAACTGAATTTCAGACTTTCTCTTTTCACTTTTCCTCCAAGTGATTTTTCAGTTCACTCAATTTGGATATTCATCAGTTTTCACTCCTTCTTCTTCAGTAACATCAAATTGTATCAGATCATCAACAACATCTTGTGCATCTGACTCTTCTCCAATGTCAGTCAGGATAACTTTTAATATTCCTTCTTTTTCCTCAACCACTTTTCTCAAGATCCCCTCCGAATTATCTCGAGTCACTGTTTCTTCTTCTCCTTCTTCAGACAGTGCCACATAAGACCATTCCGGTGATCTGTACTTTTGGTTGGGTCTTCTTATTCTTTTTATTTCCTCAGGTTCTCTTGATTCTTCTTGCTCCTTTCTTTTTACTTCATTTTGACTCGATACTTCATTCACTTGTTCAGCTTTTGATGTATTTGTTCTTATTACTCTGTATCTCAATCTCTTTACTCTGTTGTTAGGCCAACGATCTCCTTTTATCACCTTTTTCGGCCTAATTTCTTTATCATTTCTTTCTCCAATCCAAGTTCTCTTTCTTAGAACTCGACCTTCTGTTTGTTCATTCTCACTCTCATCCAATTCTGTTTCAAGTGCCTTCTGTTTTCTTTTTCTAGCAGTTTTCTTTTCCTCCACAGTTTCTTTCACCACTATTTGAGACTTCCCTACTCCTGTCCCTCCTCGGGTCTCCGACACGCAATCTTCCTGCTGTCTACTTGTCCCTTCACCTAGCTTGTCAAGAATGTTCCCTACACCTCCTCGGGGGTCTTCCGCAATCTGTCCCTCTCTATCTTTTTCTGACCCTGTTTCTTCAGGTATAATCTCAAGTGGTTCTTCAGTCTCCTCCTCTTCCGATTCAGGAGTAATCTCTGTGGAATTGCTCTTTTCTCTTCTTTTTTCTTCACTGCTTTTTGAAATTTCAGGCTCTCTTACAGAATCTGATCTCCTTTCTGAGACTCTCAATTGTTCTCTTGGAGTTTTTTCTACTTCTTTTCTCACTGGTTCTGGGTCTTCATCATCACTGGAATCTGATTCTTCAAAGTACTCTTTACCAGTTCCCTCTTTTGGGTTTGGAACTCTCAGAGTATAACTCGCATGCACCCAGTTTTTCACACCAGCACACTTCACTGCAGTTGTCGTTGTTAGAATGACTTGTCTCGGCCTTCCCCACCTTGGAACTAAGCAATTTCTTCTTCTGTGCACCTTAATCCTCACCCAGTCTCCTGGACTAAGATCATGAGCTTGCTTCTTCTCAAGTGTGGTAGCTTCTTCTCCAACCTGGTGAAACACAGAATGAACTGCGTCAGCCAGGCCTTTACAGTAATCCAAAATCATGTCATCAGTTATTGTCATCAACTTATTGACAGGTACAAATGCATGGCGCATTGCACGTCCCATGATTATCTCGTGCGGACTTAAACCAGTAGTTCTATCTGGAGTAGATCTAATAGTCATTAGCACTAGAGGCAAGACGTCCGGCCATTTCATGCCAGTGGCTAAGCACATTTTACCAATCCTGTTTTTGATTGTGCCATTTATCTGCTCAACCACACCAGAAGCCTCTGGTCTGTATGCACAATGTAGCTTCTGCTGTATGCTTAATGCTTCACAAATCAAACTCATGAGTTCATTATAGAAGTGTCCACCTCTATCAGACTCAATCGTCACTGGAAACCCGTACCTAGGAATCAACTCCCTTAATAATTTTGCCACTGTCACTCCATCATTTCTCCTAGTCGGATAAGCTTCAACCCATCTTGAAAACAAACAGACTACCACTAGAACATACCTCAGTCTATTCACTTGGGGCATTTCAATGAAATCAATCTGCATTCTTGTAAAAGGACCTCCTTCTCTGCCTATTGTTCCCAGACTCACCACTGTCTTTTTCCCAGTGTTAAATTGCTGGCAAATCAAACACCTTTGACAGATGCTCTCTGCAATTGTCCTGAACTTTGCATTGTACCAGGTCTGCTTGAACGACCTAATCATCGCATCCCTCCCCAAATGTCCCTGGCCATGATACATCCTTGCCATTGACGACAAAATGGAGTTGGGCATTACTGGTCTGCCATCCCTATAGACCCAAACATGGTCTGTTTCTCTTGGGGCACATCCTGCCTTAATCCAATCTTTTTTCTCTTCCTCTCCTGCCTCATCCTGCAACTGCTTCACTTCATCCCATGTCTCTAAGACATTAGTAAACATCACAGAGCAAAAAGACATTTCCCCCTCTCGTTCCCTATTAATTGACTGATTGGATTTCGCACAGTATTGAGCAATGTCATTTGCATAACGGTTTCCAACCGTTATAAAATCCTCCCCTTGTCCATGGGCAGCACATTTTACAACTGCTAACTCCTTAGGCAGCTGTATCGCCTCAAGTAATTTCCCAATCACTTCAGCATTCTTTATTGGAGTTCCACTCGATGTCAAGAAACCTCTTTGTAGCCAAAGCTGGCCAAAATCATGCACCACTCCAAATCCATACTGACTATCAGTCATCACAGTCGTCCTCAAATCTTTCCCAATTTCACAAGCTCTTGTGAATGCCACCAATTCAGCAACCTGTGCAGATTTCACTCCTTTCAATGGTGATGCTTCCATAACCTCTGAAACTTTGCACACCGCATATGCTGCACATAGCACACCATCATCATTTCTCAGGCATGAACCATCCACAAACAACACATGATCACTCTCATGTAAGGGAAGATCCCTTATGTCTGGTCTCGGTTTTGTACAATAATCAAGCACATCCAAACAATCATGATCATCTTCCGTTTTCACACCCACATTTTCAATATCCGGCAAAAGTGTCGCTGGATTCACATTTACACATCTCTCAAGAGTCACATTCGATGCTCCTAGAATCACTTTCTCATATTTAGTCAACCGACTATGTGACATGTACTGAGTTCTGCTTCTTGTCAAAAGAATTGCCACATTGTGAGGTACGAATACCCTTACAGGATATCCCATTATGATTCCCTCACTCTGTTCCAGACTCCTGCATGTTGGAGCCACAGATTTCAGACAACCTGGTAAACCCACAGCTACAGGGTCAAGTGTCGATGAGAAGTACGCAATAGGCCTTCTCAGTAATCCATGCTTCTGAATTAACACTGAAAGTGCACATCCATTTCTCTCACTGCGGTACAATTCAAACTCCTTTTCGTAGTCAGGCATACCCAAAGCTAGAGCCTCACACATTCTATTTTTAAGCTCTTCAAATGCTGCCATTTGTTCTCCATCTAGTTCCAATGGGTCTGTCATCTCACTTTGTCAGTTTAATCAGTGGCTTTGCTATCAGCGAAAAATTAATTATCCACTGACGACAATAACCCACCATCCCCAGAAACATCCTCACTTCTCTCTGGGTCTTTGGAGCTTTCATTTCCCTGATGATTCTGATTCTGTCATCAGTTACTTTTCTCAGACCTTTTTCAATATTATGTCCAAGATAATGCACCTCTTTCTTGCAAAATTGCAATTTGGCTGGAGATACCTTTAACCCTCCATCTGCCAGATGATTCAGTAAAGCTATGGTATCTACTTCACAAGCTTCTCGTGTCTTTGATGCCACAAGTAGGTCATCAATATATTGTACTAGTACTGAATTTTCAGGCATGATCAAACTCTCCAACGATTTTTTCAACAACTGATTAAATATCGAAGGACTCTCTGTATACCCCTGTGGGATTCGACACCATGCTAAAATACGCTGGCCAAACCTAAATGCAAAAATCGGCTGGCTGTCATGATGCAATGGTATTGAAAAGAACGCATGACACAAATCAATCACTGTATACCACTCAGCATCATGTGGAATCTGATACAGGATCACTGATGGATTTGGCACAATAGGACAACATGCCACCACAATTTGATTAACTTTTCTCAGATCCTGTACGATCCTGAATTTCCCATTAGGCTTCTTTAGCCCCATTATCGGTGAATTACACGGACTACTCAGTAGTTCTCTCAGGACTCCCTGCTGAATCATTTTCTCAATTATAGGAGTTATTCCCTCAATTATTTCTGGTGTCATTTTGTACTGAGGAATGTTAGGATATGTAATTCCCTCTTTCACTGCAATTTTCACTGGATCTACATTATTCATCAATCCCACATCCTCTCCAGTAAAATCCCAAACTGTCCTTTTCACTGTGTCCCTCAGCTCTCGAGGCAAATCCTCTGGATCAAACACAGCAAATGCACCAATTAACTCACTTTCCCTATTTTCTAGAGTCACTCGGTACAAAACATCCTCATCTGGTGTTTCAAAAGCTATTCCATCCGGTGTACAGAAAATTGTGCAGTTCATCTTGCACAACAGATCCCTACCTAACAGGTTCACTGGACTCGTGTCACAGACAATAAATCTGTGCATGTCTGAAAATTTCCCTAGCTTTACTCTTACTGGTTCCGTAAGACGTGTTCTGATTTGTGTATTGGCTACACCAACTACTTGGATTGCTTCATCCGAGAGAGGAAGATTTCTAACATCTGTTGACCTGACAGTTGATCTTGTCGCACCTGTGTCTACTAAAAAAGTAACACTCTCTTCATTTATTTTCCCATCCACAAATGGTCCTGCCTGGTCTATTTCTAGAGTTGCACCAAGTATGCACTCTTCCTCCTCTCTTCGGCACCGTCAATAATCACCCTCAGATTCACTCCCTTCATTTTTTAACAAGTACTGTTGTACCTGATTAGAACGCTTTGGTTTGTTTACCTGCTCATCATTGTAGAATCCCGAATCCTGATTATACTTTTGTGCTCCTCTATTCTGCGGCAAGGGCGGTTTTGGCTCTTGACTCTGCTGTCTCAACTTTCTGCTGTTGCTGCTGTTGATTTTTCCCCTCGTTCTGCACCTGTTGATTCAAGGAGTTTCCCTCATTATTCACTAATGGTGGATTGGTACACTCCGATCTCCAATGCCCCAATTGGCCACAGTTGTGACAAGGAAACTTCTTTTTTGCTTCCTCAAGATTCCCCTTTCCTTTCCCTGCATATCTAGGTCTATTCCCTGCATTATTTCCTGGATTATTCGCCTGTTCCATCAACTGTGCTTCCTGTCTTTCTGCAACTTTCACTTGTGCCCACATTGGTTTCTCTTTCAGCTTTTTGTTTTGCTTCAATTTCATCACTGAAGTATTTAGCATGTCTCAGAATCTCATCTATTTTCTTACTCTGCCAATCCACTGTGTGCTCACGAATTCTCACCAATTTCAGGTCTCAGGCCATATACAAATCTGTATACAAAATGACTCAAATCTTTGTCACCCAGGTGTTCATCTCCACTGAATTGCTTAAATGCCAGTATCAGCCTCTCGTAAAAAGCATGAACTGATTCTTTTGCTTCCTGTTGTGTTCTATCTATTTTTACCCAATCTGTCTCTTTTGCAGGTACTTTACTCTTCAGGTATACCATCACCTGATCGTACTTTCTCATTACCTCTGGATCTGGTGCTCCTGTTCTTGGATCTCTTGGATATTCCTCAGTAGGCCAACTCACAACTATTTTACACTCAGTCCACAAGTCTGCTGGAACAATTATATCAAACAGACTATTCAGGTCAATCCACAGCACTTTTGACAATTTCACAAACCTATCTACCTGCCTATACCACTCGACGGGCTTCTCTCTCAATCGAGGGAAATCATTCGTAAATGATAAAATATCCTGTCTGGTCCATGGAACATGTACATATCCTCCTCCAGGTATTTCTCTCATAGGATAATTATCCACTGGTTTCTCTTTTTCTCTCACTGGAAAAGCTGAATAAGTTGTTGTATCTTCAGATTCCTCTCTTTTCTTATACCACCTATCCTTCCATTTTTCTACATCTCCCCATCTTCGCAACAATGCAACCATTTCTTTAATCTGTCCTGTTCTACCAGTTGCATTCAAATTTTCAATATCTTTTTCTGAAAAATCCATCCTGTAGGTTTTTTGCAAAGCTTTAACCTTATCAATGTCAACTCCCTGCTCATTCGCTATTGCTCTTAACCTGTCATGTGTATTTCTCGCTCTCCAGGTAATGTTTTTACACATGAACATTAATTCACCATCATGATGACTTTTAAGAATTTCTGTTGGAACTGTCCCTGTAACAAGCTCTTCTAATTCTACCCGTAACCTAGCCACATCAATTGCTTGTGAATCTTTATCCTTTTTCTGAAGAACTTTCATCCAATCATTCAAATCTTCAGCTGTTATTGCAGTAGTTTTTCTCACTGGAACAACTCTCTTTTGCGGTTCTAAAATTGGCATCCCTGAACAACTAGCTTCACTAGCATCTAATATTTCACTACGTGTGTCATGTCTGGATTGTCTCAGGTCACTACTTCCTGTCCTTTTTCCTGAATCTCCTGAAGGACCAACTGAACTTATCAAATTATTCCCAACATATGGAATCACCAAACCATTTTCACCTATTCTCTGCTTGTCAAACACAGGCATAACCGGACCTATTGTTACAGGCACCGTAACAGCTTCCAGATTCTTCGTTAACTCCCTAATCTTTTCAGTCAGCTCTGTTGTAGTTCTAGCTAATTCTCTTGCATTTTCGTCACCACTTCGATTCCCTTTCTCAATGAAAGAATTACCACTTCTTGATTCAGATGTCACATTTTCTGTCTCAATGATACAAACTGTATCTCTTATTGGAGAAACAACTGGTGTACTCTCATCTGGTTCTGGTCTATATGGAGGTGGTCTTTTGTAAATCATGTCATTCAAGACTTCATCCTCATATTCATTAACTCCATATCTTCTCATTTCTGACTCAGGAACCCTCTCTGCTCCTTCTTCAACTGTTCTCATTGGATATAATCCCTCTGACATACTAGCATCTCGCCACCTTTTCATTCAATCATGATGAGTCTCACGATCATGTCTCCTCCCAAACATGTACCTGTACTGTCCTCCAGATCTCTGTTTTTCTCGCTCATGTACTTCCACTTCCCATTCCACTAAAGCCTCAAACTGTGTAGGTCTTGGTTTCGGGTCAAGACATAACATCTTTTCCCGTAAATTTCTCAACACGGCCAAATTAAATGAACCATGTTCTGGAAATGCTAGAACACCATCCTCTTTGGTATACCTAACCCAATTCTCCAACCATATACAGGTATGATACCCATATTTTGCAGCCATGTAGGATGCAGGTGTTTTCGGTGGAGGTAACAATTCACCCTCTCTCGTCTTAACATCATTATCCTTGTTAAACCACTTTTTAATTTTTCCAAAGAATGTTTTCTTCTTTTTCTCTTCTTGGTAATACATTTTAGTTTTTACCAAAACTTCTACTCTTTTCCCGTATTATAAATATACAATACAGATTTTCAACCAATAACAGCGCGACTCACACTAACGCACCAATCCTGGAGCGTCTACGTCACTAGAATAGCTCTTCCAATCCTTGCGCGGCTCACACCAATGCACCAATCCCAGCGCGAACACTATTCTGATCTATTATCCAATCAGAGCGCGGTCTTCCTGACATCAGCAGTCGCTGCAGTCGCTTGTCTCCTGTCTCCTGTCACTCGTCTACCCCTCCTTTACAAAATCTTTTCAGTAGACTTCGTGTCAAAATTTCTACAAAATCTATTAGTTACAACATATAAACATCTCCATTGTCTGCTTCGCTAACCACAGAATAGTAAAAGAAATCTATTTCACAAGAACCTCTCGTTGACACAGTAGCACATCCCTCTACTCTGCCCTTCTAACATACATTCATTAACTGTTTCCTCTAGGACTTGTCCAAAGAGTCTTACAATCAACTAAATGTATATACATTCACGCACATTCATACAAGAAAATATAGTACATACACACAGAATCCTGCTTCCCGAGAACAGCGAACAATCTGCTCCACTACAGAATTATAACACACATTAACCAAGCAGTTTACCCTGCCCAGTTCCTCAAACAAGCTCAGAGAATACCCATTACTCCTCCCGCGATAAGCTTTAACGGTAAACCTTACGGATCCCTGGGACTTAAGACCAGAGTTTCACAGAGAACCTTCACTACCATACACACTCCTTATATACCAGAAATATATTCTAATAGTAACATACAATAATGTCACTGATTCCGAACTCAGACAATGTGAATTTTCCTGCATACATACAGGACCAACAATCCCGTCTTTCCCGAGAGCAGTATATACTTCCCTCTGCCCTACTACGGAACTGCTACCAGCTTCCAAGTTCCAGAAGCACTACATATAACTCAACATGACAACTCCAACATATAGTATTAGTACATATACCAACATCAACAATCAATATTCAATATGTAATCTAATCAGATCAAGACAATCATCAATAACCATCCTCTGCTACCAGGAAATTGATAGAGATCAGGGTGTATATAGTATCCCTACTTCCACGGATAGAGTAATCTCACAGTTACACGCACATGCATTCTTCATACACTAGGGCCCATTTCACTAACATACGCTCAAATACTCTACCAGCAACAACCTGTGGAAAGAAAAACTCCTAAACACCCTGCATCTATATCGGGGTCGATAAGATCTGGTTATTGAGACTGCCCTTAAACATAATCTAAACAATCTATACAATAATAATCACAATAGGATACTCAATAATTTACAAGAAATAATAACCAACACCATATTCAAAATTATATTGCTTTATCTAAAATTAGTCAAAGAAATCAATCAGAATAAATCATTTTTCTCATAGTTACCTATTCTAGCTAAATGTCAGAACGGGTCAGGACAAGTCTCTCGGTAAAGTCTCTCAAGACGAAGTCCTCTCAGCAACGATCTTCCAACGCAGATTCGGAACGCGGCAAAGACAAATGGCAACAATTCTTATAGTAAGTCAAACAAAGGAAAATATAATTTGTATTAACTTCTTCCGTCAAACCTCTGAGCAAAGCGAGAAGGAAAGGATGTAGCATCGCTACATTTGAAAATCTCCGCTCAGGAAAAATCACAAAATAAACATAACGGAACAGGAACCAAAAAATACATTTGTATCTTGTAGTTTCCACGTCTCCTCGGCAATGAGATCATAGTTCAGAGTCTTTCTTTAAAGCTCCTTTGTTTCCCAAAGCTGCCAAGGACGCTTGATTTCATTTGGAGATCGCCCAAAACTGCTGCTGTCCTCACGGAAAGTTTTTAACCAGGCAAAGCAAGGACTGTGGTCAGCTGACTTCAGGACCATATTCAGCAAGGCTCTCTCTCGTCACAAATTTCTACTCGAGGCCAGGCTTTACATATCAGCCATCTTTGTTTAGGCCACAATAGGCCACAATAGACCATCTTAATTAAAAGAGACAAAAACAACGTTACCACAGCATAGTGATTGAACAGTGTTAACCCCACTAATACCCTTATGTGTATGCAATTATCTAGCTCTTGCAACATAGAAAAGCATTAATTCGAAAAGCGTTTTGTGCTTAAAAATAAACAACACACAGCAATCTTTAAACATGTAAACACGCACATTATTAAACAGCACACTTATGCATTCCCACGTGTAATTCTCTTGTTAAAACAAACGAGTTGATTAGTATAAACACTTACACAAGACAAATAATTAATAATTAATAAATTAATATAACAAATAGACATGCCAGAGCTTCAAAACCCAGTTAATTTTCAAACTGAAAACTCTGCTCTAGCAGCGCAAGGGTGCTTACATTGGTGCAAGACAGCACATTGTGCACCAGCGCAAGGAGAGGGCAGGAATGCGCCATATAATGTTAAGTATAATGCATTCCTGACCACGCCCCTTCAAGACAGCATGGTGCAGAGCAGCAACTTGTCTTGCTGCATTGCATGACAGTTTGATAAATCTGGGCCTTAGGACACAAGATAAGCAGCATTCTACTTGATAAAATGACCTACTCCCTGGGACCATCGTGTCTTGAGCACAGCACAACCAAAAGATTACCAGGGGAAAATTAGGGGCAAGAGAAAACCCCCCACAAAACTGAAAGATACAGAAACTAAAAAGAGAGGCCACAACAAAATGTAGACAGCCTGACCGGTGCACCTTACATCAGATGCATATTCCATTATATTCATGGGCAGGAAGCTCCTGCACAGTTTTGTATACTTTCTTTTCCTAAAAAAAAATAAAAAATAAAAAATTGTAGGGCATTTTTAAATGCGCAAAAATTATTGTTGGGGAGAACTATCAGGTCTGGCTTCTGCAAAATTAAACCTTCTTCTGCAACATATTTTAGGAGTATAAATGACATGCTCATTCAAACTTCTCAAAAGGTTGATTTTCTTTGAGAAGACCCCGACAAAAATCACTGCAAAGACCAATCTTCTAATTTTCATAGTCTGCTAAAATTTACCCTACTGCCTCGCCCCCTCATGAACCTCAGCAAACAATCTAAGCAGTTCCGTCCTCTTCTAGTTCCTGCAGGTGATTAAAAGCATCTCTATTCACTTAGACTGGACACAGGCAACAACTTAGGGGCTTATTAGGAGTCTGGCGGTCCACGGTCCGCCAGACTCATGGAGGCGATAGTGGTCTTCCGACTGCTCTATTATGACCAGGGCAGGCAGACCACCCAGGGACCACTGCAACAGCCAGGGATCAGGGTTCTCTGATGGTGGCGCAGCAGTCTTGCGGCCGCAGCATGCTTGGTGGGGCCACATATTACAAGTTTCCTCACTGCCACATTTTTCATGGCGGTCTAACCGCTATGAAAAGTGTGGCGGTGATGAAACAAAGGGAGCCTACAGGGCCCAATTGTGCCTCTGCGCCATGAGGTGCATGCAGGGGGGCACATGGTGTGCCCCTCTGTCTGCATGCACCCCCCATGTTCCTGCATGGAATGAAATGCACAACACTGTGCATTTGGGTATGTGCAGGGACATGCTTTGCGGTTCCCATTGCAGTGCCTATTCCAAAGGCACCGCCGTGGGAACATCAAAGAACAGCCTGTTAGCGACTTAAAAAGTTGTAATCTGGTGGGAGGTCTGCTTTGGGCTTGTGGTGTGGGAGTCATGGAGGCCCCCCTCCCACACTGCCAAAGTCATAATAAGGCCCTTAGAAATACAAGAGCTCCTCTTATTTCTCCTGCATCCTATACTTTCTTTCAAATCTATGCTTACTTCTCACATATTCAAAAAGTATAAAGAAGGGTGTGGGTGCAAATAGCTTGACAAACGCCACTTCTGCAGAAACATATATTGACATTTCCTATATTTATTGCTTTTTATAGTACACTTTTTTGCGTTTTAACTCGCTCACACTTAGGCCTGGGCAAAAATTTTGTTCCGTTCGCGGAAATTGCGATAATTTGACATTTTTGCGTTCCGCGGAGAGCGCGAAAATGTCAAAAATTCCGGTTTCCGCAGCTTGGCGATAATTTGTTTCTTGCTCGCGCTGTAAAATGATACATTCTCGCGCTCGATCGCCTTACCTGAATCCCTGCGTTCGCCGACAAGTTTTCTTGATCCGGTCGCGTTCTCCATGAGATGTTGTATTGTTTTTAGCCATTTGCGCTGTCTCGCGACAGTTCGCGCCCGCAGTGACGTCATGCGTCGCGCGATCACGTCTTTCTTCTCGCGATCATGCACCGCGAGAACAACTCAAAACAAGATGGCCGCGCCCGCAAGCAACCACATGGGTAAGTTGGCGACCCGCAACCATGCAGAAAATCTCGCGAACATGCCGGAAAAAAACTTCTGCATCTTCGCGATATTTCTGCTTGTTTGCGATAATTTTAAACATTCTCGCGATAATTTGCGAAGGTTAATTCCGCAAATTCCGCCCACCCCTACTCACACTGTAAGCCCCACTTTGTGAAAGTGATCTAACTTTGAATTGTGCTGCAAATGCTCTGTTTTGCCGAGTGGCCTTGACTGCTTGTATGTGATAGTAGCACTTTTACATGTGCTATGGAAAATTATAGTATTAATTTACAATTTCCGCAGATAAGAGGAATGAAGATATACAAGTGCACTTTAATTATAGGAAAATGAATCCATGTCTTTTTAATGCAGAGTGAAAGCTTTCTCCTAGAACAGTGACGTTGGCTCATTATCTGTGTCCTTCCCATGGCTGGGAAGATGCGTGTCACTGTCAGTGTTTCAGATCAAACGCTCATGCTTAACATTGCTAAGTTTTAAGTTACACAGGCAACATGCTGTAGTTGCCTGTATGCACAGCTGTCATCAAGTTAGCAGGAATTTCATTCGACACTTAAGGCCCGATTCACAAAATCATTTTGATGTTCATGACCCATAATGCTTTCATTTACACTGCCCAGGGGAGTGACACGGGTCTCTGAAGCTGCTGTGGTGGGGCGGCCCCCACACCATCAGAGGACCCCAAAACCTTAAAAGGGAACTCATTCTGACGAAGGCCAATACATTTCTATAAGGGATGGGAGACCTAGGAGCACCTCTTCACATTATTTTACATTACGCCACTGACTGAAATTCATGAACCAAACCCTTCAGGAGCAAATCCTGCAGGAGTAAACTCAGTGCTTAATTTGAGCCTGTGGTTTCCGGTGCTTGGTATCGATACTTAATTGTCAACATCGGGGCTGGTAACAGTCTGCCACATGGTGGCACTGTGTCTAATTTAAAGATGAGCGCAAGAACAGTTGTTTATTAATTCAATATACATTAAAAATTACTATGACTGTCGCCCATGCCATTCTTTGAATTTTGGGAGTCTGGATTAGGTTAGCAGCCCTGGCAGGAGCAAAGTGTGGTGCAAGCTGCATTGGCCACTTGACGAGGGCCCTGGCACATTTCTTTACAAATTAAGCACTGCATAAATGGGTGCCCTATAGTGTATTTCACTTCCAAGAATGCAAAGAAAAGATGCAAGAACTCCCAAGCAAGCAGGGTAGGCAGTGGTGGCTCCTCCGCTATGGCGGAGGAGCGTTGCCCACTGATTTTGAGCAGTACAAAGTAAAGGAAATATGAAATGATAACTTTGAGTTTGAGTTATCATTTTATTCTTTCTTTGCTTCAGGACTGCTCTGCTCTTGGAGCAGGGCAGGGGAGGAGTGGTTTGCCCACTCCTAAGTGTGCAATGACTGTTTGGTCAGCCCTCTTGGGCCACCCAAAACAGTCATGCGCACTTTCCTTGTTCTCCATACAGGCTTCATTACAGCCTGTATGGGGAACATGCCCAGGCCCCCATTCCCCGGTCGAACCAGGACGCTCAAAACCAATTGCAATGCTTCATTACAGCATTGTGATTGGTCAAGGGAGCCTGGGTGCCTACCAATCACAACACTGCATTGCAGCATTGTGACTGGTCAGGGGAACCTAGCTGTTCTTCCTGACTTGCTGTCCCACAAGGAGAGCAGAGATGCGGGACCCGGCAGCAAGGTAAGTGTATACATTTTTTTTTCCATTGTGCAAACCCTGTGCCCCACTTCCCCCTCTTCCCCTCCACGCCCAACCCCACCCCCGACTCACCACCCGCGATTCATGCCATCCGCCACTGGGGTTAGGGGAAGTGGGCAAAGCACGGCATGCTTAACCTTGTAAGCTTAATAGTATCCAGGAACTTGCATGTTTTCGGGCATTCACAAAGTCCGATACAGCCCTTCATCGCCAAGGAAATTATCGGATATTTACTCCAGTTAATGGTGGAGTAACTCCCCTTCCAGGATGGAAAGGAGAACGGATCACTTCAGAGACACAGGAGAAGGGAATTCTGCATGTGAAAAAACATGTTTTCCCATTGGAGAAAAATCAGAACCTAAATCTGTGCATTTGCATATCCGGCTCCCTTTACCTAGCCCAGAATTATACATACAATTAAGCACAGGGGAAATGGGAGCCCCGGGAATGTGTCACATGAGATTCCAAGTAGTGCCCCCAGACCTGGAGCAGCTTCTCAGAAGTACTGAGAGAAGTGTTTCTGAATTCCAACATGGAGTAAATCATCCGCCATTCATAAAAGTACATTAACGAGTGCAGATTTGCTACTTTGTTTTTGTGAATTAGCCCCAGAGGATGTATCTTTGACATTACAAATATGTTGACGCCTAAAAATGCCTAAAAAGGTTTTACTACTGTAGATTTTTCCCGAACGCGGACCGAGAAATCCACAGCAGCATCCTACATAAGAGGTGGGATGTGGCAGGAGCAAGGAGTGGATAGCTTTGTAGATATGGGAATACCCACAAACGTCTATGTTTGTACTAATTCCCAAACTCTAATTTAATCCTTTCCCACCATGGAAATAGGAAGGAGAAAGGATCCCCTCAAAAATTGGAGGCGGTTTGTGTGAAGGAGTTTCTTCATGGGGAAACATTTTCCTCATGGACAACAAAAGAAACTGCAAAATTGGACTTTGTAAAAAATTATACATTGGAGAAATAGGAGCTCAGGCAATATCTCACATGATATTGTTAGTAGTATGCTGGGAAAGCTGCTCCAGGCAGTCAGGACATGTTTGTGAATTCCAAAAAGTACTAAATCTGTGCTTATGTGTAGGGGCACTTATATGGTGCAAATGTACTATTATTTTGTTTAATTGGACTCATGGGTCATATTCACAAAAGCATTTTGGAATATGTAAAGTAGTGCAGTAATACCCCTGTAGTACTTTTTTACATACTCTTACACATCATTGTGAACTGGCCGCAACACGTCTAAAATTGGAAGCACAATGGGAATGCTCAGAGAATAGTCATATACAATTAGTACAAATAGAAAGGACTATGCCATGTATCAATTTTTACTAATAGGGAGTTGGACGTTTCGGGGCAAATTCTTCAAGGTATGTAAAAGTAGTACTACTTTTTGTACTCCTAAATGCTTTTGTGAATCAGCCCCAATAATTTGTATAGTATCTCGGAGCAATTGACAGGCAAGTATAGCATTAAAATCAAAGTATCAATGGATAACTGAACATACTTTAGACTTAACACTGAAATTTCAGCAATGTCCATGTGAATAGCCAAAACCTTTACTTCCAAAGGCCCATTAATTATAGTTACTGGGCCCTTAAGAATTTTTATTTTTGTCATTAATTCTGCACAAATACAATCCTGGCCATAATGCAGGTACCCTTGCTCTATGGTGCAAATGTGCCTGCATTGGCACTACGCAGCACATAGGGCACCAGTGCTAAGAGGTAGCAAAAATGCAGCATATCTTATTAGATATGGGAAATTTCTGCTGTCTCCTTTTCACGTGACAAAGTGCAGCAACTTTGCTTGTTACCTTGTGTTGCGTGAAAAATGAGTAAATCTGCCCCTAAGAGTGCTTCCTCAGGCCGCATAACTGTTTGTGCAGGAGGCAGAGCAAAAGGGAATATGGCACCAATAACAGTATATGTCTATAAGGGTATTTGGATTTTTTAAAAATCTTTTTCGAAATGTTTGTCTGAAGCTTATATTTGCTAAATTGGGAAAATGTATTTTATGTCCAGTTCACAAAATCCTCTGTGATGGCAAGGGTTGGAGGTATAGTTATTTCCCTATATTGTTCATTCAGAAGTTTTTTCTCAACATGTCCAAGAAACATTTCCAGGGAATTCAAGGACTCAAAGTGATGGTACATTCAATCTTCGGAGTGATATTTAATATTCTCCTTCCCATGCTAAGGCTTAAGCTTAGTGAAGCATGATCCGAAGGCACTCCAACCAGTGTTAAGGTGTCTTCAGCATTTCTCAGCAGAGGTCTGGAATCCATGTAGAAGTCAATTTGACACACAGATCAGTGTGAAGTTTGTATGAGAGTTAGATCACTGTCATTAATACATGGAGGTCAAGTGAAGGGCGTAGCAGCGTGTTCTCCTCATTTCATATTTGCCATTCTCAGATTGCCTTGAGGCCTAAGCTCCTCTCCTACTTCTCGAGTGACACTCTCTAACTTTCCATGTTTCTCGAATGCTATCTATAGAGTGTAATCAGAACAGGCCTCCTTAGCACATCACTCACTTCCCACAATGAGGCACAGTAATTGTGGAGCTATACCTCTATAACATTGATTTGGCGGTACTATGTAGTTTCTCTCTGCCATTACTGTCCCATCATGGGATAATGATCCAGGAATGGGGAATAACACGCAGGTGTGGACTTGTTGCATGTGATTACGCAAGTCTTCTCCAATTACCAGGTTATTTTTGGCCATGAGTTCCACCTGCTTTTGGCAAAATTTACAGACGAGGTGGACTCAGAGGGGCATATTTACAAGCCCCTATCGCCACCACAATGTCACTTTTAGTGGTGATAGGGGCTATACTTAGCATGAAAGGGGAGGGTAATGGGTGTTGTGCTGGGCCTTCCACCGCAACAACCATTCATTTTTTACGCTGCCGCCTATTTACAAGGGTGGCGTAAATAGGAGGCAGCGCCGACATTAAGACCTGGGACACCTGGTCTTAAAGAGGCGCAACAAGTGGAAATGCTTTATTTCTCCTCGTTTTTGCTGTTTCTATGTGTGCTGCGTTGTGCAGCACACATAGAAACAGCAAAAGGCCATTGATTGTTTATGTGCAGGAGAGTGTCCTTTCCTGCACATAACAATCCCCCCTAAAAAATGATGTTTTGAAACTTCAATGTGTGCTGCATTTTAGCAGCACACATAAAAGTTACAAAACTCCATTTACAGATTGTTTATGTGCAGGAAGGGAGACCTTCCTGCACATAAACAATCTTCCCCTCAACGCAGACACCCTTGCACCATGGTGCAAGGGAGCCTGCGTTGGCGCTAGGCTGCTAAATTTAGTGCTAGCGCAGGGGAAAATGCAGGGCTGCACCATATTGCGTTTCTGAAGTGGCGGAGTGTGGCGTTAACCCAAGTAGGCCAGTGCAGCACTCTGCCACTTCTTTGTAAATATGCCCCAGAATTAAGTGGAGTGGTATCTCCTACAGAGACACCACTGCTCTTAACTCGTGATCAGAGCACTTTGTTCAGGGAGGACATTATCCTCACAGCGCGCTAGGAGACAGGCCGCTCGTTTACAGCAGCATAGAACACACCACATCCCAAATTTTAATCAGGGAATCTCTTAACAGCACTGTCGATGGATGGGGGAGGGGTCTAAACTTAGCACTCACAGTGTAATCAGTAAGATGTGCCTTTAAGTGAAGGTGACTGTAACAAAGTTATTGATGACCAACCCCTCACCTTCCATAGCGTACTTCTTAGGGATGTGCATTTGCTTCCCATAGCACATTGAATTCTTCACTTTTCATCTGCACCATTAAAGTTAGGCAATGGAATATTGCCTCCAAATTTTATTCATGGATTAACCCTTCAGCCATGAGTCTATAAGTGCAAAACGTATTGTCACTTTTCCCTATGTAATCCGGGAGGAATTCAGCATTATAATTCAATTTGGGATTGCCTAGAGACATGCTGATTTTCTGCCACCACTGTACTCAGGATTTCACCTAGATGTGTCTTTGGACACTGATCCCTCATCTTCCACAGGGCAATCAGTGGCAGCAACTTACCACACCATATTGAGAAATATATCATTTAATTTCAAAGTATAACTTTAACAAACCATATTGTTTCACATAAACAATCAGTGAGAGAAGGCATTGTCACTGTCAATGGGGGTAGTGTAATTAGGCAGTGCCCTTTGATCTCACACAGGACACTATACAATATCACAGTTCAATATCACAGTAATTAAAGTGGCAGTGCACCTAGCATATATTTTAATTCCCTACACTGCTAACCTTTGTCCTGTTCTCCCCCTGCTATGGAGCATGCAAATGACCACACCCCACATGGAGCTTTGTAAGGTACCACTTTATTGTTTGGCGAGCGACCATAAACTGAATGCACTACGTCATAAACTTTATTAACTACACTCAGACACACCCAGATACCTCCCAACTGATTACATAACTGTAAGGAGTCTGCACAGGACCACAAGGGTAACACAACACTACAACCTTATCCATTGGTGCGCGTGTGAAGACCTTTCCTGTGATGTTTAGTTTTAACACTCTGTGCACCCTTCGACCTTTGACCTCATTTATACAGGGCAATGGAGACGATTAGGCAGTGCTTAGAAATTGCACGAGTTGCAGTGTGGCATAAGAAGCGTAGCCAGACTGGCTTTCTCTCAGGCTGACTATCCCCTAGATAACATTGTGGACCCAAGTCACAGAGGTATTTGTTCATGTAAGTTGATTTAGGTCCCTTTATTCCTTCATTTTCCAGCGTAAATCACATTTGTAAATCAGACAACATGAATTTACATACCCTCACATAAATTTACATCTGTATTGGGTACTTTCCTATCTGAGCAAATCTGATACTATAAGCCAGTTGTTGTCAATATCATGCAGGGATAAACAGATAGGTTTGTGGGTCTGAACAAAGTTTATGAATTTACATTCCCACCTTGAATAAAGTCCTTTCACGTAATTAGAGATTTATTTTATTCCTACAGAGGGCAGGTGTGAATTCCTATCCTGAATGGAATTAGGTGAAATATCAAAAATAAAAATGGCAAGGTTGTTGTTCCACGTGGACAAATGTTTTCTCTGAGACGAGAAAATAATGTCAAAGTTCAAACTGACAAGTGTTGCAGATTTAGATTTGAGTAAATTTACAGTTACTACTTGAGGTACACATGCTCAAATGAGAATTCTTGAAAGTAACATGGAATTCACAATATATTCGTGCACTACTCTTGGAAAACTAACAGTTGCAAATTCCCAGAATGAGTTGGGATTTTAAATCTCTTTATAAGGTATATTATGTATGTTAAGTACATACTCATTTTGGAATGGCTGTATATTTGCCAACTCTGTAAAGTAATTATAGCAAGATTGACAGGATGGTGGTGTTATGTTTTCAGTTCCTGCCAAAGTTTATAACATTTTTAATTACCTAAAAAGCATTATTTTTAGAACTGCTGTTATAACAGTATACCTCAAATAGTCACACCTCATCTTGAGCCATACGACCCACATTCTCAAATTGACTCTGGTAGGAAAGCAATGCACATTCATTTGTTATCTTTCTTCCATTTGCAACTCCTGAAATTAAATTATCTGGTCAAATCCCTTACTGACACGGTTTCTAAGTGCTCTGTATTGACTTGAGTTCAAAAGGTATGTCTGCCCTTTTTCTGCGGAGTATTAAAACTAGTCCATAATTTCAAAAATGGTGTGATGTTCAGAAAACTGTAATTTTTCCATAAAGGTACCAAGAGTCAGGACTGTTGGTTATCCTCTACAGGATGTGCTAACTCTCACCCACCAAGGTGGCATGGTCTTATGGCCTCACACGCTACCCTATGTAGTGTCTTGGAAAGCCCCCATAACTAAGATCTCTTCCAGGTGGACTCAGTGAGTACATAGACGGGTAAGGGGTGCAGGGGAACACGTTTGTGAATAAGGGTATGGATAGTTAGCCCTGGAGATAGGGTAGGTTCAATACCAGCTAATAGCACACACCTTGAGAGAATGTGCATGTTAACGAGCCTATGAATGTTAAAGGATGCACGCATGTATGAGACCATATAAGATTTAGAGATGCCACAGCCGAAGTGTACTTATACACATGCATTTGGGTCAATCAACAGCAGGAGTAAATTGGTTTAAGGAATTTGAAAGCTCTGAAACTTTCTGACCCGACCACACGAGATTTGGAAATCTCGGTTGGCCACCTTGCCTCACAGCTGTATAAATATCACATACAATGGGAGCCCACCTTGCTAGGTAATCAAAAGTCTTCATGAGCACATAGAACAATCCTGTTTTCAAGAAGAGAGGAGTAACTCAACTGAGAATCTTTGTGACAGCCGGGTCTCCACCACTTGGACGATGCCGGAGTCCTCTTCCCGTCTCCTGTTTGTGGACTGGAAAATCAAACCTTAAAAACAAGAGAGAGCTAAGTGTTATAACTAATTATTCTAGAAGCAAGTGCATGCTAAAAAGCGCAAGAGATGGCGCAAAAGACTAAAGGCCATAGTATGCACATGATTTTGAGCAAGGCTTTGAAACGAATTGCATCAGCATTCCTTAAGAAACCCTGAGAGGTTAGTCAATAGCATGTTTCACCCTTAGTTAATTATGTAAAGGTGCTTAGAGCAGCTCCTGTAAAAGGAAAACTGAGCACAAGGAACTGACTGGCTGAGATTTCCCAATGAGAAAGAGGCATGTTGCATGGACATCTTAATCAAGGCACATGTTAGCAGATTGAATATAGAAACATTTGCATTAAAAAAAAAGAAACATTTGCAGTTGAAGTAATACTCTGTATTTCTTGCAAGATAGTATAAATACCCTACAAGACCAGAAATCCTTCCTGCATGGACCAAGGAGAGACAAAGGAAGTCCAGGTGCAGAGGTTATCCAGCAGTTGGCTAGGTATTTATTTTGTCTCATTCCTCCATTCCCCTATTCCCTTGGGTGTTCCTCTGAAGTGAGCAAGTATGAGTTGCCCTCTACTGGGAATCACTTAGGGACATGGTTGGACAGCTTCGTTCCTCACTCCGTTGTGCTGATCAACAGATTCAAGGAAATCTGTTCATCCTAGATTTTGTCACATGACTCATCAGCTCCACGTTGGGTGAGGTGTGCTATACCCAACGAGCTCCATAAGGATGTCTTGTATGATACCTTTATTAAAGGACAACAACCAAAGGAACCATTGGTTCTGAGGTACCTTCTGATCTCTTTATCAATTTGTATGATTTTAGATTTTTAGATTGGGTGAAATGGAGTGATATTAAAATCAGCTGTGGCTAGATGGGGTAGTGATTTATTATTTGACTATTTACTCTTTCCATTCTATGGTTAAAAAGATGGGGGACCTGCAGGAATTATTCATCCTATTGCAATCATAGGCCCAAAGCAGGTGTTTCCTCATGATGCAAGTGTGATAGAGAGGCCAACAGGTCCTTGAATTCCATGGGGGCCTTGATCTACTTCAGATAGGGTCCAAAGACACAAAATACGTATGTAAGGTCTAATGTGATCCATAGCCACACTATTGTGATTTATGTATGTTGACTGTGGGTCATACAACTGACCTAAAAATTAATTAGAGGGCTGGCAATTTAGATGAGGATATACTGCATAGATCCTGATGAATGCCATAGGCTCTTATGGGCAGTCAGGCAAGAAAAATGTCACCTAACATTGAATAAACTTGGACTCATGTGATGATTATTTCCCCTCAAGTCTGGCATCCTAAACTTACTATGGGCAGGGTAAATAGCTAAATAAAAAAATCACTGCTACATCTAGCCACATTTATCCTTAGCAGTGATGGTCCTTTGTTGCGCTTTAATTAAGTGTTGCTGAAATAGCTCCTCATACAGCCCTTTGGGCATTACGCAAATAGGAAAACAGACCTCAATACAAGTGGATACCCTCCTGCCTGAAAAGGTTGGAGTATAACATAATGTGTACTTGTAAAGTGTCCATTCACCAGAGGGCATCTTGGCACTGAATAACAGATGGGTGAAAGGTTGAGTGGACCAGCTGGGATTTTAATCTGTGACCATGAGGTCAAACACAAGACCCTGCATTGAACGCATTAGTCCTCTGAGCCATCAGGCCCAGCCTGTATACACTGAGAACAAACACTGCCTATGTTGCCCATGTCGTCATGTCATACCCATTCAATCTGCCACCCTATTGGCCATAATAGGCACAGCTAAACATGAAAATAGTTACCTTCCCTGCCTGATAACACGTGGGAAGAGTAAATTTGAGGCAGATGATCTCCATGTAATTTCAGAGATATTGATTACTTACAATCTGCACATACCAAAAATGGTTAAGCAAATACGGATTTCCATTATAAAATCCCAGACTCCCTATCATCCCTTTTTCCTTCAAGAAATCCCCTGGAGCCATCCTTCACTGTCTAGTATCATCAGCCATCAGGCTAACTTCCTTGACCATAGATGGTTTAGACACAGTCGTAATAATAAACATCTCCATTAATAATTATTCAAATCAAATATAAAAGGTTACCTATTGCAAATGCAAAGTCAGCGTGCTAGTAAACTGAGGGTAACACCTTAACTATTACCACTTGATTTCAAGTCTGCCTTCTTTACCATTGGTGATCTGACTGCTCTGTTGAATACTGGTGCAATGGAACACAAACATTCCCCACTAATACTTCTGTGTACCCATCAGCTAAATTTCACTGGGCCCATCTCCATTTATGCCATCAAATACCCACACACAATTGGACCCTAGCAGAAAGGCAACCAGGTTCACCCCATATACAAGGCACGTTTCTCAGCTACTCACGCTGAATGGAAACCATCTCCATTACCTTTTAATACCCCTCAACATTGAAATTAGCTCAATAACAATGGCCCAAAGTGAGGAATATGGCCATATAACATACCCATTAACCTCATTCCTTGCTGTACTAACTAATGCAAGGTCTGCTACAAAAATATCTATAGTCATCCATGACCGGCTTACAGATAATTATCCCCTTCTACTGGGTCTGTACAGTCGTCTGGCCCAATGGAATCCTGTGCATGTCCCTATATATATTTTATTCCGGCAAAATTAAAGATTCATTCTAAGAGTAGATTTACAGGCAGTTTGGAGAACTATTGTTCATCAATGATAACCCAAAAACCATTAAGGAAGTCACTGAGCTAAAACCAAATGTTCACAATTTTCCTAGCAAATTGTGCCAGCAGCCGTACTTCATATGAACACTTGTTTATCACCGATTGAAGAAGCAACTCAACACCAACGCTTATGACCACCTTAACTTGACAAAACCTGCTTTGTTTTCCTCCAGTGTACTTTCATACATGGAGATCTAATCATAAGAATGTCTCTTGATAAATCTGGACACCTTGGTGGATTTTGACACCAAGAACAAGAAATGTCTGCTTAGCCACCTAGCATTGTACACGAGCATCGATGGCATCAACCTTATCCGTTTCACTTTGTCTCACTGATTGCCTGCAACAAGTAAAACTAGACTCCATCTTGTCAAGTCCTTCTTCCATCACTTACAGACCTGCAGATATTTTGCTCTCTCCCGAACACTATCTGCATGAAACCATGACTGATATATATACTCGATGTTCATTGTCTCAGCCATCACATATATTTGGATGATGCTCAGACATTTCCCTAATTGATAGAGAAAGTCTCACTACCTGATGAAAATCCAGCATTGGATGCAAAAACATACTTCTGCTTGGAATCAAGAAGCTAGGGACCATGTTCATACTAATTACTTCCCCAGGCCAGATTAAATGAATCCACCCCTACTGCAATTTCCAGATGTATGCAACATAATGGTTGTAAGAAATAGAGTTACTGGTTGGGGGGCTGAAACTCTACTCAAGCAGTAACCACAATCCCCTAACCTCTGCTTACATGAGAGGAGTCGCTGACTGAGAGACGCGCGAGCACACAGATGCTGCCGTCACAGTCGCTGCTGCTGTGCCGCTGAACTACTGAGTCGTCAGAGTTGAGCTGTAAACTTGGAGCCCACGAATCTCATCCCAACGGGGGTGATTCGCCGATCGAGTGAGCTGTTTTATGCCTGCTCCTGCCCTCGCTGACATCCCGCAACCCTCTGCTCCTGGGGCCCAGCCACCCGCACTGGCTCGGTGGTGAGCAGGGCCTGAATGTACTGGGCTGACCAGCAATTCTTCAATTCATCCAGAGAGCCTGCAGAAAAATGACAGGAGAGCAAGTGAGGGTAGGCGAGAGCAGTGGGGGTGGCTGATATCTGCAGGGGGGTGAGCAGCAGCACAAGCTAGCGCAGCTGGCCAATAGGGCTCCCACGGCTAGAGGGAGAAAGTGGTAGGTAACAGAAGCGGGCACTCTAGGTTGTGGTGCAGCTTTCCGTCCCCTTCCCCCGACTTGACGCTGCTCACCTGCAATGCCAAGTATGCACCTCAAAGACTGTCAGAGTCCACAGAGCCCCCCTACCAGTG
Organism: Triturus cristatus; assembly: GCF_964204655.1. Taxonomy (NCBI): domain Eukaryota; kingdom Metazoa; phylum Chordata; class Amphibia; order Caudata; family Salamandridae; genus Triturus; species Triturus cristatus. The sequence goes on along the minus strand of NC_140590.1, from coordinate 1,542,931,071 downwards.
CCTTAGGGGCCAGGTGAACTGAGTGAGGCATCTATATTCTGTACAACTAAGCTCCCTGCACTGAAGGGGCCTGGGCAGGCAAGGTATAGCATTGCCAGAGAGAGGCTGGGTCTGCACCCTGATACACCACTGGCTACATCCTCTCCCACAAACAACTCAGGCGTGCTTATGCCCCTCCCTATCTCATTCGCATACCGGACTGTGTGATGGAACCCCACAGTCCATATTGAATCCACTAGAGAAACCAGCAGTGGCTGAGAGATATCCGGTCACTCCGGTCTTCGTTTATCTCCCTCATGAGCCTGCTAGCAGCGAGTCTGCAAGGAGGAGCCAAAAAAGCAGCCGTGCGCAAGCAGCCCATGGACCGCCCCCACAGGAACCCTTTGATGAGAGCCCAGACGAGAGCCCAGGCAGCAGGGTCAGTAGTCAAGAGCAAACAGTACGGCAGGTTGGTAGTTCAGAGGATCTGCCCGAGCAGAACAAGGCATACCATGCCTGTTTCACCTCCCACCCAAGAATAATGTCCGCCAGGGCACTTCTTCATAGCCGCTGGAAACGCTCCTCTGGATTCTTTGCCCACAAGCGCCCGCATATAATGCCAGAAATGTTCCACAGAAGAGGGTAACAAAGGCAAGTTTGCAGCAACGCTCAGGGCATAACTCCTCCACTCAAGTACAAGCACAACTCAGAATGAACAAGGTTAGGCAGGGCCTCACGCCCAACCAAGGGGGCTCCTGGAGCAGTGCAAGCAGCAACAGATCTCATTACACAGGGATTATGGCCTACTTTAGGAAAGCAGACCGGGGCTTAAACCCTGTGGGAAGGGCCGTGCAGTTGAAATTGCATGCTGACCTTGTACAATCTACACAGTCGGCTGCAAGGCTCCCCACGGAGGGTGGTTACTCCCATGGAAGAACAAGCATTGAAAATGCAATAGGTCTCGCCTTTAAGTTAAAGCCATTTGCTTTGCTAATGGTATTCTATAGGAAAGCAAATGGCTTTAAATTAATGAAAGGCGAGACCTATTGCATTTTTAATGCTTATTTTTCTTGGGTGCTAAAGTGGCCCTCTCACTTTGTTTAAGCAACTCAGTAGACTAGACAGAGTGCATTACACAAGACTCAAGATATATCTAACCACTAATCAAATAATATAGCGCAGGAAATCATGAAAACTGCCCAGAGAACGAAAGGCTCTTTTGAAATATGGTAAAAAAAATACCAGCTGAAAACGGACAAATTACGTATGCAATGATGTGCGCCTGCTAAAAAGGAAGCAGTACGTGCTCCACATTAACACAATTTAAGATTTAACAAAAAACATAACAATGCATTGAAAGCTAAGACCTCCACTTCAGTGACCTATTTTGTATATTGTGGGAATAAAGTGTGTAGCTCAAAAGAGTGAAACTATCTGAATTACGGTTCGTCTTTACCGTTGTCCTAAGATATTTCAATGCAAAAAACTGACAAACAGAACAAGGTGACATGAAAATCATGAGATATTTCTTACATTAACCTTAAACAGCAAACCTAGTTCACTTTGAATAATACCAGTTACTACACTTGCCACATAAATATACATTTGTAACGATTCTCTAAATGGGTATATGGGAACACAAAATAATGGCAATGAAAAAAATAGATTCCATTGGCAAAGGCAACCCCGGTATTTAATCACATCAGGTGTACAATTGCCACTCAGGTTCCAATGCAATAATAACACCAACAGTGCTGTTAGAACAACTTTACTGGGATGTATGTATGGGGTGTGTGGTCAGTCTGGATGTGACTATTTGGCCATATACCTGTTAGGGTGCAAGGAACCAAGGGCTTGGGCACCTCTCTGTGGAGTTGGGATGCAAAAGGGTACAGGTATGTGTGTAGTTTACACAGGCCTGGGCGTATGCAGACAAGTAAAGAAGTTTGTGTGTGGCAGGGAACATGATTAGGAATAGCGAGTTGCGAACGCAGGTGGATGCTGAACTTGTGAACGGCTGTATTTCAAAGGTGCACAGGGTTTTTAGGGTGAATGTGTGCGGGTTTAATGAATCTCCCTTACCTCTGTCTCTGGCGCCGTTTACTCCGGCGGGGGCGGCGGGTTCCTTCCTAGTCTTCTTCCTGTGTGGTCGGATGCTAGAACGCGGAAAGTGTCACTGGTCCGGGGAGGGCTGAACGGTTGGCTGAAAATCCAACCCGGACAAGTCCTGACGAGGGCTCTTCCCAACATGGCGGCCGTTGTTTGTGACAATCCCCGCCGCTGTCCCGGCCAGGCTGAGTGTAAGGACTGGGGTGTGGGTGCAGAGCCGGGGTGTCCACGGGCGTATCTGAACCCCATCTGGGGAGTTAAGTCCCACATGAAACGGGACAGCGCTAATGGGAAAGGAGCAGGGACTTGAAGGCTGGTGGCTAGCATGGTGTGCGCATTCGATGTCTAACTGCAGATATGGCTCTGGGATGCACCCCCTAATGCCCCTGCCCTAGCATCTGACCCTATCACCGGGGTATGCACCCCACCCCACCCCCGACCCGTACTCACAAGAGCCCCGCGCTGCTACTATTTAGGCAGGAATGCTGCGTGGCCTGGATTCTCCTCTCATGCTAATGGGTGGGGACTCCCTATTCCAGCGTTCGTGGGCCCTCGGGTCCTTCAGCCACGGACCTCGGGACCCGCTCGTGCATGGGATGTTTATCTGAGATCCTTCTGCTTGTGAGCCGCCCCCTCGGAACTGTGAAACTGTGCTTCTCACACTCTTGTGGTAGGTGGTCTAGGGGGGTAATTACCGCACTCCCCCCTCTTCCCAGGGTCCATGGAAACTTTTGAGTCTCTCGAGCCCTGCTGGCTTTTAAGAAGATTTTAAGTGGGTTTAGCCTTGTGTGCCGTGCCTGAAGTACATCTGGCATCATAAATGGATAAAAGGGACCACTGGAGAGTCGAGTGAAACGAGAGTTAAACACACGTTCATGTGAGATAGTTTACCGTTACCAGAAATCTATAGCCCCATATTGCAGGAGAGACAGAAAAGAGGGCCAGTAGCGAGAGACAGATCAGCAACCTGAAGACTAGAGAGAGCCGCCTAAGGAACCGGGTAGGCAAGGGAAGATGGCAAGAAGGAGAGACGACGCAGGAACACTTCTAGAGAGACATTACAGAATCCATAGAGTGCCCCATCTATGATAAAGGAGTGTGCCATAGGCGTCACGGAGATCGGGAGAGAGCGAGTGCTACATCGGTCACGCACACAGGGACTACAGGAACAAGCGCTCGCCATCTGTTTTCACTCAGACCCGTGTTTACGGGGCTGAGTGAGAACATATGGTTCCCACAAAGATAAGAAATACCTTCACGACAGAAGGAAAGTAGACCAGGCAGTCCGGGTGGGCTGGACAAAAAAGTGAAAAGGAGGCAACAAAGAAAGCTTTTTTCCAATGGCAGCCCACCGTTTACCATAAACTGACACAGGCCAATGGAAATAAGGGGCGGGGCTTCAAGCCCTTCTCTCAAAGTCCTCCTTGACAATAAATCTCGCCGAGCGAGCTACGCATGTGTGCTGCAACGCTAGGCGAGACCTAAAAAGGGACAGCTCCTGTCCAAAGTTTGGTGATCTCAACGGGACAATTTCAATCATTGAACTTTCTTCATCTCTAACAGATCCGTACTCATCACCGAAGTCATGGAAGGGCACAGCCGGCAAACCTAAATGTTTCCCTGAGCACCGATCACATAGTCCAGCTCCTCATAGGCCTGCGGACTTGCAAACCACTGCACAAGTCCCTCACATGCCCCTGGCATACAAAGACGAGGACAGAAATAAGATTCCCGCACCATTAGAGGACAAGGTGTCTCAGGAAAGTATTGAGGTAGAGGGGTCAAACAAACAGTGGGCTATTCCTACATAGGGTCTTAAGCGGAACTTACCACCCTTTCCCAGTCACAACTAAACAACTCTTTAAAACATCCCCAGCTTTTCCGTCTTTCATATTCTCTGAAGCATTCTCTGATGCACAGGATAACCTTTTCAGGTCTACTAAGGCCCCTGACAGAGGCCACAAATGCCCTTACGTGGCAATCATAAAAACTAGAAATTCAGATGGAAACGCTCCAAGTAATGGCCTTAGCCATGGTGGACATGGTGAGAAAAGTCTACACACTTTATGAAGCAAACAAAAGTGCAATGCCGCCCTCAGACTGGCTAAGCCCTAACATTGAGGATAAACTGGGATCGCTCCCATCGGTTTTAGCTGATCTAGTCACCGAGCTGAAAGTCATAAACAACAGGTGATCCTGCCCTCATAGCAAAGGAGCTAACATGGGACGCACCTTCCAGGCAGACAAGGGAGACTTGTCGCGGGATGTCATTCCAATTGTACACTCACTTACACAAATGTAAAACGGTGACCCAACACCAGACAACCAGGGCAGCATAATCCTGTTACAACTTAACTGTGACCCACAATGCAAACAAAGCAGCACCGGACAGCAACTACGTAGACAGTAGAGCAGGGACCCACAAGGAAGCAGATGCCTCTCCTGTTGCAACAAAGTAATGAGAGAGCAAAGAAATATTTAAGGAAATGTCAGAAGCAGGAAAAGAATCAGACAAGCGGAATGATGGCACTACAACCTGGGATGGGCCCATAGTAGTGCACAGAAAGAACTACAACCCTCAACTACCCCCAGGCTGAGATCATCTTTCTATCCAATATTCCAAAAAGGAGCAGACATAAGGCTTCTCCAAAAGAAGGCAACAAGACCGATACACTAGCAGCCCAGCCATTGCACATAATGGCTGCCCAGTATCAGAACAGTCCCCCACCTCAACCCTGGGGAAATGGACACTAGTACTTTCCTGGTGCCTACAAACCAGTTCACCTATTCCCAGGTCGCCCAGGCCCAAACCAGAGCAGACAACTGTGGATCTCCCTGGACCTTCTAGGTAGTCCAGAACAGGCGCTGCATGGGGATCGAGAGCTCAGATCTGTCACTCGAAGCAGGGCAACCCTCCCGTGAAAAATGCTGCACAACAAAGGCGGTGCTACCAGGCCAACTTTAAACAGCCATCTGAGTGCACCCTTGGGGTCTCCCTTAAACAGTGTAAATGAATGAAATGGAAATTTTATTCTCATTCTAAAAGTGAGTAGATTCGTTTCCTTTTTCAATGCAAGTGGCAAGGAATTCTAAAGTCAGGAAGTGCAGCCAACAAAGCTTCTTCCTCCCCATTGAGCTTTCCTAGACCTAGCGATGATCAGATTAAATAATGTACCAAAGGGCAGTTCCTTCTCCATAGAGTGCTCTAAGGCAATACATAGGGCCTTAAAATCAATTTGTTTCTTTATGGGAAGCCAATGGAGACAAGGAAGAGGGGCAGAAACAGATACCCTTTTGGGAATGCCTAGCAACAGGCGGGCTGCAGAATTTTGCAGGATCTACATTTTGTTGAGACATTTCTTTCTGACATTGACAAAAAGGGCATTGCCACAGACATTCCTGGTAACCTGGGAACGCCTGCCCAAACGAGGGTGCAGGCTTTGAGGGCAGGTATGTGGAGACATGGACTTGTCTTCCTTTCAGAGCAAGGGACACAGCCTAAGGAATGCTGGCACCACCCCTATTAATACAGAGCTTGGGCCCCCAAGCAACTCAATCCGGGGAATTGTCAAGGGCATATGTGACTTGCACAATAACAGGTAGCAGCGTCTTGGCCGGGGGTCCCCCCAGAGAACAATATTTACACCCCAGTACATCGCCAGAGGCAATTTGGATAGTCTCAACAGAACAAATATATTAATGCCGTTACAACATATACCAACCCTGGACTCCATCACCACCAACGACAAACCAGATTCAGTTTGTCAGCAGCGCCCCGGATAGAGGAAGAGAATCCACCATCCTAACTTGAGGAAAAAGCATAGTTTGCAGAATTGGGAATCCACGTAAGAGTACTGGAGGAAGAGAAATACCTATAGGTTCTACGGGTACCACCCAAAACTTGCCCTAGGAAGAGCATCCTAAAAGGGAAAAAGAGCTTGAGGGCCCAAGGAGTAACGGGATAGTATGCACTTTCTTACCCTGATGGGTTCCTCTTTGTACTGTATTTGGGGTGCACACGTTTGAAACAATCGATTTTAACTTTTTAATGTTTTAACATATTAATAGTGATGGCTCAAACCTATTGGCTACTGATGTGTTGTATTTAATGAACTTCTGCTCTGTATTTATTGCCGGATTAATGTACTGTAAGCATTTGCACTTTTATGGTTGTAGTGACAGAATAAAGTCTATTATGGTAACAAGAACCTTCACATCCAGTGCAGAACAAATGGGCAGGAAGAGGCCGGCAAGTCACCACCACCACCCACACCACCCACAGCAGTGTACCCAAGCATACCTCAGATGCAGCTTACTGGAACTGGGTCACTGCAAACCTGGCTTGAAACTGACCTATGCCTAGCATACAGAAAATGAAAGATCAGTGCATCGCATGCTAAACTAACACCATTAACATTGTATCATGGAATGTGGCTGGAAGCAAGAAGATATTACAATTTAAGAGTGCACTTGCACCTTTAGATGCTGCAGATATTATCTTCCTACAAGAGACATAAGCATTCCTAGACCAGGGAGGAGGGAAAGAACATGGCGGCCGGCTGAACAGCCCAATCGGGAGCTCCGAGGTCTCTAGGCAGATTGTAACGAAGTACATATAACTTTCTCCAGGAGTAGGAAAAAATGACAGAGACAAACCAAGATAAGCAGCCAAGTACCTTGATTGTGTTGGAAGGTTGTGAGGAAGAAGCAGGCATTGCAACCATTGCAAGTATTGCTAGGATTCACAAGGTTTTGGTAGACTGGCGATCGGAGTGTGGGTGGAGACAGCCTCGGCTCGCCACAGTAATTGGAAGACCGCAGCTTGGGTTTCCGTCCGGGGCAGGAGGACTGCTGCTGTCAGCAGTGCAGCAGCAAGTTTCTCGAGATCACTCGTACCGCGAAAAGAGCACTCAACTCCAGGAAAGGAACCGAGGGAGCGCATGAGTGGGGTAAGTGAGCAAGGAGGGGCAATCAGCACAGTACAGGACCCTGGTACTCTAGTTTCAAGTGGGGACAAAATAAGGGGCAAAAAGCACGCCCGTGCAAAAACAAAAGACTAAGACCGGAGTCAAAAAAGGGGATAAGTTACTGCCTCAGGAACAGGAGCTTAGCGGTCAATATTCCCACGGAACTGGCAAAGAAAAGCACAGTTCTAGTACCCACAGCTATCAACAAAAGAAGACCAGCCACATCAACTCAAATCAAATTTCAAAGCTTTATTCGACAGCATGTCATAAAAGCAATAAACATCCTAACACATGCTATAAATACTACAAGATAAAATTCGTTATTTAAAAAACTCATTAAATCATGGTGCTGTCGATTACAAAGATTAAGAAGAATTTCATCAACAATGGATAAAACCAATTCAAAAGAAAGCATAATTTTACAAATTAATCATACATTATTTGATGTCAAAAATTCATTGGCCAGCTTCTAGAGGCTTTAAAGTGCGGGAGCGTATAATCCAAGCCCACCCTAAAAATTTTGCGACAGCAATTGCCATACAAGGTGTGCAATCTGATTCGAGTATTCTTAAGGCCTCATTGTACCTGCGTGTCCCCAAATTTATACACACTGGTTTTAGCCACTTACGACGGGGGTTGGAGTACAGGGGACATACGAACAGCAGGTGGCCTATGTCCTCGGTCAGATCTCTGCAACAATGACACTTGTTATCCTGGGTAGATGACCATTTGAGGGTGAATGCTTTTACAGGGAGAGTCCCAATTCTAAACTGGAAGTACAGTTTTCTATCAGGGACCCTTTCTATAATATCCCAGTAAGCCTCGCAAGATGGTATAGGTTTAATGTCAAGAAAACGACCCGTTAGCTTAGCATTTGGACCAGAACTATGGGCAGACATCAAAGTCATGTCCCAATACATTTTTTTTTAAATTGACTTAGATGGAAAACTTGAGCCATTTGGATCATCCCATAGGTAATCTAATTCCAGCTTTATTAACTAACCCCTAATTTCTTTAAGCCATAGAATAGAGTGAAAGCGATCAACCCTGATGATATCCTTCAGGGCAATGGCATAATGGGCTAATTCAGGACTTGTCATAATCCGTCGCCAATAAAGTAGGGGACGTAACCGTGCAAGATCCTCTATTTTTTTCCTGCCCAGGTCATATGCAAGCGGAACGGTTGGGGTACTTTGGGGAACCCCCGCTAAACAGCGTAAAAACTTGTTCTCTGCCAGTCTAAGTTGTTTCAAATTAGCAAATCCCCACAGTTCCGAACCGTACAAAGATGCACTTATGACTTTCATATTGTAGATTTCTAAGGCAGGAGTAATGGGCTTAGTTAAAGAAGATTTATGTTTAGAGACAATTGCACCCGCCAGCTGGTAAAATTTTAGGGCAGCCATATCAATATGACTTTTCCAGCTCATATTGCTCTGGAGAGATATTCCTAGGTACGTGAATGCCTCAACCTGTTCCAATGGGATACCATTAAAATTGATTACACCTCTGAATGTTTTCCGCTGATTCAGGGACATGAACTTGGTTTTAGAGGTGTTTATCTCAAGTCCACGCGTTTGGCAAAAATCTCCAAACGTGTTTATTGCCTTCTGAAGCCCACTCGGTGTCCGGGAAACTATCAGCGTATCGTCCGCAAACATGAGGACTGGCACACGAGCTCCTGCTAGTACCGGGGCATCCGTAGGGGAACAGCTAAGGTGATCAACTATGCCGTTGATATATAAAGAAAACAACGTAGGTGCCAGAACACACCCCTGTTGGACACCACGCTCGACAGGAAATGGGTCGGTCACCTCATCCTGTGCTCCCCACCTAATTCTTGTGTAGGTGTTCTCATGCAGGCGGACAAGTAGCGATAATAGTTCCGGCGCCATCCCTGCTTCAGCAAGGACCCTCCAAAGTTTAGAGCGGGGAACTAAATCAAAGGCTGATTTCAGGTCTATAAAGACCGCATAGAGAGTCCCATTGGTCAAGGTCACGTTCCTCCAACATTCCTGGGGCTCTACCCCCAGTCACGCAGTCTAGAGCTAGGTTAACATCTTTAATCGAGAATAGCTGCTTTTGATAGAAAATAGTGGGGGGAAGTGGACACTCCCCGTCAGAAGGATTAGAGGCGTATTGGGGTTTAAAAAAATCAACCCACTGGTGTTTGGCAACATTATTTTGGGGCGATTGAGCGGTCCCTCCTCTATCCCACTTGACTATGGCCCAAAATTGCTTTTGATCTTTAGCTACACAAGCAAATTTCAGGTCACGCCACTGTTCCTCATCCCACTATTTCTTGGCCACTTTGTGTGTGCCTGTATGTCTTTCTAGCCTCTCTCACACCTTCGATGTTTCTAGATCTAAGTTCAGCACTGAGGTTCTGGCGGGCTACTTTGCAAGCTTTATTGTACCATCCCGCCTCAGATATTTTTATTTTATTGGTCTTGTCTATTTTTATAGTCTTCATAAAAAACCCTTGAAGTTTAATAAAGAAAAGCGTATGAGCCTCAAGCATGACTTGGGGAAAATTTTGATAGGCAGATTGAGTGTTTAAGTTGGCCACTTCATCAATCACCGCTTTTTTGAGGTCCTCCAGCTTCTCTGGGGTCTCGATAAATCTGTCCCATTTAACGTGGCGCATATTATTTGATGCTACAATGTCTAAAGTAATTTTCTCCACCCCTAGTTTAGGTTCTCTAGACCCATTGGAAGCTTTGAATTCCATGCAGAGAGGATTGTGGTCACTTTCCACCCTAGATACTATGGTCATATCAATCAACCTATACCATTCTCTAATATCCACCAGGAAGTAATCTATGCGGCTAGACGACCTACCATTGTCAAATGTTTTTACTCCCAGGCGATCAGACGGAGTACGCCCGTTGGCTGCTCTGAGCCCTCTCTCTAAACATAGAGCTTTGAGTTGAATGCCTACTGCTGACCATCTTTTAACTGCGGGAAGATCCAACAGGGGGACGCCCCATTTACTATCCTCCTCTGCAGCAAGAAAATGGTCCTCAGGGCCGAGTGGCTCAAATGTAGTATTAACATCACCTCCCACAATAATAGACAACTGAGTTGGAAGTGCTACAAGCTGTTGGTCGAGAACAGTGATTACATCAGATAGATGCCCCCCAGCCATCCCTCTAGCATAGATGTTGAAGATTGCCACACCATGGCCAGATGCCCATGTAATATTCACTGACAAAATGTCATTTGATAGGGTGCTCTGTTGCTTAATTTTGCAGCATACTGATTGACGGATCCAAATTATCAGGTACCCTGATGGTCGACCTTTAGTTTTTTTAATGGCGGGTGTTATTAAGGAAATTAAGGAACCCCAGGCGATGTACTGGGACCAATGACCAGGATTCCTGGAAGAGGACGATGTCAAACTGGTCTACAAAGCTACACCATTCAGGAGACTTTAACTTGTTACCAATTCCAGCGAGATGCCAGGAAAATAAGGTCAACCCTGCCTCAACTGCTAAAAAGCTGGAAGGGTCTTGTGTTGGTAATAAACTTTGAACCTTACCCTCCGTCCCATTCTCATACTCAATGTTAATACATGAGCTACCAGGTGGCTCTATTCATGATACCTCAGATCCTAAACTGTCACATTCTAAAGGGCTAGAGCATATCGATTTGTCTGGGACGATTTTCTCGGACTGTCTCTCTAAGAGGTTAGATGCTCCCCTCATTTTAAATCGGGGGATAAGATCAACGTTCGATATAGATAATCTCTGCGCTGTGAAAACACACAGTCTATCAAACTTGTCTTTGTTCTTATTCTCCAATCTATCATCCCTTTCAAGTCAATCACATTCGTTCAAATCAGACAGGACCCCAAACCTATTTTCCAAACTAATACTCCAATTACTGTTTGAGACACTCCTACCCCATTTATTAGAAACTGGAATCCGCCTTGATCTTGGTCTCATCGGATTCGCTTCGCTGCCTCCCATACGATAGAAATATTCTAGCGTTAGTGGGATTATAGCGGTACACCTTCGTTGTGGGTGAAATATGTTGGTCAGGACATTGGGAAGAACACCTGGGTTTGAAAAATTAAGAACTATACAGTCTCCCGCAACTTTTTTCGGGTTGTTCCCTAACCATGCTACTCTTCTTGCCATGATGATTTCCCCTGCTAGTTGTTGTTCACCCCAAGGAGACATCTTCATATTATTTAACATCCAATGCAATGATTTACTAATCAAAGAGGATGTAGATTCCACTTTACCAGGTAACAGGGTGGGTACGTTAGCAAGGACTAATGCAAGGGGGAAGCCTCAACGATACATTGGAATGGGTCTCTCTTGGAGTAATGTAGTAAGTCTTGGTGGGAGATCTTCATTAGCTACATTCTGATGGTCGTTATCTACTATAGATTGACTAGAGGGAGGATTAGCTGTCACTATTTGTTCAGCCCCTTCCCCACACCCAGGGAGCGCCACATTTGATGCGGGTCTGCTTGGCACCGGGGTTGAAGTGCTACCCACCTCCTCCACTGTTTTGTTTATAAGAACACTCAGTCTTGATACCTCTGCCATAAGCAGATCAATTTTAGCCACCAATGGTTTGATAATACACTTGATCTTTGAATCGATCATGCTAGCTATTTTTATGTTTAGCTCTTCCTCGTTCTCTTTATTATCGTATAACCCGTTTGCCTCGTTCTTGTCCAGGCTTTTAGATGCAGGGGTTATCTTTTTCCTACCTAAACGGGACCCACCACTATTGCACTGTACTTTTCTACATTCTCTAACTGCTCTAGTCAGAGGTAAGGGGACTGGAGACGGGGATTTCTCTACTTCTATGTCTGAAACTACATCTGTTTCAAGATTAATTTGCAGGTTGGTGATAGAAGACACACTTTGTTCGAAATTATCACTAGCCAGTACCTCTACATCAGCAACGACACTACTGTTGACTTGCAATGAGGGTTTTGGCGAGGGTTCTGACAAGGATCTTATCGTAGGGAGGATGGAAGAGCAACTGAACCCCAATGACGCCCTCCTATCATTGTTAATTTTACTTACAACCTGCACCAAATAATTGTCCATGGTATTAGACACAGAGGAGACCTTTAGTTTAGACATACCTCGTAATATAATATAACAATACCACACTATTACTTTACACTAAACACTGAACATCCCGTCCGTAGAGAACAGTTGACGTATAGGCAATTGAGATTGTCCACATATGTTTTGCACTAATACAACGCTATATAGATTAAGGAGATAGCTCTCGAGTTCCAACAGTACCTTTGTATCTGTGGCCTTAACGATGACGGATCCTCGTGGCAAATATAAGGGGGGTGGCCCGTCCCGTCCTCACACGTCCTCTGACGGCCACAGACGGCCCGCCCTTTGTCCGGGCTTCGTCCGGCACGTCCCGCGCGCGTTCCGCGCAGCGGATTTAGTCAGAATTATAAGGGGGCGTGAACCAATAGGCAGGTAAGCGGGTGGGAAGCCAGCTGGTGTAGCGCACGGACTCCTGGGAATTGGAGTCTCGTGCAAAGGCCCTTCACCCGACAGCAGCAGCTCAGGCAGAAACAAAGTGAACACAGCCCCTCCTGGGACAGCGGCAATTAGAAGCACAAGTAAGCAACCAGCAGCGATGCGGGACCCGCGCCAGCGGGTTCCGCAAGGTCTTTTGAGCAAACAAATGCAATTTGTGGCAGGTGAGCGGGTGGGAAGCCAGCTGGTGTAGCGCACGGACTCCTGGGAATTGGAGTGCCGTGCAAAGGCCCTTCACCCGACGGCAGCAGCTCAGGCAGAAACAAAGTGAACACAGCCCCTCCTGGGACAGCGGCAACTAGAAGCACAAGTAAGCAACCAGCAGCGATGCGGGACCCGCGCCAGCGGGTTCCGCAAGGTCTTTTGAGCAAACAAATGCAATTTGTGGCAGGTGAGCGGGTGGGAAGCCAGCTGGTGTAGCGCACGGACTCCTGGGAATTGGAGTGCCGTGCAAAGGCCCTTCACCCGACAGCAGAAGCTCAGGAAGAAACAAAGTGAACACAGCCCCTCCTGGGACAGCGGCAACTAGAAGCACAAGTCAGCAACCAGCAGCGATGCGGGACCCGCGCCAGCGGGTTCCGCAAGGTCTTTTGAGCAAACAAATGCAATTTGTGGCAGGTGAGCGGGTGGGAAGCCAGCTGGTGTAGCGCACGGACTCCTGGGAATTGGAGTGCCGTGCAAAGGCCCTTCACCCGACAGCAGAAGCTCAGGCAGAAACAAAGTGAACACAGCCCCTCCTGGGACAGCGGCAACTAGAAGCACAAGTAAGCAACCAGCAGCGATGCAGGACCCCCACATCAACTCAAGACTTTGGCTCCCAGAACTACGAGGTAAACCAGCAGGTCCCAGGGTAAACATTACCCCATCACTGCGATCATTTTTTAAGGTACAAGCCAGACAGGATATTCCTAACCTGCTGGCAAGTGAACATGAATGAGAAGGAAGCCCAAATTGCTCAAACAAGGCTGGGGAAAGACCGAAGGGATAAGGGAACATGAGCAGCAATAGATACAACGTTTTGGCCATAGAGGGGTCAAGAAGGGAAACAAATACTGAAGGTTTGCCCCTAGATCAACAAATACAAGCAGCGCTTTCGAGTGATCACCGAACAGAGGGGCATAAAGGGTTCCCAAACCCTCCAGGAACACAAATAAGCATGGCAAAATTGATTGAGTCCATGATTTTGGAAATGAGGGCGAATCCACTGAAAATACAGGGGACTTGCGAAGCCTTGGAGATTAAGATAAATACCTTGATGGAAAAAGTAGTAACACCGGTGGAAACCTCTCTAATGGCTCTAGGCAAGGAAGTAGAGTCAAGCCAGACAGAAATCCAAACTTTGAAAACAAACTAAAAGGACCTTAGGGAAAAAAATCGAATCCTTAGAAAATCAGGCAATGAGAAATAACTTGAGGATTTCGAATGCCCCAGAGGCATTGGAAGGGGAGGACATCAAGAAATTTGTGATAGCCCTACAGGAAGAGTATTTCCCCTGGGTGAACGCAATAGCCCAGGCTGAGGATATATACAGGGTCCACCGGGACCCTTTCAGAAAGGGAAAGCTGAGGAAAAACCCCAGGAAAATCTTGATAAATTGCAAGACCTATGTACTGAAACAAAAAATCTTAAATGAGGCTCTTAAAGCTTGCTGTTACACGGAGGACAAATGGGTTTTTAGAATACGGGCAGACATCTCCAAGGCAGCACAGAACAGACAATGGGAGCTAGGACAACATATGCAAGAACTGAGATCCCTGCAAGCAACTGTTGAAATGCGCTTCCCAGGCTACCTGAAAATAATGTGGCGGAACCAGATGTATAATATAAGAGACCCTAAAGAAGTGGAGTCTCTTATTGATCGGATCAAAACTCAACATAAAGAACATAGTTAAGGCCTGCAGATTAAAGAGGTCAAAGGGGCGAAATGTGTCGCCCAGAGAAGGAGAAATGGAAGATTCTCCCAGGGAGGGCAGTGAGGGGGGGAGATGGAAGTAACTCACAAAAAGGTCTCAAGGAATTTGCACTGGGTGAAGGAGTATAAGGGGAGAAAATTAAAAAAATAGTCCAACTTGCGGAAGTATGAGGGGGTTAAGGTTTGAGGTGTGGCAGAGGGATCCCTGGTTCAACCCAAAGAAATCTGATGTCAGTTAATATTCTCTCATTGAATGTGAATGGCCTTAGATTTAGGAGTCGTAGACAAAAAATCCTGGAGTATTTAAAATCAGTGGACAGTGAAATTATAATATTACAGGAAACCGACTTATTAAAGGGTGATTAGGGCAATATAATTAAGAAGCGAAGCTGGGTGGATACTTATGTGTACACTTAACAGGAGTGTGGTGTTAAGGGGGTGGCCATCCTGTTAAAAAAATCAGTTAAATCAAGGGAAGAAACAGTAAGTACTGACACGAAACGGAGATGGGTCATTGCAAAAGTCAGAATACACAATAAAAAACATATTCTGGCAGGATACTATGGCCCCAATGTGGATGATCTTGTACCTCTACAGATTTTGTATATGCACCTACTGGAAGTCTCAGCCCCGATAATCCTGGGCGGAGATTTTAATTTGATACTAAACCCTAGAGAGGACAGTGCACCCGTAAGAAAGACACTAAATCTACCCAGGTGGTTAAAGCACTATACTAAGGACTTGGGGCTAGTAGACGTCTGGTAAGTAAAGGGAGACAAAAAGCACAAATCACTTTTCGAAACAAAAAACACGGCCACGCCTCCAGGATAGATTTCTTCCTGGTGGACAGGGGTCTGGTTAACAACGTCAAAAAGTCGGAACATTTACTAGCACATCTATCCGATCACTCTGCAGTCTGAATAGAAATACTAATAGATAATGCTCCCTCAATCTAAAAATGGACATTAGATCGTATTATATTAGCAGATCTGTAAAACAGGGAGAAGCTGAAAATAGGTGGCCTCGCACCATGGGGGCCCTGCTGGGGGCCCCAAAAGACAGTTTCCAAATTCTTCTGTGTCAGAAATCCCAGCACAGAAAGGCAGTGGGAAACTGCCATTGTATTCCCTTGGCCAGAAAGAGCAGGCCAGGGGAGTACTGAGGAGTTTCCGGATGGCGGATGGGCTCTCTGAGCCCGTTCGAAGCCATCCGAAAAAATTAGTCAGATTCCTTTCTGACCGAGCCCATCGGAATTGCTAGGTTGGAAAGGAACCCAAACTGGCAAGTGCAATGCGGTTTGGATGGCTCTGACCGAGGGTCGGAGCCATTCCTAACCGAATCGGTATCAGGCCCACAGTGTCCTCAACAGATCAAATAAACTGTTACCTAGAGAAGATAGTGTCCCCAATCCTGTCGCAAGAGCAAAGGGAGGACCTCAATGCTGAAATCCCAGCTTAAGTGGCAAGCACAACACCAAAGCTAAAAAAAGGCAAAGGCCCTGGTCCTGATGCACTACCTAATGAAATTTATAGCACACTAAAAGAAACTTTGGTCCCGCCCCTGACAGAGCTACTAAATGACATCTTCCTAAAAGGGCAGGAGCTACCAAACTCATAGAATGAAGCAACCATTAGCATATTACTGAAACCAGGTAAAGACCCAAAACAGTGCGAGTCATATAGACCAATTTTGCCAAGAGGTTGGGACAGGTATCCAACCAGTTGATACACCGAGATCAAAAAGGTTTCACCACAGAAAGACAGATCCAGGAATTGACACATGAACTGTTTGGTGCAATTGACGTGGCAACACAAGAGAAGGTCCCTCTTTCACTAATCACATTTGATGCAGCTAAGGCCCTTGACAGGGTTAGTTGGCCTTTTCGGTCTATAGTATTGGGAAAATATGATCTAGGAAGAATATTTTCAGGGTCTGTAAAATCCCTATACAAAAATCTAACAGCCAGGGTCCTGGTAAATGGCAACCTCACAGAACAAATAACCATTTATAGAGGCCCCGGGCAAGGATGTCCCCTGTCCCCCCTGCTTTTCAATCTATATATTGAACCATTAGCCAGCACCTTCAGAACCAACCAAGAGATCACTCCCTTTAAATATCAAGGTTGGGATAAGGAAGTGGCCCTCTACGCTGATGACAATGATTTTTACTAATAATATACTGGTTTCACTCGTGATATAGAAGATACCCTGGACCAATTTGGGAAGGTGTCAGGTTATCTAGTCAATCAATCAAAAACAGAGATCATGGAATAAAAGTACTGAAGTAATAACCCATTGGTAAAAGATAGGACACAATACTTGGGCATGCAAATAGTGAAGGACAGATAAAACAGGCCATTTAAACTTTAGTAAAATACTGTCAGAAGTCAGGAAGCTACTACAAGTGTGGAGGGGGCCTTCCTTTATCATTTATGGGCACTCCAATATCTTAAAAATTGCAACTCTCCTGAAATTCATGTATATATTTAACACCATACCTTTGGAGTTCAAGAGAGAATGGTTCAACAAACTGCAAGGGGAGTTGAGCAGTTTCATATGCGCCTCAAAGGGAGTTAAACTAGCTTGGAAAAAGCTCTGGAGGAAAAAAGAGCATGGGGGATAGCCAGTCCATATCTACTCGAATACTGCAGAGCATTCCAATTCAAGAATAAAAGCACGCTAGTAAAGGAGCATCAGACCTACCCCACATGGGAAAAAGCCACTACAACGCGGGCATCACATCGCGTTCGTTACAAAGACCGCGTTGTTACCATTCAATGCGAATACTACGCAAGTCATTACATTGACTTTCAGTAGATGGCGTGCTAACATTAGAAATAGTATAGTTTACTATTCCAACACCTGCCCTACTGTTACGTAGGCTGGAGTTGGAATAGTAAATTATACATTTTATGTCAGCACGCCATCTACTGCAAGTAAAATGTAATGACTTGCGTAGTAACAGCTTTGCGTGGTAACAAGGCGGTCGTTGTAACGACCGCGTTGTAATGGCACGTGTTGTGATGACTCGTCGCGTTGTAACGAGTCATATTCAACCCACATATCTACAAGCAATGACACAAGCAGAGGTAGCTATTTCTTACATAAATTCGGACACCCACAGTTCTTCAAAAAGGTAAAACTGAAGGTATTATGGTCAGCCTCTAAATTATGGTATCAAATCAGAAGATTGTTGAAAATACCATACTGTAGTGATTTTGCTCCAATATGGGCCACCCAGGAACTCTGGAGTGCCTAAAAGATATGCTCGCTATCCCATCGAAGGTATAACAAAGTGAGGACAACTTCTAGAAGGGAATGCTCTAATCGGATGGAATCAATTCTCAACTATGACCAATGGCTCACTATCCAAATTCAATTATTACCAAGTAGTAAGCTGGGCTAAGTCCCTTAGGGAAGATGAGACAGGAAGTAGTGACCTGGAAAGCAAAATACAAGGAAATGAGGTGTTAAAGAGGGACGCATCAAGCTGGTATTGGTCACTCATATCAGCCGGGGCGGAAGACTTCACCCTACCTGCAGAGATCTGGGGGAAGGACCTGCCGTCGCTGGTTATACAAGAAACATGGCAAGTATCAATGTCTGCATGTTGGTATACTATCAAATCCGCCTCTCTCAGAAAAAAGACATTTATTCACTATGCACAGAGCCTACTGGGCGCCTAAGAGATTGCCCAAATTAATTAAACAGAAGGTGAAAAGCTGTCCCAAATGCGGAGAAGAGATGGCAGACGGTGTACACATGTTTCGGCAGTGCCCCCAGCCACAGAAAGTTTGGAAATAAGTGGGTAAGATACTCATGGAAGTAATGCGCCAACAAATAGAGGTAAGCATAGATCTTGTTATATGTGGGGTCAGAACCTATAATGAAGGAATCCCTAAATTAAGTAATACACCGAAAAACCTTCTTGTTGTTCTAATTCTTCTGGCTAGACGCGATATCTGTATTCAGTGAATACTCCACAACTCGCCAACCCAGTTGGAATGGTTAGCATTGATACAGAGGGTAAACAAGCTGGATCGGAGTGGGAGGTAAAGTAAGAGATTTGAATTTTGGGATATCTGGGAACAGAAACAGATTTCACAGGGCTGGTCTTCTGATGGGTCCTTGGATGTCCAATTATTATACAATACAGCAATAATTCGCAAGCAAGGGACTTGCACTTGTGGCCACAGAAGGCTGCTTACCTCTCAAATTGAATGGAATAGGAACAAATGGTGGTCCCGTCCGATGGTGTGGATCTCCCTGTCTTTTAAGTCAACAGTGGGCTGATCCAAGACAGAACAGTTAGAAACAGGACACCCGATACCTCCTACTCCTGTTTATTGCACAATGAGGACAAAAAAAAAATAGACATGAGCACTAACTCCAACGCTATTAGCAAGCATTGCCGAATTCTACAAGCCAGCAAAAAAAATATACCTTTTTGAGACCTTTCACGGAATTTCAATTTACACTAAACACTCAATAAACTTGACATTCACTGACCAAGCAGTCATCCTAAAAGGACTAATGGCTGAGCCAGCCATCTGTTCATAATGATATTCAACATCTATTTAAATATACTCGGCATAGACACCTCAGATAAATTGGACTAAATGATCCGACATTTGGAAAACCTAATAGCACAGTACCCTGCCTTAGAAATTATATTATTGGGGGACTTCAACATGCACCACCTGAGGGATGTCACGGCTGGTTATAGGGACAACAGGGAATCAACAAGTTTCAACAAATTTTTGCAATCCTATAATCTCAAATCAGTTCAGGCAACAGTTGTATCTAATAGTCCACAATTGCCCCCTCTTTAAACAATCAATCCACCATTGATTACGTTTTTCCATCCCAAAGCTTATTAAGTGCATAACTAATTACAAGGTGATTCAAAGAAATTAGAGCGACCATGCCACAATATGGGTTGGACTAGACACATCATACAGAACTCGTCATTATCTAAGCCCTCTAGGAACTTCCAACGGCGAAGAAGACTATAAACTCATGCGGATGATCAAATGGTCAGCTGTGTCTAAAGAGAAGCTTGAAACCTGGAAATCAAGCTGGCCCGGATGGCCTACCATGTCCCAAAACCCTGCAATTATTGCATGCTGTTCCGAACTGTCCTCTGCTCTGTGCACACACTTACATTGGAAACTCCCAACGGCAGCAAAACACAACAACACTTATACATTAGACCCGGCAAGGGAAATTAAGAAAAGCACACAGCAATTAGGGGCCATACAATGGGCACATATAAAAAAAAGCACCATCTCCTCAAGGACCACCTACGCTCTGCTGCCTGAGAACATACACATCTCATTTGGGAGCACAGGAGGAAAGTCCAAGAGGTCAAGTGGATCAAAATTTTCAATTTGACAGCAGCAAATAAACAGCAGCAATTTTGGCAATACATTAATTGAATATGTCATGGAGATGAAAGCAGAGGGAACTCAGTTCAAGCAGAAGAAAGAATTGTTCATGTTTAATCCCTTTAGTGCAACACACAGGACAAACCCTTCTTGACCAACCCTACTCACAAGAAAGTGGCAGAGCTAACCTACACAGCAAGGCAACCTCCCTTATGGGAACATCCACCATGGGGAGTATCTGACATCGGTAAAGTCCTAAAGAAGATCAGAAAAGATGGTGTCCCCCAGCCCCAATGGGCTTCCTGGGTCATTATTTAGGGAGGAGTACATTATTGGGGCTCAACTTTAACACCTCTGTATGCTGAATGCTGGCTCCTAAAAGATCCCTGAGTCTTGGAGAGGATCCCTTCTGCAGCCTATCTTTAAGAAGGGCTCCAATACCAAACCAATAAATGATCAGCTAATATCGCTGTTAGACATCAAGGGCAAAACATACGCCAGCGTACTGCTCTGGGAGCTAATGCAATGGGCCTGCGCAGAAGGCCTACTACCCTTCTACCAAACAGGGTTCCACGCAGGAGGGTCAACTGTGAAAAATATTGTCGCTCTCTCATACATTGCTTATCAAGCTGTATCCCAGATATCACTGCTGTTTGTATGATTTATCAACTACTTGGGGGCCCTTCATGGAGCAGCCCAGATCATCTTATTTCAGAAGCTAGTGAGATGGAACATTTGCCCCAAATTGCTACAAGCAATAATGTCATTATACACCCGGACCGGTCAAACTCGCAGAGACAACCACCGGTAAGATTGACACAGATCGAGGATTGAAACAAGGCTGTGTGCTGGCCCCCATGTTGTTCAACCTATACACTGTAGATTTGGGCTTGGCTTTAGCAGGAGCCACCCTAGTCACCCCAAGAATCTGAGACCGCAGAGTCTCAGTCATGCAGTATGTGGACGACCTAGTGGTGTTCGACCATACAAAAACTAGTCTGCAAAAAGCCTTCAATGCCCTGAGTATGTATAATCTTAGGAATGAGCTTGTGGCTAATGGCGGCAAAACAAAAGTAGTGATCTTTAGGAGTTAATCAAAGAAGAGGCTCACTAGCTGGCGGATGGGGCCACTGAGGCTGGACTGCTCACAACACTAACTACCTGGAAGCATGGGTATGCGAAACCTGCAGACTGACCCTGCAGCTAAATAAAATGAAAAGTAAAGCAAAAACAGCCAGATACGCCTTTTGCAAGCTAAACATCACTCTTGACAACTCAACCTCCACCGACATTTGGAGGGTGGTCCGTGCCAAATAGCTCCCCGCACTCAACTACACCCAGCAAGCATTTCCAGGTCTGCTGGGAATCACCCTAGAAAAGATTGTGTCCAGACTACAAGAAGTTATTTCACCTTCCCCCTCACAAAAGGAACACCTTGATCAGGTTGGAATTTGGGCCGTTTGCAGCAAAATCTGGAAAACTTGTCAGCCCTAGTTAAATATTACTTCCAGGCAATGGTCACTCTTACAAGCACCATGAAGGCGCTAATAAAAAACAATTTTTACAAGCGCCAGCATCTCTTGGTCCAACAATCTTGCCGTAGCTAAGGAATGGCTGCAACCCACTGGTGAACTGGAAGCAAACACGATCAACTATACCTGCATCAGATCTGCCATGAGAAAAAATGGTGTCATCGTTCACTAGACCATGGAAGCTCTGTTAGCCAAGGCCACTCACCAGTCAATAAATGGTGCCTCAACTCAGCAAAATCCCATCTACACCAGGCAGTAGGAAAACACGTTTTAGCAGCTAGATTCGTTCTGCTTCCAATCAGAGAGCCGAATCCAACCCGGAGATCTCTTGAAAATATCAAGGGCTGCAGATTGTGTAAAACAGAAGAGAATCCTTAGCCCATACAGTACTCTGCTGCCCGGAGCTGTCACATGTTCGTCAAATACTATTGAAGCCTATCTTTTTACAGCATGATATTCAGTTAGCCAAAGAGGCTGCTCTTTTTTGTATCCTGGGCTCAGGTGCCGACATGGCCAAGTTTGGTAAATTCATAATGCAATCCCAAGTTCGGTAAGTTCATAATGCAAGCCCAAGTTCGGTAAATTCATAATGCAAGCCCAAGTTCGGTAAATTCTATTGCAAGCCCAATTTCAGTAAATTCATAATGCAAGCCCGTAATTTGTTAAAGAACTTGAACAGCCCACAGCCCCCTACAGCTAAAATGACCACCCTGCACCCATGGGCAGTATTAAAGGACCCTGTACTGATGCAGCAAACGGATTAACTTTGTCCTTGGGACTTCACAAACTGTAGTACTTTGTATTCAAACGTTATAGGACATATTTTGGCACATATAACTTGCACTGATTCTCTGTGGTTCCCCCGTAGATCGTATGGCTGGCCTAACCTCGAGCTGCCCCACTATACAAATCATCAGATGCTGTCTGCACTTTATACGTCATACTTTCTTAGTCCCTTTAACACTTTAATTATATGGCTTGTTTGGTTGCAACACATTTTGATCAATTCTGCTGCCTGTGCCTGATAAAACTCAGACCTCGTGTTGCTTCTGCATATGAGCCTTTATCATGCTATTTGCACTATACAAGACTATGCCTTCAGGCACTGCACCTGCACTTTATTTCTATGGCCTGCGTCAACACAACTGGTATGATTCTGTACATACATACCTTGCACCTGTTAACATACCGTTTGCATTTGACAAGTTGTACACCCTTTGTCACCGCCCTTTGCACATTGAGGTCATGGCCCAGGGACAGTTCAGATGCTGCTATCCCTACCTGAATGTGAGCTGCTACACACGTCATTAGCATGCATTACTATCTTTCAATGATTTTTAAAAAGACGAAGAGTTCAGTACAGAGCAGCAAGAATGTTTGCACTTTTATAAATTTTGCACTCATTTTTACCATACTTGCAAAATATGTTCCTACATAGGAAATATCATTTTTTAAGGGTTTTTATTACAGTGATCTTATTGTGATTGTGTTTTATGTAACTTGTATGATTTTTCTAGTAATCACACAATAAACTTGACTTGACAGCAACCACAATCCTTGTCATAGTGCACAAGCAAACCCCAAATTAACTTGTCCTCAACCCTCTGATAGCTTGGCACAGAGCAGTCAGGTTTAACTGAGAGGTAGTTTGTAAACCTTTTATGCAGCACTTCAAACAGTAATTAAGTAATAACAGAACACAAGAAGAATCCCACATCACCTTAGAAAAATAGACTAAGAGCCTGATTTAGATCTCAGCGGACGGGTTACTCCATCACTGTAGTGATGGATATCCCGTCCGCCGAAAAATAAATCCCATTATATCCTATTAGATTTATATTTCGGCGCACAGGATAGCCAGCACTGTTGTGACCGAGTACCCTGTCTGCGGAGATCTAAATCAAGCCGCAAGTTTTAATAAATAAAACAAGACCAAAATAACAAAAATCTCATCAGCAGAACTGGAAAGAAGCAATTTTAAAGATTTCACAAGATAAAAGGCCAAAAAGCACAATGCACCAGCAGCAGTTATCTGGTTGCACTGGGCCAGGACAAAGTCACAAGTTCAGGTTGACCATGATGGATCATGGCCGACTACTGGGACCCAGTTAGAACCGCTGAATGAGAGTACCTTAAATCCTGGTTGTGAAGCATTACGAGGTCCCGTGTCAATGAGGAAATGTGTCAAGCAGCATCGGTTCTGAGGAGTTACAGGGCTGCGATGCAAGGTTTTGCGTAATCATCGAGGGCAACATTGGCGTAGGGCTTGTGATGTGAGGGCCTGCGTTGGGGATACGTTGCACAGTGGGGGTTCCAATGAGGCTGCAAGCGCAATGTGAAGTCCATGCAGTAGAGGCAATGCATCAGTTCTGCTCAGGATTGCGCCGCGCAGCAAAGGAGATGCGCTTCACAGATGCACTCACAGAGCACATTCAGGCCCCCTTTCAAGGGTACTGAAATGGGGTGGCAAGACTTGGCAGGGTAGGACTTACAGCTGGAGAGTCCAGGTGCTGGTTACACGAGACTAGCCCTTGGGTTCACTCTAGGGGTCCCGGGTACAGGTTGCATGTCCAGTCCTTCTCACCCAGACGAGAGGACAGCATGCAGCAGTTCAGCACAGCAGGGCAACACTTCTTTAGGGCACCGGTCAAGTAGAGTGGCAGTTCTTTCTGCAGCACAACAGTCCTTCTTCCAGGCAGAGTCTTCCACTGTTCCAGAAGTGTAATGAAGAGATGAGGTCTGAGGGCCAAAATTATACCTGTGCCCCATTGAAGTAGAAGAAGCTTCCAGAGGTTTTCAACCCCTGAGGTGTCAGGCATCCAGTAAAGAAGGCTTTTAATTACAATTCTTTAGACGCCAAGCTTAACTGTCTACCTGCTCCAAATTAGACGTTACAGCTTATTAAATGAATAAGGTAACCCAATGTTATCCTATAGGAGAAGTAGGCCTTACAGTAGTGAAACAAGAATTTGGGAGTTGTGCACTACCTGGACATGTAAAAGTTAAAATGATATGCCCTGCTTATTAAATACACTGTACCCTTTCATCTAGGCTGTTCAGGGCCTATCCTAAGGGTGACTTATATGCATTCAAAATAATGGTTTTGTCCTGACAAAGAGTTTACTGTCAGGTCAACACAGCAGTTTAAAACTGCACAAACAGGCTGCAATGGCAGGCCTGACTCATGTTTAAAGGGCTACTTAAATGGGTAGCATAACGAGTGCTGCAGGCCGACAGTAGCATTTCATTTACTGACTCTGGGTACATGTAGTACCACATTACTAGGGGTTTACAAGTAAATTAAATGTGCTAAGTGGGTATATACGCCAATTCTCCCATGTTTAAAGGAAAGAGCACAAGCACTTTAGCAATTGTTAACAGTGGTAGAGTGCACAGAGTCCTAAGACCAGCAAAAACAAGATCAGCAAAAAAGAAGAGAAAAGTTTGGAATGACCATGCAGAAAGGGCCAAGCCTAACAATTGTCCTCTTTTGAAGTACCTCACTTTCATTCCTGAGTAAAAGAAGAAGCAAAACATGCATAAAATGTGCTTCAGGCATGGATGTGATCACTCACACCTGCACTGCTCTCCTACAGCTTGTACCTTCTGTTCCCCAAATAACCACTTCACAAAATGAAAGGTTTGAGAACCATTCATATCAACATGTATTTTGTCATTTTATGACCCTATCATAGCTGCTCTCTGGTCTCACTATTGGCTCCTATTCAAAAAGAGAGCTCTGTCCTAACTTGTGCTCCTTCTCCTATGATGGTGGAGGGGTAGAACGTCCTAGACGAGCTCCCCACTGGCTCACCATTATTGATGTCGCCATGCTGTGGTAGCCTTGCTGACGCCATCCAACTTGAAATGAGGTGTAACTGAACATCTACAAGGAAGGATTCTACTGGGGTGGTGGGAGGGATGTCACTG
The DNA here is from genome assembly GCF_964204655.1 of Triturus cristatus. Lineage (NCBI taxonomy): Eukaryota > Metazoa > Chordata > Amphibia > Caudata > Salamandridae > Triturus > Triturus cristatus. The sequence continues at coordinate 1,542,905,725 of NC_140590.1, read as the reverse complement.
GCTGCAACCCGCCTACCTCGAATCAGAGGACAAGAATCACTGGAGCAGATAGCTTTGACATTCCCTGCCAGCAAATGGCCATCATTTCAACATTCTTGACACTCTCAATACCAGATAGTTCTGAGGTAAGCCTGCTGCTTTCAGTCCCAGAGAGAATGGCAATTAATGTGGGACACAACTCTAGCCTACTTCTCAGGTGTTGTCTCACGCCTAATACTAAGTATACAGGTAATAAGCCTCCCGAGAAGAGCCTCTACCAAGAAAGCTCTGGACAAATTACATTGGCTACCAGTGGGAAAAAGAATCGTTTTCAAGGCAATGTGTCACTGCCACCGCATTATATTAACCCCTTCGCCGCGGCGCGAATTCCGCCGCGGCGCTGGGGGGGTTTACGGTGAGCGCGGCGCCGCTGTGCTCATGACGGAACCACGCCGTCATGAGTCACGGGCGCGCTGTGCTCATGACGGAGTGGTTCCGTCACGGCGCCGCCCACTTACGTTACACGCCCGCACAGGTGGGGAAAAGGCGCCGCGTGGGCGGAGCGCCGCCAACGGCCGCAGCATGACGGACCCACTCCGTCATGAGCACAGCGCGACCGTGGCTCATGACGGAGTGGTTCCGTCATGAGCAGGGAAGGGGTTAAGGAAAGGCCCACGGTACCTGCAACCACTGTTAACACAGTATACACTAGACCGGGTTTTAAGATCACAGGGTAGGGCACTGGTGACAGTACCCAGAATTTTTAAGGCCAAAATGGGCGTACGCTCCTTTAGATACCTCGCGGCAAAAGCTTGGAACTCACTACCAATGGATCTAAGAACAGAACACTGCAAATCTAGATTTCGCAAACTACTGAAGAACTGGTTGTTCTCAACCAGTGACTAAAACACAGTCTAAGGGTCAGGTATGTAAATGTCGCCTATATTCTCTATGGAGAACCGTTTTAGCGCGGGGACACACCGGTGGTGTAACCATGCGCTCTACAAATGGCAAACTAAACTAATGACTACTTTGTGACAGGGTGGGCCATGCAGATACCTCGAGTGGCATTCTCTATAGCCTAGCAGCCGATCAGACCACACTCCTGGATGCCCTTAATTACCATATTATTCTCGGATAGAGGGTTCCATATAAAAAGAGGATGAATATACTTTTACTGAGAGACTATAAATCACTCCTCTATGCTTGATAGGAGTCCACCATCTTTATTTGTAAGTCAGTCAAAAACACTAGAACGCTCTCCTCACTTTCTTCTCTTCGATGATGATCTCAATTGAAGGATCACAAGATCCTCAAGACTGTTTGTTACCTGGTACAAGCCAAATAAGCGAGAGAATCGACAGAGGAGATGTGCTAAAATGGCTGAGATGATGGACAATGTATGACATTTAGTATGGGAAAATACTTTAGAAACACATCCCTTGTAACAAAGCCTATTTGTTTAGTGTATGTAACATTTCTATTCATCCTCGAGTAAATTGCTAACATGCAGTGGTAAGCTGTTCTCACATAGCGTGCTGTGATATCCACGGGGTCATGCTCATCCTATAAAAAACTGCATACATAAAATTAATAAAATAAATGAATAAAATTGTGCACAAATGAGGGCCCTAGGCTACCTAATCCAAAGTTGTCCTCCCTTAAGGCTCCTCATAGCGACTTCTCTAAAACTACTGACCTTCTGCTATCTTAAAAGAATTGGTAGCAGTTTGATTCACGAATAAGTGTCTAGTCTCTAGATCAGAGCTTCCTAAACATTTTAGAACCACAACCAAAGTTTTAGAACAACAAACCTTTGTGACCTGCCTACCTTTAGTAGACATGAGGTGGGGGAATTTTGTTGTAACTAAAGCTTTGTGTGGTAGCACATTGTTATTCACAGAGCACATTTTCCATTGAAATGGCCAATAAATCCTCGTAAAGTTTTCCTAATTAAACTATACAGCACACAAATGATAATGTGTGGAACCAGCACACGTCAGAATTACAAGAAATGTGATTTGTTTTTGTTTTGACTGCTGAATGCATACAGTTCATTTACAGGTATTTGCATTTTGTTGTGTGTTGCAGAAAACAACATCCTACACGCTTTTTCTTTCATTCTCTCTTTACTCCAGTGTTTGTCACATATTTCACTTTAAAAACTCCACTCACTTTGCAGTAAGGGAAAGAAAAGTAAACGCCCCATCTTAAAAGGATAAGTGTCTAAAGAAATAGCCTGTCAGTTGCCATCTGTATTTGAAGTACTGGCAAATGTGACAAGATAAACACAGAATTTAAAGGCATCTTTGTTTATTGCTCTGAATTTCTCGACTTACCAATAATCGGCTGGCGACCCACCAGTTTTGGAAACACTGCTCTAGAATGCTTTGTCACACATACCTCTTCCACCTGCCTAAGGCCTGTACATATGAAATCAGGATACAAATACTTCAAGAAGACAGTGCATATGCATCACAAGGGGCAACCTGACAGTTAGTGAAGTATAGGAGTAGCCTCTACCTTTACTCCTGTTCTCAACATGGCATTTAATCATGAACTCAGGAACTCCTGTTCGAGCTCTGACACCACCCATGGTCCAGGAATGGTGCAAACTCTAGAATGATATAATGACCCTTGCAAGGTTCCTTTTTCCAATCCCTCATAGGATTCCAAGGCTGCAGAAATGCTGCTGGCAGCCCCACACAGCACCTGTAAATAAATAAAATAATTACTTCAGATGTTTCACCAAAAGTTAACATCGAAATCCTGGTTTTTTCACTATTTTTGTGATACCACTAACCTGAATATATTAACCTGCCAGAATTAATCAGTACGTGAGCAGATTCCACCAAAACCACTACTATAGCTATTTTTGTTATGCAGAATCCACTCCCTGTTTATCGGTGATCAGAATATTCACCCAAAGTAAGGGAGTAAAGTGAGGTTGTCCTTTACTGTAAACGTAATTTATATCAGCATTTACAATTTCCCATGAATCATCTTCCCATTATTTTTTATACAATATGACATTAAAGGTAGTACACAAACTGAGCCGAAACAGCCACATTTTTTCTAAATGCTTGCATGGTCTTTTTAATAAGGTACTCACACTCGTATATCCTGCTAACTTCTCTCTGAACACATCACTGCATTATCACAACAGATCCTTGTGATGGTACAGCAATTAAATAAGGAAAATGTTGTTGGATTGAGTAAAAACGATGGCAATGAGTACCATGGTAAGTGCACTACCCGTGGTGTGCATATCGTGTCTTCATTGGCCAACACATACTAGACACATACACACTAGTTCTCACCGAGGTTGAGAGCCGCCTGTGTCCTTAGCAGATGCCCAACCTTGTTAATTTACGACTGAAATGTTTCAAGTATGCAGAAATTGGTTTTTTGTATCTCACGGGATCAAGGGAGTAGCCATAAAATTAAAATACCCCCCACTTGAAACGTATCTTCATTCAGACCGAGAGCGTGAAGTGAGTCAATGCAAGCTTCCTAAGAAGAGTTCCTTTCACCCGCCTTCCATCTATCCATCCATCTTTCTATCTATTCCTCAATTCAATTGCCAATACTTTCACCTTTACCCATACCCACCCACTGCCCCATCCATCTTTTCACCCATCCACTCATCAATATGACCATGTATCCATCTATCTATTAACCATCCATTCAGTTACTCTTCATGTGTATTCTTCAATACTCCCATCCATGAACACATTCGCCAGTAAATCCTCTCCCTCCATCCAGTCATCCAACCATTCACCTTTCTTCCCATCTTTCCCTTCATGTTTCCTCCCTTCCTGTCACCCTTCCTTTCCCCTTCCGTTCTTTTTTCCCTTTGCATCTATCCATCTTTCTTCTCTCATCTTCACTTTGTCTTTCATATCTTTCTCTGTCATGCTCATTGATTTCCAATGTGTTTCTCTCTCTGCATTTTCTACTATTCAACTGTTTTCTTTATGTGTTCCCATCCCTGAGCATGCGATCTGAAAGCTCACAACCCTCTCTCATAGTATTTGGTAGCTGCGCTATTCATTGGCATTTTGTCTGCAGACAAAAGAGGCCCATAACAAAGTATCTATGTTTATGAGTACCCAGTTCACGAGCTTCTCAGGCCCAGTGGGAGCCCTAATTAAGTTGCTAAAGCAGGGGTTCCCTTCGCCCCTGCACAAGATGTATATAATTCCAGTCAAATCTTTGTACACCGAGAGACTTTCTCAGATGCATTCTACCTAGACTCTCCCGGCCTCTGTGTTTAATTAAACCAACCTTGTTCCTGTTTTGCCAAATGGCTCTTGTCTTTTTATTTCTTTAAGGTAAATTCATATTTGAGCAACAATAGCATGGTGGAAAAGTGCTTCCTCCATTGGCTGTCGGCAATAATATCCCAGTCATTCATTAATAACACATTTCTGTAAAGGCAAAGATTAAATGTAAAGAAATGCTTGGAAAACGCTTTCCACCTATTTAGCTTGAGTTTTTCTGCCACTCAATTAACTCTAAATGAGATCCTTTTGGTCCAGAATGCCCTGTTATATCTTTTTCTAGCAAGATTAAGTTATTTAGCTTCAGTACTGTTGGTCTGCAAGTATTGGATAGCTTTCAATTAAAGGTACTTTTTCAGAGTAAATTGAAAAGCAGACAACTCATTGCCAATTTCACTTCCTACCGCCTGCTCCATGACAGCACTACATCACTTTGTAGCCGTATCATTACAATTTGGAAAGTTACTAAATCTGTCTTTCGCCTTACTGCAGTGCCTGAGTATTTTTTATGTGTAGTCTGATTTTCCTCTGCCACATGCCAACTGGTTCTTTTCCAGTAAAGGTTTTGGCAGCGGTCAATGGATTGAGCAATCCAGACTGGTCGTAAGACTTTACAACAGTAATTGTGCCTTCAGAAGAGCATAAGAAATACAGCTCTGAGCGCTGAATGTGCAAACCGTTTGCAGTCAGTGTATCATGAAATGCATTACGAAAACCCTCCCCTTGGCTGTCATTATTGAGACTAAATGGACAAAAGCTTTGTTCAGTTAATTAAAACATTTATAATTAAAATCCTAACGACAGCACCCAAAAATTGTGGACAGCGTTTCCGCTTCTTAGAAAGATAAGAAGGAATTTCTAGACCTTTTTAATGAGCGGTATCAGCCCGAAGGGGCATATCAAGTTGACACACAATAATTCTAGACAGTCAGATAAGACTTGTATAGTTAAAATCTGTGCCATTACCCCCAAAAGTCAGTGTAATCTTACCTTGTGTCAAAATTTAAAAGACGTTCTCACAGTTTTGACTACTGATTGTGCCGAGAAAGTACAAGCTCCCAATTCATAAAAACAATTCATAAACATACTGAAATTGATATTGTACACTGTTCCTTCTGTGATCCACAGATTAGTCCTCACCACCTGCTCAATCATATGAAATCAATTGTAATTTAAATTGGGGGAGCGCTCGCACGCGGTGGTGCCTAAGATAACGGAGCTCCGTGTCGCGTCAGAAACGCCGATACAAATATGCGGCTTCCACAACCTTAATTGCTTTGGAAAGAGGCAGGTAAATGCATTGGAGCATGCCCTACATTGTGCGACATCGTTTTATGCCTTTTTTAAACTGTTTTCACTGCTTTTTGAGACCGTTGGCTCTGAGCCTGCATTGGGGCCGCCATGTTGTGTTCCGGTTATTTTGGTCTCCTCAAAGGTGAACTGTTTGAGGCGCTCTTTTCCTGTTTCCCATCTCTCTCCTCATGTTTTGGGCATATCTTGTGTCTCCTTGGCATTGAGAGATTGGGGAAGGAGATATATATTTACTGTTGGCTGCATTCTTTTACTGTCTGCCTTTTTGAACGTCTTCTATGGGCAGAAGTAAAAGCCTACTACATTCAAATAAAAGCAGCGCTTCTAAGACTTCTAAGTCTGACTCCTCACATACTGTTCTCTCCATGGACTGTTCACTCTCTGCAGTGGGGATGCCTCAGTCTTCTACCTCTCGGTCAGTACCTCTGCCTTTGTTGACCTCAAGCAAGACCCACCTTCTCCTCCTAAGCCTCTTACTCCTGTATCATTAGATACTATTTTGGAGGAGATATGTGCGCTGCACCCATTCATTGAGGAGACTTGTACTCTGTTACAAGTGTTGGATAATAAGTGGTCATCTATGGACTCTAGGCGTTCCTTGGTGGAACAACGTGTCAGTGATATCCAGGATGCTGCTGTAAAAATAGCGACGTTGGAGAAAGATGTTTCACTGCTTAAAAAAATCAGCAGAGGATCTCTAAAACAGGAACAGACGGAACACTTCATTTATATGGCCTTCCGGAAGGTCTTGAAGGGAATGATCTGGTCACTTTTTTCACCTCCCTCTTTCCAAAGCTTCTAGATATTCCACCTTTGACTAACTTGGACCTCCAGCATGCTCACAGACTAGGTCCTCGTCTTTTTTCAACGTCGGCTTCATCAAAACCTCATGGAGTGATTCTTCTCTTCTTGCAGTTCACAGACCTCATCAAGTGTTAAATGCAGCTAAGTCTAAAAAGCATCTCGCTTGGTCTGGAGTTAACTTGTTTATCTCTCAAGATGTTTCTACTGCACTAGCTAAACGGCGGAAGGACTTCCTCGAACTAAGACCTGCACTACGGGCCCTAGGTGCATCATATGGACTTTTTCATCCATGTCTCTTTAAAGTGACATTTCATAACACGTCCACATTTGATGATCCTGTAGAACTAAGGAATTCATTCATTCACATTCTACATCGTCGATGGAAATTCCTGGCCCTTCTTCTGTCACTTGACTGTTACGCAAATTTTGTTCTATGTTGTACCAATGTTTGCATCCCTTACAGGTTGCTCCTTGATACTGGTTCTCACTTGTTTCACATTTTTTCCATTTTCAATTCCTTTGCAGATTATTTGCAATTCTGTTGCCTGTTTCCCTATTTGTTGTGTTGGCGTCCTGACGTGATACCTTCTCCCTTGTCCGTTGTGCCGTCTTCATTTGTTGTCGCCACTCCTTATTGTTGTCCTCATTTCCCCCTTAAACGGTACGCATTACAGTCGTCAGTTTGACATGTACTGTCCCTCCTGGCTATCAATGTTCTCCCTACTTTTCTATCTTTCCTTTCTCTTTTCCTCTAGTATATGTTTCATCTCATATCTATTTCTTTTCTCTATTCCTTTCCTCTAGTTCTTTATGAAATGTTTCTGTATCTACCTTATTTCTACATTCTGGCTTTGCCTATTGCTCTTCCTATACTCCATTATTGTCAGTGCCATTGTTTTATATTCGTGGATATTTTCTTGCATTCAGAGTCGTTACATGGAATGTAAAAGGTTTTATTAATCCTATAAAGAGGCAGAGAATTATTTCACATTTAGCCTCTTATAATCCTGATTTAGTTTTATTACAAGAATCTCATTTGTGAGAAGCTGAGGCTCTTAAGCTCAGACCCAATTGGCTTGGTTCAGTTCTTTTTTCTCCTACAACTACAAAGAAGAATGGTGTCAATTATCTTATGTCATAAAACATTGAAATGCTCTGTTGCTTCACAAGAAATAGATGCAGACGGATTTTAGTTAAACTACTCATCAATAATGTTTCTTTAACTGTCTTCAATATTTATTGTCCGCCCCAATCAGATTATACTTTCTGGCCTGCCATTACAAATAAATGTATGCAACACAAAGATGAATTTTTTATCCTTGGAGGAGATTGTAACCAGGTTATGGATCCATTTATTAACCGCAAATCCCAGGTGCGCTTTATTCCCCATAAAACCCGTAAACAGTTTCATAGTACAATTACACAGACACATCTCGTGGATGCTTGGAGATTATGTAACCTATACCAAACATAATTTTATTTTTTCTCCCCTCCACATGGGTCCCTATCCCGACTAGATTACATCTTCCTATCCAAGCCTTTAGCTCAAAATCTTATTTCATCTTCGATCGAACCCATTTTAATTTCAGATCATGCTCCGGTGATAGTTGATTTGGATTTGCTCCGTTCACAGCCCAAATAATCTAGGTGGAGATTTAACAACTATTTTTTACAGGATTCAGCTTTTTCCTCCTCCTTTGCGGAAGAATTCTTTTCTGTGAATGAAGGTCCATCTATATCCCCTGCTTTGGTGTGGGATACCTTTAAAGCCACTGCCCGAGGATTCATCATCGATTTTGCAGACAGGTAAAAGGAAGACACCCTCATTCAGAATAAGGCTTTATTAACCAATATCAAGTGCTTAGACCATCAATTTTACACTTCCTCATTAGATTCCACTTTGCAGAAGCTTGTTCGTGCTAAGCTAGAGCTTAACAAGATTTCTACTGACAATGCTTCATTTATTCTACTTCGTAGCAGTGCCCGAAATTATGGAGGCCGCAATAAAGTCGGATCACTCTTAGCTAATTATCTCAAGACTAGAAAAGAGAGGACACTGATCGACTTTTTTCAGTCAGCAGATGTGAAACATCTTTTCAAAGATCAAGAAATCCTTGATGAATTTACATTTTATAATAATTTATATACTCCAGAAGCACCCGCATCAAATTCTCCTATTAATTCTTATCCAAGCAACATTCCCCCTCCTTCATCCACCGATCTGGATTTTAATTCCCTAGATCCGGATATATCGCTCCAAGAGATTACTAGTTCTCTTAACTCTCTCAAGAAAAATAAATCCCCTGGTCCGGATGGTTTCTCAGTAGAATTTTACTTGCATTTTTTACATTTCCTACTTCCTCTTTAATCTTGTTCAGCACTTCTGCACTACTGGCAAGGCAAGCAGTACTTTCTTAGAAGCCTCTATTTGTCTCATTCACAAAGAAGGTAAGGATCCTAAACTCTGTAAAAATTATCGCCCTATATCCTTGATAAATGTGGACTAAAACATTTTTGCTAAATGATTGGCATTACGTCTTGAATCACCATCACCCCATCTAATTGGTCCAGAACAACGTGGTTTTGTTAACCCCTTGTGTGCCCATGACGTGCTGGACACGTCATGGAGCACAGTCGCGCTGTGCCCATGACGTGTCCAGCACGTCATGAGGCATTCCCTGGGGAATCCCTCTGGTGCGGGCACCAGAGGGATTCCCTTTAATTAAAAATAGCCTCGGGAGCTGGGGAAGAGCTTCCCCAGCTCCCGAGGCCCCCCCCCCTTTCAGTGTAATGACGATCGGCGCGCATGTCGCGCCGACGTCATTACACTGAAAGTGAAACTGAAATGAGCCAAGAGATTCATTTCAGTTTCACTTTGTATGTGATCAGGGGGCTATCTCAGCCCCCTGAGCACGTAGAAAGACGGGAGAAGTATAGTTGGAAAGGGGAGAATCTCCCCTTTCCAATGGTACCCCACACCAGTGGATCCCTGCTTGGGGATCGCCACAGGAGGGCGATCCCTAAGCAGGGATCCACCCACTAGACACCAGGGGGGGGGAGCGGCCCCTTGGGCAAGGGCCTTTGCTCCCCCCAAATAATTGTGGCATTAGTCTTTTTGCCCCCCCTGGGGGGCAGATGGGGCAGTAGCCCCCAATCTGCCCCCTGGGGGGGGGCAAAAAGCCCACTAGACACCAGGGAATTTTCAAAAAAATAAAAATAGGGGTGGGGGCTGCCCAAAACAGGCAGGCCCACGCCCCCACCCCACCCCCCCAATAATCACAGTCTTTCTGCCCCCCAGGGGGCAGATGGGACATTGGCCCCTAATCTGCCTCTCCGGGGGGGGGGGGGGGCAGAAAGCCCACTAAACACCAGGGATTTTTTTTGCGCAATTGTTTTTAGGGTGTGGGATGCCCGAAACGGGCACGCCAATGCCCCCACTCTCCCCCCCACAAAAATTACAGTCTTTCTGCCCCCCAGGAGGCAGATGGGAGATGTAGCCCCCAATAGGGCCCCCCCTGGGGGCGCAGAATGCCCACTAGAAACCCTGGATTTTTTTGTTTTATTAGTGTAGGGGTAGGGGCTCCCCAAAATGGGCAGGACAATACCCCACCCCACCCCCAGAGAAATTCCAGTCTTTCTGCCCCCCCGGGAGGGCAGATGGTGGCAGTGGCCCCTGATCTGCCCCCTGGGGGGGCAGAAAGCCCACTAGGCGCCAGCGAGTACGCAGGCTTTTTTTATGCGTGGGGGTGGGGGCTGCCCAAAATGGTCATACCAATGCCCCCACCCCCACAAAAAATAGCCACAGTCTTTCTGTCCCTTTAGAGACATATCAGTATGAAACCCCCTTCCCCGATTCCCCCCCCAGGGTGGCAGAAAAGCCACTGGGCTCCGGATTTTTTTTAGCAATGTGCATACCTGTGGATTTTGGGCCCTAGCGCAGTTGGCACGTAGGCAAACCTAGCAAACCTGTACATTCTTTAAAACTAGACACCGAGGGGAATCCTGGATGGGGTGACTTCACTGGCACTCACCAGGTTCTGTTATCCAGAATCCATTGCAAACCTAAAAATGTGTCCAAAATAACACATTTTCCTCACATTTCTGTGGTGGAAAGTTCTGGAATCTGCGTGGGTCCACAAAATTCCACCCACCCTGCGTTCCCCAAAGTCTTCAGAGAAAAATGGTACCTCACTTGCGTGGGTAGGCCTAGTGCCCGCATCAGGCAAGGGCCCAAAACCTATTGAGGAGACATCAAAATTACCTATCACAAAACAACCTGGTTTTGCAAAGGGGGTCCGATGAGTTTTTGGCCCCGGGCTTGGCGGCCACCTAGGGAAACATACCAAACCCACACATTTCTGAAAACTAGACACCCGGGGGATTCCAGGGAGGTATGGCCTGCGTGGATCCCCCAACGTTTCCTTACCCAAAATGCCCTGCAAACCTCAAATTTAGCTGAAAAAAAAAAATCACCTTTTTCACACATTTTTGTGTGGGAAAGTTGTGGCATCAACGGGCTGACATAAATTTCATACCACCCAGCGTTTCCCCGGGTCTCCCGATAAAAACGGTGCCTCACTCGTGTGGGAGGCCCAAGTACCCACGACAGGCAAGGGTCCAAAACGTAGTGTGCCTCAACGGGCAAGGGTCCTAAACTTAGTGCGTCTCACTACGTTTTGGGCCCTTGCCCGTGGTGGGTCCTTAGGCCTCCCACATGTGTGAGGTACCGTTTTTATCAGGAGACCCGGGGAAACGCTGGGTGGTAGGAAATTTGTGTCAGCCCAGTGATGCCACAACTTTCCCACACAAAAATGTTTGAAAAAGGTGAATTTTTTAGCTAAATTTGAGGTTTGCAGGGCAATCTGGGTAAGGAAACGTTGGGGGATCCACGCAAACCATACCTCCCTGGAATCCCCCGGGTGTCTAGTTTTCAGAAATGTGTGGGTTTGGTAGGTTCCCCTAGGTGGCCGCCGAGCACCGGGCCAAAAACCCAGGTGACCCCCCCCCCCCCATGCAAAACCAGGTCGTTTTGAGGTAGGCAATTTTCATGTCGCCTCAATACGTTTTGGGCCCTTGCCTGTCACAGGTACTTGGGCCTCCCACACAAGTGAGGCACCGTTTTTATCGGGAGACACGGGGGAATGCTGGGTGGTAGGAAATTTGTGTCAGCCCGCTGATGCCACAAATTTCCCACACAAAAATGTGTGAAAAAGGTGATTTTTTCAGCTAAATTAGAGGTTTGCAGGGCATTCTGGGTAAGGAAACGGTGGGGGATCCACACAAGCCATACCTCCCTGAAATCCCCCGGGTGTTTAGTTTTCAAAAATGTATAGGTTTGCTAGGTTTCCCTAGGTGACGGCAGAGCTATGGTTCAAAAACTACAGCTAGGCACTTTGCCAAAAAACGGTCATTTTTCGCTGTGAAATTGAGGTGTGTCCACGTTACGTTTTGCGCCGTTTCCTGTCGTGGGCACTAGGACGACCCACACAATTGAGGTACCATTTTTCTCGGAAGACTTTGGGGAATGCGGGGTGGGTGGAAATTTGTGGATCCACGCAGATTCCAGAACTTTCCACCAGAGTAATGTGGGGAAAATGTGTTTTTTTGGCAATTTTTTAGGTTTGCAAGGGATTCTGGGTAACAGAACCTGGTGGGAGGCAGTTAAGTCACCCCATCCTGGATTCCCCTGGGTGTCTAGTTTTCAAAAATGTATAGGTTTGCTAGGTGTCCCTAGGTGCCGGCAGAGCTATGGTTCAAAAACTACAGCTAGGCACTTTGCCTAAAAAGGGTCATTTTCCGTTACAAAATTGAGGTTTGTCCACGTTACGTTTTTCGCCGTTTCCTGTCGCGGGCACTAGGCTGACCCACACAAGTGAGGTACCATTTTTCTCGGAAGACTTTGGGGAACGCGGGGTGGATGGAAATTTGTGGATCCACACAGACTCCAGAACTTTTCACCAGAGAAATGTTGGGAAAATTCATTTTTTTGGCAATTTGCTAGGTTTCCCTAAGTGCCGGCAGAGCTATGGTTCAAAAACTACAGCTAGGCACTTTGCCAAAAAAGGGTCATTTTTCACAGCGAAATTGAGGTGTGTCCACGTTGCGTTTTGCGCCGTTTCCTGTCGCGGGCACTAGTCCGACCCACACAAGTGAGGTACCATTTTTCTCGGAAGACTTTGGGGAAAGCGGGGTGGGTGGAAATTTGTGGATCCATGCAGATTCCAGAACTTTCCACCACAGAAATGTGGGGAAAAAGTGTTTTTTTTGGCAATTTTTTAGGTTTGCAAGGGATTCTGGTTAACAGAACCTGGTGGGAGGCAGTCAAGTCACCCCATCCTGGATTCCCCTGGGTGTCTAGTTTTCAAAAATGTATAGGTTTGCTAGGCTTCCCTAGGTGCCGGCAGAGCTAGGGTTAAAATACTACAGCTAGGCACTTTGCTAAAAAAGGGTAATTTTGCATTGTGAAAATGTGGTGTGTTCACGTTGGCTTTTGAGCCATTTCCTGTCGTGGGCACTATGCCTACCCCTACAAGTGAGGTACCATTTTTATCGGGAGACTTAGGGTAATTCAGATTTGTAAAGGACCTGTTATTACCTATTGACTTTCGATTCATTTCTGCCTTCCAAATGAAAGACATTGTGTAAAAAAGAAGTCATTCTAAAAAATGACTGATAATTCTCATGCTAGTATGAGTATTCCCATTTTGGAAATGTGCAAATATCTACTGTTTCTAAACTCTATATTTTGTTACCATTTCAGAAATACATAGGTGTCTTTCATACCGATTTTTCCATGTACACATTTTTACAGAATAATTACTATATACCCGGTACATAATAAAAAACCATTGCAAGTTGCTGCTCAGTTTTTGGCTCTGGGTTCGTTGGGTTCTTGGTGAACCTACAAGTCCTATATATCCCCACAACCAGTAATGTCCAGAGGATGTAACGGTACATTGCTTTCAAAGAGCTGTCATAATTGGAAGAAGTTACAGGTGAAAACGTTGACACAAAAGGCGCTTTTTTTCAACAAATTTTCAATTTATCCTATATTTCACTGTTAGTTTCTATAAAGAAACCTTGATGGATCTACACATATGACCCCTTCTGAATTCAGAATTTTATCTACTTCTCTAAAATGTATAGCTTTCCAGGATCCATTATTGCTTTTGTACCCATTTCTACCATTAACTGGAAGGAGGTCGAAAGCACAAAAAATAGCAAAAATAGGCTATGTCCCAGAAAAATGCCAAAACTGTGTAAAAAATGTTGGGTTTCTGACAAAAGTCTGGTATCCCCTAAAAGCTGGGAAAATGGTGATTTCAGCCCCACAAACCCTTTTTTGATAACACTTGCAGGGAAAAACCCAGATGCTTTCATTTGCAGCCCGTTTCTCCCATTTTCCCAAAAAAAAACTAAATTTTGCTGTATTTTGGCTCATTTCTGTGACCCCCCAGGGGAATCCACAAACCCTGAGTACCTTCAGAATCCCCATGAAGTTGGAAGAAAAGGACGCAAATTTGGCGTGGGTACCTTATGTGGTCAAAAAGTTACAGGGGTCTCAGCGCGCACTACCCCAAATAGCCAAAAAAGAGCGTGGCACAGGAGGGGGGAAAGGCCTGGCAGCGAAGGGGTTAAGGGCAGATTAACCTCTGATAACTCTCGGTTATTTTTCAATGTTTTGAATAAGGCAGCTACTCTATTTTATTCTCTGCCTGCGATATCTATTGATGCAGAAAAAGCTTTTGATAGAGTTGAATGGTCTTTTATATTTAAGTCACTCCGTTGGCATGATTTTGGTCCTAAATTTATCTCCCCGATTTCTTTACTTTATATGGCACCTACTGCTTCCACTATAGTCAATGGTCTTGTTTCAAATCGTTTTTCACTTAATCGCGGGGTCAGGCAGGGCTGCCCTTTATCTCCTCTTCTTTTTATTCTTTCCCTTGAACCCTTTCTGGTTCACATCCATTATCACACTTCTATTTCTGGATTTTTATATGGAGATCAACACTTAATGCGCTCTGCTCACGCGGATGATATCGTACTCTTTATATCTAACCCAGAAATCTCTATCCCGCCCTTATTAGAAGAATTTCCAGACTTTGATGGTATCGGGATATAAAATCAACTCTGATAAAACAGATTCTTCCCATAACCAAATTTTGTTCTAAACATCATTTTGACCCAACTGGATTCCATTGGAATAGTTCTAAAATTGAATACCTAGGGTTATGGTTCACCAATTTTATTTCGGATTCGATTAAAACAAATATGAAAGAAATTCTTGATCAGATCTCCAAACTACTCTTTTTCTTTCCTGGTGGGGACGCCTCGATTCTATCAAGATGATGATCACTCCTATTATTATTCCAGTCCACATTCCTTCTATCTATTTAAAAAAACTTGACTCCCTACTTTCCAAATTTCTGTGGAACAGTAAAATATCCAGAATCTCTTTATCCCATCTTAGAAAACTAAAATCCACCGGAGGGGTGAATTTTCCAAATTTGAGATTATATCATAAAGCCGTTTGTCTTAACCCCTTCGCTGCGGCGGGAATTCCGCCGCAGCGCTGGGGGGTGTGGGGGGGCAGCGCGGTGGCGCTGTGCTCATGACGGAGCCACTCCGTCATGAGCCACGGTTGAGCTGTGCTCATGACGGAGCGGTTCCGTCATGACTCCGCCCAGTTGCATTGTCCCCCCGCACAGGCGGGGAAACAGCGCCGCATGGGCGGAGCGGCCGCCAACGGTCGCGGCATGACGGAACCGCTCCGTCATGAGCACATGGCAACCGTGGCTCATGACGGAGCGGTTCCGTCATGAGCGGGGAAGGGGTTAAACAAGCCTCTTACTGGCTCCATGCGGACATTTCCTCTTTCATCCCTTCATGGGTTAGTATTGAGCACAGTCTTTGTTCCCCTTACTCTTTCCTGGAAATTCTCGCTTTCACAGCCAAAACCAGTCTCACATCTCTTCCATTATTTAAACACACTTGCTCATTGTTACGACCTCATTGTCAACCAAAGAGAATGTCTGGAAACACGTTCTTGCATTCTCCTCTTTGGCATAATCGTCTTCTCATCATTAATAGACCTTTGTTTTGGAGCTCTTGAAGATCTAAAGGTATCATCTGGGTTCAGGACATATTTGATGGCACTTCTCCTTGTTCTTTTCCCTAGTTCCAAGCCAATTTTAAATGTCCCCACTCATTTTTGCACAAGTTTTCACTACTTATGGAAGCAATTTTGGAAGTCTTTTATTCGCTTCCTTCTGAAGATTCAATGTCTACTCAGGATCCGCTTCTCAGAATTTTGTCAGTATCATTTATAAATTTCTCAACTCCACTGTCTCAGAGCGATCTAAGACCAAGATAGAGCTCGCCTGGGAGCTGGATTTTCGTTGTGAATGGAGCACTGAATTTTGGAGCAAGATATGGACCAGATTGTTAAAAATATCTAGATCTGCATCTCCTACTCAATCTATGATTTTTCTATGTCACAGACTATTTCACGCCCATTTCTATTGCCAATTTTACACACCAATAATAAAGCATGCTGGTCTTGTGACCACCCCTTGGCTGACCTCTATCACCTCCTCTTTTCATGCCCTCCCGTAGCTTCTTTTTGGTTACAAATTTGGCCTTGGATCTTGAATATACTTAATCTAAATATTCCCCTATCAACTTCCCTTCTTTTTATGGGAAGTTTATCAGAGTCACTTGGGATATTGTCTCATGAACGTGGATTGTTTGACCTCATGTTAGCTTTAGCTTTTCAACAAATTTTACTCAACTGGAAGTGCCCAAACAAGCTCACAGTCAAATCTTGGTGGAACACTGTATGCCATTAAAATAGGTTGGACATTGCTTTTGCATCCTGTTGTAATCCACAGATAAATATAAATCTATTTTGGTTACCCCTTGCTGTTTATTTAAATAAGCTCTCTATTTCTCAGATTTCCAGTAACCGGTCAGAAAACCTTCAACCTCCATGAGTTTTTTATTTCTTTGACTTCTTTCTTCTGTTTAATACCATTCATATTGTAAAAGTTCTATGGAAAATATGTTAATTGTATCCTCTTTTATTCTAATGAGTATTTATTGCTAGTTGATCTTCAACTGCAGAGCGCATTTTATCTTCCCCCTTTTCTTTCCTCCCGTTTATTTTCATATGTACACCCTAAAATTGAAAACAGTTTGATATGTTTTATGGCATGTTTATCACAGGTTTGTTATTCTCAAATATTTTTACATCTTGCCCTATGTTGTATGATGAACATTACATTAATAAAGCTTCTTAATCTTAAAAAATGTAGTTTAAAATTCATCCACTACCGTGGCATGTTAAAAACACAGATGATAAAATACCACTCTTAACAGTTTTTAAGGATTTGCTTATTCCCTACATGAGGCTGTGGGACCCCCGGGCTGCTATTCCCTCTACTCCGCTCCTCCAATTTAACTGGGGATTGTGACATTAGTAGTTTCCTTTCAGCAGACACCATAAATGTCACGAATCTTCTACTGAGTATGGGGTCTTCTTCGAGGCTTTCACTGCCTGCCTACACATCAGTGCTTCATTTGAGCCAGTGGTTTCCAGTGTTCAAAACTGGCACTTTTTTACAGGGCCGGGACTACAGATTATTAAAATGAAAGATGTAACTCGCTGAATGAATCACTTGGTATATTATGGCAGTATTTTACTTCCTAAAAGGGATGGGAGGACCACTTTCCAGGATTCCATTAGGCTTATGTCACCCTTACTACCCCACTGGAATGTTTCATCTAAAGTGTGGGATAGCTCAGAGAGTTAAGGTTTCGCTGCTACAATTTGTATGTAGTCTGGATGTGAAGGCTCGACTTCTAGCAGGTCTGAACAGCGCTTTATTTTTCCAAAAACGTGGACAGTAAAAAGTGTGGCCTCTGGTAATTTTATCATCGGAGGCCTCATACATAATGCAAAAATAACTGGTGCACTGCAAGTATACATCAACCAGCACAGAAACAACCCAGGCATTCAGAAGTGGCGATCTTCTGAAGAAAATGTGGGCATTACAAATTAAATGCGGCTACACATACGAATGCCTTTTCTTAAACAGTGACGCTTTAGTAGCTGTCTTCGTTCCTCCATTAACTCCGTGCATATGCATAAAATATTTATGAAGTCCTCCCTCATACAGCTGCACAGGCGGCATGCAATCTCAGATGGTCTTTTCCAGCAAGGGGAGTTATGCAAAGTGGGGAAATTACCCAGACTTTAACTCCTCAGTTTCAGTTTCACCTTAAATCCGAAGGGTTCTTGCTAGATAACATTGCAGTTTATGCCGGCTGCCTGGGGTCCACACAGGAGACCCACTAAGAGTGCCACAAGAAGGCACAGGAAGCAGCCGCCCAGTCTTTGGGACCCTCTAGGGTCTAGTAGGTGTTGCGTCACTTGCGGGGAGAGGGGGCGGGGGTGAGGTATTTATACCTTCCCCTGCCCACTGGGTGCCCTCTTTGCCACAACCCTGATGCCATTTCCCACCCTACCTCATACCCGGCATATCAGCAAGGTGTGGGTGGGGGGTTTTATCTAATGTAATCTTTTGTGTTGCAGGCGGAGTTACAGGGCGATTCAGAGGCTGTAAGGGACATATGGGTACCCTATGCAGGAGCACAACAAGGGTGCAAAGGCCAACTATCCACAGGGAGGTCCTCCGGTTGGACCCTGGAGGAGCGACTGCGCCCCGTTAGTCCCAAGAGTGGTTGTGGACCTGAGCAACCAGGGGCTGCCTGGCAGGCTCCGCCTCCCCCCTAGGGGGCGTGAGCAAAAGGGGTGGGCTGTTGGCCCACTGGTGGGAGGTGTCTTCCCTCCCCCAAATATGGCAAACACCGTTGGGCAAGGCCCCGGTGTAATTTGGCTCATCAGGTGGCAGGTGGCGAGGAGCTGCCTGTCTTGGGATCGCCTGTAAGCGAACCCACCAATCTTGGCATAGTTGTAATGCTAATAAACCTGCAGCAATATTTCTTTCCACAAAAAAGGAGTCTTGTCTGGTTATTTCTCTGAGATTGCTGTGGAAGGGGGGGGATGGCGAGTGTTGCCGATATTGGCACTAAGAGGTTATACATGCTAACAGTCATCCATGTATGTGATCTGTTTGAAAACCACGTCTTATCTGCCAACATGGAGGACATTTTAATCTCTGAACTCACCTCTTTGTTAAAAGCACCCTGACGAAGTGATAACGATCTTAATGGCTCAAGTTGCAACCTTTGTATAGCTGAGTTCATATTCTCCTGAGAGTGGCTCATTTCTGCACTAGTTATGGCTTTCTACAGAGTGTTGTTTAGCGTGCCTTCTTGTGCTCTTTTCATTCTGTAACACGTTTTTATAAAGGCGCCCAAACTGGCTTGATCTTGTCTACACAGACCAAATTCTAGCCTGAGTTGCACAGGCGATGTGTGGGTGGCTGCCAAAACAACCGCAAATAGTTTCCGACAGTCAAACTTTCGATGGATCCAACTGTCCGCCCCATAAGGGCTTCGGAACCATATGCTAGAGTGGGAGTAAGTTTGACGGCGATAGCTCGTGCCAAAGATTAAAGAGTTGGACTGTTCAGGGAGTTCCTGAAAATACAAAATGCGGCAAGCAGGGTATTGCTCTTTTTTATGATGGAATGTTTTTGTGCTAAAATTGTGCATCTCACACCATATATTACACCCAGGTATTTACATTCTGGTACTGGATCCAACATGTTGTTCAAGCTGAATACGGGCGCAGTGGACCGCCCTGTGCTGATAGACTTTGCTTTTGTTTAAGATTGACTTCCAGGGCATGTGTTTCTGGATACTTTACCATGGCATTTATTAATCTATGCAGGCCTACCTTTGAGTGGCTTAGCAAGACAAAGTGGTACATCATATTTGAAACCTGACACCTTTGGGGAGTGAGAATTAACCTTATTGAGTGCACTTTTAGCTCTGCCAAATATAAATTAAAAAGAAATGGAGCAAGGAACAGCCTTATTTCAGTCCATTGCTGATAAATATTATCTGCAAAGGTGTTGTCCCGGTCAAAAGCCTGATTCCTATCCATGTGTTGGAGTATAAATGCTGTATGGCCTTTAAAAGTACTGGTGCAATGCCACATTACTGGAGTTTGCACCAAAGTAAATTGCTCTGGACAGCATCAAAAGCAGACCGAAAATCCACAAAACATAGGAACAGGTTCTGACAATTGCAGAGAATTTGAGAGATTATAACTAAGGGTCCCACCTTTCTGTTTTTCTGTTTATCGCACATAAATCCAGATGGAAACCAATGCGTTCCTTGTGTGTATTTATGTTTAAAATCAGAAAAATACAGACTTAAGCCCTTCTTCTAAGTGGCTCTGCATGCTATTAATCTTGACATTCAGATCAAGAACTGTTCAGATTGATTGTAATATGATCTTCATTACCTGGAAACTTAGTCCTCCCTGTCACAATGCCAGGTTCCCTCCATCGCTCCTCAGGTCTCAGTCCTAGCAACAATGTTAATAACATTGAAATGGTCACCTAATTAAGTGTGGCTCCTCCAATGTAATTCTCACTGCTGGAATGCCATTGTGCCAATAGCTCACCTGGGGCCATATTACACAGTAGGGCACATTTTTCCTGTTTGCGCCTGATGTACCTGAAAACAGGTGCTCCGGGTGCAAACAGAGAAAGTGCACCCTATTACATAGAATGTGCTGCCCCCAGTGCAGCTGTGAACTCATGCTGCACTGGGGGGCATTGCATGCAAGTGAAATATGGAGAGGCTTCTTTACAGCTGCTCCGTGTTTCACTGGGCTGCACGTTTAAAAATGGTCCGTGACTGCACCCGGCTGCAAGGAGAGGTCTGTGGGGGTCCTAGGACCCCCTTTTCCCCTTCCAGGCTGCTCTCAGGGGGTGCACTGACAGTGCTCCAACTTTTAGGCAGCGCACTGTTAGTGCACCGCCTGAGTGTGTCTTTGCCTCTGCGCCCACTCATTAGTATTGTGTGGGCCCAGAGGCAACGAGGATTCCCTCATTTGCATGTGGCACACCCCCATGCAAGTGAGGGGATACCCTCTGAAGGTAGCGCTGGTGCTTTAAGTGCACCAGCCCGATCGGTATTACAAAAGAGGTTGCACAAGCCTTTGCAGCTCCTTCTGCAAATCAAAGTGCCCCAGGGGCATTCAAAATGTTCGCAAACGACTGTTGCGCACCCCAGGGCACTTTCATAATACACTCTCCTGAATGAGAAACATTTTAACTCCCTGTGTGCTGGGCACGTTTTTTATATGAGCTATAGAGATGGGCCCACAGAATGGCGGTCTTATTTTGGACTAATTTAATTAAAATTGTGCGTTCAAGGTTAAAGTACTTCTGTACCGTACTGGGAACGTTCAATGTTGGGGAGGGCAATTAAACTGGTCAACGCTCTACATTTTGATTCCCTGCAAAGAGTCTCACCACATGTATCTATTACAACCATTTTTTCAATCTAGTGTTATAAAATCTTAATCCATCTTTATTTGTTTCACAAATAAAGTCTTCTAAAAACAAGTCCCAAACATGTTCTTGCATCTGTACTCCACACTCTGCAAATTGATGCTAGATATCCCAAACACTCGTCCACAACTTGAGCTCAAACACTCTTGAGGGGACTTCGTTTGCATTTGCTATACAAGACCAATACTATGAAAAGCAAAACTACTGAAATGTGTCTGAAAAAAAGATTTTGATATAGGGACAGTGTCATCTTAAGGGATTTGTTGGCCTGTGCAAGACATATTTTGGGTGCTTCATCCCCAGAACAACTTTCAATGTGTTCCCCCTTTTCTACTAATTCAAGCCTGCATTATGCCAAACAATACTGAGTATCATACAATACATTTTCTGAAAAAGGATCACAGAAAAACAGGCCTCAAGCAACCCATCCTCCCTCACCTAAATAGTTACAAAAGAAACCTTGAAGAACTGATAAACAATGCTTTGCATACTTAGATCAACATGTTTTTGTCTCACACCAATATTTTTGGGCAGAATTCAATGTCTACCCAGCCTGGGTCTCCCATTGTAGGAAAGGTATGGTAGTCTTGGCGGATATTTAGAGGACTAGCGCATAACATCAAAATACGACAAATGCACATAGTGCTTGAATTTAAGTGCTGATTGTGAGAAGTTGGCATGTTATATGCTGTCCACGAATTAAAGTGGGCACCCTGTACCCGTCCAAACAACCCTTATGGTGATTTAAGAGGTCAAAGATAACCTTAGAAAGCTATCCAAGTGGTAGCTGTGGAGAGCAGCCTTCAGGCTTAGTCTTGAAGGAATGTTAAGTAGCTTGTTTTACCAGAATTTAACTTTATAGTATTGGTTAAATAAAATGACAACCATACAGTAGTTATAAACATATGTATTTATTGATAAAACTCTTTAAGTACGACAGTACCCTCTACACGAGGATACTCACAAAACACACAATACTGTAGCACAGAAACATTAGTAAATAGCACTAATACATAGTTGGCTCCAGGGGAGACCAAACCATATACTAAAATAGTGGTATAAGAACCACGAATCGAGTCAAGACAGTGTCTAGAGGATGTAGAATTGCTTGGACCTCTAGGAACCACCCAAGGTGAGTAACTAGGGACCCCATGGAGGATGGGTGCAGTGTGGGAACACGACCCCGTCTTACGTACAATTTTATGGGAGAGTCGCAGTTGAAGTTTTAAAGTTTAAGGACCCTTCCAAGTGAACTTCGAAGAAACCCCGGGGAAGTTAGGAGATTGATGAGCCACCCCAACCGTGTATACCGTAGTACCAGAGTTACCAGAAACCGCCGTTGATGTCTATGGAGGACTTCGAAGAAGAGCCACTGTTGGGGAGAGGAGTTGGCCTAAATGCTAGGGCGCTTGACCTCGGACCTGGGGTCCTGGGTTCGAGTCTCAGTAATGACGTTGAACATCCTGTGTTTCTGGGCATATCACTTAATCTCCCTGTGCCCAAAAAATGTGTCCCCTCATGTAACTTAACTGGTGCTATGTAAAGCACTCTGATACCCGATTCGGATCAAGTTTGCTCTTTATAAAACTCTGCAAAAAAAAAGAAAAAAAAAAAAAGAAAAGTGTGCATCGGAATACAAAGGTGGATTCTTGGTGAAGAGTACCTGAAAACAGAGGGCACAAAGTCTTGGTCACTCAGGAGTGATCAGGGGCTTGGTACACGAATGCCCACCGATGTCGGGTGCTTCAGGTGCGTTGATGGGGTTCTTGACTCTGCAGCCACCAGGACCAGGAGATGTCAAGGATGATCAGGATCTGTATGCGAGCTGTCCCTCAAAGGATCTCGAGTACTGAGGGGTCGGTGTCTGGCTGGACCATCAACAAGCCTTGGCAACAGCAACCCATCCAGAAGGTCAAAGAAGGTTACGGTTCAAACCAGCAAGGTCAAGGAGTCTCACCAAACACAGGGGAGTCAGGGAAAGCCTGGAGCAACCAGGGGAGCCAAAGAAAAGTAAAGTTGACCCTCAAGAGGACCCACAGGCTGGAGGCACAGGAGTCACAAGGGGGCCTCAAGCAGTTTCGCAAAGTAACAGCCCACGGAGCACTCGGTGCAAGAAGGCAAGAGTTCTTTGGTGGAAATGGTGCCAGAGGCTGGGGCTACTTGGAGCCCAGTGTACTTGTTTTGGAAACGCCAACAAGCATATGCACTTGCAAAAGTATGCGGTGCACAGGGGTATGGGTGTTGCAGCCCCCATGAGGGATTCTGGCTTCAAACTTGGTTAGAGGGCAGCTCAAACCTTGAGAGACTTGGAAATCCATCTCTTGTGTTGCTGGAACCTTCGGAGTCCGTAGGAGCTCAGGAGCAGCAGACCGGTCAGTTGAGATATGGTGCCTGTGGTTGCACGGGAGTGACTCCTTCACTCCAAGGGAGATATCTTCAGTTGTACTTGATGCTCCACAGGTCCTACACAGAGCCTGTATGGTGCACGGGCACAGACTATGCTTTGGACGGAGAAGGAGACTAAGTCGGGCCCAAACGAAGTCCAGTGTGTCAAGAAGGTCGAAGGTCAGTGGTTTTTTGATCAGAATCTTGTTCACGTCGAATCTAGGGTCCTACAGCCAGATAAGCCCTGATGTACCCAGAGGAGAGGGTTGGACAGATTCAGGGGACCCTCCCAGGGGAGGGTCTGGACAGTGGGGAGGTTGCTCCCATGTCCTTTGTCCTGTTTCGCGCCAGAGCAGGAGCCAACAGCTCCCAGGACTGGTTTGAACTGGACTATGCACAGGGACACCAATTGTGCCCCTCATGCAGACTTTCGGTCACTGGCAAGCACACCCACCCAGGCCTAATAGACTAAATACTGTCTGGGAGGTGGTCACTGTGACAGGATGCCTATTGTTCTGCCTTCCCCTGCTCGAGCTTGGATCAGCAGCTGGAGGGTAGAAACGTGTCTCTGGTCGGCAGCAACCATTTTGGGCTGCCAGGGACTAGAAGGCTGGTACCGGGAACACCAGGGACCTCACAAAGCTTGTTTTTGATGGGTGAAATCATACGTCCCACACTGGTTACCGGTGTGGGGGTATGATTCCACAATGTTTGACACCAAACACGATAGGGTTACTTTCAGCCGTTTTAGAGTTGGCCATCACGCGTTCACATAAAGCCACTCTATATGTGGTAAATGGCTGCAGCTCTAACAACCAGAGAGAATTGACTCTGTAGGCTGCAGGGGTGTCCTGCTCATGCAGTGGCACCCTCGCACTTAGAACCAAGCACCCTGCCTTCAGGATTGTCAAGGCCTGCTATAGGGGTGACTTATAGGTTTTAAGTGTAGTGACCCTTAGATATAGTAAAATCTATATCTTAAGTGGTACATGCATCAACTTACACAGGTTGCAATGGCAGGCCTGTAGTTTGATTTGGCATGGCCTCTCATGGGTGGCATAATACATGCTTCAGCCTATTGGAGTCCTCTAGGGTACCTATGCCCTGGGTACCATATACTAGGGACTGACAAGGGTACCCCAGTATCCAATCTGGAGTGTACCCAAGTACATAACAGTTTAGGGAGAAAGCAGATAGACTGGGGTCCTAATTAGCAGGGTCCCAGTCAGACTAGTCAAAAACAGTGATACATCAACAAAAAGTGGGGGTAACCATAAGAAGCAGATCCTACTTTCCTACACCTATCACAAATAAATCCCCATTCTCAACTGGCATTCAGGCTTAAGCACTGAAAATCAAAGAAGTGTTTTGAGATTTTGTCCTATTCATTTGATGAAATCTGAGCATTTTCTTCTTAATTTTCTTATTATATCTTTT
Source organism: Triturus cristatus (assembly GCF_964204655.1). Taxonomy (NCBI): domain Eukaryota; kingdom Metazoa; phylum Chordata; class Amphibia; order Caudata; family Salamandridae; genus Triturus; species Triturus cristatus. Next base: position 1,542,881,031 of record NC_140590.1, on the reverse strand, counting down.
CTCTACTCAAATCTTTCTATGTGAACACTTCGCTGGCTAGACAATGACCTCTGCTGAGTAAAAGAATGGGATGGGGCATGACACTCAAGGACAGTAAGATATTGAGACTCATGTAGCAAAAAAGGTGAAGTGGAAGAAGAGAGGTGAGATAGGGATGTAGAAGAGAGATACATGATGTAGGGAAACATGTAAGATACAAAAGATGAATTAAGGTAGCAGGAAAGAAAGAGAGCGGTAGAAAGGAGAATATGAAAATATAGATATAAAGGTTGTGAGATAAATATAAGATTTCAGAATGAGGTAGCGTGTGCAAGAGCTAGGTAGAAATAAATGTAGAGAGCACAAGTAGAGGGGTTAGATGCATAGAAGTAAAAAGATGGGTGTTTTAGTGGGAGTTACAAGCAGAGATATGTACAGGTTGATAGAGGTTTAGGTACTGAGAGAAGACTAAAGAAATTTAAAGTAGAGAAAGAATGGTAAGGAAGAGAGAGGGAGAACAAAATAAGTGAAGTATAGAACGACAGGTGATGTAAAGACTACTGAGGCAAAAAACGTTGCACTGGGTGAAGCTTAAAACAAAGATGCGCTGGAGAGAAAAGATGCAGTAGAGAGACAGATGAGGTACATAAAGAAAGATGATGTTGATACAGAGGTAGTGAAAGTGGCGAGGTAGAGAGAGACCTTGGTAAGGTAGATAGCTGTATACATGGATGTTTTCCAGGGGTCGCCAAGTGTCGCTGCTGGCAGCAGTTAGGCCTAGTACTAACGCTGCACTGGGGCTGCTAAATAAAACAAACAGCACATGAAGATACTATTGGGACTGGCCTTGAGCGGTACAGCTTCCTTTATTTATCCCTTCGGTTATGCCCAGCCAAAGTGGTATGTGTAGTCGTCCCGTTGAGCCTGGGCACTCCTTTAAATGGTGACTGACAACACAGTCTATTTTTAGCTTCGACTAGACCTCAAAAACTCATCAGTACTCCATTGCTTTTGGATCCTGATCCCTTCCTTTGACTGGGTTTGCAGGAGGTAAGGATTTGGTAGATCTTGGTTTTCTGAGGCCCACTCGGGTTGTCTTTTGTCCTCTACTAGGGCTTTCCATATATTTTTTTTTTTATTGCCATTTCAAGGTTATACATTACTCAAAGCATAAAAACAACCCCCCAGGGCTTTCCATATTTAATCCAGAGTCTTCAGCCGCTGTGGTTATTGCACAATAGAGCCATTTGTCACCTTCTTAAACCACTATACATGTCTGGTGGTGGTTTCTTCTCCCCGTCACACAAACACCAGAGTTCCTTTGATCTCAATGGCAGTCCTTGCCCCCTTTTTAAAAGATGCTCTAAATTTCCACTGAGAGTGTTTGTCCCTAACCAGGACCTGGTCTCCAACTGCAATGTCAGTGTTCCAAGCCCTCCAAGCCTTGCTACTCAAGTTGTTAGTTCTCTACCGGTGCCGAATGGGTAAAAATGGGTCCACTCAGGTCGTCTCTGACCTGCCGCCCTAGCATCAGGTTGATGTGCACACAGCATCGTGCACTGGGGAGTGCTCCAGTAGTTATACAGTAAGTGATACAGCCCCCACTTCAGGTCTTCACCTTGCTCGGCCGCTATCCTGAGGCTTTTGTTGAGAGTGTGCATAAAAAACTCAATATCATTGTTTGCCTAGGACTACTGTGGCATGACCTTCCTGTGCCTTGGAAAGAGGGCAGTGTCAGTCAGTATTACATCTGGAAGGCCAAACATCACAAATGCCTTTGCTAACAGAGGGTGCACTTTCTAGAAAGATTTTCGGAAAGCTGTAAAGGTGGTAATCTTCACTACCAGGTATCTCAAGTACCCATCTACCACCACCATGGTGAGCCTCCCAACCTGAAACCCCCCAAAATCAAGGCTGACTTTGGTTCATGGTGGTTTGCTGGCTTCTTCCGTGGTGATGGGGGTAAGAGTGCAGCTCACCTTATCAGTCATGGTGGGCACTTTTGTACTTCTTGCTCAATGAGCACATCCAGGCCTAGGAACCACACCTTCTCCCATATGTGGGACTTGGTCTTCTTCCCTGGTGGCCATTGTGAGTTAACTCGACTATTCTGGCTTGCAGAATCACTATCCAGTCTCCTCTCATCAAGACTCTGTACCCAGTTGCGCTCGGACCTCAGACCCTCCAGAGGTAGATCAACATGGTTTTGTCCATTGGCCTAAACTGCTGTGCATTCTTTTGGAAGGTCCTCCACTCATGTTACCGCATACATTCCATCACCTTCTGGAGTCTGTCATCTTCCCTTGTCTTTTTCTGTATGTTTTCCATGTCCACCGCTCTCTGGCATCCACCCCGATCTACCATGTTCACATAGTCTTCTGCATCATCTTCCAGGCCTTGCTGTTGTCGGTCAGGGCCTACAGGTTGTTGTGATGGAAAGTCGACTGGACGACACTAAAATGGTACGGTAGGAGCTGGACTTCCCATCTCTCGATCTGTTGGGGCGGGTGTGGGATAGTGCGTCCAAGGAGTGTGACCAGAAGTTTGTGGTCAGTGACGACTTTGATTTCTCGGCCATAGTGTCACAAATTAAAGCGATGGCGGCCCCACTCGAAGGCCATTGCCTCTCTATCAATCTCAGCATATCGCACTTCTGTTGCTCTGTGTGCTCAGTCTGCAGAAAAAAAGCCACTGGGGTGCAAACTTGTGCTCTTGAGTGAGGATTGCTCCTAGACCCGCTCTGCTGGCATACACTGGTAGCACCAAAGCCTTCAATGGGTTAAAGTAAGCTATTGTAATGTTCATTAGCATAGCATTCCTAACGCCATTACAGCCTCCTCTTCTGTGATGTTCCACTCCCACTGTGCCCCCTCCTCATCAGGGCCCTTAACTGGTCTGACCGTGTTGCCAGGTTTGGTAAGAACCACCCACAAAAATCACCATACTTAGGAAGAGTCATAATTCTGTGGCAATCCGTGGGGTGGGAACATCCTTGATTACCTCTGACTTCCTTGAATCCACCTGTATGTCATTTTTTCAAGAAGACACTCACAAGTAATTCAATGCGTGATTGAAAAAAGGAGCATTTCTCCTTGTGTAGAGTGAGATTATGGTCCATGAGTCACCGTAGCCCAGAGACATCGATGATGGTAACAAGGGTTGCAAAATATATTAGGATATCGTCACTTTTATTTAGGACACTCCATCTCTGAAAGTGTCTCTCTAGTGGTGTTCTGGAACACTTCAGCAGTTGAAGAGATCTAAAAAGTTCAACCTCCTGTAATGACGCAAAGTGAGTTGAAAATGTAGTGAGAAATCAGGCCTCCAGGTGAAGCCTGAGCTGGTGGTACCCACCCTTCAGGTCGGAGTTTGAGAACCACTGCTCCTTATTCAAGTCAGCAAAGACGTCATTCATTGTGGGCATGGTGTTTCATTCTCACCTTGTTGCCTAGCTGGGCAGACTCATGTCAATGCACAGTCTTAAGGCCCTATGTTGTTTCGGTTTCTCTGGTAATACCATGGGAAACACCAATGACATTCAGTCAGACACCTCCTTAATCACACCCATCTTTTCCAATTTTTCCAGCTCCATCTCCATCAGTGGGCGCAAGTGGAATGGCACTCTCCGGTAGTGAAGCACCATTGGTTGACTGGTTATATATATATAGGGGAAGTTGTACTGGGTCTGTCGTTAAGCACCTGAAACCCTATAAAAGCTGTGGGACTTGGTCCAGTAGGTGGGTCATGTGTAGTTCATGTATTTCTCTAGCAAAGAACACTAGGCCCAAGTCCTCAGTGTTTGGAAATCCTAGGAAAATCCTCTCTCCTTCTGTGGTGATGTGTAACCTTACTTGGGTGTCTCAGCTGCGGTGATGCATGGTTACTTTGATTGACCCTGCTAACAGAATTGTGTGTTCCGTATGCATATATTTTTTTTTTGTCATTGTTTAAGGTCTGGGCTTCAGTATCCGGTATTGATTCACGTCCATTACTTTCACAGAGGCTCATTGTGGTGCCTGTGAACATCATCTCACAAACCGGTTGGGGTATTCACATTCTAAGTGTCAAACTCAAAGAGTACTGACAGCATCCTATGTGAGGGAGAACATCTCAAATTAATCAGACAGAGTTTCGGGATGAAAATGGTAAGTCACCCACAACCTATAAACAGCAGGTTTTTTTTATACACAACTTATGTTTATAATTAATAATTCTTCAAACGCAGCATGGTACAATCATGGTTAGGACGCATTTGCAAATCAAAAACAATGTCATAAATCTGAAATGTTCCCAACACTAACCCATTTCTTAAGGTAAAAGAAATCTTGCGCTTGCTTCCTCAGCGACTGCACTACGGCGATGTAGAACTCAAAATTTTTCCTAACAATAGCTCATAGAAGTATGTCCTTCTGCACGTCTGCATCAGAGCTAGCAGCGGAAATCCTTTAAAATGATATATCAGGTACACAATAGAAAGTTTAATTCACAATACATGCTTTTTAACAGTTAGTCCACTTACGTCATAGCGCTCTGTGTTCTGCAGAAACTGTCAGGAGAGAAGAGTAGCAGCGGGTAGCTGATTGGGAGAGGGGATGAGCTGAACACCAGAAACTGCATCCATTTTAATTTAATGGTATCTAGCACGAAAATGTGGCATAACTATACCACATTATTAATCGCACTTCTAAATGAGATAGTTATATCATTTTAAGTGCAAAATCATTAGTTCCCCGTCTACGGTGATCTGAATCATTCAAATCACTAATTTACACAAATAATTTCCCACCCTAAATTGCACATCAGAGAAAACTTTAACACAGATGGGACAGCAAGGATGACCGTCACTCTTGGATCATTTGCACCCGTACTACCTTCTGCTGATCACCATCCAAGCACTTGCCCGCTAACTCTCACAGTCAGGTGTAGAAGTTGCGGATGGTCTCCTCCTTCCGCTGCCATGCCTGCAGCAATTTAAGCCTTTCAAAAGCAGGATTAAGTGGGGATCGAAGTGTGCATTCAGTGCAGCAACAGTCGGGTGACATTTGTTGTTGTTTCCTATCAACTGGAGATGCTTCAATAATTAGTAAATCTCCTCAGCCACAAAGTGGAGCAGTAATGATCTATTCATCATGCCATCCATTTCTCCAGTTGCTCTGAGGTCATTGTTAAGTTGGCTGACCTATGTCTTCCAACTGGGAGCAGCTGTTGCGGGATCAATCAGTTTGTTGAAAGGTGGGAGTGCTACCAGTGATTTGTCACGCTGGCACCACCATTGTTTGGGTGTGCCTGCCTGCTCCTTGTGCATCATCAGAAATGTTTATGCTAGTTTTGGCTCTAATCCATTTGCGATAGTCCTCTCTACTGGGTCACCCTTTAACGGGCATTTCGATTTCCTAGGGACGTTGGTGTCAATAAATGTTCCTGTACTGCACCTGTGCACACTTCGTCTTCCCTAATTCATTTTATTAGGATGCCAGTATCTTTAACCTTCTTGAGTTTGTTCCTCTCTTTTCTTTAATACAACAAGCGTAGCTTGTACGCGGCTTCCCAGTCACACCATGCCTCCACGCTCTCCTCTGGTGCTGTGGAGAAGCAGCAAACACTTGTCTACAGTTCCACTGCGCTACCACTAGGCAGCGTGGCAGCGACACTCATTCTGGGACTCAGCAGAAAAAGAGACTGCAGTCCGACCACTGTAGTTCGCCATGCACTGGCACAGCAGCTGGTGCCTCCACAGTGACAGCTCCTCTAAGGCGGAGGAGCATTGCCCCACTGCTTTGAGAGCAGTGAAGAGGAAAAATTAAATGATAATAACTGAATGCTATCATTATTTTATTTTTCCATTCCTAGGTGCGGGCACGGGCAGGGCTGAGCAGGAGTCGGGGGAGGAGAGGTTTTCACTCCCAAGGTGTGCATGACTGTTTGCCCAGCCCTCTTGTGCCAGCCAAACAGTCCTGTGCACTTTGCATCTTCTCCACCAGGCCGTAATGCACAGCCTGGTGAGGAACATGCAGAGGCTCGCTGTCCCCAACTAATCGCGCCAAACCGCGGCTCTCAGGCTTAGGGGAACTAATCACATTGTTTCATTGCAGCCTTGTGATGGGCCTATGATCAGGGCAGGCAGAGAACTCTGCTCCTCCAGCGGAGTGTGCGGAGATTTGCCTATTCCGTGCTCCGCTGAGAACGCGCATTATAGGGCGAAACTCTGACTCCACAGCGGAGCGGAGTTAGCCAGCGCCCCTCCAGCTAAATAGACTCACCACCGCCACACCCCTAATAAAAAATATTTAAACAATAATTTAAAAATAAATAAACACACTTACTGTCCTGAGGCTTCCCCGGGCTGCCCTCCTCCTCTTAGACGTCTCTCTCCTGCAAGCCCCCTACGTCGGATGTACATCTTGCGAGAACTGCGCAGGCGAGTGCGCATAGTAACCCCACACGGAGACACCCACTCTCGCTCCAAATTTATCAATTTTTTTGGGAACAGCTGTTATTGATTTTACAATTCCATTTAAATAGTTTCACATGACAAACTTCACATTACTATACATACTGCAATATTACACACACAATATCCACTTCACACTAGAAACCACCCATTCATCTAAACTGTATACTTTAGCCTGTCCCCCGTATGTGCATTAATTAATTCTCACTCGAGAGGGGTTGCGAGCTTCAGTATATAGTTTTCTAAATGTCAAAAGTATTAACAATATCGATCCACATTTTTAACAAGCCAGTCAGTCACTCACAAACACTTTATTCAGTCTATTTTGACAATAAAAGCATATAAAAACATCAGCATAACAACACATTCAAAAGCGTTACTTAAGAAAAACAGAAAACCGGCATTTCATAGTGGTTGGTATTGCACATTCTGCAGATTCGAAAAACCGGTATGATGGTAATGATGTGATACGAATCGGGCGCCTCCCTCAAATGAAAGCTAATAACAAAATCCTCAAAATGTCCCGCCATGTTATAAACTTTTTTAAGTGCCCGGGTGGAAGTGTTTAACATTGGCTCTCTCGAAAGACCTAATTCTTCCTGATCCTTAGCGCCCAACAAATATAACTAATCACTGAATTGCAGATGGATTCTGGGTCTAAACTCTAAACATTGCAGGCCTTCTTTATAGGATAGATTACATTGGGATCTCCAAATAGGGCGCAGGGAACAAATTCTCGGAGTGCTACACAATTTACAGAAAGAGATAAAATGGGGCTGTCGATTGTAGTGAAAAGGAATTGCATGGACAGCAGGTCAAGGAAGTAGACCAACAGCCTGTTTATGGAAAGGCAGCTAGAAAGAGTAGCATGCAGAATCTCAGTCATGTGAGGTAGAACCTGTATTCAGGGTGTGTGATCCACAGTGGGTATGGTTCAACCTGATCAGTGGTCGAGATCGGTGCATAACAGAGGACAGATTCAATAGCTAAACATATTACTATCCCATCATCTTTTCCAGACTTACAAAATAGAGTCTTTACTGTCCCCTTAGTATAAGCGTCAACACTGAGGGGTGATACATAAATAAAGTGTAAAAATAAAAAATAAAAAATAAAAATAAAAAATAAAAAAAGTTAGGCTTACCAAAGTGGTAAAAGTATTGCTTAACATTGGTAAGCCAGGGTATTGAAGTCATTATCTATCCTGATGCAATCCTCCAGAACCAAACGAGAAAAAACCGTCTCAGTTGAGGGCAGGACTGCAATCCTCACATATTACTCCAAATAATGAATGCCCATTTCAATGTGTGAAATGTAACGACGTAGTTTTAGGAATGCCTACCAGCCTACACAAAGATTTATTTTCTAGGAATTGAAAAGTTCTCTGGTTGGTGTAACCCCGTACTCCTGGCCTGTATGTCTCTACTGAGTGACATTTAATTTTGTACAGCTATAAGCGTTCTTTAATTGGCCAACTTCTTTGCAAACCCAAAAAGTTCCTCGCAGGCCCCTGCAAACGTCTGTGCCCTTTGAGTATGTGTTTTCATTTTAGGCTATCATCAAAAAATATTTCTAAAGAATTAAAGTTAGGAACCTAGGCTATGGGAATCCCCCTATTAGTCATTTCTGGGTATGGGTGTTTTTAGGACCACAAATCATAATATAAGATTTCAGATTATTCCCGAAAGGGTCAAGGTTGCCCATAAAATTATTAAAGAAATGAAGTAGGGTTTGAAGGCCATTTGCTGTATGTACAATTAAAACTGCATCGTCAGCGTAGAAGAGGACTGGGACCAAACAATTGACCCAGTGGCGGTGCGTCCATTTGGGCACTGGGGCGTTACCCGACTAATGCAAATGGCCCCATTTCATCGGCATCATCAACATCATTACAGCAGTAAAGAAGTAAATGTTATGTTCAAATGTCTGGAGTTTTATTTATTATTACATGAATTCTGGGCCGGGGCCGGTCGGTGGCGGTCACCGGGCCACGGCCGAGCAATCATCAGGATGCTGAAGGGGGTGGTGGCATTTAAGCAAGGGTGGTGCGTGGTGACGTCGGGTCTATGCACTAAGCGCAGCAGCAATAGTGCGCATGTTCGGTTTTGGGCTGGTCATTTATCTGACCAGCCCGAACATGCGCACTAGCCTGCACATTAGGAGAGCGAGGGTTGCTTCATGGCTCAGCCCCCGGTCCCCTAATGAGCGGGGAGTATCCCCTGCTCAAGCCAATCCTAGGGCTGCTGGAGCAGCGTCTGGATTGGCTCAGAGTCAGAGCGAGGCACGCGACGCGTTCACGCAGCAGAAGCAGACTGCGCCACACACACGATGACACGAGACACCTCGTCTTCTGGTGCCACAGTGCCTGCTACTACTGCTCATCATGGGTGGCTTGTGCTCGGGTAAAGATTAAAGATCTGGATCCTGATCATCGACTTAGATGACGTCACGTAAGTTGTCAATCAAAGTAGTGATTACGCTGATTTATGACCATCATATACTATTTTCCTGCTTTCACCCGCGCCACCAAGCTGATTGTTGCAACTTGTAAGTAAATTTTAAATTACTTACAGCAATCAGCTTGGTGGCGCAAGTGAAAGGAAAATAGTATATTAATGGTCAGGTCATTAGCATGCGACGTGATGATCATGTACATGTACTGCATGCATGTTGCTGTGGCACGCGGGGCAGCAGTGGCACCGTGATTTCCAGCGCAAGGAGGGGCCCAGGCAGCTGGGCTCGACATGGTGCCCTACCTGCTGCTGGGCCGCTGATTACCCAACAGCAGAATGTGTACAGTGAGCTGTGTGCGGCCTCTCGGCTGCCATGTATGTACGCAGGCCCAATTACACAGTTTTTGCCAGTGTAGCTTTTTTTGCTGCTTGCTTGATATGGAGCGGAGAACGCAAGTGCACATGAACGTTCAAGGTAGGTACATTCTGTGCCCCGACACAACCGTGCACTGTTTGCTCCTTTTGTAAAATAAACTGACCCATCTGCCGAAATTGCACATTTGAAAGTGGTGGAAAATTAGGTTGTGCCATTCCCTGAACGTATGCAGCATAACAGTGTAAACAGGGGCGGGCGCTCCACACAGCATTATTATGTTCATGGAGAAATGTTAGTAATCATATATGTAATCACAAGTTTATGCACGATTATTCAAATCTGAATTGTGCTTTCTGTTTGAAGCTTCCTGTGGCACTGGGTTAATTACAAACATTCCAGGGCCTTTTGCAGGCATCTGAGCCCTAAAGCTCAATATTGTCGTTGCACATTATTCGGTAAGTGTAATCTAAGGGTGTGTGAAACTGCTGTAATTTCGTTTTGCATAATTATGTAAAATTATAGTAAAATTACTTTTAATTAAGCAAAATGTTAATCTGCCTTTTACCTTTAGCACAATATGCGTCCTCACATCAATGTAGTCAACAATAAAAAGGGCTTTCTAAACAACAGCTGCTCGAGTTCTGTTGTTCGCATGCGCATGTAGTGAATTTCTACAATGAATGGTGCATTCACACTTTGTTTACACAATGTGGCATAATTTCAAGTAAAAAGCATAACACGAACATTTCCAGAATTGTGTAAATTATGCCGCGTAATTAAAAACTTGCCTTGAACTAGTATAATCTCATTTTCAAACCAGGCAAAAGAAGCAAGATTCAGTGAAGTATTTAGCAGTGTTGTGGATATGAGAGATGTCTTACCTTCAAGGCCGTCTTGCACTTGCTTGAGGGGAAGATCCTGACACATGCTCACTGGCTCTCATGCTATCCAGAGTACCCAGAGAGAGATCAGAGTTTTGTCTAGTGGACGTTTTGACTCATGGAAAGGTAGCGCAGAAGGTTAATGTGCCTGCTGCAAAGAACATGTACCTGATGCAGATCACAAAATGCACATGATGTGAATAGGTCAGTGAGTCACTGCTTTTTTAAGAGAGATCCTTTTGTTACTTGCAGTGAGCTATTAACTGTCATCTAAGAGCTACATGCGAACTGTTTAGTGGTTTGTTAAATAAAAAACATCTGTGAGGTACTCAGAAATGCATTGTATCTCTAAGTCTGTTATGAAGCTCTGTGATTATACAGAATAAGCAGCTACCTATGTTATATGACATCTCTTCATTAATGTAAAAACTGCACTTTCACAATTGCTTTATTAACCTTCCTGCTTTCTCAAATTTGCTTGAAAATGCACCATTTCTCCACTCTTTTTTCAAATTTTTCTCGGGGGGAGCACCCCCTGAACTCCCCCTTAGGTGGTTCGGGCTTGCTTGCTCGCTACGGTGCAATATGAAAATCATTTTCTGCCTAACCACTTTCAAATGCCACCAGCCGCTACTGAACAATTCCAACCTTAGGGAGGTCTTTTCCAGTTTTAACAAGCACTGTGTCAAGGGCATTAATATAAAATAGAAATAAAAAGGGGGCCAAAATGTATCCCTGCCTCACTGCTCGGTTTGACATGATTGGTTTACTAGCTTAACTCCAGTGGTTTAGTGAGCACTGGATCCACGTCTGGTCATACCTTTCCCACTTAGGGCTACATACGCTAAAGGAACAATTGATGGACAGAAAGCTGGACAATGCAAACATTCACCCCTAGTCACAAGGATCTGGGTTTAATCCATCATTCTTTCACTCACCACACCACCCTAGTTTAGACCCAGACATAGGCAAATCAGTCTTGACTCTGTTCCTTACAGGAACAGTCCAGCCCGAACAGCCAAGCCGGGTCCTCCCTGAACCAGAAACCAGTATCTCGGAAAAACTGTTTCAGGGCATCAACCTTCATCAGCCAGGCTAGCTTAAATCCAGTGGTGTAGTGAGCACGGGACCCATGTCTGGGCATACCCTTCCCACTTAGGGAGACATATGCAAAAGAAACAATTGATGGACCGAATTCTGGACAATGCAAACATTCACCCCCAGTCACAAGGATATGGGTTTAATACATCATTCTTTTGCTCACCACACCACCCCAGTTTAGACTCAGCCATATGCAAATCGTCCTTGACCCTGTTCCTTACAGGAACAGTCCAGCCCGAACTGCCAAGCCGAGTCCTCCCTGGACTGGAAACAAGCATCCTGGAAAAAACGTTTCAGGGCATCACCCTTGATAAGCCAGGCTAGCTTAAATCCAGTGGTGTATAGAGCACTGGACCCTTATCTGGGCATACCCTTCCCACTTAGGGAGACAGTGGTGGTTCCTTGTGATGAGCGGAGGGGCTGCGCCCTAGCCGTTTTACAGGCCTTATGAATGATAATTGCAAAAACCAATTCCATCCATATTTCCATTATATTGGTGTGACTTTGCCTTTCTAGAGTGACGTTCCCGAAACAAATGTTAGACAGGCAGTTTTTTCTCTGGCGCTCATGCGCAGCGTGCATGTGCCACCTATGCCTTTGAGTTTTCAGTGGTCCCCAGGCTGACATGGTGCCCGCCCTGGCCTACAATACTTTGGGACCTCGAGGACCGCCCAGTAATGACGTGATGCAGCATCATGTTTTTGAGCAGCCCAGGGCGTCTGCAGTATCAGCCCTCAACTTCCCTGGGCTGCGTATCAATTATTTAAAGCTGCCTATCACCACACCTCCCTTACTCAAGTCGTCAAAGGGTGACGAGTTTGGTAAGGGAGGAGTTACAGCCAGAGGGCCTGATGTCAGAGAGTCAACTCATGACCCTGTGAGGCCGGGTCACATGGTGCATGCTCTAAACAGAATACACTGCGCATGCTTTTGCACCTGTGTATTCTGCTTACAGCAATTCAGTTAGAGAGCATGTCAGCAACTGCCAACATGAGGAAAAGAAAGGACTTCTGGAGTGCTTTGGAAACCAGATAGACAAAGTTGTTTGGGTAAGTGATCTTTGCCTTGCTCTAGAATAGTCAGCTGCATATATGCCCTACACTAAGACATTCTTGTGACCCGCAGTTTGTGGAAAAATTTGGAGAAACACTGCAATTCCCAATTTAAAGGCAAATGAGTGGTAACACCAGGTTACCGATTTATGGAATTTATAGAGAAGCTCTTTATGAGGTCAGAAAGTGTGTCACTTAATACCACATGATGTCTATGACACCGAGTGTGTTCATACAAAAAGGCAGGGCGCTAAAGACTTTATGGTCTTAATAACAATCACACCCTCGCCATGAGTGTGCCAGCCTGCTTGCAATGCGTTCGGTATGTCTCAGAGTGTGTGAAGCCCTATATGAACGCAACTGCAATACAATGTAAAACACAGGCACGAGAGAAGCAGTGTCCTCTGGCCACCACCTGTCTGTGTGCTCAACGTATTCATGTGAAATAAGAAGAAATGTACAACTGCCCGCCCAGAAATGCTGAACACCAGCAATTTGTCTTCATGGGCTTTTCTGAGGCCACTGGGTGCCTTCCCTCTTACCTCGACTCCCTCATTAAATCCAGGGAGAGCCCCTTCCCTAACTAAAAGAGAGAGTCCAGTAGTGACATTGCTGGAGCAGAGTTTTCTGTTGAAAATCTATTGGGTTTTTAATGCTCTGGTTTGTCTATTGTCGAAAGAAATTAAAATTATTAATTTATAATTACTAATTATTTGTTTTGTGTAAATGTTCTAATTAACCAACAAGAAATAACAAGAGAAAACTACACGTGGGGAAGCATTTGTGTCGTTTTTTAATAATGTGCATGTTTTATTAATAAATGTTGCTGAGTGCTGTTTATTTTAAAGCACGAAAACGCTTTTAAATGCCATGTACTAATGCTTCTCTTGTGTTGCAAAGGCTAGATAATTACATACACATAAGGGTATTAGTGGGGTTAACACTGTTTAATCACTCTGCTGTGGTAACGTTGTTTTTGTCTCTTTTAATTAAGATGATACGTTCTGGCCTAGTAAAAATGGCTACCGTTTAAAGCCTAAATTTGAGTGCTGAGAACTCTGATGAGAAGGCCTTGCTGAACATGGTCGAGAGTCATCTGACCACAGTCTTCGCCTGGTTAAAAGTTTTCCGTGAGGACAGCAGCTCTGGGCAGACATCCAAATGTCCTTGGAAGACAAAGGAGCCTCAATGAACATTATGATCATCATGCTGGTTCCGAGGAAATATGAAAATGGAAAAGAAACATTTCAAGATTTAGTTCCGTCTTCCGTCTTTTTATTTTTGTGATTTTTCTGAGCGGAGTTTTTCCAAATGTAGGGATGCTACATCCTTTCCTGCTCGCTTTGCTCAGCGGTTCAGCGGATATCGAAAACATTTTATGTTGCCTTCTATTGTTTGATTCATTATAAATATTGTTAGCTTAGAGAGGGTTCGTTCGTTGCATTTTGGATTCTGAGGCCACTTCTTTCCGAACTTGCGTTGGTGAGGATCGATGCCGTGAGGACGGTGACCTAAGAGACTTTTATCGAGAGACCTGTCCTGATGACCCATTTATGACATTTAGCTAGAATAGGTAACTATGAGAATATTGATTTATTTTGATTGCCTTTCCATTTGAACTAATTTTAGATAAAGAATCATAATTTTAAAATATAAGTGTTGGTTATTATTTCTTGTCAATTATTGAGTACTCTATTTTGATTATTGTTGATTATTATTGGTTAAATCATGACTCGAGACAGTGTCAATTAGGTCTTATCGACCATAAGTGTAGATGCAGGGTGTTTAGAAAGTTTCTTTCCACAGGTTCAGTGCTAATGGAGTAATCTGAGTGTATGTTAGTGAAATGGGCCCAAGCGTATGATGAGTGTATGTGCGTGTATCTGTGAATTTACTCTATCCGTGGAAGTAGGGAGAATTTGTACACCCCAATCTGCACCAATTTTCTGGTAGCAGAGGATGGTTATTGATGATTGTCTTGATCTGATTAGATTGCTTGTACATTGGCTTTGATTTATTGATTATTGATTGATGTTGGTATATGTACTAATTCTATATGTTGAAGTCGTCATGTTGAGTTTTATGTAGTGCTTCTGGAATTTGGGAGCTGATAGCAGTTCCGTAGTAGGGCAGAGGGAAGTATATGCTGCTCTCGGGAAAGACGGGATTGTTGGTCCTGTATGTATGCAGGAGAAAAACGTGTGACAATTGAAGTTGTGCGTCACATTGTCTGTGTTCGGGATTAGTGACATTGTTGTGTGTTACTATTAGAAATATTTCTGGTATAAAAGGAGTGTGTATGGTAGCGAAGGTTATCTGTGAAACTCTGGTCTTAAGTCCCAGGGATCCGTAAGGTTCACCGTTAAAGCTTATCGCGGGAGGAGTAATAGGTATTCTCTGAGCTTGTTTGAAGGACTGGGCAGAGGTAAACACTGCTTGGTTAACGTATGTTATAATTCTGTAGTGGGGCAGATTGTTCGCTGTTCTCGGGAAAAGCAGGATTCTGTGTGTATGTACTACATTTTCTTGTATGAATGTGCGTGAATGCTCATATATTTAGTTAATTGTAAAACTCTTTGGAGCAGTCCTAGAGGAAACAGTTAATGAATGCATGCTACTGTGTTAACGGGATTCTTGTGAAATAGATTTTCTTTACTATTCTTTGGTTAGCGAAGCAGACAATGGAGATATGTTGTAACTAATAGATTTTGTAGAATCTGACACGAAGTCTATTGAGAAGTTTTGTAAAGGAGGGGTAGATGACTGACAGGAGACAGGAGCAGGAGAGACTGCAGCGACTGCTGACGTCAAACAGACCGCGCTCTGATTGGATATTAGATCAGAACAGTGCTCGCGCTGAGATTGGTGCGTTGGTGTGAGTCACGCAAGGATTGGAAAGAGTCACCTTGTACTCTAGTGACGTAGACGCTCCAGTATTGGTGCGTTAGTGTGAGTCGCGCTGTTATTTGATAAAACATCGTACTATTGAGTTGTATTACGGAAGGGATTAGAAAAGTTTGGTAAAAGCTAAAATGTATTAACAAGAAGAGAAAAAGAAAAAATCTTTGTTCAGAAAGATTAAAAATTGGTTCGACAAGGATAAAGATGTTAAAACGAGAGAAGGTGAATTGTTACCTCCATCGAAAACGCCTGCATCCTTCATGGCTGCGAGATATGGGTATCATACCTGTATATGGTTGGAGAATTGGGTTAGGTATACTAAAGAGGATGGTGTTCTAGCATTTCCAGAACATGGTTCATTTAATCTGGCCGTGTTGAAAAATTTGCAGGAAAAGATGTTATGTCTTGACCCAAGACCAAGGCCGACACAGTTTGAGGCTTTAGTGGAATGGGAAGAGGAAGTACATGAGCGAGAAAAACAGAGGTCTGGGGGAAATTATAGGTACATGTTTGGGAGGAGACATGATCGTGAAACTCATCATGATCGAATGAGGAGATGGCGAGATGCTAGTATGTCAGAGGGATTATATCCTATGAGAACAGTTGAAGAGAAGGGAACAGAAAGGGTTCCTGAGGCAGAAGTGAGAAGATATGGAGTTAATGAGTATGAGGATGAAGTCTTGAATGACATGATTTACAAAAGACCACCTCCATATAGACCAGAACCAGAAGAGAGCACACCAGTTGTTTCTCCGATAAGAGATACATTGCGTATCATTGAGACAGAAAATGTGACACCTGAGTTAAGAAGTGGTAATCCTTTCAGGGAAAGAGAATAGAAGCAGTGGCGAAAATACGAGAGAATTAGCCAGAACTACATCGGAGTTGACTGAAAAGATTAAAGAGCTGACAAAGAATCTAGACGCTGTTACGGTGTCCGTAACCATAGGTCCGATTATGCCTGTTTTTGATAAGCAGAGGACAGGTGAGAATGGTTTGGTGATTCCATATGTTGGGAATAGATTGACAAATTTGGCTGGTCCTTCAGGAGATTCAGGAAAAAGGACAGAAAATGGTGATTTGAGACGATCCAGACATGAGACATGTAGTGAAGGATTAGAGATACAGTCTAATTCAGGATTGAATGCTGGTGAAGCTAGTTGTTCAGGGATGCCGATTTTAGAACCGCAGAAGAAAGTGGTTCCAGTGAGAAAATCTACTGAAATAACAGCTGAGGATTTGAATGAATGGATGAAAGTTCTTCAAAAGAGGGATAAAGATTCACAGGCAATTGATGTGGCTAGGTTACGTGTAGAATTAGAAGAGCTTGTTGCAGGGACAGTTCCAACAGAAATTCTGAAAAATCATCATGATGGTGAATTGTTATTTATGTGTAAAAATATCACCTGGAGAACTAAAAATACACATGACAGATTAAGAGAAATAGCGAATGAGCATGGAGTTGACATTGATAAAGTGAAAGCTTTGCAGAAGTCTTACAGGATGGATTTCTCAGATAAAGACATTGAAAATCTGAATGGTGCTGGTAGAACAGTGTGGTAAATATTTCATTACCGGTACTATTTTTTATGCGGTAAAGTCTAGTAAGAATAACTCAGTAAATATAAGAGGCAGAATCTGTGGTATTAGAGGGTTTAAAAGGCTTTATTCCTATACAAAGGAATACAATTCGAATTGTAGGCTTTCTATTCCATCACCACGAAA
The DNA here is from genome assembly GCF_964204655.1 of Triturus cristatus. Lineage (NCBI taxonomy): Eukaryota > Metazoa > Chordata > Amphibia > Caudata > Salamandridae > Triturus > Triturus cristatus. Next base: position 1,542,864,112 of record NC_140590.1, on the reverse strand, counting down.
GTTCAGGAAGGAAGGGCATACATTATTGACAGATAAGCAGTTTTATAGAAAATGCATTACAGTGAAACAGATGCAAGAGGCGTAACAGCTGATAGTACAGATAAAAGGTGCATACGTAACTAATAGAGGCGGATATATGGGTGAAATTTAACAAACGTCATCATACATGATGTCACAAGTGGGTGGATCCATAAGAGAATCCTGCAATGTCAGCAGAAATATTTGGCAGAGATGCGCGCGCAGCCGCATGACGTGTGATTGACGTGCAACTAGAGGGTGAAGGGGACTTGACATTTAGCTCTACATGTGGAGACAGAAGTCTGGGGGTCATGTCAACCTAATCCCAAATCATATCTAATATCCTATGTTTAAAGAACTGTGTTATCCAAAAGGAAAGGTTTCTAGAGTAGAATCTATTCTATACTGACTGTTAGTGCGTGTACAAGCGTCTAAGTGTCTACACAAGATGCGAGGGGGTAGGAATATTCCATGGTAACGGAGGCTATGAATTACTTGCATGTGGACAGCGAGGCCTGGCCCTTTGCACGGTAGCTGGAGGAATGTTTACTTAAACTACTAGACAGGAATGCATCGGATGAGGAGCGGTGTAGATAATCTTGAAGGTGAAATACAGTTTTTGGCAGGCAATGTGCTGGATCAGGCACCGTTAGCCGCGCAGGGAGTAGGACAAAGTTCATGGATACAGATGCAGGCTCAGACTGGAGCTTTTCAGAGGCAGAAGACAGGAAAAGGCTTGATGACAGAATTCTGGGCCTACTCGCCTGAATCTGTAAAATGTGGAAAGTGAACCATATAAAGTCGGTGGCCTTTCATACTTAGGAATGAAATATCTGACCCATTCATGGCGGATCTGAAAGAGGACATGTTGACGGTGGACGCACATACATTTGCGTCTTCAAAACTGGAACTGGAAGGAACATACATGTACTTATAGCATGCACATGGAGCCGTTGGGGTCTACGATAGGGGACATAACTGATCACAAAATTCATATTTCCTCAACAGGACAGATTAAAGAGATGATCGCTTTATTGCGAAAATGGGGTGATGTTGAGAAGTGGAAGGATAGGTGGTACAAGAAAAGAGAAGAATCAGGGAATAAGACTTATTCAGCATTTCCTGTGAGAGAAAAAGAGAAAACAGTGGATGCTTATCCTATGAGAGAAATACCTGGAGGAGGATATGTACATGTTCCATGGACCAGACCGGATATTTTATCATTTACGAATAATTTCCCTCGACTGAGAGAAAAGCCCGTCGAGTGGTATAGGCAGGTAGACAGGTTTGTGAAATTGTCAAAAGTGCTGTGGATTGACCTGAATAGTCGGTTTGATATAATTGTTCCAGCAGACTTGTGGGCTGAGTGTAAAATAGTTGTAAGTTGGCCTACTGAGGAATATCCAAGAGATCAAAGAACAGGAGCACCAGATCCAGAGGTAATGAGAAAGTATGAGCAGGTGATCGTATACCTGAAAAATAAAGTCCCTCCAAAAGAGACAGACTGGGTTAAAATAGATCGAACACATCAGGAAGCAAAAGAATCGGTTCATGCTTTTTATGAGAGGCTGATACTGGCTTTTAAACAATTCAGTGGGGATGGACACCTGGGTGACAAGGATTTGAGTCATTTTGTATACAGATTTGTATATGGCCTGAGACCTGAGATTAGTGAGAGAATTCGTGAGCATACAGTGGACTGGCAGAGTAAGGAAATAGATGAGATTTTGAGACATGCAAAATACTTCAGTGATGAAATTTAAGCAAAACAGAGAAAGCTGAAAGAGAAAGCAATGTGGGCACAAGTGAAAGTTGCGGAAAGACAGGAAGCACAGTTGGTGGAACAGGCGAATAATGCAGGAAATAATCCAGGGAATAGACCTAGATATGCAGGGAAAGGAAAGGGGAATCTTGAGGAAGCCAAGAAAAAGTTCCCGTGTCACAACTGTGGCCAACTGGGACATTGGAGATCTGAATATACCAATCCACCATTAGTGAATAATGAGAGTAAATCCTTAAATCAACAGGTGCAGAACGAAGGGAATAATCGACAGCAGCAACAAACTTCTGTTGTGAAACAGCAGAGTCAAGAGCCAAAACCGCCCTTGCCGCAGAATAGAGGATCACAAAAGTATAATAAGGATTTGGGATTCTACAATGATGAGCAGGTAAACAAACCAAGGCGTTCTAACCAGGTACAGCAGTACTTGTTAAAGAATGAAGGGAGTGAGACTGAAGGTGATTATTGACGGTGCCGAAGAGAGGAGGAAGAGTGCATACTTGGTGCAACTCTAGAAATAGACCAGGCAGGACCATTTGTGGATGGAAAAATAAATGAAGAAGGTATTACTTTTTTAGTAGACACAGGTGCAACAAGATCAACTGTCAGGTCAACAGATATTAAAAATCTTCCTCTCTCGGATGAAGCAATCCAAGTAGTTGGTGTAGCCAATACACAAATCAAGACACGTCTTACTGAACCAGTAAAAGTACAAATAGGGAAATTTTCAGACATGCACAGATTTATTGTCTGTGACACTAGTCCAGTGAACCTGTTAGGTAGGGATCTACTTTGTAAGATGAATTGTACAATTTTTTGTACACCGGATGGAATAGCTTTTGAAACACCAGATGAGGATGTTTTGTACCGAATGACTCTAGAAAATAGAGAGAGTGAGTTAATTGGTGCATATGCTGTGTTTGATCCGGAGGATTTGCCTCAAGAGCTGAGAGACACAGTGAAAAGGACAGTTTGGGATTTTACTGGAGAGGATGTGGGATTGATGAATAATGTAGATCCTGTGAAAATTGCAGTGAAAGAAGGAATTACTTATCCTAACATTCCTCAGTATAAAATGACACCAGAAATAATTGAAGGAATAACTCCTATTATTGAGAAAATGATTCAGCAAGGAGTTTTGAGAGAATTATTGAGTAGCCCGTGTAACTCACCGATAATGGGGCTAAAGAAACCTAATGGGAAGTTCAGGATTGTACAGGATTTGAGAAAAGTTAATCAAATTGTGGTGGCATGTTGTCCCATTGTGCCAAATCCGTCAGTGATTTTGTATCAGATTCCACATGATGCTGAGTGGTACACAGTGATTGATTTATGTCATGCTTTCTTTTCAATTCCATTGCATCATGACAGCCAGCCGATTTTTGCATTTAGGTTTGGCCAGCGTATTTTAGCATGGTGTCGTATCCCACAGGGGTATACGGAGAGTCCTTCAATATTCAATCAGTTATTGAAAAAGTCATTGGAGAGTTTGATCATGCCTGAAAACTCAGTACTAGTACAATATATTGATGACCTACTTGTGGCATCAAAGACACGTGAAGCTTGTGAAGTAGATACCATAGCTTTACTGAATCATCTGGCAGATGGAGGGTTAAAGGTATCTCCAGCTAAATTGCAATTTTGCAAGAAAGAGGTGCATTATCTTGGACACAATATTGAAAAAGGTCTGAGAAAAGTGACTAATGACAGGATTAAAATTATCAGAGAAATGAAAGCCCCAAAGACCCAGAGGGAAGTGAGAATGTTCCTGGGAATGGTGGGTTATTGTCGTCAATGGATAATTAATTTCTCGTTGATAGCAAAGCCACTGATTAAACTGACAAAAAGTGAGATGACAGATCCATTGGAACTAGATGGGGAACAAATGGCAGCATTTGAGGAGCTGAAGAGCAGAATGTGTGAAGCCCCTGCTTTGGGTATGCCAGACTATGAGAAAGAGTTTGAATTGTACTGCAGTGAGAGAAATGGATGTGCACTTTTAGTGTTAATTCAGAAACATGGATTACTGAGAAGGCCTATTGCATACTTCTCATCGACACTTGACCCTGTAGCTATGGGTTTACCAGGTTGTCTGAAATCTGTGGCTGCAACATGCAGAAGTCTGGAACAGAGTGAGGGAATCATAATGGGATATCCTGTAAGGGTATTCGTACCTCATAATGTGGCAATTCTTTTGACAAGAAGCAGAACTCAGTACATGTCACATAGTCGGCTGACTAAATATGAGAAAGTCATTTTGGGAGCATCAAATGTGACTCTGGAGAGATGTGTGAATGTGAATCCAGCGACATTGTTGCCGGATATTGAAAATGTGGGTGTGAAGACAGAAGATGATCACAATTGTTTGGATGTGCTGGATTACTGTACAAAACCGAGACCAGACATAAAGGATCTTCCCTTACTTGAGAGTGATCATGTGCTGTTTGTAGATGGATCATGCCTGAGGAATGATGAGGGTGTGCTGAGTGCAGCATATGCAGTGTGCAAGGTTTCAGAAGTGATGGAAGCATCATCATTGAAAGGAGTGAAATCTGCACAAGTTGCAGAATTGGTGGCATTGACGAAAGCTTGTGAAATTGGGAAAGATCTGAGAGTGACTGTGATGACTGATAGTCAGTATGGATTTGGAGTTGTGCATGATTTTGGCTAACTTTGGCTACAGAGAGGTTTCTTGACGTCGAGTGGGACTCCAATAAAGAATGCTGAAGTGATTGGGAAATTGCTTGAGGCGATACAGCTGCCTAAAGAATTAGCAGTTGTGAAATGTGCTGCTCATGGACAAGGAGATGATTTTGTGACTGTTGGCAACAGATTTGCTAACGACATTGCACAATATTGTGCTAAGAACAAACACTCGATTAATAGGGAACGAGAAGGAGAAATGTCTTTTTGTTCTGTGATGTTTACTAATGTCCTAGAAACGTGGGATGAAGTGAAACAGTTGCAGGATGAGGCAGGAAAGGAAGAAAAGAAAGACTGGATCAAGGCAGGTTGTGCCCCAAGAGAAACAGACCATGTTTGGGTCTATAGAGATGGCAGACCAGTCATGCCTAATTCAATGTTGTCGACAATGGCAAGGATGTATCATGGCCAGGGACATTTGGGAAGGGATGCGATGATCAGGTCTTTTAAACAGACTTGGTACAATGCAAAATTCAGGACAATTGCAGAGAGCATCTGTCAGAGATGTTTGATTTGCCAGCAATTTAACACTGGGAAAAAGACAGTGGTGAGTCTGGGAACGATAGGTAGAGAAGGTGGTCCTTTCACGAGAATGCAGGTAGATTTCATTGAAATGCCCCAAGTGAACAGACTGAGGTATGTTCTAGTGGTAGTCTGTTTGTTCTCAAGATGGGTGGAGGCCTATCCGACTAGGAGAAATGATGGAGTAACAGTGGCAAAGTTACTGTTAAGAGAGTTGATTCCTAGGTACGGGTTTCCAGTAACGATTGAGTCTGATAGAGGTGGACACTTCTATAATGAGCTCATGAGTTTGATTTGTGAAGCATTGGGCATACAGCAAAAGCTACATTGTGCATACAGGCCAGAGGCTTCTGGTGTGGTTGAGCAGATAAATGGCACAATCAAGAACAGGATTGGTAAGATGTGTTTAGCAACTGGAATGAAATGGCCTGATGTCTTGCCTCTAGTGCTAATGACTATTAGATCTACTCCAGATAGAACTACTGGGTTGAGTCCGCACGAAATCTTGATGGGACGCGCAATGCGACATGCATATGTGCCCGTCAATAAGTTGATGACAATAACTGATGACATGATTTTGGATTACTGTAAAGGCCTGGCTGACGCAGTTCATTCTGTGTTTCACCAGGTTGGAGAAGAAGCTACCACACTTGAGAAGAAGCAAGCTCATGATCTGAGTCCAGGGGACTGGGTGAGGATTAAAGTACACAGAAGAAGAAACTGCTTGGTTCCAAGGTGGGGGAAGACCAAGACAAGTTATTTTGACTACGACAACTGCAGTGAAGTGTGCTGGTGTGAAAAACTGGGTACATGCGAGTCATACTCAGAGTTCCAAACCCAAAGGATGGGACTGGCAAGGAGTATTTTGAAGAATCAGATTCCAGTGATGATGAAGACCCAGAACCAGTGAGAAAAAAATCAAAGTTCAGGAAAAGAAGCAGAAAAGACTTCAAGAGAACCATTAAGAGTCTCGGAGGGAAGATCAGATTCTGTAAGAGAGCCTGAAGTTCCAAAAAGCAGTGGAGGAAAAAGAAGAGAAAAGAGCAGTTCCACAGAAATTACTCCTGAATCAGAAGAGGAGGAGATTGAAGAACCACTTGAGATTATACCTGAAGTAGTAGGGTCAGAAGAAGATAGAGAGGGACAGATTGCGGAAGACCCCCGAGGAGGTGTAGGGAACATTCCTGATAAGCTAGGTGAAGGGACAAGTAGACAGCAAGAAGATTGCGTGTCGGAGACTCGAGGAGGGAAAGAAATAGGGAAGTCTCAAACAGTGGTGAAAAAGACTGTGGAGCGAAAGAAAACTGCTGAAGAACAAGAGGCATTTGAAACAGAATCGGATGAAAGTGAGAATGAAAAATCAGAAGGTCGAGTTCTGAGAAAGAGAACTTGTATTGGAGAAAGAAATAATACAGAAACAAGACCGAAAAAGGTTGTAAGAGGAGATTTTTGGCCTAACAACAGAGTAAAGAGGCTGAGATACAGACTGATAAGAGCAAATACATCGAAAGCTGAACAAGTGAATGAGGTGTCGAGTCAAAACGAAGTAAAAAGAAAGGAGCAAAAGGAGTCAAGAGAACCTGAGGAGATAAAGAGAATTAGAAAACCCAACCAAAAGTACAGATCACCGGAATGGTCTTATGTGGCACTGTCTGAAGGAGGAGAAGAAGTGAATCGAGACAATCTGGAGGGGATCTTGAGAAAAGTGGTTGAGGAAAAGGAAAAATCTGTTGGAATCTTAAAAGTTATCCTGACTGACATTGGAGAAGAGTCGGATGCACAGGATGTTGTTGATGATCTGATACAATTTGATGTTGCTGAAGAAGAAGGAGTGAAAGGTGATGAATATCCAAATTGAGTGAACTGAAGAAATCACTTGGAGAAAAGTGAAAAGGAGAAAAGTCTGAAATTCAGCTGTTTGAAGTAATCCAGAAATAAAGAGTAATACAGTAGTGGGGTAGTAGAGGCTAAGTCAAAAGACACGGTCAAAGTAGTAATATGGCTAACAGAGAATAATCAAAGTAGATGTGCCTTCTTGAAAAGATGGTGTAGAATGTGCTGTTGCTGTACTGGATTATTAATGCTACTATGGGGTGTTTGAGCTTTATTAGTTACATTTAGAGTTACAATAGGTACATTTGAAATACATACTGAGAATGAGACTAATGTAGAGAAGAGTTCACAAAAAGTAGTTCCAACTAGAATTAGTAGTACTTATATGCATAAAGATAGGTCAATTAATGATTTTTCTAGCAATGTTTTTTCAAAGTTGTTATATGAATATGTGAAGATAATGGAAGTTAGGGATTGCTACGTTTGTATGCAATTACCTGCATCCGTTTCAGAGGGTGTTACTTATCACCATTTACCAGCTACGTATGGAATTTCTTGTAGTATGTTAAGTAGTGTTTTTTATTTGCTAGGGAAAATAGATTATAAGATGTCTAACAAAGATAGTATTTTTGGGCAATTGCCTATGAATGAAAAGCTGAATCCAGCTAAAGAAGCTAACATTTTTGGTGAGATTTTTATTGAGAAAGAAAAATTAACATTAGATTACATTTTTAAGAATAATTTAACTTGCAGTTTGAAAGAAGAGGAGAAAGCTTTCCTAAACATGGTGGAGGAAAGGAGATTGTATTTCCCTGCCTTTTCATGCATGCTCAAAGTGAGTGAGACAATTTGGGACATTGAGATGGGAAAAGAATTGAGAAATGGAGCTAGTCCAACTTTAGCTTTAGATGCACCACAGAAGGGTAAGCTGTGCATTACAAGAAAGAAATCCCAATATGATACATACTTTGTTGGGACTAGTGAGTGTCACGATACATACTTCATTGCGACAGGATGGGGTTTTAGAGGAGGAGAGGATCCAATTTTCCCAGGAGTGTATTATGTTTGTGGGAACAAGGCTTATTACAAGTTGCCTGACCATTGGTATGGCACGTGTTATGGGGGCCTGGTCTTTCCAAAGATTTTTCATATAGATAGAATAGAAGATGTAGAACATATTAATTTACTAACACGTTTTAAGAGAGAAACTTGGTCAGAAATAGTGGGTGACATTTTTGGAGCTTTAATTCCAGCAGTGGGAATTTCTTTGAATGCATATGGAATTCGGAAACTATCAACAGTGGTGGATCGCTTATCGACAAATACCGCTCGAGGGTTTGTTTTGGTGAATACGGAATTGATTACCGTACGTGCCATGTCTATGCAAAATCGACTTGCCCTTGATATTCTATTAGCCAAAGAGGGTGGGGTCTGTGGAATATTGAAAGTTCAACATTGTTGCACTTACATTCCAGATGAAAGCAAAGACCTGAAGGTCTATATCAAAAATATTACTGATTTGCATGAAGAATTAGTACCACTGAAAGCTGAGAGCATTTGGACTAAAATAGCTAATAAAATAGTTGCTGTTAAGAGTTTTATTGCAAAGATAGGTAGTACTATTATAGGTAAGATATTGTTTCCTTTGACTTGTATAATTGTTGCTTTATTGATACTAAGATTGGTGTGTTTGTGTTGTAAAAACAGGGGAGGGAAAAAGAAATTGATTAAAAGAAATATTGAAAGGAGAAATAAAAGAAAAAGAGATCCACAAGAAATAGAATTAGAAGAATTGAGGGAGAGTGTTTATTTGGAGACAAAGAGGGATGATGAAAGGGAGTCTGGTGTCTAGTGTTGTCAAAAAGAAAAAGACATTTCCAGTTTCTCCTAAAAATTGGTACTAAAATTTTACTAATTTTTTTTTGGGGTTGTTTATTTGGTGATAATATCACCAAAGGGGGGATTGCTGGAGCAGAGTTTTCTGTTGAAAATCTATTGGGTTTTTAATGCTCTGGCTTGTCTATTGTCGAAAGAAATTAAAATTATTAATTTATAATTACTAATTATTTGTTTTGTGTAAATGTTCTAATTAACCAACAAGAAATAACAAGAGAAAACTACACGTGGGGAAGCATTTGTGTCGTTTATTAATAATGTGCATGTTTTATTAATAAATGTTGCTGAGTGCTGTTTATTTTAAAGCATGAAAACGCTTTTAAATGTCATGTACTAATGCTTTTCTTGTGTTGCAAAGGCTAGATAATTACATACACACAAGGGTATTAGTGGGGTTAACACTGTTTAATCACTTTGCTGTGGTAACGTTGTTTTTGTCTCTTTTAATTAAGATGATACGTTCTGGCCTAGTAAAAATGGCTACCGTTTAAAGCCTAAATTTGAGTGCTGAGAACTCTGATGAGAAGGCCTTGCTGAACATGGTCGAGAGTCATCTGACCACAGTCTTCGCCTGGTTAAAAGTTTTCCGTGAGGACAGCAGCTCTGGGCGGACATCCAAATGTCCTTGGAAGACAAAGGAGCCTCAATGAACATTATGATCATCATGCTGGTTCCGAGGAAATATGAAAATGGAAAAGAAACATTTCAAGATTTAGTTCCGTCTTCCGTCTTTTTATTTTTGTGATTTTTCTGAGCGGAGTTTTTCCAAATGTAGCGATGCTACATCCTTTCCTGCTCGCTTTGCTCAGCGGTTCAGCGGATATCGAAAACATTTTATGTTGCCTTCTATTGTTTGATTCATTATAAATATTGTTAGCTTAGAGAGGGTTCGTTCGTTGCATTTTGGATTCTGAGGCCACTTCTTTCCGAACTTGCGTTGGTGAGGATCGATGCCGTGAGGACGGTGACCTAAGAGACTTTTATCGAGAGACCTGTCCTGATGACCCATTTATGACATTTAGCTAGAATAGGTAACTATGAGAATAATGATTTATTTTGATTGCCTTTCCATTTGAACTAATTTTAGATAAAGAATCATAATTTAATATATAAGTGTTGGTTATTATTTCTTGTCAATTATTGAGTACTCTATTTTGATTATTGTTGATTATTATTGGTTAAATCATGACTCGAGACAGTGTCAATTAGGTCTTATCGACCATAAGTGTAGATGCAGGGTGTTTAGAAAGTTTCTTTCCACAGGTTCAGTGCTAATGGAGTAATCTGAGTGTATGTTCGTGAAATGGGCCCAAGCGTATGATGAGTGTATGTGCGTGTATCTGTGAATTTACTCTATCCGTGGAAGTAGGGAGAATTTGTACACCCCAATCTGCACCAACATCACTGAATGGTCGCCACTATTCTCAGTTACCCACTCATCTAGAATAAAATAAAAATGATAAATATTAATTGCTACCTGAAAGATTTAAATAACCATCTGGAAACAGAAAATCTTTGGAGCAGGACAATTTCCGACTTCAAAGTGGGCTCTTTGTGCAGTGCATTTGTCCCGTATATTCCCACTCCTTCACTACCATCTACTCCAGGCTGGTGTGCACTTGTCCTTCTCACCCATCTATTTGCAGAATCTACCCCTTTGTTGTAATTTCAGTTCCCTCACTCCTCCGCTCTCTCACTGCAGCTGTTGAGGCTGAAGGCAGTGCAAGTTTCTCATGTGTCTGTCAGTGGGTCAGGAAGGTGTTCAAAATGCTTGACCTCGCTGCAGGGTGCACAACGCAATGGTCACGTAGTCCAGTTGCAGTTGTGATTCTGTGCAGATATATGTGAAGGAGGTACACAGCTGTCAAAATTTTGGCAAAAGTAAAATTGGTTGTGCTTACAGCTTAGTGGGTCCAGAGTGTTTGGGAGATGGGAAGTGAAGGAGCTGCAAGGAAGGACATTCACGAGATGTAGAAAGAAACAGGGCACCAACATTGCTCCAAAATACACCATTTTTAAAAATGTTTCTTGGAGGAATAACCCCTGTACTCCATGATAAGCATTAGGCTTGTTTGATACGCTCATGCCCAAAAATAGATGCATTGCCCTAATGCATCACCACTTTAAAATTCCACCAGCCACCACTGTAGGGAGACATATGCAAAAGAAACAATAGATGGACAGAATGCTGGGCAATGCAAACATTTGCCCCCAGTCACAAGGATCTGGGTTTAATCCATCAGTCTTTTGCTCACTACACCACCCCAGTTTAGACCCAGCCATATGCAAATCAGTCTTGACCCTGTTCCTTACGGGAACAGTCCAGCTCCAACTGCCAAGCCAGGTCCTCCCTGGACCGGAAACAATCATCCTGGGAAAAACGTTTCAGGGCATCACCCCTCATCAGTCAGGCTAGCTTAAATCCAGTTTTTTTTTTTAATAGCCAATAAAGTCAACATACATTTGTATTTCATTCATTATGACAGAAAAGCAAAATATTAATCCGAGAGGATTTGTTACAAATTTTCTCATCCTGTACTTTTAACATATTTCACAGAGCTTTAATCGTGTCATGGACCAAACATTCAAAGAAAAAAAAAGAAAAAAGTGATAGCCCTTTAAAAGAAGAAGATGATAAAGGGTAAGGCATCAGGGGAAGAGTGGACATAAGACAGGGTATGTTAACCTATAAATTGGAGAAGAGGAGAGGGATTATTGTAGATACTCTACTAACGCCCCCCAGATCTTAGTACCTAGCCTGCGTATCTGAGAACCATTGAGAGCGTAGAGGCTATTCTCTAGATTCATATGGAATAAAGTCTACCCCTCCACATTTCAAAAGACGGTGGATCTTTCTCCCTCCATAATGATGCTATACATAATCTAGCCACTGCCACAGCTATAAACAGAAAGTACCTAAATTCATATATTCCCTGTGAATCTACTAATTCCTCCACCACTCCCAGCATCATCCCAGTAGGTGTAATCCCTATCCGCACCCCTGTCACCTCTGTCAAAAAGATCTCCATCTTATTTATAAATGGTCTCAAGTCTGGACATTCAAAAAACATATGGAGGCTATCAGCTGCACAGCACATACATTTACCTTCATTTTGACCCCCCCCCCCCCCCCCCCCATCGTGCAATTTTGGCAGGCATATAATACAAATCATATATAGTTTTATAATGTTGCGACTTAAGACTGTAGGTGACCAAAAGCTTTTCTGACAGTGCTATTGACTGTTGTAAGACATTCCCTGCTTGATTTAATCTATTATTCCATTTGAAGTTCTGTTTTTCAAGATCATCCTCTTGCAGTTCCATGAGGTTCTGGTATAAAATACCAATCCTCCTGTGTTTCCAGAAAGTTGCTTTTTATGGCCAGATTTGATATATCTACTCTCTTTTGTAAATAGTTGCGAATTTGTAAATATTTTAAAAAAATCATTTTTGGGGAGATTACATTCAGATATTAACGAAGCACAAGTCTTAATGCCACTACAGTCAATTTAATCTCCCAAAGTCATCATTCCTTTCCGTCTCCATCTAGCCACCACATTGTCGGGAAAAAATAAGGGGGGGGTAATGCTAAAGATGAAGTGGGTGTATAATAATTACATTTACCAACCTTCAGATATTTCCGAACTTGCCTTGCTTCTACACTTTATAAGCGGCTTGCATCACCTTAAAACAATTTTATTTTCATAATAGCTAGGTTCCAAATTTAAAAATAGATTGCTCTCTGTTTTTGAACCCAGTAACAACTGAAAAATATTGGGAGATTCTTCCAGCTTTCCCTCTCTTTCCCCAACCAACAGAATGCCCATTTGTTGTAACATACATACCCAATAATAGAACAAGAAGTTCGGAACAGCCCACCCGACTCGAGATCGAGGCAGGGTCATATACCTCATTGCTCGCCGGGGTTTGCCTTGCGCCCATAGGAAGCTACCACAGATGGATTGTAGTTTTTGAAGTTGCTTCACCGTGAGTTCCAAGGGAACACACCTAAAATAGTACATCACTTTGGGCAGAATATCCATTTTTAGAACATTGCATCTACGACTATCGATAAATGTAAGCATTCTATTCTAGCCAAGTCTTTCTTAATTTTCCGCATTAACGGCTCCCAATTTGATAATACCATTTTGTCCAGACAGGCATTAATATGGATCTCCAGGTATGTGACCTCCTCTGTGACCCTGCAGTCATTACTGCAGACTTGCTCAATGCAGATTATTTGCGTTTTTGAAATATTTAATTTAAATCCTGATCCTTCCCCAAATTGAGCCACTAATCGTTCAATCTCTTTAACCGTTTGAATTGGATCCGGCGAGATAACCGCAATGTCATCTGCGTATGCTAGTGTAGTAACCTCCAACCCAGGTCTCGCTATCACATTATTTAACCAATTTTCCAATAGATTCAGAAACGGATTAATATATAAGGCAAATAATAGAGGGAAGCAGGGACACCCTTGTCGGGTACCTCTTGATATTGTAACAAGGCTAGACTCCAGTCCCAACGCACATATTTTCGCCTTGGGTGAATGGTACATAGTCTGTAGAGGCTAGCTTAAATCCAGTGGTGTGAAAGAGCAGTAAATTTGCCCCAAAGTGTAGACCTCCTTTTATGGTGTTTTAAAAGGGGTCTGGTGGGAGGGCAGGGCCAGGAAAGGGTGTGAATGAGAAGAGAGGGGTATTAGAGAACTGGGTATTTAGAAAATGGATGAATTTGTGTGCCAGATGGTGAAGAATAAAATGATTTAAGAGTAGTTTTCGCTAGCTCCGATCGGAGAGCAACTATTAAATAGCTGGTATGCAGACAAATCTATGTGACCCTCTAAACGCTGGAGCCCTGAGTATTGGTTTTAGTTTTATTCCTTGCAGTTTGTATAGCATGCATGGGGCTCAAGGGCATTTGAATGCCTTACATTGTACATTTGGTTTTAGGCACGGAAGATTAAGTGATTTTCCTAAATTCACATGGGCTTATTTTCAAGGCCCTTGCGGCGCAGCGCGTCACATTACATGACGCACCGGCGGCGCAACATGCTGCGTGATTTATAAGCACACGTAAAGCCACCCTCGTGGTTTTACATATGGTTGTAAATATTGCCCCTTTCCACGCAACACTGTGTGTTAGGGGCGTGACAGGGGTGTTGCTGTGAGTGTTCCCACGCAACACCCATGTCCACCGATGCATTTCCTGATTTACGCGCAATCGTAAACCTAGAAATGCGTCAGAATGCTACGCCACCCGTAGCGAGGTGCAATGAGGAGAAATGTTTATTTCTCTTTGTTTTTTCCCTCTTTCAATGCGTGCTGCATTCTACAGCATGCATTGGAAGAAGAAATCACCTCAATTGATAGTTTTTGTGCAGGAAGGTGCTCCTTCCTGCACGAATACAATCTCTTCATGACACAGGCATCCTTGCACCATGGTGCAAGGGTGCCTACACCGGCGCATGGCAGCAGTTTGTGTTCCAGTACATAGAAAAGCACAGAGATGCAACATGTTGTAAATATGTTGCATCCCTGTGCCTCGAAACTAATGCAGCGCAGCACAATGACTTGCATCACTGCGCTGCGTTAATTTCTCGTAAATAGGGCCCACACTTCTTTTAGCCAAGACCCGGACTCTAATCTGGGGCCAGACATATGATTTACAAAATCACAGGGTTTGTGACCGCAAAAATAGCTTTAATGTACTAACCCCATTTTGTGGTTTGCTAACAGGTTACTGAATTGGTAATGGGCTAAAAAAAGGCATGATAAACAGCTATTTGGAAGATTTGAAAGGTTTCACTGTGCCTCCTGCCACCTCCAGCAACATCACCCCCACACAAGACCTTTGCAAGAAACTCTCAGAATGTTTTTGTAACCAAATGAACTCCATCAACCAGCAACTCAACCAAACCAAACCCTGTCACCGTTGCTGGATTCCAGCAACTCAACCAAACCCCGTCACCGTTGCAACTCAACTTCCCATCACAGCAGATGAACGAACTCTCACCTTGTGGCCTGCCATTACCACGGTCAATGTTGCTGCTATAATGAAGACCATCGACTGGGAGGCTCCATCTGACACAAAACCATTGACCTAATGCTTTTTATATTTTCAGGATCTGATTTTAGGACTGTGTGGGTACAACAGGTTTTATCTAATTTATTGCGTACTTTTAAATGTATTTGGTAGCATTTTACTAAATGGACTAAATGGTCTTTTGTATTTTATGATTGTGCACTGTTGCTTTTTACGTATTTTTAAGATTGTATATGCTTTTATGGTTGATTTACAAGCCAAATAAAGTTTATATTGATTGACTTCCTATACTTAAGTTGTAAAACCACAAATATTGAGATCACAAATATTGGTTTACCATATCAATTTACATATGTCAGAAACACAAATATTAGAAACATATCATTACCTATAAACAGATATGCCAAAAACATCGATTCATACAATCGACTAAAATATTATTGTCTAAACCAATTAGATAATAATTCATTCTTCAACAGAAACGTATTTCATTAAACAAGTCAAATAAACCCAAAACATCTCATAGACATATCAAATTATTACAACAACAAAATATTTAATACTTAACCCAATAAATTATATAACTAAAATATTAACAATGCAAGAGCCGAAAAATTACCATTAACTACAAACATTTAAATACCAACCTGAATATCAATAAACACACATATAAATGTGTATTTAAAACTATCAAACTATATTACACACATCAAAAACGAAAACTAAATTAGCATTTACCATAGAAGGACTATAGAAATGCAAACTAACCAATGAAATAAAAATCTAAACCACTTTAACCAATAAAATCAAACCATTAAATCAACAATATAAAAGGCACACTAATTTAAACTACTAAATAATTCAAAAATGACAAATGCTGTAAGGCGAGGAAACTCTGCCGGATTCTCTCACTAGACCATTTAAGAAGAAATATATGTATCTAAACAACTACCAAACCAAGTAAGTAAAACTTATAATTAAACTATAATGAAATTGTTATTAAACTTAAGTGTAAAATAGCAAAGACATTTTAAACCACTATACAACTTATATCCCTTTACATAGACTTCCTAAAAGAAAAAACTACAATGTGAAAAAACTGTCAGTCAGAAAATAACAACTATCACAAACCAGCAAAAAGATATAAGAAAGTAAGTATACATAAATTAATAAAAATACTATAAACTCACACAAATAGCAAGCGAAAGTAAACCTAACAACCTCAACCTTTAGAAACTACTAACAAATTAATATTGAAAATTAAACTTAATTTTTTTTCAAACAGAAAAGAAAGCGCTTGCACCACATTAACATTCATGTAAGCATACGAAAGAGAAGCAATTATATTTTTTCACATGTAAAAATTAAACGTACAATATATATATATATATATATATATATATATATATATATATATATTTATTACCTACTGGCGGTCGCCAGTAGGTAGTTATAGTTAGGACCACGTTTCCATAGGAAATCCGCAACATTCTATTTTGAATAACTTTGGCGCAGGTCGACGAATCCTCGCGAATTTTTCAAAATAGGTGGGGCGCTACGCTCCGCTCCTACCCTGAAAGTCTCGGGGGGATTCGTCAAGCGGGGACTGAGATAAAAGGGGGGTCCCAAAACGCGTTTTTCCCATGCATTTTTCCATAGGAACTTTAGACACAGCTACAGCTACAGCCCGAACGGCTGAACATAATTACTTGAAATTTGGCAGAGAGGCAGTCCTCAGGTCAAGGAAGTGCCTTTTGTAGGTGTGGTGTAAATCTGTTCAGTAGATTCTGAGAAAATAGCCTTTAAACCAATATATATATCTGAGCCAGCTTACGGTGCGCTTCCGGTGCGCTTACCGTACGCGTACGGTGGCGTGCGCGATTCTGATTGGCCCTTACATCTTAGTAAACATTCGAATCGGTCGAAACCAGGAAGCGGCGGCCGCCATTTTCTCTCTCGCACTCTGAGGGGGGAGCTGATAAACAAATGCCAAAAACATATAAAGGGGCTGTTTAGACAGCGCCCATGCACATAACCATGTTAGTTGAGTCTTCAAAGATTCCCCAAAGCAAAAAACGGTAATTTTTTATTTTTCGAAAATTTCGCCTATTACGCTTACCGTACGCGTACGGTAAAAAATGTTTAAAAAATAAAATCCACATTCTCCCCACCCCGTGTGCAAATGGTGCTCGCAGGGCACCATTTGTGCATGGCCTATCACAACTATGAAAGTAACAAAAAATACATTTCACAAAGATGCGCATAATATGTCCCCCATGTGCACACGGTGCGCGAAGCGCATCGTGCGTACATGGCCCATCCCGCATAACGTGGGCACGCGGTGCGCGCAGCGCACCGCGTGACCACCGTGCGTGCACGGCACTAACTGCGTAAAGTGGGCGCGCGGTGCGCGAAGCGCACCGCGTGCTCACTGTGCGCACACGGTGCGAACTGCGTTAACTTGGCGCGCACGCCCCGAATGGCGTAAAGTAACTTAGCATTTAAAAAAACGTACAAATTCACTGAAAAAACCATAGGTTTCACACACGTTATAGTTCGGAATTAGCATTTAAAAAACCTTGCAAATTCACTGAAAAAACCATAGGTTTCATACATGTTATAGTTAGCTGTACATTTCACTCGTAAAAAACCAATGAAATTCCCCCGTTATAGTTAGTGCAGGCAACTATAACTCACGCGACCGCAATCTTCTGCTGATGACATATGTGTCTTTATGAAAAAAAAATATTTGTAATATATGTATAGCTAAAATTTAATGGAAGAAGACAGGGGCAAATAAGTGTCTAAATACAGTATTAGCATCAGCAGAGGATTGCGGTCGCGTGAGTTATAGTTGCCTGCACTAACTATAACGGGGGAATTTCATTGGTTTTTTACGAGTGAAATGTACAGCTAACTATAACATGTATGAAACCTATGGTTTTTTCAGTGAATATATATATATATATATATATATATATATATATATATATATATATATATATATATATATATATAACCTACTGGCGGTTGCCAGTAGGTAGTTATAGTTAGGACCACGTTTCCATAGGAAATCCGCAACATTCTATTTTGAATAACTTTTGCGCCGGTCGACGAATCCTTGCGAATTTTTCAAAATAGGTGGGGCGCAACGCTCCGCTCCTACCCTGAAAGTCTCGGGGGGATTCGTCAAGCGGGGGCTGAGATAAAAGGGGGGTCCCAAAACGCGTTTTTCCCATGCATTTTTCCATAGGACCTTTAGACACAGCTACAGCCCGAACGGCTTAACAGAATTACTTGAAATTTGGCAGAGAGGTAGTCCTCAGGTCAAGGAAGTGCCTTTTGTAGGTTTGGTGTAAATCTGTTCAGTAGATTCTGAGAAAATAGCCTTTAAATCAATATATATATCTGAGCCAGCTTACGGTGCGCTTCCGGTGCGCTTACCGTACGCGTACGGTGGCGTGCGCGATTCTGATTGGCCCTTACATCTTAGTAAACATTCGAATCGGTCGAAACCAGGAAGCGGCGGCCGCCATTTTCTCTCTCGCACTCTGAGGGGGGAGCTGATAAACAAATGCCAAAAACATATAAAGGGGCTGTTTAGACAGCGCCCATGCACATAACCATGTTAGTTGAGTCTTCAAAGATTCCCCAAAGCAAAAAACGGTAATTTTTTATTTTTCGAAAATTTCGCCTATTACGCTTACCGTACGCGTACGGTAAAAAATGTTTAAAAAATAAAATCCACACTCTCTCCACCCCGTTTGCAAATGGTGGCCGAAGGCCACCATTTGTGCATGGCATATAAGAGCACAGCATTTCCCCAAAAAATTTCAACAGATTACCTATCACAAGGAAGCGCATATTATGTCCTCCATGTGCGCACGGTGCGCGAAGCGCATCGTGCGTACATGGCCCATCTAGCGTAACGTGGGCACACAGTGCGCGTAGCGCACGGCGTGCCCACCGTGCGTGCACGGCACTAACTGCGTAAAGTGGGCGCGCGGTGCGCGAAGCGCACCGCGTGCTCACTGTGCGCGCATAGCGCACCGTGCGCGCACGGAACGAACTGCGTTAAGTGGGCGCGCACGCCACGAATGGCGTAAAGTAACTTAGCATTTAAAAAACCGTACAAATTCACTGAAAAAACCATATGTTTCACACACGTTATAGTTAGGAATTAGCATTTAAAAAACCTTGCAAATTCACTGAAAAAACCATAGGTTTCACACATGTTATAGTTAGCGGAAATTTTACTGATAAAAAACCAATGAAATTCCCCCGTTATAGTTAGTGCAGGAAACTATAACTCACGCGTCCGCAATCTTCTGCTGATGACATATGTGTCTTTATGAAAAAAAAATATTTGTAATATATGTATAGCTAAAAATTTATGGAAGAAGACATGGGCAAATAAGTGTCTAAATACAGTATTAGCATCAGCAGAGGATTGCGTACGCGTGAGTTATAGTTTCCTGCACTAACTATAACGGGGGAATTTCATTGGTTTTTTATCAGTAAAATTTCCGCTAACTATAACATGTGTGAAACCTATGGTTTTTTCAGTGAATATATATATATATATATATATATATATATATATATATATATATATATATATATATATATATATATATATATATATATATATATATATATATATATATATATATATATATATATATATCTATATTACCTACTGGTGGTTGCCTGTAGGTAGTTATAGTTAGGACCTGGTTTCTATTCAAAAAGCGTTTTTTCTTTGGCCAATATCGTGGCGCCATTTGACGAAACTTCACAAAATTTTCAAAACTAATGGTTCACTCAGGTCAGCTCCTGTCTTGAAAGTTTCGGGGTGATTCGTCAAGTGGGGGCGGACAAAAAAGGGGGTCTCAAAATGCGTTTTCCCACATTCATTTATATAGGTACTTTAGACACGGCTACAGCCCGAACTGCTGGACGGAATGACACCAAATTTGGCAAAAGTTAGCTCTTGGTCCAGAAAGCAACTTTTGTTTAAAATGGTGTAAATCCGTTCAGTAGTTGCTGAAAAATTAAAAAAATAAAAATATTGATATCTGAGGGCTGAAGAGGGTTCGCAAACCCTCCAGAGGCCGAGGTTCATTCGAATTGGCTGCCAAAACTCCAAACCAGGAGGTGTTGGGAGCTATCTTGTGACTCAGTAAAACAGAGTCACAAGAAATCAGTTTAAAAAAAGCATAAAAAAAAGAAGAAAAGGGGGCAGGGCTAGAATCACCATGACCCCTTAGGCCTGCTCAGGGGGTCCCAAAAGGACCCCCAGGGCCAAAGAAAAGCATTCGGCCGAACTTGCGCGGGGTGTGCGAATCCGGCCAAAAGTTTTTACAAAAACGAAGCGCGGGCTCCCGCCCTTCATTTTCTATAAGCCCCCGGGTGGGCCAGGTCCTGGGGGCAATGAGAAAATGATATGCGGGGGTCCCCCACAGCCCTGGGGACTGCCACCTTTCCAGGGCTTATTAACTAAAAAATGCGCGGGGGAGCTCCTTTCCCAACATGCTGCCCCGGGGACTGCCACCTCTCCAGGGCTTTATTTGAATGGGACGGGGGCCTCGTAGGCCCCCCCCAAGCCCCAGGGAATGCCACCTCCCTCCCCACACTGCCCCAGGGACCACCAACTCCCCGGGTGATACATAAATGAAGTGCGGTGATCCGTTCCTGCCCCCGGGGACCATCACCTCTGTGGGGCTGTGCAAATGATGGGAGGGGGGCCGCACGGCCCCCCTCCTGGTGCCCTCCAAGACCCTGGGGACCACCACCCCCAGGGACGGCTACTGCAATGTCCTGGGGTGCTCCCGCCCTGCCATAGCAAACACTGCTTTGCTTTTTGGAAGCGAGAGCAGGAAACCTGCTCTTTCTTCCAAGAAGCAAAGTAGAAATGCTTTTGGATGAGGGGAGTTGCATGTCAGCATCTCCCTTTGTCCAAAAGCAATGCCAGTTCCCGCAAGAGGTGGGGTGCTGGCAGGGACCACGGGGGCATTGGGTCTCCCCCGCTGTCCCCATCAAGGAGGCTAGGCCCCACAGGATGGGGTCCCCATGGTCAATAGTGGCCCAGGGAAGGAGGGCCACGCGGCCCCCTTCCATTTCAATAAAAAAAAACAAAAAAAAACAGATAAGGCCGGGCCCTGGGGGATAGGATTCCCGGGGTCAAAACTGGCCTTAGGAGGGGGGGGCCCCCCTCCAAAATTATAAAAATAAAGTCTGGGCAAGCCTCGGGGGATGGGGTCTCTGGGGCTAAAAGTGGTCCAGGGAAGGGGGGCCACACAGCCACTCTTTAAAAAAGGTTTTGCCGGGCTCTGGGGAATGGGGTCCCCTGGGCCAAAACCGGCCTGGGGAGGAAAAAAAATAAGAAGGAATCACTGATGAGCACTTCTGGACCTAGCTCATAACAGGGCCACCGGAATTATGCGACTATTTGGCTGCACCGACTTTCGCACAATTATTCATTTTCAGCATTAGCCACATAATCCATCATCTGCTGCCTAATCTGCAGATTTGAACAAAAAAATACTTGTTTTTAGCTCAAACGTGACCAAAAACGTAGCGACAAGTGTTACAGAATGGCGGAAGGTCCTTTGCAAACCTAGAATGGTCACCTGTTACTTACTGCTAAATGTGGGTGTTAGATTGGTACCAATAGTGTGCAAGCCACTCTTTCTGCACCTTTCTTTCTTTTTCTGCACTTCTCTTGCCTCTTTTTGCACCTCTGTTCCTTTTTTGTGCACCTCTTGCTTTTTTTGCTTTCTCCACCGGTTTCTTCTTTCTGCACTTCTTTTGTTTATTTCTGCACCTCTCCCTTCTTTCTATACCCCTTTTGCCTCTTTCTGTACCCTTGTTCCCCTTTTCTGCACCTCTCTTGCCTCCTTCTGCACCCAGTTCCCTTTTTTGCACCTCTCTTGCCTGTTTCTGTAAATTTCTTGCTTCTTTCTGCACCCCTCTTGCCTCTTTCTGCAGCTGTCTTACCCTTCTTACCTCTTTCTGCAGCTGTCTTACTTCTTTCTGCACCCCACATACCTCTTCTATACCCCTCTTGCCTCTTTTTGTAGCCCTCTTGCCGATTTCTGCACCTCTGTTGCTACTCCTCTTGCTTCTTTATGCACTCCTCTTGCTTCTTTATGCACTCATCTTGCTTCTTTATGCACTCCTCTTGCTTCTTTATGCACTCCTCTTGCTTCTTTCATATCGCTCTTCCCTCTTCGTGCACCCCTCTTGCCTCTTTCTGCACCTCTGTTCCTTCTTTCGGTACTTTTCTTTCTTTCTGCACGTCTCGCTTCTTTCTGCACCCCTTTTGCTTCTTTCTGCACCCATTTTGCCTCTGTCTGCACCCCTCTTGCCTCTGTCTGCACCTCCGTTCCTTCTTTCTGCACATCTTGCTTCTTTATGCACCCCTTGTGTCTTTCTGCACTCCTCTTCCCTCTTTTTGCACCCCTCTTGCCACTTTCTGCACATCTCTTGCTTCTTTCTGTACCACTTGTGCTTCTTTCTGCACCCCTCTTCCCGTACCCCTCTTCCCTCTTTCTGTACCTCGGTTGCTTCTTTCTGTAACCTTTGTGCCTCTTTCTGCACCTCATCCTGCACCCCTCTTGCCTCTTTCTGCACCCGTTCTTTCTTTCTGCCCTTCTTTTGTTTTTTCTGCAACTCTCTTGCTTCTTTCTACACGCCTCTTGCTTCTTTCTGTACCCCTCATGTCTTTCACACCCCTCAGCCCTCTTTCTGCACCCCTTTTGCCTCTTTCTGCACCCCTTTTGCCTCTCAACTCTTGCTTCTTTCTGCAACTCTTGCTTCTTTCTGCACGCCTCTTGCTTCATTCTGTATCCCTTGTGTCTCTTTCACACCCCTCCTCTCTTTCTGCACCACTATTGCCTCTTTCTGCACCTCTGTTCCTTCTTTCTGCACTGCTTTGGTTTCTTTCTGCACCTCTTGCTTCTTTCTGTACCCTTTCTCCACCCCCTTCTCCCTTTCTGCATCTGTTGCTTCTTTCTGCACTTCTCTAATTTCTTTCTCCATTCCTCTTCCCGCACCTCTGTTGCTTCTTTCTGCACCTCTGTTCCTTCTTTCGGTATTTTTGTTTCTTTCTGTAACTCTTCCTTCTTTCTGTAACTTTCTCCTTTCTGCATGCCTCTTGCTTCTTTCTGCATCCTTTGTGTCTCTTTCACACCCCTCTTCCCTCTTTCTGCACCCCTCTTGCCTTTCTGCACCTCTGTTCCTTATTTCTGCACTTCTTTTGTTTCTTTCTACACCTCTCTTGCTTCTTTCTGTACCCCTTTCTCCACCCCCTTCTCCCTTTCTGCATCTGTTGCTTCTTTCTGCACTTCTCTCATTTCTTTCTCCATCCCTCTTCCCTCTTTCTGCACATTTCTTGCCTCTTTCTGCACTCCCTTTGGTTCTTTCTGCACTCCTTGTGCCTCTTCCACACCCGATTCCCTCGTTCTGCACCCCTCTTGCCTCTTTCTGCACCTGCTCCTGCTTCTATCTGCTACTCTCTTGTACATTTCTGCACACCTCATCCCTCTTTCTGCACCTCTGTTGGTTTTTTCTTCACTGCTCTTGCCTCTTTCTGCACCTCTGTTGCTTCTTTCTGCGCCTCTTGCTTTTTTCTTCACCTCTTGCTTCTTTCTTCACCCCTCTTGTTTCTTTCTGCAGCCCTCTTGCCTATTTCTGTACCTCTTTTGCCAGTTTCTGCACCTCACACATTTCTGCACCCCTTTTGCCTCTTATGTATCCCTCTTCCCTCTTTCTGCACCTCTACAGCCTCTGTCTGTAACCCTGTTCCCGATTTCTGCAGCTCTTTTGCCTGTTTCTGCATCTCTCTTGTTTCTTTCTAAACTTCTCTCACCTCTTTCTGTACTCAAATGGGAAGTGCAAGCTGTCAGGTTTAAAGGTCTGCACGCTCTCGTGACTGAGGTATATGTCTACATGTATTCTTACATGTATTATGCATCTGAAGATGGTAGCTTAAAAAGCGGGTAACTTCTCTTATAGGTGGTGAAACCTTCTCAGTTCTGCTCTGTAACTCAGTTGCACAGGCAGACGTCTTATGTATATGTGTTTTAGCGCCCCTCAAATATACTATTGAATACCCATGTGCCCTGTATTGTGAGCAGAAAGAAATGCATACACGTTTTTGTACCCAAATTTACAGAGTAGGCTGTTTGAAACACAGGTATTCAAGTATTTGTATGTATATTTTATGTAACATGTCACTAGGTAAAAGCAGGGACACGTATGCATTTCTTCACAAACTTGGTCAGACTTACAACAGTGATATGCTTAGGATTGCTGTTTTATATTTGGTAGGCCTAACTTTCTGATCAGTCGTTTAATAGTGAGCCTTCAAGAGAAAAGTGAGGTTTAAGAACTCTTGGGAGAAGGATTAGTGTTTAGGCTACTTTGTAGGAGTCTGTTGTAAGGTACAGTCAAAACATGCCTCTTTCTGTAACTCTGTTGGTTCTTTTTGCACATCTCTTGCTTCTTTCTGCACCTTTCTTCCTCTTTCTGGACTTCTCTTGCTTCTTTCTGTACCTTTCTTTCCCTTTCTGCACCTCTCATGCCTCTTTCTGCACTTCTCTTGCTTCTTTCTGCGCCTTTCTTCCTCTTTCTGCACATGTCCTACTTATGTAGGCATAGTTGGGAATTAGCATTTAAAAAACCTTAGAAATTCACTAAAATGATTAGGAATTAGCAATTTAAAAACTTTTGAAATTCCCTGAAAAAAACACAGGTTTTAGGGACGTTATATTTTAGGCTGACATTTCACTCGTACAAAACCAGAGAAATTCGGCCGTTATAGTTAGTTGAGCTTACTATAACTTGTGCCCCTGCAATGCACTGCTGATGACATCACATATTACAATACTCATGATATGGTCAGTGACATCACCAATGACATCACTGATGACATCTCAAATGACATCACTGATTACATCATCCAGTGACGGTTTCTGTAAAGTTTAAATGTGTAATATATATCTGCCAAGGTGTATTGAAGAATGAGTGGGTGTATAACTGTCTGAATGGATGATTTAGTAGGTGTGTGACTGTATAAGTGACGGATTAAACGTGTCGTACTGAATGCATGGGTTAGTGACTAAACTGTGTGAATGTCTGTATCAGTCTGTCTGTTGGTGTGTAAGCAGCTGCATGGGTTGGCAAGTAGCTACATGAGTGTCTAAATGGGTTATTGATTGGTTGTCTGAGTATCTGTATGGGTGCCCGAGTGTCTGTGTGGGTGGGGGGGGTTATGACTCCCTGCATGGATGTGTGAGTGAGTGATTCACTGAGTGTATGGGTTCAAGAGTGCATCTGTGAGGGGCTGTATGGGTTGGTGAGGGTGTGTATGGCTATGTTGGTAAGTGAATGGATGTCTCAGTGGTACATGTGTGAGTAACTACATATGTGAAAGGCAGTATAAGTGAGTGTTGGAGTATATAAAAGACTATGTGAGATTGAGTGATTAGGAGAGTGGATGAGTGTGCTTGTGTCAGTGACTGTATAAGAGAGTAAGTATGTGTTAGTATCTGTATGAAGAAGTGAGGTGTGTGTATAACTGTATAGGTGAGTAAATGGGAGTGTAATTTATTCTTTGCATGACTGAGTTGCTGTGTTTGCAACTCTATAGGGGAGTGGCGCTGTGTGACTGTATAGATGAATGAGCGCATATGATAGTGGCTGTATTGATGAGTGACTGCATATTTGAGTGACTGTATAGGTGAGTGAGTGCATGTGTGTGTAGATCTAAGGTTTAGTGAGTGGGTATGTAGTTTTTGGTGTTGGAGTGGTTATGGTTTTGAGAATGGCAGTCTGAAATTTAGAGTGGGTGTATCAAAGGTTGTATTAGGGTGTAAGAAGATGCATCAGATTATCACGTGGAAGATGTCATCAGTGATGTCATTTGAGATGTCATCAGTGATGTCATGAGTGACGTCACTGACCAGGTCATGAGTGATTTAATATGTGATGTCATCAGCAGTGCATTGCGGGGGCACGAGCTATAGTTAGCTCAACTAACTAAAATAGCCGATTTTCTCTGGTTTTGTACAAGTGAAATGTCCCACTAACTATAATGTCCCTGAAACCTATGTTTTTTTTCTGTGAATTTCTAAGGTTTTTTAAATGCTAATTTCTAACTATGCCTACAGAGGTAGGACATGTGCAGAAAGAGGAAGAAAGGCATAGAAAGAAGCAAGGGAAATGCAGAAAGAGGCAACAGAAGCCCAGAAAAAGGAAGAAAGGTGCAGAAAAAAGCAAGAGATATGCAGAAATAACCAACAGAGGTGCAGAAAGTCATCCTGTGCCCCCAAACTTTGTGCTGTCTGGTACTGGTGGTAACTGACTGACTAGCCAGGCCCGGAGCCAGTGCTATGCTGAAAGACACTTAGAATACAGTAAAAACACCTACATACACTAGGGTACAGTATGGGTTGGGGTACCGCTGTGATTGGCATGACCTCCCCTGTAAGGCCCTAGTACATAATAGGGCAGGGGGATTAAAACTACCTCTAAGTCAGAGGTTCACAAAGAGGTAAGAAAAGTACAGAAAGTAGCAACAGAGGTGCCAAAAAGGGCAAGAGGGGTATAGAAACAGGCAAGAAAGGTGCAGAAAGAGGGAACGGGAGTGCAGAAAGAGGTAAGAGGGATATAGAAATTTACAAGAGAGGTACAGAAAGAAGCAAGAGCAGTGCAGAAAGAAGCAAGAGAAGGGCAGAAAGAAGCAAGAGAGGTTGAGAAATAGGGAAGAGGGGTGCAGAAAGAGGCAAGAGGGCTACAGAAATTTGCAAAAGAGGTGCAGAAAGAAGCAAAAGCAGAGCAAAAAGAACCAACAGAGGTACAAAAAGAGGCAAGAAGGGTGCAGAAAGAGGTAGGAGATGTGCAGAAACAAGGAAGAGAAGTGCAGAAAGAAGCAATAGAAGTACAGAAAGGCAAGAGAGGTGCAGAAACATGCATGAAACGTGCAGAAAGAGGGAACATGGGTGCAAAAAGAGGCAAGAGGGGTGTAGAAAGAGGCAAGAGGGTGCGGCAAGAGGGGTGCAGAAAGAAGCAATTGGGGTGCAGAAAGAGGCAAGAGAGGTGCAGAAAAAGGGAATTGGTGCAGAAAGGGGAAAAAGGGTGCAGAAAGGCAAGAGGAGTGCAGAAAGAAGCAACAGACGTGCAGAAAGAAGCAAGGAAAATGCAGAAAGAAGCAACAGGGGTGCAGAAACAGGCAAGAGGGGTGCAGAAAGAGGCAAGAGAAGTACAGAACGAAGCAACAGAGGTGCAGAAAGAGGCAAGAGGAGTGCAGAAAGAAGCAAGAGTGGCTTGCACCCAATTAGAACCAATTTAATACTCACCTAGAGCAATCAATCAGCTGTTTGCTAAAGCGCGACTACTCACCCTTAAGGGTCTCAAGGCGCTAGGGGTGGGGGTGCAAGTTCCATTCCATCAAGGAGAGGGTCTGTCATAGAGCCAGGTTTCTTGTGAAGAAGGGGAGCGATGTTGACTGTGAGGTGGAGCGGAAGGGCTTTGGTCGTGAGGAAGGAGAATGAGCGGCCTCCCGATCTGATCTTTCTGGTGCGGTGTACGAGAGTTGGGCTGATCATAGGGTCCTTTGGGGTACGTGGGATTTGAGTCGGCTGTTCAGGTATGTGGGTCTGGTGCCATAGAGGGCCTTGTGTGCGTGGGTGAGTATCTTGAAGGTGATTCTCACCTCGACGGGGAGCCAGTGGAGTGTGTGCAGGTGCTGGGAGATGTGGCAGTGTTTTGGCTGGTTGAGGACCAGTCTTGCGGCGGAGTTCTGGATGTTCTGTAGCTTGCGGATAAGGTTTTTATTTATTCCAGCGTAGAGTGCATTGCCGAGTCTGCTGGTGACCATTATCATTGTTAAGGCAAGCAAGGGGTCAATTATTAGGGAGTCTTTAGTTATCCACTGCCGACAGTAGGAAGCGATACCTATAAAAGCATGCACATCTTTCTGCATCTGTGGAATAGGTATTTTAACAATGGTACTGATGCCCTCCGGGGTAAACCTCCTACACTCCTTCGACTGTAGGTGACCTAAATAGGTGACCTCCTGTCGACAATACTGAAATTTAGAAAGAGAAACTTTATGACCATGCTGAGCTAAACGTAGCAATAACTTAACTGTACTGTCTTTACAACCTTGTTCGGTATCAGAAGCAATAAGGAGATCGTCAACATACTGCACCAATACATTGCCTGCGGGAAGCGAAAGGGTATCCAATTGACCTTTCAATGCTTGGCTATAAATACTCGGACTCTGTATAGCCCTGAGGAGCTCGACAGAAACTAAAGCTCCTACCAGCTAGGATGAATGCAAACATATCTACTATCTGGATGAATAAGAATACTGAAGAATGAATTTTTCAAAATCGATAATAGAAAAGATTTTAGCAGTAGAAGGAATCGTTGTCAAAAGTGTAAATATCCAGAACAACTGGAAACTGAGGAACCACTATTTTATTTACTTCGTGCAAGTCCATCACAAAACGGTAAACATCTTCATGATCATCAGGAGAACCTGAGGGTGCCCTCTTAAGATTCAGAAGAATGGACTATTACAAATATTAGCAGACGTCTCCTCAACTACACCTTTGCATAGCAAATCCTGAATAGTCTGTAAAAGGGCCCGTTTTCCCACCTGGGGTATTTTATACTGAGGTATACGAGGCAAAACAGCATCATCTTTAACCTGAATTGAAACCAGGGGTATATGCAGCATTCCCACATCCGTATCACCCGTTGCCCATGGAGTAGATGATGCATCAGCAAATTCAGTGGGAAGAGGGTGAGATAGACACTGTTTAGTACTCCCACATGGGCCCATCATCATATAGACACCTTTCGGGAAGCAATAAATAGTAGCATGCAATTTCTTAAACAAGTCCAAACCCATCAAATTCTCACCACAATTGGATGTTAACAAAAATGGAGAATACACAGTAAAGTGACCAATAGTTAATGCAAGGGGTCTTGAAATGGGGCTCACAACCGGTATACCTAAAAAACCTACCAAACCTTTATTATGGCCAGACAGACCCACCCCAGGGACCATATTTTGGGAGACAGAACTTTTTGTTGCACCTTTATCCACCAAAAATTCCTTAGTTGAACCTTGCAGTTCCGCTGTTATGTAATGACCACGCTGGTCTACAGGTATCAGAACTGATCCATACTCTATCCCTGGCTATCCTAAGTGTAAGACATGCCTGTCACTTCATCCATATCATAGTCATCATGGTAGTACTGCCCATCATGGCGGTCATCAAAGTAATTATCAGAATGACGCTGTGAGGCAGTAGGTTTTTGAACCCCATAAGCCCCACGACTCCGCCCACTAGACCCTTGTCCTCTAGGGACCGCTACCTTCTGCAAAAGCACGGAACACTAGCTAAGCCAGTGACCCTCCTCATTACAATATACACACAGTTTCAGCCCCAAAAGTGGTCTTTGGATGCCTGCTAGTGCGTGGAAGCTGTCGGGCAGGACCACCACAGCCTCTACCATTCACTCTAAATGCCTGTTGCAACAATACCTTTGTCTTCAAATCCTTATGCCTTTTGTCTGTCCTCTCTTTCTCCTCTTGGTCTCGATGTTTATAATATTGAGCCATATTCAAAATAACAGAAGGGGAAGAGGTGGAACAGGTACATTCAGAAGCCTGCAAACGAGTCGCAATTTTGGAAAGCAAATTAGAAACAAACCTATTGATAAACAACCGAACACCTCCCTTAATAGACAGATCCTGCCCACTATATTCCAAAAATGTATCCTCTTACCAAGTGAAAAAAATCAGACACACACTTCCTTCTTTTGGCAACAAGGCGTCAACTTGTCCCAATCTACTTTCCTCTGCGGAATAAGAGAATGCATATATATAATAATGCAGCCTGGCAAGGCAAGTATCTCTGTTCGGGGCTTATCACCTGGCTTTCTTTCCTGATCCCATGCTTTGATTTGATTCCATGTACCACCCAACTCCGCAACATGATCTTGAGTATGAAGCTGCCTCCAAATATCAACCGGAACAAGAAGACCAAAATACATTTTAATATCAGCAAGTCATTACCGTTGAAGAGTTGGCTTCAGTCAATTCCTTATAAGCAGTAACATTTTTCCTAGGATCGGGCAAATGAGTCTTAAGAGATGAAACCTCACTTACTTTCCAGAGCGTATAAACCCATTGTTCTTGGAAACAGGACACTACTCCTGCTCCAGTAACATTACCGCGCTGGCCTGTTAACTCTGGTATCTCTGGGTGATATATAGGATGATCCTCTCTCATCAGAAACTGAGATACCGTAGTAGGACTCTTGTCATGCAACCTGCCTCTATAAACAACCAATGTGGTAATGTTACCAAAAACTTGGCCTGGGTCCAAACCACTGGCATTCACGTGATTGCTAAAAGAAAAAAAAGAAAAAAATTGGGGCACGTGGTTCCCAAAATGTTGCTGCCAAAGGCCAATCAACGTAGAGGACATATACATTTAAGAGCATGCTGCTGTACAAAGGGCTCATAATCTTTCATCACGCCCCTAACATCCTCCACACTGTAAATGGGATTACGAGCGACCCCACTGCGCAGCCTGATTGAAATGAAATGAATGAAATGAAAACAGATTTATAAAGCGCATGGCTGCCCTTGAGCGTCCCAGCGCTGAGTAATACACTGAACCACTACCCCATGACACCAGGAGGGACCTACAGAGGGAAAAGATGAGTCTTCAATGTTTTACAGAATTTTGTCAGGTTGGGTTCTTTACGCAGAGCCGTTGGTAAAGTATTCCAGAGTAGACCCGCATTAATGGAAAAGCGACGTCCACCCGTTTTCACCTTTTTTGCTCTGGGTATCACTACAAGGTTCCCAACTTCAGAGCGAAGGGCGCGAGTAGGTTTATAGGAGCGGATCAAATCTCCCAGAATGGGGGGGCCGGATCCTTGTAAAGCCTTAAACACTATGCAGAGGGATTTGAATTTGATGCGTGCTCTAATTGGTAGCCAGTGCAAGGCCTTCAAAGCAGGCCGAGCTGAAGAGCTTTTGGCTGTACCAGTGAGCATCCGCGCGGCTGCATTCTGTGCTCTTTGGAGCACATTCAAAGTGGATTCAGGTGCCGCCAGGAAGAGGGCATTGCTATAGTCCAGCCTCGAGAGCACCAATCCCTGGACCAAAAGTCTCCTAGAATTATCAGGAAGAAGCGGCAGAATTTTTCGGGCTGACCGGAGCAGCCCGTAGCACGTCCCTGCCACTCGCTTGGCTTGAGTAATCAAAGACAGCTCAGGTTCCAGCCATACCCCAAGACTTTTTATAGCGCCCTTGGGGGCCGGAGGGGCTCCCAAACTGGCCGGCCACATACATTTGGGAAGTGACGAGCACAGATTGCCGAGAAGCATTAGCTCCGTTTTTGACCCATTCAGTTTAAGCCGGGAATCCGACATACATGCCATGATGTTGGTAAGGCAAGCAGCGAACTTCACCCCCTGACTTTCCGATAGAGACAGGGAAACAATCAATTGAGTTTCATCAGCATAGGTTGCCATTGTCACACCAAAAGGTGCCACAACCTCCTCCAGCGGGGCCATATAGACGTTAAAAAGTGTGGGGCTCAACGAGGAGCCCTGCGGGACTCCACACTGGAGGGGAATAGGCAGGGATCTAAAATCGCCGTCGCAGACCTGATAGAAACGATCACTCAAGTATGACTGAAGCCACTGGAGGGCCAAGCCTCCTACTCCAATCTTTCCCAGACGGTGGATCAGGATATTATGGTCCACCGTATCGAAAGCCGCGCTTAGATCCAGGAGGACCATCGCGGCGGAACCTCCCGAATCCAAGATACATCTGCCTTTTTCCACCATCGCTAACAAGGCCGCGTCAGTTCCCTGACCTGGGCGAAAGCCAGTCTGCGTACGGCCTAGTAGATTGTTAGCTTCCAGGAAGCCGGAGAGCTGGCGATTAGCAAACTTCTCGCCGATCTTATTCAAGCAAGGCAGGAGTGAGATGGGGCGGTAATTTGCCAGATCAGTAGGGTCAAGGTCAGGCTTTTTCAAGAGTGCCTTGACAATTGCCTGCTTCCAGCTGGGTGGGACAATGCCATGAGTGAAGGAGGCATTCAAAAGGTCAATTGCAGGACCGACAATAGGATCCACACATTGTTTGAGGATCCGAATGGGCATGGGATCCAGCGGGGAGCCACTCTTCAGAGCCGAAAGCTCCTCACAGAAGGCCTCCCTTGAAATGGGGGAGATTGTATCTAGTCCCTTCACACCTAAAACCCCCTTGGGGGCTGCTGTGCTCATATTTCCTAAACTAGGGGGAAGACTAGCTAGGATGTTCCGTATTTTGGTGTCAAAAAACTGAGCCAGCTGATTGCATTTGTTGGAGTTCTCCGCCTGAGAGGTTGGGGAGGTGGGAACCGTAATAAGCTCTTTGAAAATCTTATAGGTTTCCCTTGAAGAATTGCCTGCCTTATTTATTCGCTCCTCAAAGTGGGCGGCCTTAGTAGATATACGTGCAGCTTTGTATGATCTCATGGCTTCACGATAATGGTCTTTACTATTGGCGGCCCAGTCCTTCCGCCATTCCCGTTCAAGCCTTTTGCAGTTCTTCCTCATCAACCCCAGCTCTGGGGTATACCAGGATGACTTGAGGCTGTTATTTTTATTTGTGCACTTTGACGGGCAGAACCGCATCTAACGCGTGGCGTAGCCAATCATGGAAAGCAGTGTCGGCCTCCAAAGGCCCACAACCAGGGGGGGGAGTGGACTCAGTGAGGGTACGTAAGAGGCTGTCAGTAGGAAGTTGGGACCAAATTCTCTTATAGATAGGGGGAGTCTTCTGAAGCCGAGAGCGAAAAGGGTCCAAGCTGACATTAAGCTCCCCTACCACCAGGAAATGGTCCGACCAAGGCAAGGGAAGAGGGGAACCTATTTGAAGGTGCGCAATGTTTGAAAACACACAGTCCAACAAGTGACCTTTCACATGCGTGGGTTCCAAGTTGTGTAAATTGAGATTAGCTGTTCTAAGTTCCGATCTACGGTCATTTACACTCTTATCTTCCTGCAGGTCGAAATGAAGATTAAGATCCCCCAAAAGCACAAAGTAGGAGGAGGATTCCGCAAGGACGGGGACATAGTCCAAAATTGAGCTGGCAAATTGTTTAATCGTCCCAGGGGGGCGATAGACTAACAATCCAGCTAAAGAGTAATTAGGAGAAAGCTGTATGTGAAAGTGACCGCTTTCAGCGTCCAGTATAGGACCTCTGACTACTCTACACGAAAACTTGTCCCTATAAAACGATGGCTAAACCACCTCCTTTTCCTTGCGGTCTATGGAGGCAGTGAATCAAGTAGCCGGGAGGAAGAGAGTTGACTAGGTCAAAGTCTGAGGAGTCTGACGTCCAAGTTTCAGTGAGATACAAGATATCTAAACTAGTGTCTTGAATCAGCTCAGAGATTTGAGTAGAATGCTTAGGTAAGGATCTACAGTTAAGTAGTCCTAATTTGAAAGGGTCCTTCACAGGGGTTTTGTTACCACTCTCCTGGTTTCTAAGGGAGGGGCAGTACTCACAGGGTATGAAAAGGGCATCAGGTCTAATTCAGTGTGTGCAATAACGTGAGTCGGTCGGCTTTAGCATAAGTAAGTCTGTTTTTGAATATTTAGTAAAGTTACCTGTGGAGACCGGCAGGGTCCCTGGTCCAAGGTCCGTTCTGGCCCGGACGGGCCCAGACGGGCTTGCCTCTGGCGTGCCTCTGGCGCGCCCGCTGCGCCCGCCCGCTGCGCGGACGGGAATTCGCCGAATTAGCTCCTACCTGCTTCTCACCCCCCGCGAGCAGATCATACAAAAGGGCCCATAGGCTCCTTAAATTTTCCCAAATCTCTATGCTCCAATCCACGTGTTGGTGTCTCAGCACCCAATTACGCTGAGAGACAAACCATTAAACTCGGAGAAGCAACAGAAGCACCGGGTAGGATAGTCGCAGGCGTCTGCGCCGGGGGAGAGAGCGAGATGGAGATAGGGATGCTGAAACAATAGGTGTGCTAACAGTTACAGTCGCCACAGACAGTAAAGATAAAGGAGGTGGAAGAGCCGAAGCCCAAGCTATCGAGGCAACAGCAATAGATACAGGGATAGTGGGAACAGCTGTAACAGGTGGCTGTGATGGCACAGGAACAGCGGCATATATCCTTTGAGGGACATGTAGGGGCGGGTGTCTAACAATTTTTCCACAAGACTATCAGTTTCCTCCTGAGCCAAATACGATTTATCAACATGCAATCAAAACCTCCTATCTTCACATTCAACTCCCTTCTGTTTTTCTCTATCATATGCTACAGCTTTCTGAATCAGTGTCTCATCTTCCCTTTCTGTGCATCTTTTTCCGACTTCAATTGTCTCTGCCTAGCTGCCTTCTGCCATGTTCTGAGAGTCAAACAGACTGTCTACTTCGTCTCTTAAACAACTTCTCTGGTAAATACCCAATCTTTTGTTCATTGCAAGTGCCCGCCAATGGCTTCTGCAACTCGGCATTGTCCCTAGTTTATTTGTGCCATAATGTACTAAACATAATAGGGCCAAGACCATGCTTCACATACATATCAAAATTAGGAGTGCCTTCTGGAGGCGCTGGCTGAGCTTCCTCCAAGTGAGCATCTGGAAATCAAGAGCGACAGCACAAAGAAACAGTTTACTGATACCAGGCATCTTCAAAAGAAAACAAGTTCCCTATTTATGCCTGGCAAAGCAATTGCAAATTTTTATCCCAAAGACAGTCCTCAGACCATAGGAAATTCAAACCAAATGGTACCTTATCCACAAAGAACCAAAACAAACTCACCTGTTTTATGCAGGTCAAACAAACTAATTCTCCACTGCCGAATCTTCAGACCAAATGGTCAGATCCAAGGGTTTCGCAGTTTAGGACTCTAGTCGGGATGACCGCTGGGCGAGGCACCATCTGGCAGGACGGAAGGGGCAGCTGGGAGCAATCAATGCTCCTCATAGAGGGATCCCTGAACAGTCAGTCTGACAAGACGATGGCCTCGACCTCCCCCCCCCCGTCGCAGAAGGGGATGTGTCACTCACCCGAAGGAGTCCCTGTTTGGGTGCCAATTGAAGGAAGTAGTCCGATTAGGGTCAATTGGGTCACTCACGACCAACTCTCAGCCTTCCATACAAAAGGAATAGTCGGCCAGACAGTAGAGGATACAAACCAATATCTGTTTATTTAGGCATACTCAGAGTGGAGCGCAGTCTGCCCAGTCGCTAGGAGTGCTGCAGAGGGACTGACATCAGCACGCATAGAGATACATTATATACATTTCAGAACCAACAAAGGTACACCCACAATGGAATTTTCCAAGCAGATGCAGCTAACAATGAAGTACAGAGGATAAGTTTTGAATTCTAGAGCCGGGCACACACTATCTGCTTCTCAAGGTCGCTCTGCACATGCCCGCCACTAGACAAGTGGGAGAAGGCCTTTATCTAGTAGGAAAGGTATGTGCTAATAAGGACAACCCATTAATTAGTGAAACAAAACCTAACATTGCAGAAACAAAACATAACGAGGGCCTTTTATCGGAAACAGCAAAGAATTAGTTTCGATTACCACTCAAAATGGGGCCAACATAGAAAATGGTGCTGCAAATGCTAACATACATAGAACAATGCATAAACATGATTTTTTCAATTTTAACAGGTACACCATTAGAAGTCCCTAGTATATGGTAATAAGGTCCCAAGGGCATAGGTACAAAAAGGGTCTCCCATGGGCTACAGCAGGTATTACGCCACCCATGAAAGACCACTCAAATTGTGACTAAGGGGCTGTCATTGCAGCCTGTGTATGCTGGTGCCAGCACCACTTATGACAGATATAGGTTTCCCTATATCTGGGGTCACTGCATTTAAAACTTCTAGTTCACCCCAATGCAGGCCTTTCAATCCTGAAGGCAGGGTGAGCAGTTCTAAGTGTGAGGAGCAGGACACCCCTACAACCTTTGGAATCCATTCTCCTGGGTGTTAAGTGCATTCGCCATTACGATACATAGAGTGGCCATGCGTCATTATGCGATAAACAGCTCTAAACTGGCTGTAACGAACCCTGTCATGTTTGGCATCAAACATGTTGGAATCATACCCCAACACCGTAAACGGTTTGGGAGGTATAATTCCATGCACTGTAAAGCTCTGGTGGAAAACTGGACTAAGAACATGAGTATCCTACCCACTGTCCGACCCCCTCCCCTGGGAGGGAACACTTAAATCGTCCAACACTTTCCTTAGGGTACTTAAGGGCTTACCTGTAGGTGGGTCCCTAGATTCATCCTGGGACAAGATTCATATCCAGACACTACTACTTCCACCGTCTGTGCACTCTGGACTTTGCGGGACCATGCTCTGAGCTCCAAGACTGCAACTGGAAATACACCTGCTGCTCCTGGTCTCGTCATCCTGTAAGTCTTCTGCAACCTCTGTGCCCCCATACAGGAACCTCCCAAGGCCTGTGGACATCCAAGACACCTGAAGGAATCTTCCTTTAAGTTAAGGAGTCACTTCCCTGCATCTGCAGGCACGGCAATGACGCTGACCGGTCTGCTGATCCTAGGCTCCCACAGACTCCAAAAGGCTCAGCAACACAGGTGGTAGTACTCCACATCCCTTGAGGCCTGCCTTGTCCTCTCACCAAGTTAGAGGCCAGTATTCTTTGTTGGAGCTGCAGGAA
This sequence comes from Triturus cristatus, assembly GCF_964204655.1. NCBI lineage: Eukaryota > Metazoa > Chordata > Amphibia > Caudata > Salamandridae > Triturus > Triturus cristatus. Next base: position 1,542,827,560 of record NC_140590.1, on the reverse strand, counting down.
TCAAACCCCTGTGCACTATGTCGACTTGCAGTTGCAAAGGCTTGTTGGCTTTGTTTCTCCAAGATCTTCGGGTTTCCAAGTAGTCCCAACCTCAAGCATCTTCTGTGACCAAGATCTTCATCCTCACCACATCACTTGAACCATGGACCTCCATCTTTGGGGAGATGCTTGAAGTCTTCTTGTGACTCCAATGCCTCTGGCCTGTTGGTCCATTTGAGGTTCAAATTTGATTTCAGTGGGCTCCTCTGATTGCTCAGGGCCTGCTCTGACTACCCTGCTTGTGGCAAGTCACCTAGGCCTTGCTGGTACCGACACTGCACCTTTTTTGCTTTCCATGTTGGTTGCAGTTGCTAAGGCTTGTTGGTGCTCCCAACAGACACTGAACCCACAACTATCAACATCCGATATGGGACAGCTTTTTACCGGCTCCTGGTCTTACACAGCATCACTTGGTCAGCACAGCTGCTGCTCCATGGTCACGGTCAGCTTTCCTTCAACACCCGACATCGGTGGGCATTCGTCTTCTGTGCCTTCTTGTCACTCCTGAGTGGCATAGACTCTGTCCCTTCTGATAGCAGGTACTTCTCATCTTGAATCCACCTTTGGGTTCCACCGGACACTTTCACCTTATCCAGCTGCAGCATCTTCCTAAAGTCCTCCATTGAGTTCAACGTCTGTTTCCGATGCCTCTTCATACCTATGCACCCATCTTCCCTGGTGTAGGTATCCTGGCTCCTAGAGCATCCACGGGTGGGATAGCTCTCCAACCTTCTGTTTTCCATGGGGTATCTTCAGGGTCTGCTGGGAACGGTCCCTCTTTAATACTGCAACTGCAACATACCCATTAACTTGTATTGAGCCCTCGATCATGTTCCCACACAGCACACGGCCTTCATGGGGCATCTGGTTACTTACCTCGGATGGTTCCTTGGATCCCTGGCACATCTACATCTTCTGGGTATAGTCTTGACATGAGTCAAGGTTCGCATACCACTATTTTAGTATAATGTTTGGTCTCCCCCTGGCGGCCACTGCGTTATCGTGCTACTTACCTGTTTTACCTAAAAAGTATTGCGTGCCTTGTGTATATCTCCAGGAAGGAGATATTTGTATGGGTTAGTGAGTGTCTTATAATAAATATAAATACATATATTTTTATGAATGCACTGTGTGGTTCTTTTTCATTAATCTATACCAATTAAGATTAAGCTGCGTTACACTCCTTCTGGACTAAGCCTGAAGAATGTTCTCCACAGCTACCCCTTAGAGAGCTTTCTAAGGTTGGCTAAGACCACTAAAATCACTGTAAGGATTGGGTGGATTAGTGCATGGTGCCGACTTACATATGTGTACACCATATACTAATCCAGCTTCTCACATTGATGTGCAGTGGTTGGGATTCAAGCCTGCATTGTTTTACCAGCTGATCTTGGTGTGAATTAATTGCAAAACCATCACTAATATTAGGCACATATAGTACAGCTTAAAATAATTAAGTTCTACTGCACTTAGGGTTGGGTAGTTAAGGGTCTAGCACAACCCTTTCTCCAAAATCAGAGAGTTTTGTTTCCACTAGGATAGGTAGGTGCAACACCGCAATACACATAGAACCATGTCTTTAGCTGGAGACACCACTGTACCCCAGTCTGTAAAGTACAGTGGTCTAAAGTTTCAGGAACTAAGGACCCTGTGTAGTCTTTTGAAGATAAAGAAAGATGGCAACCCCACCATTAAGCTGCTATTAGAGCTGCTTCATCAGGATGATGGCCATCTTGTAGAGGCAGAAGAACAGGATAATGTGGGTGGGAATAGTCGTGGAGAAGAAGCACCAGGGGTTCCCCCTGACAATCTCAATTCAGAGCATGGGTAGGAGGACTCAAATGATTCTCACCTACCAAATTCTGACCACTCAGGGGATAGTGCAGAGGCACAGAGGATATACCTCTTTTTCACCCTGGGAGGGCCCACAGTAGACCAAGGAGGACTAGATCCTCCTCTAGCGAATCCAATGCTTCATGCGCTTCCATAGGGACCTCCATGTCTAATAAGAGGGACAACTCTTAGGAAAGCAAATACCAAATGCTCAAACTTGAGAAAATCAGACTTCAGCTCAGGAGAGATCAGTTGGCCCTTGACAAAGAGTCCCTGGAAGTACAGAACACTAGGAAGAGACTAGAACTAGAGTCCCATGGTGGCAGCAACAGTGTCCCTAGAATAAGAAGAACTTCTTTTGACAATAGGAATCTGAGCAGGATAGTCCCTCCGTAACAGGAGGGGCGACGACATCCCTAAATGGATCACTGCTTTGGAGAAGGCTGCAAAGTTCAGAGGGTCCCTCAAGAGCAACGGGCAGCTATCCTGTGTCTCTCCTTTGCTAACAAAGGTAGAGATAAGACTCACTGTTAGAGAAGAGTATGTGGACAATTACTCACTACTGAAGAGTGCTCTCAGATGGGTTTGGCTTAACCACTGAATGGTATAGGATTAAGTTCAGAGATACCCAGAAGGCACACACCTATGATTGGGTAGATTTTGTAGATAGTGCTATTAAGGCTCTGGAAGGCTGGCTTCATGAAAGCAAGGGAAAGGACTATGAGGGATTTTACAATTTGATCATGACGTAGCACATCCTTAATAACGGTCAGAACATACCTTTGCACCAGTACCTGGTGGTCTCTGATCTGACCTCTCCCCAAGAATTGGTAAAGAAGGCAGACAAATGGGTCCTCACCAGGGTTAAGCAGAAAAACCATGGTAATGGAGGTGACCAGAAGAAGCAAGATTCTTCTAAATCCCAGGATAAGGGTGGGGACAAGGGTAAGTCTTCACAAGGGCCCCAGAAACCTGCATCTGGAGGGGAGTCCCAACATTCCAAGAAGGTTCTCAAAAGGTTGAAAAGTTACTAAAAAGCAGCAACAAGTTGCTGCACAGTAAGAGACCCTTTGTAAAGCTGGACAGGTCACCTTGTTGTTGCTTATTGCTCTATTTGGGTATTAAACTGGTTTAATTCCAGCTTAACATCCAAGGAGCAACTGCAGAATAACAGGCACACCTATCACATTACTTTAGAAAGGTGTTATCCTAATGAAGTATCTCAAATTATGTTTCATTTCTGAAAAAGAAAGTTACAATGTACATTTTGAGTTGTTTCTTTTTGGAGATTTTTTTTTTTTTTTTTTTAGTGTGTTGTAAGCCTCTGATACCAAATTCTAGTCACCTACAAATATTTGGTTTGCTAAACACCATTTAATATTATTTCTGCACCAAATTAATGGTGCTCTATCCATCATCATCTTATACATTTTTTGAAACCTTGTGCAAAATGTTGCAGGGAGTTTTGAGTGACATTTTCTGATAGTTTAATATACAGTTCAATATGTGGCCTTGAATTTACAGAAGTGTAGTTACATTTCAGATTTCAAATGGGGGCGAAATTCCCTTCTTTTACACAAGTAAACATGAATGTTAGCACAGTCCTTACCCAGGATCCTTAACGTGGCTTAAAGACACCCAACACATTGTCAGACAGGATCACCGTTCTCAAAGTCTGTTTAACTAAAAAAAATATTTTTTTAAAACACTTTTTTTTAGCACATAGCAAAGTGTGGAAGACCATATGTGCCATCAGCCTCAACACCTACAGGACAGAAGTCTTCTGTTAAAGAAAAAGATAGAGGTACAGTTAGTGGCAATAAAAGCATCAACTTGCCAATCAAAACAAATGTACAATAAAAAAAATCTGACAAAAACAGGGTAAGCCAAAAACTGATCCGCCAAATACTGAGTAGCCAAATACTGGGCCGATAAATTCTGAGCCGCAAAATACTGAGCTCCCAAAAACAGAGCAGTCAAAAACAGGATGGTTGAAGACTAAAAGTTTAAGTAAGAACCATGCCAAAGATGCCGGGTCTAAAAGAACCAACCCCTCCAAAACAAAAAACAAGCCATCACAGCTGATAGTATAATGAAGTGGCAACTCATCTCACTACCTTGGAATATAATGAGCCATGAACTATTATAATGCACCCAAATAAAAAGTAGATGGTGGCGGATGTCTAGACCTCCTGAAATCGAACACCATTCTCCTTGCAGTAGATTCTTTTGCAGCTTTTGAATTTACAGTTCTAGGCTGCCCCCAGGAAAAGTGATCTTTCACAAGGTTCTTAACCTCTATTTTCAGGCTACCTGTATCTGTCACTCTACCCACTCTCTTATCAATTTTTGGGGCCCTGGACAAAACATTAGTGATTTTTGTGTGTTTTCTGAAAGTGTAATGTGCAATTCAATATGTGGACTGAATTTGAAGATATGGAGTAATAAAATTCAAATTTCAAATGGGGAAAATTCCATAAGAGTACAAGTACAAATGAAAAATCAAAAAGTCTTTACTCAGGATCCTAATGAAAGTATGTCTCAAAGTGTATTGAAGACACCCAAACAAAGTTGTTTTGAAAAAAGAAATTGGTGCATGGCCAAGATGGCGGTGTGAGCAGACTTGTCTTGCTGGCACACTGTCCCTGCCCAGCTTAAAGCACTCTCCATAGCAATCCCAGCCAGTGGAGTCTCGGGGAAGGGGTGCACGATACCAAAGACAGGCGGTGGCCACCCAGGGGCTCGGAGTTTGATTGGAAAACCAGTGAGGATCAAAAGCGAGCCGTGGCTCATACCAAACACAGGCCGCGCCATGCCTCCATGTTGGCAAGCCGGAGACGAGGGTTCAGTGGGCTGAATGCAGCGGCCGACGGGACCGCATCATCAAGGACACAAAAACCTCCATTGGCGCTGCTTGGACCCCCGGAAGTTGCCCAAAGAGCTCCGTTCACCCTGAGCCCTGCGCCTTGGTAGTGGACCTTGTGTCAGTTTTGGGGCAGAGGACCAGAGAATCAAAAGTAGTCTGTGGTGAGTGCTGCACTGAGCGGTCCAGTGTTCTGTGGACCTGCCCGCTCACTCCCTCCCTCCCTTCTTTCCTCACTCCCTTCCTTCCTCTCCTCCTGCTGCATCCAGAGGCCTGCGCGGCACGTGCTGAGACAGAACCCGGCAAGACACGCCTCCTCACCTCTCTACTCAGCTGCATCGCCGGAGCCAGGGGGAAGGTTGAAGGTTTGAAGCATGGACTATGGGAGGTCTGGCCCCACAACTCCTTTGCCCTGGATCACTGATCCTCATGGACCACAGCTCGGGGACTGGGGCAGCGCCGGAGACCTGAAGCAGCAGTGGGACCCGGCTAGGCCAGAACTACACGTTGGTCCCGGGCAGCTGCACAACCTTGACCTTACCTCAACAGGAATTGCCCTGGGAGGCTCCCACTGGCATTGGATACATGTCGAGTGCGGCAAAAGTGGACCCCGCAACCAACATAAGAAATGGGCAGCCTCACTCTTTGGAATCTACATGGGCAACCTATGCTTTGACCCCCTCCTCTTTCTCAGCTCGCGCAGGGGCTGCAGAAGGAGACTAGCGCGAAGGCCTCATCTACTGCGCTCCAGTTGTGGCTGTGACTGCCCTGATCAGCCCTAGAAATTAGGTTCTTTGGGGGCCACCGGTGTGCCCGACCCCGAAACGCACTGCCACTGCCAGTGGGCTGCAGGGGGCAATTGCAGTCTCTACTCCCTGGGGCCCACCACCCTCCATAACCTTGGTTGGGCCGTGGCCTGGGTTCTGGAGGCAGGTTGCATTGCAAACGATGGAATGACTCTCTGTGCTCGTCCTATACGCTGGGCGGCTGACCAGGGAAATAGCGGCTGATAGCTCACCTAAATAGCACCAACAAAGTCCGGACCGGTCTCAGCTTGGTTCCGGATCGTGCTCACACAGTGGCCCAGACTAAGCGGCACTACACCCTGTCCCCCTTGGATGCCTGGGGTCTGCTGACGGGGAGCAATGGCAACATCAAAAGAATAAAAGGACCATTCTGTCTGTGAAATGCTGCTCAAGGGATTGGGAGAGGCCCAGCAGGAGAAGTTGGCAGCAGGAGAATCAAAGCACTCAGGGGGAGGAGATGGAACCAAAGGCACAGTGACCCACGAGTTTCTGGAGGCATTGTTCACTCTTCTGCGAGAGGACCTGCAGACAGTAAAAAAGGATCCAATGCTGGAACTCAGGAAAGTACACCGAGACATAGACAAGGTGGGGGAGAGTGTGGTGGCCCTTAAGGAGGGCTCCTTGGCCCGGGACGCAGAAATAGACGTCCAGCTGTAAATCATCAGTTTGCAGGATCAACAAATTGACATACAGGCCCATGCGAAGACCTAGAAAACAGGTCTACAAGAAACTATGTCTGCATCAAGGGAGTCCCCACGGGCATGGAGGGCTCAGAGCTGTGTTCAAGCCCTATTCAGCAGTATTCTGGGGGTAAACATGCAGAGCATCACCAAGATTGAGCGATGCCACAGAGTCGGTCCCCCCATTCTCTCCCTTGTCCACCCGCAGATATCCTGATCAGTAATCCACAACTTCACAGATAAGGAAGCAAACCTCAAAGCCGCCGGATCAGACCAGAGGATACAATTCCAAGGTCACTTGTTACAGATGTTGCAGGACATTGCAGTCTCTACCTTTCAGAAACAAAAAACAGCCACCTACACTCTCAGGATACTGCCTACTTCTATGGCCACCCATTATGTCTTATCATTCAAATAAACGGTAAGACACACCAGCTATGTTCCCTGATGGAGGCTTAGAAGATCCTCAATCTAGATCTCAAGGATCAGGATCCCCACTGATCCCCTGGCAGAAACAGCCGTAGGTCAAGGCGTGGACTGCGAGTGGAACGTCACCCCCCTGACCTGGCTACCATGGCTAAAGAAAAGCCTGAGCTGCTGCACTCCCTTTCCGGTGACAGCAAACCCGGTGAAGTTAGCAGGTTTCCCTTCTGACGGGCCACACCAGATCAGGATGATACACCACTGGACCATTACGAACCTTCCGACAGTTTGGCTCCTCTGCACCTCTCAACCAGCCCTATGAGCCTATGTTTACTACTGCTTAGTCTCTTTTCATGCTAGACCCTGGAGACCAAAATACTTCGCCTTAATGTACAAGGCCTTAACAATCCCTTTAAGAGGTTGGCTGTTCTATCCCTATTAGAACACTCACTGGGGGATATATACCTGCTCCAGGAAACAAGACATGCCGCATAGAATGTATACCAAGAGATTCTCCCAGCGATTTTGGTCATCAGGGAAATGGAAGAAAGAGGTTGTGGATATTCTTCTCTCCAAATGCTTCTCCGAGGTGGTCCTGGTTAGGTCTGGGCGGTAAATTCCGTTCCGTTTGTGGAATTTGCGGAATTTGGGTAATTTTGCATTCCGCAGAGAACGCGGAATTACCAAAAATGCTGCGATCCTAAATGTTTTGCTTGTTCGTGAACGGGAGGAACAAGCAATTCTGCATGTTCGCAGAACTTTTGCGTGCTCGTGGAGATTTTTTACCGTTTTGCGGAGCTTTGCGTAGCGCGACTATGCAAATTCTGCCTACCCCTAGTCCTGGGAACATGTCTATCGAGATCAAGGGTCGCTTGTTGGCCATTCGTGTACAACTTGGAGTATTTCACCACACGGTAACCTCTCTATAAGCCCAAAACAATCTGCAATAGGACTTTATAATTGATTCCCTAGCCAAAGTCCTCCATTCCCCAGATCAGGCGATTTTGGTGGGTGGAGACATTAACATAGTAATGGACGCAGAACAGCACCCTTCTGGACAGAGAACTGGGCACAATGGGGTTCTTTCCCCAGAGGGATTAGCTTGGTTAGATGACAGTGGACTGCGTGATGTCTGGCACTCACAGGACCCCGATGAACTGGACTACACTTTCTACTCTGCAGCACATAAGACTTACGCTTGCTTACACCACTTTTTAGCCTCCCTTCGGCCTGGGATCGAGTAACGACCTCCTCCATTGAGCCCCGTTCCCCATCTGACCATGCGCCCATCATGCAGACACCACCCTGGTGGCTGCGCAAGATGTTACATTCCCCTGAGGTAGCTTTAGCAATTAAGAAGACGCTGACTACATGGACCTTAACACAGGCGCGGTTCCCCTCTCCCTGGTGTGGGAAGATTGAAGTTGGTTGCCCGGGGTGCTCTTATTGCAAAGGCAGCCCATTACTATAAAATACGGAAGGATAAGAGGAGGGAATTGGAGAAATCAGTGTTGGCGTTGGAATACATCCATAAACGCAGCAGCCCTCCCCCCCCAACCGAGTTTGGCATAGACAAAAAAAAGGAGAGGTTGCAACTTAATTGTCCTGACCTAGACAGGGCTGAATTTACGATGCTATACCTCAAAACATACATTTTGCGTGGGGGCCAATAAAGGGGTTAGATGCTCTTGTACCACCCCATCTCCCTTCTCAATGTGAACGCAAAACTGTTCGCTAGGGTCCCTGCTCATCGCCTTAACCCCTTGATAGCCGGTCTCATTGATCCAGATTAGGCTGGGTTTATCCCCTTGCCCCAAATGAGGACGACAAAATCAAGCGCATTTGCCATTCTATTGATAAGGAACATCACTCACGGGAGGAGGTCCTAGTGCTGGCTATAGACGCTGAAAAGGCATTCGATCGAGTGTACTGGCACTATCTGTTTGCAAATCTCATGTGCTTCGGTGTGGGCGGGCGGTTTGAGAAGTGTATTAAAAACATCTATAGCACCCCTAGCACAGTGGTGCGGGTTAACGGGATGAGCTCCAGTAGGCTCACTATTGAGTGGGGCTCGAGGCAGGGCTGTCCGCTTTCTCTGCTCTTCTACGCCCTGTAGATGGAGCCCGTTGCGCAGAAACTGAGACAAGCCTAAGGCGTCGGGCCTACCATTCGGGCCGATTATTATTTGATTAGTCTCTATTCGGATGATATCATTTTTTCAATCACCCAGCCCCTGTCCTCACTTCCAGCCATTGTCTGACTGTATTTGGAGATACGTCGGGCTTTAAGGTAAACGTAGAAATCGCAATCATTGAACCTTACTGCAAATCAGTGCGCTGAGCAAGCTTTGAGATTCCAGTTTGACTTCCAGTGGATTGAGACAGACTTCCCCCTACCTAGGACTAATCCTGGCACGGAGTGTCACTAAAACTTCGCAAGCTAACTATACCAGACTCATGGCCCTAATCTGCAGAGACTTAGACCAGTGGCAATGCTAGCCTCTTGTGTGCTGGGCAGAATAGCCTCGGTGAAGGTGAATATCCTTCCTCGGGCACTCTTAATTTTTCAGACACTCCCCCTCTCCCCACCACCTGGCATGATTAGTAACCTTCAAAGAGAGATTCACCGCTTTATATGGGGAAAGACAAAGCCCAGATTGCAAAAGCAGTTGCAGCAACTAATAAAACAAGAGGGGGGTCTAGCGGTACTGAGATACCTGGTGGAGTGGAACCGCCCTAGGACGGAGAAGCTCTGGATCTTCATGGATCAAGCAGTGGTGGGTTCACACATTTGGAAGGAGGCGTGGCTGCCCACGGTCACGGATTGTGGGGTCTCTACTCATCCCCGGTAACCAATCCTACCCTGTAAGTATGGGACAGGGTGGCGAGACCGCTGGGCTTTAACTTTTCCCCTCTCCAATGACACCTTTGTTTGCAAACCCAGAGTTCCCCCCTGGTATGTACACAGGCATAGCTAAGCGCTGGGTGGATGGTGGTTGTAAGTAGATTGGCTGCCTCTATGGCCATGAGGGTCTTATCCCATTTGATCAACTGAAGACTCACTATTCCTTGCTGGAGTGGGACCGATTTACCCACACACAGCTGACTCACTGGTTGCTTAACAGTGAGATACGCCCCAAAGCCCGTAGACCCATGACCCCCTTTGAGAAATGGCTGTTCCAAAAAGCAGATGATTAAAAGCTCATTTCTGAAATCTATCGCCATTCGATGAAATCACCCCATAACCAGAAGACCTCAAGCAAGATTCGCTGGGAAGCAGAACTTGGTCAAACCCTTACAAAGAATGGGAGGACATATTTTATAGGACATGGCGCACAACTCCGGGCACACTGAAACGGCATACAAAATTAGCTCATACTGGTACTACACCCCTGCACACATTCAAAAATGGAATGCCAGTGGTGGTGAAGCTTGGCAACCCAGAAACGCTGCTGCATCCTTTGTTGCATTGTCCAAAGCTTTCCAGATTCGGGGAGGTGGTCCTGGAGGACATCAATAGCACCTTTAATACTGAGATCCCTCGGTTACCCGCATATACCCTTCTGGGGCTCCCCAACCCACTCACATATTCACTCTGGTCCACTAGAGGTTGACAGATTGCACTGGCCCCAGACACTGCACAGACTATTCCTGTCTAACTGGGGCTCAGACAAAGTCCCAGACCACAGACAATGGCTTCACCAGCATTGGTCCCTGTTGGGCATGGAAAGGCTGTCAATGGCGACAGGCACTCATCCTACTGCATATAGGAAAATCTGGTCCCCATTCATTACTATCCTATTCAAAGAGTTCAGGCAATTGACTTGCCAATCCTATCTGCGTATCCTCACGCTACTGCCCTGCGAGCAGGAGGAGACAGGGGCAGTGTGAATTAACTGACTCCTAGCAAACACTGGCCGAGCTAGGCACTTTATATTCACAGGATGGTCCTGGTTGTCAGGGGAAAGGGTGGGTCATGGAAGTCTGTTCAATTTGGGTTAGATTCATTTCCTTGTTTTCACTGTTATTCTTTAGCATGCATAGCGCTTTGCTACACTCAGCAAAACCACGCGGAGGCCACGTTGAGACGATACTGAACATGAAGTGCATTGCACATCTCAATGAATCTTGACTGTCCCCTAAGCGCAGCCAGCCCATGCTGGGTTGTAGGTGGCAAGCTGTGTTTTACCAAAGCTACAAACATACATAGTTTGATGGAGATGGCTTTGTTCGCCTGTATGGAATTAAACCTCGTGGCCGGCCCGGTTTGGGTTGTAGGCAGCTTGTTGTTTGTGTGATCATTCTAGTGGTCTGCCAATAAAAGATTTGATCCTAAAAAAAAAAAATATTACTACATTTATACAAAACATATTAAATAGTACAAGATCTTAAGCTCCAGCAGGCTTACCTCAGAGACAGGACAGCAGTATATTGTTAACATAAAAGAGGTTCAGTTAATGGCACTAACAGCATTAAGATGTCCATCAAATGAAATGTACCACAATACAAAGAGCCACCAAAAAGTGAGCTTGCAAATAGTGAGCCGCCAGATGCCAAGCTCGCAAATAGTGAGCCGCCAGATGCCGAGCTCGCAAATAGTGAGCCGCCAGATGCCGAGCTCACAAATAGTGAGCCGCCAGATGCCGAGCTAGCACATAGTGGGCTGCCAGATGCCGAGCTAGCAAATAGTGGGCTGCCAGATGCCGAGCTAGCAAATAGTGGGCCACCAGATGCCGAGCTAGCAAATAGTGGGCCACCAGATGCCGAGCTTGCAAATAGTGGGCCACCAGATGCCGAGCTTGCAAATAGTGGGCCGCCAGATGCAGAGCTTGCAAATAGTGGGCTGCCAGATGCCGAGCTTGCAAATAGTGGGCCGCCAGATGCCGAGCTCACAAACAGTGAGCCACCAGATGCCGAGCTCGCAAATAGTGAGCCGCCAAGTCCTCAGAGCCGCCAGGTCCTCAGAGCCACTGCACCATCAACTGCTCCATTGAGACTGCCACCTACCCCAATGACTGGTACCATGCCGAGATCAACTCCCTCTGGAAGAAACTGTCCACCGACCCAACTGACCTCAAGAAGTTCTGACCCATCTCCCAGCTTTCCTTCCCAGCCAAGGTAATTGAGAAGGCTACCAACTCACAACTCATTCAAAGAAGCCAACCATGTCCTGGACTTCTCTCAATCCGGCTTTCGAAGCAACCACAGCATCGAGACCGCCCTTATCGCCGCCACCTATGACATCCAATCCCTTCTCAACTGGGGAGAATCAGAAGCCCTCATCCTCCTGGACCTCTCAGCCACATTCAACCCTTCCTCCCACTGCACCCTAAGCAAGATACTCCACGACCCTGGCATCTGTACTGGATCGGTTTCCTCCTCACTGCTAGAACACAGCGAGTCAGACTACCACCGTCCCTCTCAGAACCTATGGGGGAAAAGCTGCGAAGTCACCGAGGGCTCCTCCCAGAGCCCCATCTTCTTCAATGCATGCAAACATAGTCAGGAGCTAAGGACTCAACATAGTCTACTATGCCAAAGACACCCAGCTGATCCTATCCCTCCCCAACGAGTCTACAATCGCCAGAAACAACTTCCATGAATGGCTGAATGCAGTCTCCACATGGATGAGAGACAGCTGTCACAAGCTCAACTCAGACCAGACCAAAGTCCTCATCCTCGGGCCAAACACCACCACCAGGAAGACTGCTGCATCAGGAACCCCCCCACCCCAACAAACCCAGACCACGCACAAAACCTCATCATCATATTGGACACCTCAGTCGCGATGAACAGCCAGTTCAACAAAGTCTCCTCCATATGCTTCCATAACCTTTGCCTGCTTTGAAAGACCTTTAGATTGATCCCCACTGAGGTCAGAAAGACAGTCACCCACGCACTCATCAGCAGCAGACTCTACTATGGCAATGTACTCTATGCAGGCGGCACACAGAAACTCCTCATTAACCTACAGAACCCCGCAGTCAGACTGGCCCTCAACATCACCCACCACAGCCACATCTCCGAAAACCTGTGAGAACTCCACTGGCTCCCAGCCAACAATAGAGTCAAGTTCAAGCTCCTCACACATGCCTACAAAGCCCTCAATGATGCCGGACCAGAATACCTGAACCACTGCCTCATTCCACATACCCACCAGACACATTCGGTGAACTGGCCCTTGCCACTGTCCCTGAGATCCGCAAGGACCATAGGAAAACCTTTTTCCTACATTGCCGCCAAAACCTGGCCCTGCCTCTCTACCTCAGGCTATCACCCTCACTGTCCCAATTTAGGAAGGATCTCAAGACTTGGCTCTTCAACTTAATCTCTGCACCCAGCAGGACTTGCAGCCCCCATCTCCCCACTGCCTTGAGACACTCACAGGGAAGTAGACATGCTTAACAAGCGCTGATTGATTGATACTCAGCTGCCACAAACAGGCGCTTTAAAGGAAATTAGTTAGGGGACAACCAGACCAAAGATGCCAGGTTTCACAGGCAAATAACCAAACCACAGACCTCAAAAAAACGAAGCCATCACAGCTGGTAGTAATGATGGGGCAATGCATCTGACTATCTTGGAATATAAAAAGTCTAGAACTATTATAGTAAAACCAAGCAAAGGGTAGATGTCCATGCCGCTCAATAGCTAAAGTCAGCATCCTTGCACTGGCTTGTCATGTAGCTTTTAAAGAGTTACAGTACCAATTCTGACATTGCTGAACCTTCAAGTACACTAGAGGAATTAGGGCATCACCAGATGCTCAAGGCATCCTACCTTTTAGGCTGCCCCCAGGTAAAGTGATCTCTTACCAGCTTCTTAGCCTCTTTTCAGGCTACCTCTAACCCTGTCGCTCTATCCACTATCATATTAGTTATGTCTTGCCAAGGGGTCTAAAAACTTGCTGTGATTTTTTAGCAACATTTTCTGAAAGTTTAATATCCACAAGATGAAACAAGTACACATGAATCATACCAAAGTGCTTACCCAGGATCCTTATGAATATAGGTTTTAAATTCTCTTAAAGACCCCCACCACATTGTCAGACGGGATCAACATTCTCTAAGCCTTTTTGACTCAAAGTTAAAAAAAATATTTAATTATAATTTTTAGCACACAACAAACCAGTGTATACAAGATCATGAGCACTGGTAGGCTTAACTCATACAGCACAGCAGTATTCAGTTGAGAAAATAAAGGTACAGTTAGTGGCAATAACAGGCTCCACATGTCCATCAAAAGATATGCACAATATAATACTGCCAAAAATATGGCAAGCCAAAAACGAAGGCATGGGCAGTTGTTCAAGGCATCCTACTGTTTCCTAACCTCTCGTTTCAGACTACCTCTACCTCTCACTGTAGCTCCATCCACTGTCATCTTATCAATTTTTTGGAACCCTGGGCAAGACATTAAAGGGATTTATGAGCGACATTTTCTGAGATTTTATTATCCATAAGATGATACAAGCACACATGAATCATACCAAAGTCCTTACCCAGGATCATTATGAATATATGTCTTAAAGTGGCTTAAAGATGCCCAACACCTTGCCAGATGGGAGCACCATTCTCTAAGCCAATTTGACTGAACAATGCTTTTTAAATAAATATTTTTATAACCATTGTTCAGCACATAAACCAAAATGCCAAAAACAGACCCGCCAAAAAACAGACCCGCCAAAAAACAAGGCCGCGCCAAAAGACCGAGCCGCCAAAAGACAGAGCCGCGCCAAAACACAAGACAATCGAAAAAACAGAACCGCCAAAAAACAAGGCCCGCCCAAAAAACAAGGCAAGCTCAAAAAACAAGGCAAGCCCAAAAAACAAGGCAAGCCCAAAAAACAGAGGCACCAAAAATCAGAGCCGCGCCATAAAACAAGGCAAGCCAAAAATCAGAGCCGCCAAAAAACAAGGCAAGCCCAAAAACAAGGCAAGCCCAAAAACAAGGCAAGCCCAAAAACAAGGCAAGCCCAAAAACAAGGCAAGCCCAAAAACAAGGCAAGCCCAAAAACAAGGCAAGCCCAAAAACAAGGCAAGCCCGAAAAACAGAGCCGCCAAAAAGCAAGGCCCGCCCGAAAAACAGAGCCGCCAAAAAACAAGGCAAGCCCAAAAACTAGAGCCGCCAAAAAACAAGGCAAGCCCAAAAAACAAGGCCCGCCCAAAAACAAGGCAAGCCCAAAAACAAGGCAAGCCCGAAAAACAGAGCCGCCAAAAAGCAAGGCAAGCCCAAAAACTAGAGCCGCCAAAAAGCAAGGCAAGCCCAAAAACTAGAGCCGCCAAAAAGCAAGGCAAGCCCAAAAACTAGAGCCGCCAAAAAGCAAGGCAAGCCCAAAAACTAGAGCCGCCAAAAAACAAGGCAAGCCCAAAAACTAGAGCCGCCAAAAAACAAGGCAAGCCCAAAAACTAGAGCCGCCAAAAAACAAGGCAAGCCCAAAAACTAGAGCCGCCAAAAAACAAGGCAAGCCCAAATACTAGAGCCGCCAAAAAACAAGGCAAGCCCAAATACTAGAGCCGCCAAAAAACAAGGCAAGCCCAAATACTAGAGCCGCCAAAAAACAAGGCAAGCCCAAATACTAGAGCCGCCAAAAAACAAGGCAAGCCCAAATACTAGAGCCGCCAAAAAACAAGGCAAGCCCAAATACTAGAGCCGCCAAAAAACAAGGCAAGCCCAAAAACAAGGCAAGCCCAAAAACAAGAGCCGCCAAAAAACAAGGCAAGCCCAAAAACAAGAGCCGCCAAAAAACAAGGCAAGCCCAAAAACAAGGCAAGCCCAAAAACAAGAGCCGCCAAAAAACAAGGCAAGCCAAAAAACAAGAGCCGCCAAAAAACAAGGCAAGCCCAAAAACAAGAGCCGCCAAAAGCTGGGCCACCAAGCCAAAAGCTGGGCCGCCAAGCCAAAAGCTGGGCCGCCAAGCCAAAAGCTGGGCCGCCAAGCCAAAAGCTGGGCCGCCAAGCCAAAAGCTGGGCCGCCAAGCCAAAAGCTGGGCCGCCAAGCCAAAAGCTGGGCCGCCAAGCCAAAAGCTGGGCCGCCAAGCCAAAAGCTGGGCCGCCAAGCCAAAAGCTGGGCCGCCAAGCCAAAAGACAGAGCCGCCAAAAGACAGCCGCCAGCAAGCCCAAAAAACAGAGCCGCCAAAAGACAAGGCAAGCCCAAAAACAGAGGCGCCAAAAAGCCGCCAAAAAACCAAGCCACGCCAAAAAACAAGGCAAGCCCAAAAAACCGAGGCGCCAAAAAACTAAGCCACGCCAAAAAACAGGGCAAGCCAAATAACTGCCGCCAAAAAACAGGGCAAGCCAAAAAACTGCCGCCAAAAAACAGAGCAGCCAAAAAAGAAGGCCGCCAAGCCAAAAACAGGGCGGCCAAGCCAAAAACAAGGCCAAGCCAAAAACGTAGCCGCCAAAATCTGGGCCAAGCCAAAAAAGCAGGCAAGCCCAAAAAAGGAGGCAAGCCCAAAAAAAAAGAGGCAAGCCAAACACTGGGAAGCCAAACACTGGGCAAGCCAAAAGGAGAGCAGCCAAAAGGAGAGCCGCTAAAAGCAGGATTGTTGAGGGCCAAGAGTTAGGGGAGAACCATGCCAAAGATGGCACGTCTAACAGGCCAAGAACCAACTCAACCCACCCAAAAAAAGCCATTGCAGCTGGTCGTAGTAATGAAGGGGAAACACATCTGAATACCTTGCAATATAAGAAGACAAGAACTATTATAATGTACCCAAATAAAAAGTTGGTGGCAGCGGGTGTCTATACCTTCCAAAATCTAACACCATCTTCCTTGCAGTAGGTTGTCGTGCAGCTTTTGAATTTATAGTTCAAATCCTGACATTGCTGAAGCATCAAGTACACCAGAGGTAATAAGGCATGGGCAGTTGCTCAAGGTATCTTATCTTCAAGGCTACCCTCAGGGAAAGGGATCTTTCAGAAATGTCTTTACCTCTCTTTTCAGGCTACCTGAATCTCTCACTGTCGCTCTTCCCACTGTCTTATCAATTTCTTAGGGCCCTGGGCAAGACATTACACAGATTTTTCAGTGACATTTGCTAAAAGTTTTATATACAATTCAATATGTGGGCAGAATTTGCAGATATTAAGTAATAACATTCAGATTTCAAATGGGGAAAAAAATTCCATAAGCAGACACAAGTAGTCTTGAATCATTGAAGAGTTTTTACTCAGGTTGCTTGCGAATATGACTCGAAGTGGACTGAAGACACCCAACCATTTTATAAGCCCATATGACTAAACAAAGTTGTCTTTTTTTAACACATAAACCAGTGAGTACAAGACCATAAGCTCTGGCAGGCTTAACTCAGAGACAGGAAATAAGTATTCTGTTAACATAATAGTAATTCATTTAGAGGCTACAAAGGAAAAACAGAGCCGGCCACAAAAAAAAAAACCACTAAAATAGCACGGTTAAAGGAAAAATCTTAGGGAAGAACCATGCAGACGATGCCAGGTCTTAAAGACAAATAACCAATCCCATTATCCCCCAAACAAAACAAGCCATCACAGCTGCTAGTAGTAACGAAGGGGGGACAAATCTGACTACCTTGGAATAGAAAAAGTTAAAAACTAGGATAAGAAACCCAAATAAAGAGTAAGAGTCAACAGGTCTCTATATCTCACAACGAACACCAGCCTACTTGCAGTGGCTTGTTGTGTAGCTTTTGAATTTACAGTTTCAATTCGGAATTCCTGAAGCTTCAAATACGCCAGAGGTATAAAGGCATGAGAAGTTGCTCAAAGGGTTGCACCTTCTAGTCTACCCACAGGAAAAGTGATCTTTCATCGGTTTCTTAACCTCTCTTTTCAGGCTACCTCTACCTATCACTTTTGCTCTGTCTACTGTCATCTTATACATTTTTTTGAACCCCAGGCAAGATGTTGCAGTGATTTGAGCGACATTTTCTGAAATTGTAATACACAGTTCAATGTGTGGGCTTGTCTTTGCAGATATTGAGTAATAACATTCTGGTTTCAAATGGGAGAAAATTCCATGAGATGACACAAGTACACATTAACCATACCAAAGTCCTTATCCAGGACCCTTACAGATAAATGTCTTAAAGTAGCTTAAAGATGCCCAGCACCTTGTCAGAGAGGATCACCATTGTCTAAGCCTATTTAACTGAACCAAGATGAATGAAGCTGGATCTATGTATATGATACCAAAGTAAGGTATAGTCTGCACAGAGTCCAGGGAGTACCCAGAGGTATAGCAGATGCTAAATTAGTTAAGTACTAACAGCTCTCTTTGTGGTAGTGTGAGTGAGCAGTTAGGCTTATCCAGAGGGTGTGTTAAACATTTATTGTATTCACTCCATCAAGAATGATAGACATACTCAGATAATCCAGACCAATTGGGTAATTATAAAAAAGGTATACTTATGTCTTATTTTTAGAACCAAGCAGGACTTGGTACAGGGAGGTACAATATATAGGCCTGAACAGTGTAACTCTGCTCCGTTTGTGGCGTATTCTGCACTCCACACTGCTCGCAGAGTGCAGAAACCTGTGCTTCGCGTAGTGCAGGGGAGTTTGGTAACTTCGCGAGCGAGAGCTGACGCTCGGGTACAATGTCTACCCGAGCGGCAGGAAGACCAGCGTGAACGGCAGTTCGCACTGCACTCCGCCACATGCGGAACGCCTGAGGTTTTTTATAACTTTGCGGAGTTCCGCCTAGCAAAACTACGCCCAGGCCTAAAAATATACTTTCAATTGTAAACCTTTGCATAGAAATGCAATTGAGGATGGATTTGCAGTGGTTACAGGTTTCCATCACTTTAAAAAGCAGTTTGAATTACACAGTAATTACTTTCAGAATACCTTTTAGTTACTTCTGTATTACTTGTGATACCGGGGCAGGTATGCCAAGATACCACTCCTAAGGTTCTCACAATACACAGTAAGTACGACTTTATACTTTGAATTTTAGTTCTCTTTTCTCCGTAGAAACATCAGTTCAACACTTTAGACCCAAAATCTCATAACATGGGTTCCTAAGGGAGAAAAAGCTTTAGCGGGTTCTCAGGCAAGTACACGACTTAAGAGTGGGAGTTTTGGGGGTAAGGCCCAAGGTCTAGTTGGGCAATCTAGTGGCACCAGCAGAGGCACTGGGGCGGTCAGGTGCAGAGTGCAGGGGCCCAATGTTAGCCAATGGGACAAAGAGGGCCTTCAGTTAAAGACAGTTTATGAGCAGGTCAATCGGGTGTGGGAGCAAAGCTACTGTGGTTAAGTTCAGCTCAGCAGGGGCCAACAATCAGCACCAGAGCTGCACAACCAATGGCACTGGGGCGGCTGGGTACACAGTGCCAAAAATACATCAGGGACCTTGTGCTTTTCAATGGAAACCTTCAATTCGGTGAAGTTGCTGCAGGCTCGGGCATGGAGGCTTCCTGAAGGTGACCATAGGCTACAGAGATAAGTTGGGATCTTGGGGGATGCCTGGACACCATCAATTGGGCCACCCAAGGCTGTGGGGAGTGCTGTGGGGAGTGCAGGGGGCATTGGATTTTCTTACCTGCTCCAGTCACGGTCAGGTGGAGCCTTCGGTTGAGCCTGGTGAAGTCTTCTTGAAGCTTGAGTGAGTTCAAGGATCACCAGATCCCAGGTCAGGATCACTGGGGGAAAATCTCCTTGTGGTTTTGGGCCACTTTAACTCGGGCTGTGGGCATCAGGTGCAGAATCGTAGAGTCATCTAATTCTGGTCTCGGAGTCTTTGTAGAGCAAACCAAGTGCCCACGGGAGACAGTCTGTAAGGGGAGTGAAGGGCAGGCCCTTGGTGCTCTGGAGGGCAGCTGGACATGCCGGTTTCTCCTCTGTAAGCAGGTCAGTCTCAGGACAGGCCAGTTGGGCTGGGGCCAAAGCAGTAGGTATCTTCTTCTTCCTGGGTCAGCACAACTCTTTGGTCTTCTTTTCCTCAAATCCAAGGAGGCAAGGTTCAGGGTTGCCCCCAATTACTATATTTAGGGGTGTTTAAAGGGGTGTGCAGGTCGGGACCAATGGGTCCCTTCCTTGGGGTGGGTACACCCCCGATTATTCCACCCTCCAGTGGGAGGGGGCACGAGGCTCTTCTTGATTGGCTGGGTCTCTATCTTCAAGAAGGAGGGGACTGAGATATGTGATTCACCTCAACTCCCCCAAACGATAGGTGGAGTTGGCAAAGGTGGGCACACCTCTCTTCCTAGCTGGGTTTTTCCACCTATTGTCCCGCCCAAAGTGGGGGCCAGAACTGGTGAGAGACAGTTGCTGGGGGAAGAAAAAGGCAGAGACAGCTTCCAAAGCTTGCAGGCCTTTGAAACTTCCCCTTTGAGGACCCAGTCCATTCTGGGCAAGGAGGTACAACACCTCTGCCCAGAATGGGCTTTGTTTCTGGACCAAGAGAGCGAACGCTCTCAACTCAGGGGTCTAGAAACCTGTCTGGTGGAGGCAAATGTCAGGCAGGTATTCAGGGACCACACTAGGGCTAGTCAATTTTGAGGGGAAGTCTCTAAGATGCCTTCTGAGTTCATTTTAAATTAAATCTCACACTGGCATCAGTGTGGGTTTAATGTGATGAGAGGTTTGCTACCAAACTTCCCAGTTTTTTGTAAAGCCATTATGGAGCTGTGGAGTTCGTAATGACCAACTCCTGGACCATATACTCTTTTTGGCTTTACTACACTTAGTGTCTGAGAACGGACTTTAACACTGTAAGGGCACAGGGCTCATTCCACTGTGCCCTCACCGGAGGGCTAGTGCACCCTGCTAGAGGGGTGACTTACATAGGCCTTAGGCAGTGGGTTTCAGGCATGGCACGCAGGGATGCGAGCCATCTCGACGCTTCACTTTTCTCTGCAACACAATATACAGCCTGCACAGGCAGTGTGTAGGTGTTAAGGTAAAGGTCCCTTAAGGATGGCACAGTAAGTGCTACAGCCCTTAGAGGCCTTCCTTTGTCACAGTGCCCTTGGTGCCCATGGTACCTTTTATAAGGGGCTTACCAGTGGCCAGGGATGTGGCACTTGGGGGTACAATGGCACAGCTTTTGGAAAGAAAACAGCCCCTGGGAACCTTGTTAGAAGGGACCCAGAGCACATCAAGTCAGGTTACATCAGATATCAGACAAACTGTTGTGAGTAACCATACAAAAAGATAGGACAGCAGTCTTTAGTTAAAAAATTGAGGTTAAGGCAGCGTCAATAACAGCGTTATGATGCCCATCAAAAGAAATGCACCACAATAGAAAAAGCCGCCAAACGCAGAGCTGCCAAACGCAGAGCTGCCAAACGCAGAGCTGCCAAAAACTAGGAGAGATGAAGCCAAAACGTTGGAGCAGAACCACGTCAAAGTGTGTTCCAAAAAACTTTGATCTGCAAAGCAGAGTTTTTTTTCCTCACTCTCATTCATCAGTGTGAAGTTGAGCGTGAGTGAGGAAAATCTTATTCCAGACCATCTCGTGGCCCGATTGCTCAACGAGGATTGCTGACAACGCTTGTGTTGAGAAACGTTCTATTCGCTTTGAGGAAACTGGAGCTGGAGTAGATTGTCTACTCGAGCAGCAGAAAGTAGCAGCACCCTCTTGCGCTGCCCATGGTTTTGTTTGAGCAGATTTTTCATCTGGCACTAAAAATGAGCATGAATGTCACAACCTAAAGCACTCTACCACTTATGGAACTCCACGCAGCGCGGTGCAGTTTTTTGGACGCTTCTCTCTGCCCAGGCCTAGTAGTAATGAAGGGCCAACACATCTGACTACCTTGCAATATAAGAAGTCTAGAACTATCATAATGAACGATAATAAAGAGTGGGTGGCAGCAGCTGTCTATGCCTCCCAAAAGCCAGTATCAGCTTTCTTGCAGTGGCTTGTTGTGTAGCTTTTGAATTTTCAGTACCAATTCTGACATTGCTGAAGATTCAAGTACACTAGAAGAATTAAGACATGGGCAGATGCTCAATGCGTTCTGCGAGCCACCAAAAAGGGGGCGCCAAACACTGGGCCACCAGACACAGTTTGAACGGTTGAAGGCAAGAAGTTAGGTGAGAACCACAGCAAAGATGCCAGGACTAACAGGAGAAGAACAAACCCCTCCACTCCTCAAACAAAACAAGCCATCACAGCTGGTAGAATTAATGAATGGGCCACACATCGGACTAGCTTGAAATACTAGTCAAAAATTAGCATAATATACCAAAATGAAGAGTAGGTGGCGGCAGGTGTCTAAGGCTCTTAAAAGATAACACCAGCTCCTTGCTGTGGCTTGTTGTGTAGCTTTTAAATTTTCAGTTCCAATTCTGACAGTGCTGAAGCCTAAAGTACGCCAGAGATAAGGCACAGACAGCTAGTTAATGCACCCTACGCCGAGAGCCGCCGCAAGAGAACGGAGAGAACTAAGTGGCCGTGTACGCCGGTGAGCGGCATTGAGGCAAGGCGAGGCGAGGACACAGAGGGAGAGCTGCGAACCGTGAGCAGCGTGTGGTGAGCCCGGTGATCAAAGTACAGCCGCCGCCGTCAAGCTGCCAAGCTGCCTCCGCGGTTACCGTCGCAGCGAGGTAGCTGCCAGGGAAGCGAGAGATGGGCAGCCTACAGCCAACCACGGCACCGCCGTAGTGAAAGAGGTGCGGCAGAGGAGAGGAACCGGCTGGGTGAGATCAGCAACATTAGCGCGAGGTGATGGGCTTTGACAGTTTTTGATTAGCCTCTTACCACAGTAAGGACCTAGAACCATAATTTCTGCAACGGGTCAGACCATCTCCAATGTCCCCATTTCCTACAGCTCTATTGCCTACAGCTATTGCCCACGCGCTTCCTGTGAGCGGGAGACTCAAATTATATTATATAATCCTTACCTGCCGTGAGGGGAATGGCCATCGTTGGGGGACATAAGCAAAGCGCAGTACCACCGCCGCCGTGAGGGGAACGGCCATCGCAACTACAATCCCCAGCATCCCAAGCCCCGGGCGCTCGCCGGTGATGGCGTCTGGCAGCGCCTGGGGCACTTAAAAGGATTCCTGGTGCCCGCAGCGCGGGAAGCATGCGGGCAGCGCCCGGGCCAAGGGCGGGCCTGTCCTAGGCCGTCAGAGGCTGTGCTGGGCCACCCCTTTGAGATCCTCGATGGTAAGGTGTGGTGGCCGCGGGGTCGAAAATAGATGATGGGTAAAAAGAGGGTCACTGGAGCTAAGCTAAATGGGGCGGCAGGGGCCACCCTGGATTCATATCTAGTTAGAGCCGCAACCGTGTTGACTGCTGAGATAGAGAGAACAGAAAGGCGTCTGTCTAAGGAGGTAATGAATGTAACATCAGCTCTAATCCACAATTCGGATGAGCCTCCTGATGCTCAACTGTTATTATCCTCTCCATCGCCAACGCTGGGGATACCTAGAGACCTGGAAGACCTGCCTGCACCAATCCTATCTCCTTCCATCGCTTCCGTTGGGAAGGAAGTGTCTAGAACTGGGTCAGTACTCATTGATGATTTGCCGATTATTGTCCCCTCCTCCCTCGCCCCTATTCAAGTTAGGCGTACAAGGGCGGCGGGTCTGGTACCATGTACGAAAGTTAAGAAGCAACAATTGGGAAAGGCTTCTAAAGCTGGGTCGGCCCCCAGCCAAGTCCTGAGTCCCTCTCCAAAAAAATATGGGATAACATCAAGGAGAAGATTGATACCACCCTGGCCCCCCTAATTTATAGATTGGACTCTATTGAGGAGATGGTTACTGCTCTAGAACAAAAACTTAGATGTATTCCCTTAAGTGTACATCCCCCCCTGCTTAACATGGCACCCCCTTGTGCTACTGAACAGCCTGAACCTCCTGATCTGGAGCAGGTTGCCCCAACAACGCCCTAAAACCTAATTGTCCTTCATGGGTTCATAACCCCTTAAATCCACCTGCCCTCAAACTAGGGCAGCCTTCCAGCGCTTCAAATCCAACTTCTAGGAGTCTTTGTGAAACTGGTTCCGGCAAGGGGTTTACGTTAGTCAGGGAAGCTTTTCCAATGGTCCTTGTTCTCGCCAACGTACCACCTTTGAGACCTGACCAAGTGGAATCATCTACCACCCTGATGGACAAAGCATTATTCTGGTTAACTAACAACATGGACATTAATGAAAGGGGTGGCTATCAACTGGCTAAGGAGATTATTATGGCTAGACGAGTACCATGGGTGGGCACAAATACGAAAATGTTTGGGGGGGGATTGTATTGTCATTAATTTTTCCAGGAAGCATGTATTATCTAACGTATTTGCTAACCTGCTCCCACCCCAGAAAAGGGTCCCTGGTATCATTCCTTTAACGATGGATTGTTTCCAACCGAGTGTTATTCGGAAAAATATGACTTCTAATATATCTAGGGTCCAGAATGGCTTGTTGTTTAGGAGGGTACTTCCAAGTTATCCAAGTGATCTTAGACTAGACAATAGATATTCTGCTTTGACAGACTTGGAGGAGTGTGATTGACTCTGGGTGGAAGCCATAAGTCCAGTGCCAGCTCCCTCTGTAGGTATTCTACAGCCCTTTGTTCGGGCAATAAATTATGGAAGCAGTGAAGCTCTATGTACTCTACAATCTGATGCCAGGAATTCCCTTCTGATAGTAACCCAGTGTGTGAGCCCATAAGTCCAACCTTGGATGGAATCCAAAATGCCCCTCCATCAAATCCTAGAAGAGGAGGTAATATGTCTATATTATCATGGAATATCGCAGGTATCGGCCACAAACTTATTAGAGGATTGGGGTAATTTTATTGACAAACATGATGTTTGTCTAATACAAGAAACATGGGCCGTTGAACCAGTATTCCGGATGGGATATCTTAATTTCTATATCCCTGCTTCAAAAAAACTCCAAGGGCGCCCCGCTGGTGGTCTGGCGATATGGGTTTGCCAAAGTTTGTGCTGTAGAGTTCTCCCTATACATTCTACCGGAAGTGACATCCTAGCAATTAAACTCATTTGGCCTCATGGGTGTACCCTAGCCTTATTAAAGGTTTATGCTAGGGGTTGCAGGGGTGGGCTAAGGTCTGAGGTAATAACCGCTTTGGATCTGCAGTTGGACACCCTTCCTGGTTGCATAGCACCTATTGTGGGAGGAGATTTTAATACCACCTTTGAACCCCTGGGAATTGAGGAGCAGGATATTACCTCAGCCCAGGATATCAAATGGGGTATCCAAGCATTAGAGCTTCCACTCGTCAAAAGATGGACTGATGCTGCTATTCAACTTAAAGCACTATGCCTCGAAAGAGGGCTTAGAGCAGCAAATGGCCATACTAGATCGGACCCCCTTGGGGCTAACACCTTTGATAATGGACGCCATAGAAGCCGGATCGACTATCTATTGGTAGACGTAAGGCTCTGGTGGCGCCTAGAGGATATGAAGGTAGTGTGGCGTCTGGAAAGCGATCATAACCCCCTCTGTTCAGATTTCTTGACAATAAATGAAGAGAGGGCTGTGAATCCAACAGAGGCCCTAACATCTCCCGATTTGGTTATCTCTGATAAGCACCATATAAAATGGAATAAGATTAGGGATTTTCCCTTGAAGCTGGCTGTCCTTAAAGCTGAGGTCATGGAGCAAACGGCTTTTATTGAGTCTAGAGCTACTAGTGCCGAATTCCCGCAAATTATGATAGATTACCATTTATCCCTCTTTGCCAAGCTAAAAACTTATTTTGTTCAAGCTTCCAGGAATGGTAAGCAGGCGTCAAAATTTAATAAGGCCGGATGGTTTAACGCCAAATGTAGGCTGGCCCGCCAGAAATTGATTGAAGTGCTTAAATCTAAAGATCACTCTGGGGTGAGAGACGCAAGGGACAATTACAGGCGAGTGCAAAGGGTGGTAAAGAGAGAATGGGACTATGAAAAGTGGCAGGAACTCAGAAGTGCTTGTGTAGCCAAAGACTCAACAATATTACAAAATAATTTAAATTGGGATCGGGGAGGGTGTCCGGAACTGCCCCAAAATAATGTAGCGCAAACACAGTGGCTTGACTTCTTTAACCCCAGTATGCAAGAGGCCCCATAGATGAGGTTTCATTTTTGAATTCTTCTAAATTTTATCAAGGTATGGTGTTTTCCCCAAAGGACGTAGACATAGCACTTTATTGTGTGTCGGGTGGGAAGGCCCCCGGCATGGATGGTATTCCTGCTGATGTCTTTTTAAGCGATAGACCTACTTGGTGCCAGTATATAGCTGTTCTAGCTAACGCTTTGGCCAACGGGTCCCCAGATCCACCATCTTGGAAGGGAGACAAAATTATTCCCGTCTTTAAGAAGGGAGATAAATCTCTTCCTAGTAACTACAGGCCCATTAGTCTTATTGACTATGCAGAAAGTAGTGGGCCGATTGGTGCTAAACAAAGTACAAGTGTGGGCTGAAGAAGCAAAAACGTTGTCTCCGCTTCAGGCCGGGTTCCGTTCCTGTACTAGCACCATTGACCAGGCTTTCCAGTTTATTACCATCTACTGGAGAACCGTGGTCTTGGGCAAGGGGTCATTATATGTCGTAGACCTCAAGTCGGCTTTCGACTTAGTCCCCAGGGGAAAACTGTGGGGGGTGTTGGGGGAATTGGGATGGAGCTGGAATTGTTAACCTCACTCGTGCGCCTACATGAGGACAATTTTGCAAGGATCAGGTGGGGGTCACAGGGGGAGGTTACCGATTCCTTCCCTGTCGAGCGTGGTGTATGGCAGGGCTGTGTGCTGGCTCCCACCCGGTTTTCTTTGTACATCAAGGCGGTTGAATACCTCTCCCGGATACCATCTGACGCCCCCATCCTGGCGGGAACTCGTGTCCCGGTCCTCATGTTCACGGACGATACGCTGTTCGTCTCCAGGACCCCCCGAGTGGTTTACAGAGGGCTGTGAATGCTTTTAGTGACTTCTGTATAGAAAGAGGGCTCGAAATCAACACCTCTAAAACGAAGTTCTTGTCAATCAACCAGCACAAGTCTTTCAAGGGAAGGATTTTACTAAACAATGTGCCCCCCGAGCAGGTGGATGCTTTTACGTACTTGGGCATAACACTACAAAAGGACATGGGCTGGAAAAGTCATTTGAACCTCACAATTTTAAAATTTCACCAGCATATAGGTGCCTTGACAAAGAAGCATAAAATGTCTCTTACAAAACCTGTCACCCCGGCCCTTGAAATTTATAACATTAAGGCGGTGAGTTCAGCTCTATATGGAGCAGAACTGTGGGGATTCAACGACTTAAGATGTATAGTCATGGCAGAGAACAAATTCCTACGTTGCCTCACAGGGGTCCCCCAAAGTACTCCGATGGTTCCTCTCCGCCTAGATTTGGGCAGGAAAAATAGAGGATATGGCAAAGCTACGCCCGCTTTTATACTGGAGGCGCTTATGGTCTACACCGGACCTTTCACATTTTGCCCAGGGCCTCAAAGATGTGATTGCTTTAGATCGCTTTCACAAAATAGGATGGCTCAAAGAAATTAGAACCATCCTTACCAAGCTTGATTTGGTGCATCTCTGGGATAGCCCGGAGACCTCAGTTTTTCCAACTAAGATGGTTCTAAAGCAAAAATATTGGGAATTGGTTTTCTTAACATATTTTCAATCTATTTCTGCCACTAGTTTATCAGGCCGGTTTCTGGATTTCAAATCCTGGTCTGTGTGTGAGAAGTACTGGGATCTTATCGAGAAGCCATTTGATAGGAAACAGTTCTTCCAATTTAGGATCGGTTCTCTTCCTATTAAATTTTTTACACGTAAATGGGCTTCTAGTACTAGTGGCAAGTGTCATAATTGCTTGACAGAGGATGAAACCATTCCACATGTATTTTTTATTTGTCCGCTATATGCGGTACCGCAACGCAAATGGCTGAGACCAATTTGTTTGTCCTTTGGTACACGGAGCTGCATCTCCGCTTTAAGAGTTCTAGGCTCCGATTGTAGTCCTCATATAGCTATTGCTGTCACTAAATTTTTAAGTTGGTTTTGGGCCATCCGCACACGCACTTTAAATTTTACTGCTACTGTCTAAATTCAAACAATTGTTACCACACCCATGCTCTGATATGTGATGTTCTTTTTTTTTTCCTAACTAGGGAAATACACATACAAATGTTTTATATTGTTTTTATGATTTTTTAATTTATAGTGGAGCTTTATAGAATTTAATATTTTTTTAAATTGTGCTAGTGTGTATTGTATTATTTATATAGTCTTGTCATGTTTGTTGTATCATTTTGTGCTTTTGTGATATATGTCGAAATAAAGCTTTATGAATTTGAATTTGCACCCTACCTTTTCGGGTGACTCCTTTTGTTAAAGTAATCTTCCATCAATTTCTTAATCTTTTTTCCACTTCATCTTGTCAATTTTTTGGACCTCTGGGAAGACATTACAGTAATTTTTGTGCAACATTTTCTGAGACTTTATTGTACAATTCAATATGTGTGCTTGAATTAGATGTTGAGTAATAAAATTCAGATATTGAGTGAGGGTAAAGTACAAATGAATCATACCAAACTCTTTACTCAGGATCCTTATGAACATATGTCTTACAGTGGCTTGGACGCCCAACACCATGTCAACAGAATTGCCATCCTCTAAGTCTATTTGGCTAAGCAAAGTTTTAAGATCTATATATTTTTAGTAGATTTTTTCAACACATAACAAACCAATGTGCACAAGACCATAAGCCGGGAAGGCTTAGCTCAAAGACAGGACAGCAGTATTCAATTAATATAATTGAGGTACCGTTACTGACAACGAGAGCATTAAGATGTTCATCAAAAAAATGCACCACAATAGAAGGAGCGGTCGGAAACAGAGCCGCCCCAGAAACAGAGCCGCCGTTACAAACTGAGCCGCCATTACAAACTGAGCCATCACAGCTGTTAGTAGTAATGTGGGGGCCGCACATGTGACTACTTTGGAGCATAAGAAGCCACTTTAATAATATACCCAAATAAAGAGTAAGTGGAGGCAGTTGTCTATGCCTCCCAAAAGCTAACACCAGCCTCCCTGCAGAGGGATATCATGATGCTTTTGAATTTATACTTCTAATGTGGACATTGCTGAAGCTTCTAGTACACTAGAGTTACTAAGGTATGGGCAGTTGCTCAAGGTGTCCTACCTTTTAGGCTGCCCCCAGGGAAAGTGATCCTTGACCAGTTTCTTAACCTCTCTTTCAAGCTACCTCTACCTCTCACTGCTGCTCTATACACGGTCTTCCTATCAATTTTTTGGAACACTAGGCGATATATTGCAGTGATTTTCGAGTGACATTTTCTGAAATTATAATGTACAGTTCAATATGTGGGCTTGTATTTGCAGATATTGAGTTATACAATTCTTATTTTGAATGAGGGTATAGTTCCATATGATCAGACAAGTACACATGAATAATTCCAAATTCCTTTTGGATGATACTTATGAATCTGTGTCTTAAAGTGGCTTAAAGAAGCCCAACTCCTAGTCAGACGGTATCACCATTCTCCAAGCCTATGTGGCTAAACAATGTTTTTTCAAAGAAAATATTTGCATTACATTTTTTTAACACAAACAAATGTGTACAAGACAATAAGAGCTGGCAGGCTTAACACAGACAGGACAGCAGTATTCTGTTAAAATAATAGAGGTACATTTAGAGGCATTAACAGCATTAAAATGTCCATCAAAACACTGAGCCGAGAAAAACTAAAGCCCACAAACACTGAAGTCGACAAAAATTGAGCCGACAAAAAAGGAGGATTGAAGGCAAAAAGTTAGGGGAGAGCCACGCCAAGGATGCCAGGTCTAACAGGCCAAGCACCAAACCCCTAACAAAAAAACAAAAAAATAAAACCAGTAGTAGTAATGAGGGGGCAACTCATCTGACTACCTTGGAGCATAAGAAGCCACTTTAATAATATACCCAAATAAAGAGTAGGTGGTGGCAGTGATTTTTGAGTGACATTGATCTGTAATTTAAACGTTCAGAAAATATGTGGACAAGGCCTTACAGAAGTCAGACTCATGCTCCGAGGAGTGTCAAACTCCTCCACTACTGGTGGGCAGAGTTTCCCGGCACACCTGCTCACGTTTCATTTTTCTATCAAATGCAATGCAGAGTACGTCCTCGCATTGCAAATCATGTGAGTACAGCACCAGGCGGTTCGCATGGGAGCAGCCATCTTCATTTCTACTCTGTTAATGGTGCTGGTCCTGTGTTTTAATCCTTCTTTAATCTTTGTAATCCTCTGGTCTCCTAATTGTTCTACCCCTCATTTTTATTTATTGTATTAGTGTGAGTTGGTGTCCGTATTCAAGTTTTCTTTTAATTGTTTTTCATGACTTTGCTTATTTTTTCTCTTTACTTATTTCTTCTTTCCTTTCTTCCTTTATCTATTTCAATCTTCTACACCACCCAGTGCCATGACAGAGCAGGGTGACCAGGAGAGTGACGTTGCCAGGCCCGTCCGAACAGCCAGCAACAGCCGCCTAACTTGCGGACGGCGCCGCCAACCAGGTGTGAAGGAGATAGCAACAGTAGTATTTTTGTGGAGCATCACCTCCCCTCTTTGCTGGCAGGCCTGGCAGTGGATACCCTTATGGGAGCTGTGCTGGGAGAGGGTGCGCCTACGCGTGTGTCACACCAGCCAGGTACAGTGCACCCTCCAGCAGTTGATACACTGTTGGGTGGACATTCTTGACCGGGAGCAGGACTTGCTTGACCGGCTTTGTGTAGAGATTCCGGTACTCAGTGGAGTAGTATTTGTTGTGTTGCTCATCTTCTTACATTTTTTTCCTAAATAGCATGTTGCTCACACTCAAAGGTAAGTTACGTAAAGTATACATTAAGATTATTACGGGATTCACTTTCAGCTAGGAAGATGCTCAGCGGTACCTAATTGTAATCATTTTCGGTGCTCGCTTTGGCTGATAAATGAAGAACCCATTTCTGACTCATCTGTCCTCCTGTCATCATAGTAAATCAGTGATATCAGCAAGTTAGCTCTCTGTGACATTATGTATGTAGCTCATATAGTTCCAAGCTATTTCACAGTGATGTATAGTAGTATGAATCTATGCATTGCAAAAAAGGGAGTCTGAGTTGGTCCATTAAGGAGGATGATGAATGAGAATAGAATTAAAGATCATTCAACGCAATGCATTAGTTCCAAATGTAGTTTTTGTTTAGGAAATTTTAGCTAAAGATTTTAGAATTAGCATGGCCAACTCAATAATAGTCAATAGCCTCAAAACTAGTACTATAGGCAATCTGTTTTAGATAAGTTAAATGTGACTTTGTTTGCCTGTCATAATAATTTTGTGAAGATTAACTAAATCACTAATCTATTTTTTTTATCTTCTTCATTTCTTACATCAGCACCAAAGGGCCTTGGTTATTTTTTTTTATAGTCTTTTTTTACAACTCCTCTATCCAACTTTGGCTTCATTCCGGTTATAGCTGAATATTTTGTTTCCATATTTCATGTTTATTTTGGTAGCAGACTTTTTACGGTCTCTAGTTCACTTATCTTCTGCTTTGTTGGTAATCTTTCCCTCCCCCATCTATATTTTGTGGTACTTAAGACTAAGAACACAGTTTTCATACTCTGTCTACCCTGAAGAATGCAGGCCAAAGTAAGCTAGTATTATGAATAATATTCATCATGTATGTTTGCTGCTTTCATTTTTTTAATCCTACTCTAACAGTTAACAAGGGTGTGGCCATGGTCATGGACCCCCTCTCACCCCAAATGTTGTGCTGTTTTATTAATTTATACGGTATACCAGCAGTTTTCATGACAGCGGAGCATGGGTGGAAAATATGAGGTCCCATTGCGTTTGCCAACCAATACCGTATGTCTTTCATTGACCAATATTCCACCACTTCATTGTGCTTCAATGACTGAAAAATCATCATAATAGGTTATAGGTCTGCCCCTCCAATATGAAACATTTTTTATTGGCTTCACTCCCTGGCTTGTCTAACATAGTCAGTCAGCAAAATACCCAGAGTGATTTAAAAAAAATTGGATGGATGGGTGAATTGAATGGTTGAAAGAAAGGGTGGATATTGAAAGGATGGTGAGTGGTTGGTGAGTGGATTGGGTAATGGATCGGAAATATTGGTGAAAGACTGTATGAGATAATGTAAAGCTTAAACTAGGCCCACAACTACAAAAGAATCATACCATAGTCCTTACCCATTATCCTTACACATATATAGGTCTTAAAGAGCTTAAAGACGCCCAACAACTTGTCGGACAGGATCACCATTCTCAATGTCCATTTGACTAAACAAAATGTTTTTAATGAATTTTTATTACATTTTTTCAACAAAAACTATTGTGTACAAGACCATATGCTCCAGTAGGGTTTTTAATTGAGAGGGGTTTTATGTAGCGCAAACTAGACCCAAAGGTATCCGAGCGCTTAAATGAGCACCAGTTGCGTTACAGACGGACAAATACATTTTTGTTAAGCACAGGGAGATGAAGTGATTTGCTCATAATCACAGGATGTTGAGCGTCCCTTCCTAGACTCAAACCAGTTTCCCCCAGCTCAGAGATTGACCACGCTAGCCGTTAGGCCACATCCTCTCCCCAGGGTTAACTCGGAGATAGAACAGCAATTCTGTTAACATAATAGTAATATAGTTAGTGGCAATAACAGCATTGAGATGTCCATCAAAAGAAATGCAGCACAATAGAAAGAACTGCAACACACAGAGCCGCTAAAAATAGGAGGGTTGTAGGCAAAAAGTTAGGGCTGACCCACGCCAAAGAGCATATATCTAACAGGCCAAGAACCAACCCCTCACCCCCCCCCAACCCCCAAAAGAAACTAGCTATCACATCTGCAAGTAATGAAGAGGCAATACATCTGACTACCTTGGAATATAAAAAGTCAAGAACTATCATAATATACCCAAAAATAAGAGTAAGTAGCTGCAGGTGACTATGCCTCAGAAAAGCTACTACCAGCCTCCTTGCAGTGAGTTGTGGTGTAGCTTTTGAATTTACAGTTCCAATATCTTTGCTGAAGTTTCAAGTACGCCAAAGGTATTAAGGCATGGGCAGTTGCTCAAGGCATCCTATCTTCTATGCTGATCCCAGAGAAAGTGATCATTTGGAGCCCTGGAAAATACATTACACTGATATTTGAACATTTTCTGAAAGTTTAATGTACAATTTAATATGTGGGCTGAAGTTGCAGATATTGAACTATACAATTTAGATTTTGAATGTGGAAAAACTTCCTTAAGATGACACAAGTACACATGAATCATTGAAATGTATTTACCAAGGATCATTATGTATGTATATCTTAAACTGAACTGAAGACATCCAACACCTTATTAGACGAGATCACCATTCCCTAAGCCCATGTGAGCATAGAAGTCGTTTAAAAAAAAAAAAGTTTCTTTTTTTTTTTCTCATCACGCAAAGTTTTGAGAAGTAGAGTGTTTATGGCAAACGTATCCACTTAAAGAGAGGTTTTCCCATTGGGCTGTATCTTCCATGGCCCTTACCCGACGCTTGGATCATTCAATTTCCTGCGAGGGGGTATCCTAACAGCCCATTAAGTCTCTCCAACGCGGCTTGCCCACTCTTTCCATAGGTAAACTCTCTGTAACCAATACTCAAAACTATTACTGCGCTTAATCATTGGACTTCAAATGATCGCCAGAATCTCAAGATACTATGATTTCCCTACCCAGTACTGTTCCCAATTATTCCAAAAATCAAATTTTTTACTGTGTGGTCCAGCTCTATCCAATAAGTTTATTCTAAGGACTGAATTCAACCACTCTTCTACACTCTTCTACACTAGGGGGAAGGAGATTGACCCACTTTATGCAAATCTCACATCTGGCGGCTAATATCAACAAAAATAACAAATTCCTCTGTTTTTTAATAAGACTGGACCTCCCATTATCATCCAATTTTACCCCAAACAGTATCAATTCGGTGCTTACCTGTATTTCTTGATGGAGGACATCTGAGAGAATCTTACCTACATCTTCCCAGTAGGTTTGAAGATGCGGACACTGCCAGAACATATGGATGTCATCGGCTTGCTCCTCACAACATTTGGGGCAGCTCCTGACTCTTCCTTTATTCATTTTTCGACAACCTCTTGGGCGTCCAATATGCTCTGTGCAGCGTAAATAGAACGTTTTTCTTCAAAAGGTGCAGATTTGATAACATCCCCAAATGCAGCCGCAGATACTAGCCATAATGCGTATACATCCAGCGACGGCAGTGCCTTCCCCCAGATCTCATTAGGTAATGTGAATTCCTCTCATCCTTCCATCAATAAGTGCCCAATACCAGTAGGCTACTTCTTTCTTCACAAATCCCCCTTGGAGTTTTGACTCTAGCTCTATATTTCCCATCCCGACATTTGGTCAAGCTCAATAGCTGATAGTACTTGAATTTGGATAAACCCCCATTGGTTAGTTCTACCAGTCGGTCCCAATCAACAAGGTTAGATCCAGGTAATATTTGTCCCCATTCCAGCACTCCGTTTTCTCTCAACGGGACTGATAACACATTCTTTAAACATTCAGGCGTGCCAGGCGAATCCCAAATAGGGGCATAGTAACTATAATAGGGGATCTTCCACAGACGCCTTATCTGGACACACAATCTAATACCCACTCCCAAAATTTTTAGTTTAATTTTCTTAAAGTATTTCGTATGGCCGAATTTGTATAAAAAGTTGTCTCCCCCCAGACCGGTCATAGCTTGCATGAAAGTTGGGAAGGAGCTATATTTTTTAAAGAGTACTCTAATATTCTTAAAATGGAATCCCCTATAATACGGGAATAATTCCGGGCAGGCTATCCCTCCATCTTCCTGTTTTACCAAAGGGTATTTACTCTGTATATTCCAACACATCATCTCGGTCTTTTGTTGATTAATTTGGTAGCCTGATAGACTTCCAAACTGCTGCATTGTTGCTGTTATTTCAGGAAGGAAACCTATCAGGTCATTAGTAAATATCATTAGGTCGTCAGCATAAAGTGCGACTTTCTTTTCCCAATTCCTACATCTGAAGGGGAGTATAGAAGAGTTGGATCTTAAAGCACAGGCCAGTGGCTCTATATAAAGGTTAAACAATATAGGAGATAACGGACACCGCGTCTGGTACCTCTTTCCATGTGAATATTCTCCGTCAAGGACACATTAATCAACACACATGAGGTTGGGGAGCAATATAACACTCTTACTGCTCAAATGAAGTTACTACCCAGTTTATAAGCCTCCAGGGCGTTATGTAAGAAACTCCAGTTAACCCTATCAAAGCCTTAGCGGCATCAAAAGTAATGACCGATAGGGGAAGTTTTTCCTCATCTGCCAGATCTATTGCTGCTATTAATTAGTGTGTAAGTTTCTGGATCTGTCTACCCTTTATGAAGACTTTCTGATCTATATGAATTAATTGTCCTGCCCATTTTCCCAATCTCCTTGCTAATAATTGCGTAAAGATTTTATAGTCGCAATTTAGCATAGAGATTGGCCTGTAGGATTCACAATGTTCAGAGTCTTTTCTTGCTTTTAATAAAATACATATAGTGGCTTCACTCTATGATTTAGGAGGTAGTTGTCCTTTAATAAATAGATCATTAAATAGATTGGTAAGTTCTTCTCTCAGGACCTTCTACATCTCATTGGGCAAGGCGTCGGGCCCAGTGGACTTAGCTTTTTTTAAGGTTTTAATTACCTCAACTTCAAATTCAGTAAATTCAGCGTTAATTTATTTCCTTTGCTCTTCTGACAAGGTTTGCTTAACCCAGTGATTAAGATATTCTTGGGTTGAGGCCACACAGTTATTCATATCCTCTTTATATAAATCTGAGAAGAAATCGAAAAAGGCCTTTTTCATATCTGCCTCCTCTGTAAGAGGATGACTCTTGTTCACCTCTTGGATGCTTGAAATCTTATTCCTATTTAGATCAGTTTTTATTTTCCAAGCCAAGAGCTTGCCGCACCCCTCGCCGTATTGATAGTGAGCAAGTTTACTGACCTCCCATTTCTTCTTAATTCGAGTATCTAATATATTCACTAAATTATTTTTTTCCTTGGTAAGTTCCCTCCTGAAAGTTTCCACCTTCGCAGCTGATGTTTCTTTACTAATGTTCTTTTCCAATCTGAATTTCACACTCTACACTTTCCAGCTCCTCCTTATTCTGTTTATTTCTATGGGCTGCTATGCTAATATCAACTCCCCCGTGCCTTAATCGTGCTTATCAATGCCTCTACCTCCTGGGGTTCCTTCAAGTTATACATGTGGTTATCCCACATAATTCTCAGGAGTGCCAGAAATTTCATTTGTACATTTGCTCCCAGAGATTTTAATTCCTGCATGTACTGGCGATCCTGTGTCGTCTTAGATATATCCGATCTTATTGGGAATGACCACTCTCCCTTTTTATGGGAGCCCGCAGATATCGCCTCTTTTGGAATCCTCTCCTTTAGTGCATAGGTCTTAAAATTAACCAAGATCTTCCTAGGGTTCACCCTATTTTTGTTTTTCACAAAAGGAGCTCTATGTACCCTTTGTATATCATCCGAGAGGACGTCGGTTTCAATCCAAGGAAAAAAATATTTCAAGAGATGTATTACAACTGCTTTTATGTCCCCAGTCTCCTGACATTCTGGTATATTCCAAGAGTTTCAGGTTATTCCGCCTAGCCTGATTTTCTAGTGACTCGATTTTTCCTCTTAGTTCCCTCTCGCTGGCTTGCAGGCCCCCCCGTAGCTTTTTCATTAGTGGTGAGCCTTTTATCTAGCTCTTCCATATTAGACTCCAGGGTAGTAACCCTTTCCATTATTGAGTTTATCTTTGTCTCCAGTGTCTCACAAACCCCTTTGATTCTAAGCTGGTTTTTTTCGGATATGGCAAAGCTCGATCTCATCTCCGTGATCAGAATTTCCATTAAATGGTCAGACGTTTTAACCCCTTAGTTTGATTTAGTAGCCAAATCATTTTCTGCTAAAACCCCCGGTGGAGTACATAAACCATTTTCCAATTCCTCATTTTCCCCATCCTGATCTTTGAAACTATTGGGACTATGTGGGATGCCTGCCGTTAGATTCTTCTCAGCCATTTCAGATTGGGGTAAGCTTTCCTTTGTGTAAATAATATTGCCCTCCACCTCTAGAGTCACCTCTTTGGGGAGAGTATGTTTTACCTTAAAATACGTACAGAGAGAGGGAGTGATTGTAACCTTTTTTGTTGCGGCTTTAGGCCGTATAGAAACCATATTAGACTCCAGGGTTTGTAATGGAGACACTATTTTAATTTTCTTTAATTTTTTTCTTGTCCCTTTGTAGTGTCTCAGTGTTGAGGATTTCCTAGAAAGTTCCTGCTTCTTAGGCAGTATCTTATCCCTCTCTTAAGTGGCTCAGTGTCTGCAATATCAATAGCTGCATCACTAGCTGTATTTTTGAGTTTCCCCAGATCCTTACTTAGAGCCAACTCCTGAGCTTTTGTTACAATATACACAGATTTTGCCTCCAATTTCTCACTTACTTGAATATCCAAGTGCTTCCTCCCTGTTCTTATCAGAATATTATTCCGCCTTTTTCTTGAGGAGGTGTTAGCCCTGCTGCCTGCCGTTTGTTCTCCAGTGCATGTCAATTCACTCTCCCCAGCGACCCTTTGCTGCTGGGGCTGAGAGTAACCTTTGCTCTAAAGGAAACTCTCGCTGCGGCTTCCCTGTTTTGACGAAGTACCGCCCCGCCTTTGCCCAGACCGAATCTGCGAGCCTCGCAGACCTCACGGGCTTTGCAGGGCTCAGGTGGCTCACTGCAGGGCTCACAGCGGTGTCCTGCTCCAGCGGCGATTGCCCGACCGCACCCGCAGGGAGCCGGAACATCAAAGAAGCCGGGACCACAGCTGGAGGAGAGAGACACCGAAGCTCCACACACCCCGCACCGAGTCCCGAGGAACAAAAGAACAACCCAATCACCGAAGCAGCGCAACGCCTCACCAGGCTCCCAAACCAACAACGGAACCCTCAGAGGTAAATTTTCATATTTTACTTAGGCATTTTGTAAATTATACCGAGTGTCTGCCCATCTCTGCAGGGAGCTCCCGACCGGCATTCCTATCCGGCCGCCATGTTCTCCCCCCTAGTCCCCCCCCCCCCCCCAAAAAAAAAACATCGTTTTAGTACATTTTTTCAACACAAACCAATGTTCACAAGACCATAAGCCCTGGCAGGCTTAACTCGGAGACAGGACAGCAGTATTTGATTATTATAATATAGGTTTGATAAGTGGCAATAACAGCATTAAGATGTCCATCAAACAAAATGCACCACAATAGAAAAAGCTGCCAAAAACAAACGCCAAAAACAAGATGGTTCAAGACCGAAAGTTATTGGAGAAACATGATAATGATACTAGGTCTAACAGGCCAAGAACCAACCCTCACAGCTGGTAGCAGTAATGAAGGGGCCGCACATCGGACTACCTTGTAATTTAAGAAGTCAAGAACCCTCATAATATAGACAAATAAATAGTAGGTAGTGGCATGCCTCTCAAAAGCTAACACCAGCCTCCTTGCTGTGGCTTTTCGTGTAGATTTTGAATTTGCAGTTTCAATTCCGACATTGCTGAGGCTTCAAGTACACTAGAGGTATTAAGGCATGGGCAGTTGCTCAAGGAGTCAGCATCTGATTGGCAGGGTGGGCAATCGGGCATTGCACAAGGGGCCAGAGGCAAAAACCAGCTGGCGGGCTGTTTTTTTCAGAGATAGATAAAATCACATTTTACTGGGCTGGCTTGGCCACTGGAGCTTGATCTTAAAGGCTGCTGTAAACTAAGAGCGAAGATGGGAGCTTGTTCTAACCAAGTATAGAGAATGGCTGGCTCCTTGTCTTGTGCAGTAGGACAATGGGCCGAACTGAGCAGGCTGGGCATGTCGTGGGTCTCCTCCTGTCCCCAGGCTCTCACCCCGACAGTGAGTCCACAAAGTGGCTGAGCTTTTTTGGAGCTTCACAACATGCAATAATGTTACCTGGGGTGGAGTGAAAGGGGGCTGTGCAGGGAGAAATATTAAGTGTGATGGCTATCTAAAAGGCTCTATGTTTGTTTCGAGCTGCAGCCTCTGCCAGCTTATCTGAGAGAGGACTCCGGCTCACCATTGAACAAAAATGCAAGCAACCAAAATAAAAAATGTTTTTGACAGCACCAAATAAATAAAAAAAAATGTAAACAGTACTGTGAAAAATGTTAATACGGGTCCAAAATTACGAAGGGAAGGGAGAATTTACATGGCAGGACAGTAAAACAATGGAAAAAGGAAAAAGTGAGAGAGTGGAGAAGAATGACAAACATTTGGGTAGAGGAAATCAACTGAGAAAGGAAGGAGAGGATAATCGTGCTAGATATGCAAATAGATGGTGGCAGTTAAGAGGAAGAGATTAGGGAGAAGAAGCCCTGAAAGACAGTGGCGAGATGTGCTGAAATTGTTAAAGATGGAGAGAAAGCTGGAAAGCAAAAGAGGAGAAGAGGGAGGCAGGAAAGTGGTACTGGATGCGCTAAATGTAGATTACCATCCACCAGTGGAGTTTCCTTTATCAAAGAAATGAAATTGTAAAGGAAATTCTACCTGTGTATTCTCCTTTGGTTTAAACACTGCACTTGAGGACTTTGTTACTGTCTGCAGCAAAACAATAAAGGGGACATAAGAATATAATATTAAGTATAGTACAAAGACTTTAAAGAGGCAGAGGGGAGTGAAAGAGGCTGTCCGGAGACTGCAAGACAGGAGAAAAAGGAAAAAGGTTTGCAAGACAGAGAAATCTAATAAAACTACAAGGAGAGATCCAAAATGATAGTAGGAATAAGGGCCTGAGTGATGTACAAAGAACTAAAGAATGAGCCAAAAGGGAAGTCAGGAGTGGGAAAGGGAGAGGCAGAGGGGTTTATAGACAGAGAGAAGGGAAATGTGAGATTCTGAGTGAAGCACAAAGTAGAATGAGAGAGACACCAAGGAGAGGTAAAGAAGTAGAGTATGAGAGAAAAATGAATAACGAGAGGTGCAAAAAGTGAGGGAGAATGAGAGAAATGAACAGAGCTAGTAAGAAAGGGCTATAGAGATAGAGATAAAGAAAGACATTTGGAGTGATTTCCTGTAACTTTTCCATATTCAGATCAAGTTTATACCCACAATAAAAAAAAAGACATCAAGTACTGAGTTGTATGCAATCCCCAAGGACATCGCTTGTGGAGAGGCTCCTGAGTGACAACTAAAAGAGAAAGACCCCTGATTCCTTGGTGTTTTTTTCAGCTAAATTTGAGGTTTACAGGGGATTCTGAGTAGGCAAACTTTAGGGGTCCACGCAAGTCCTACCTTCCTGGACTCTCCCGGGTGTCTATTTTTCGGAAATGTGTGGGTTTGGTATGTTTCCCTAGATGGCCGCCGAGCCCGGGCCCAAACCCAGGTGAGCCTCCCTTGCAAATCCAGTTTGTTTTGTGATATGCAATTTTGAAGTCTTCTCAATAAAATTTGGGCACTTGCTTATTGCGGGCACTTGTCTCACCCACACAAGTGAGCTACCATTTATAACGGAAGAACTGGGGGAATGCTAGGTGGATGAAGGTTGCTGCAGATTCATGAACTTCCCATCACTTAAATGTGAAGAAATTTAGAATTTTAGCTAAATTTGAGGTTTGCAGGGGATGCTGGGTAAAAAAAAAATCCTTTGAGAACCACGCAAGTCATTCACCCCTGTACTCCACTCAATGTCTACTGCTTAAAAATGTGAAGATTTACCTAGGTGACGACTAAGCTAGGGCACAAAATCCCAAGCTACCCATATTGACAAAAAAAGGTCCTACAAAATGCCATTAAACTACCACAAATATAAATCTGACACTATTATAAAGTTAATACACCACTTACACTAGTTGGTTTTAGCACCTCCAGAAACACTGGCTTCAAAGCACAAATACTTATCAAAGTATATAAGTATTGAAGCCAAGCCTTCTGAAGGTGAGCCATAAAGCCACTTCAAGGCACCAACCACTTTATGGTCCATTCACATGCCATTCATGCACCACACATGACATCCATACCAACACAGCCAAGGGCCCAATAAACCAGATCACTTGCACTCACATGAACATACCGCCGGCATGCAAGGGCCCATCACATTCATACACCACAAGACATAATGAGTTTGACTACATTTTACCACCTGTCAAGTCTACACCTCCTTCTTTATGAACGTTACCAAACGCATACCAAGTTAACCTTTGCTAATGGCTCCCATGACAGCCACATGAGACTCAGGAAGACAGGTCTTTCATGCGTCTTTGGCGCACTCACTGTGCTAAATCCAACTCCTTCCAGTTTGTGGATACAAGTTGGGGGGTGCCCGAGTAGGCCGCAAAGCCATATCTCGAACTGAGTGAGCACATCTACCTTTGAAAATAAGGCAAACATGCTGGAAATTTTCCAAAGCTTTCTAAAGAGAACAACATACTATGAAGAATGGTAAAATGTGAAACACTGGTAGTCCATGACAATGTAGCATATGTCCAATCCACCGTTATGTGCAGTGACTTTAATGCACTTATCATACAGTAAACTGAACATCTACTAAGTTCCGACCTAGGATATCATGGCAAGAAGCATTGACCCATAAGTACTATAGTAAATTCAGTGCGAGAGTGGCAGCAATGGATTTGAATCCACAGAGTAAGATTAAGTCATGACGTGTATCTGTACTACCTTTACTATCTGCCTTCTACCTATGCAATATTCCTGGAAAATCCCACCTAAGGTAAGCTGTTCTAACCTGTGAGTGTCTGTCCTCATCAGAGTCCTGACTAATCCTGTCTATTTGTCAGACAACCCTATACTAATGCCTTCCATCTCTAGCTTCTTGCAGCTTGAGAAACCCTTCCTGTGACATGCAATCAATGTTCTCACTGTGCCAAATCCAACTCCTTCCAGTTTGTGGATGCAAGTTGGGGGGTGTCAGAGTATCCCAGTAGGTCATACCTCGAACCGAGCAAGTGCATTTCCCTTTGAAAATAAGGCAAACATGCTGGGTATATTGCCTAAGTTCCCAAAAGTAATAAGCCAAACAAAATGTCCTGTGGGCCACATTCACCGACACTTTTACTTTGACAGCGTGAAAAATCAATTACTAACTTGCATCATACACCAGGTTATTGATAAAGGGTACAGGACTAAATATCTTGCATGATGATATTTTTCGCATCTTAAATTAAAGATGTGAAAAGAATCTTCATACAAGATATTGTGTCCTGTATCCCTTTTCAATAACATGCTTATGATACAAGTTAATAATTGAGTTTGCACACTTTCAAAACAAATACAAATGTTGGTGAATAAGTCCCGTTGGATATTTGTTTGACTTAATATACTTAGTACGTTTCTCGATGGCAATCAGGGTGGTCCTTGTGTAGTATACATACGTTCCCTAACAAACACTTCAAAATCCAGTCAAGACTAACTTATTGCCAAACAGGGTACTCCGTGACGACGTGGCGCATGTTCTGTCCATCAGTATGTGCAGTGTGGCAACTATAATGCACTTGTCAATTGGCGAACAGAACTACCACGTTCTGGAAGCAGATAAAGGCGTCAAGAAGTCCATGATTTCCTGAAGTAGAGGAACAAATATTCTGTGGTTGCTTGCCTAGTGAAGGAGTGGCCCACAGACTGTAGGTATCCATTCAAACCAATTGAAAGATTTACTTATTGGCAGCTCCACCTCAGTCAATTTCCCAGTTTTTTGCTTTAGTATGATACAACACAAAGCAAGTAGAAAAACAGAAGGCAGGCTTACTTGGGCACTGGGGACAGTAAACACGAGTCTCCTGCCTCTTTCCCTGTATAAAGCACACTTTACGACGACAACATGGTCACTCCTTTTTGGGTGTTGCAGGAATTTTATCAGCAAAGTGTTGCTGCTGCAGCCTTGTCACGTCCTCCAGAACACATGAAGTGGAGGCTGTTGCTTCTGTAGCAGTGAGACTTTCAATCACAGACAACTGAAAGACAAGGAAAGACAGGAGTCTTCCTGTGGTGGTCTGACTATAAACATATGCATTGTATGTTGCCACCTGGATCAGGTGAGTAAACAGTTTCTTATACCAAGTGTAAATTTTACGACCCGCATTGTGTGGCTGAAGAACCTGGTCGTTCTTGTCCACTCCGCCCATTTACTTGTTGTAATCAAGTATACAGGTGGTCCTGTGGACTTCAACCATCTGACCCCAAACCGTGACTGGGTAAGTGCTCTCAGCATGAATTGTAGTGCACACGTACACGTCAGGCCTATCTGAGAACTTGACTGCAATAGTTTGTTGGGACGCAAAGCAGTGCTCTGGGATTTCTGGAGATTTTTTGCAAATAAGCTCCTGTGGGAATCCTTTGCAGCGACAATGAATTGTACCGCAGGCCACAGTGCTAGATTTGTAGAGCTCAGGGAACTGCTCTAATCTTGTATAGAAATAGCCCACATAAAGGTTACAACCTTCGTGAAAGAGTAGCTGGGAAAGCTCCCATACAATCTTTCCTGTGAACCCTTGTGTGGGAGGGCAACCTACAGGGTTTAGAGTTCCCTGTATACACTCTCAAGCTGTACACACAACCTGACGAGTTCTCACACAGCATGTACAGCTTAATACCATAGTGAGCGCCTTTGCTCTGAATGTACTGACTGAACAGCAGCAGCCCTTTATACAAGATCATGGACTCATTGATTTCTATATTCTTTCCAGGAGGATAAACCTCTGGAAACCTGGCAGAAAACGTTCCACGACAGGCTGAATTGTGAACAATCTCCATGGTCTGTATGGTCCCGGGGCAATGCAGCAGAATGGTCATTGAAATGCACTATGCGCTGAAATGCCAAAATACGATCTCTGCTCATGTATGGTGCGAGGATGGGTGTCAACCAAAATGTGCGAGTAGACCAGTAGGACAGCAAGGTTGGTTTATGCACTACCCCCATTTTAAGCGGGTGGCCCAAAGATAACTCATGGGAGTCCACTTGTGTACCCTAGAATGAGGCCCGAGAGTGCCTCTATGTTGCCTCAGAAATTATTCAGCATGCAAATGTGTTTGCTGCCCAATTTCATCAAGGAAGTCAACATCTAAAAACAGATGGATGTAGTCAATTGGCTAAACTTTAGCCGTATCAACTTTACATCCAGCGTCGCCAGTAAAAGGCAGAATTTGGGGCTGAACTAAATTGGAGGGCTACCAAGAGAGCGCTCCGCCTGTGCTTGTTGCCTCACGTTCCTGCTCTCTTGGTTGCTCTAACCTGCTACTGGTGTCCCGCTGCACAGACTGTGCTTGCAAAGAGACAGCACGACTGACAATCTCCTTCAGAATCGTGGAGGATAATTCGTAGGATGGAACTGCGCCAACTGAAAATTCATGCCCAGATTCTGCTCTATTGTCCTCTCCCTCACATGCTGGCTTATATAATCATTTAGCTTCTGTAGAAGGGAAGGGGGGTGGGCTACTCTGTATTGTAACAGGACAGCATGGTCAATAAACTGTATACCATAAAAAGCACCAACTGTATTTTAGTATGCAGTTGTTTTCAGACTGTGGCATGAATACTACATTTTAGAAGACAATAGTTTAAAGAAATACTATAAATGTCCGTCATGTCTCCTGTTCATCTTATTGTGGACAATTGTGAGCTTGAGCAAAAGGGTATGTTCTGTTACCTCGATCCCCGAGAGGGTCAACAGTGTTGTGTTCTGGGGTGCGAATTCACTAGTCTCTCTGGTAAGGTTAGCAGGGCAAGTGAGGCACTATAACTAGATGGACTAGCACTCAGATAATGGAGATGGTATGGGGACTCAGTCCCTACATGCCAAGGATCTTTGGTCCCAAGCATAGTTCTGTTCCTGAGCACATTCCCTGCAATATGGCACGGACGTTTGATTAGGTACTTACTTGAGGGAGCCCCGAGTAGTGCTTGTGCTTCTCAATACTGTTGCACCTTCTCCTGGAGAGGTCGGTGGTGTTAAGGATTATTTATCCTCCAGAGTTATAAGGCAGCACCTAGTTCTGTTAGTTTTTCAGCCCTCATTGAGCTACTTTGCAAATCTTTTGTCGGTCAACTGTGGCTTGACCCGTGGCTACTCCAGTTAATTGCTGTCGGGCAGTAACTCAGCATTTAATGAAGGAGCAACTGTGAATTTTGTTGTAGAGGTGGATGCAGCTTTCCGCTTTGAAGTTTCCTATTCTTGGTTCACTTTCTCGGCTGTTGATGCAAATAATAAAATTCCATGAATATAACCTTCCTCAAGTTTCTGCTGCTTATCGTCCATATGCACTTACTGAAATCCC
Source organism: Triturus cristatus (assembly GCF_964204655.1). Classification (NCBI taxonomy): domain Eukaryota; kingdom Metazoa; phylum Chordata; class Amphibia; order Caudata; family Salamandridae; genus Triturus; species Triturus cristatus. Next base: position 1,542,782,611 of record NC_140590.1, on the reverse strand, counting down.
GCTTATGGTCTGGGAACACCAGACTTTGTGCCAAGAACCTTGGGAAGGGTCCCAAGAAACTGTCTGAACGGGCCCCTTACGTATTGATGGAGCCACATGGCCTGCGCTAGCAGGCTACACCCCTTATCCAGATTTAAGTTATATGAATCTGTTGAAGACATGTTCTTTGTATAATGTTATTGTTAACTTATATAGACTGGCTGGACCAGCTAGGGTTGACCTGTAAGGACGACCTTAATGCCTGCAGCTCATTTTATCAGTCCTGCAATTGTTCATTTTCTTATGGGTAAACTACCTACAAATCGTTTTTAAATACATTTTGAATAGCCCAAAAAATAGATCAGCGTGAAGCAGTGCATCCCCTTAGGGGACCACAAGATATACGCAGAATTTTAAGTATGTGCTCGCCCAATGGCCTGGTTTCCCTTGTAGCGGACTACAACACCTAGGGGACTATTTGTGCTGCAGTTTACACTTCGTCTTGGCACTCCCTTGATGGCAGTTTTAAATAAAGGCCTCAAGAATGCGGAATGAACATTGGGCAGGTCCTGCAACTCCTGGGTAATTTACCCGTTGTCTCTAAAATAATTATTTCGAATGTTAAGGGTGAAACAGCGTCTTTGCTTATATGCCAGTGACTTGCCATGGTGGTAGTATCCAACCACAAAGGTGAATTGCCAGTTATTATTGCTAATGTATACAGGTCTTTAGGATGCAATAGTTTGGGAGACTAGGACATTACAACGCATGCTTTTACAACACGGGCTTTACAGTGCACTTACAATCACAACTCATTTTTTAACAATGCATACCATTACAAAGCATCCCCAATAGAAGTACAGTAAAAATGCCTTTACAACATATATCACAACGCATCCTACAAAACCAATCAAATATGCTTTTTAATACCCCCTCTAAAATACAGGATACATTTTAAAAAATATTTACAAAAAAGTCAAAACTGAAAACCATTCCCTGATGTAAAGTACTCCAAAGAAGCAGAAATATTTCCTATGTTAAAAAACTCTTGAAGCGTTTGGAAACTAAGTGTGTTCACTCCAAATACAACACTTGTGTCCTTCCTCTATCTTCACTCTACCAGTACAAGAAATGGCTACACAAAATGGCTGTTCTAAAAAGGAACAAAGAGAACCCTTTTTTTCACAACACAAAACATACATACTGGCAGATTCTGAATCACGTGAAAAAAATATATTCTGAAACATTTTCTTTTAAATTTTTTAAGTCATAAAAAACGTATACATTTAGCCAATCACCATTTTGTGTTAAGTGGTACACCGAATTTCATGCTGATCACATGCTGTTGAGGTGCGAGGGGAAAATCAACAGTTTCCTAGACAGACACTGCTACTTATTGACTGCAGTAAGTGAAACGTAAACAGAAAACACACTAAGAACACCAATCATTTCCAAACCCAACATTAATTGTAAATATACAAATTCACAGATTTTGAACATAAACCAAAAGCCTTACAATTGAAGTACAATACCTGGAGGCAAACCACTAAGTTTTAATCTTTTTTTTTTTTTAAACTAAAAAAAATAAAATTACAAAAACCTTTACCTCAGGGAAGGTGATGGTCAGTGGTGGGGGTAAAATTACTATTCCAACTCTACCTGATGCTGGCCTTGGGGAAGGTGCTGGTCTGTGGTGCGGGGCAAAATCAGTATTCCAACTCCACCGGGTGCTGGCACCAGGTAAGGTGTTTGTCAGTTGTAGGCCATGAAATGTAATGCATTTAAAATAAAAACAAACACAAGGAGATGATGGACGGGGCACTGGAACTTTTCAGACACTCACCCCCAGTCACAGATCAGAGTTGAAGCCATCATTGTTCTTAAGTATACTTTGCCACCCCAGTTCAGACCCCAGCCATATGCAAATCAGTCTTGACCTTGTGCCACATGGGAACAGTCCAGGCCGAACACCCAGGCCAGGTCTTCCCTGGACCAGAAACCAGCATCCTGGGACTGGTTTCAGGGTCAAGGCTTATTTGCATATGGCTGGGTTCAAACTGGAATGGAAGGAGAGCACAAATATGATGGATTTAGGCCGGATTGCTGTACTCAGGTGAATTAATGACATTGTTCTGCATTCGGTCTATCAATTCTTCTTTATGCATTTACAATAAAATACACAAACAATACCTTTTTTCTTTTCCACAGGACTTGCACTTTACCCATCAGAAAGGATCAAACAATCATCGGGACTCAAATCCATCAACATCAGCAGTTGTAAAAAAAAGCTAAAGACCTTGAGAGGTAAAAGGTTTGCAAAACCAACTTTTTCAACCAAAACATGTATCTTAAGCACCAACAAAAACACAAGCCACCATCAGTTAAAAAAAATAGAAAGCAAAACATTTAACAATTTTGTATATCTCTATTTATGTCAACTTTTCCTTAGAGGCACAACCACACCCAGAAGGGAATAATCCACTGCTACATTATCTACTGGAAGAAGACCTGAACCACCAAAGGACTAAAGAAACTTACAAAGGTAAAAACAGACATTAAGAATTTTAAAAACTGGGTTTTTTTCCAGGCGTCAACTAAAAATCAGAGCTAGCCGAGTCAGAGCTAGCAGAGTAAGAGTCCAGCAACAGAATAAATAACATGTTCTTAGAAACATCAATACGCAGTCAAAAAATACCCACATTTTGTTTTACAAGTTAACACAAATAAACATTTCTATTTGTAAACACTATAAAAAAAATAATACTTTTCCTACCTTGTTTTACGGACAAATACAATATGTCAACAGAAAGAGAGGCAACCTACATCAAATCTAACAGAGGCAATCTACTGCTAAAGTATGGTGGCTATCTCTATTGTAAGGAGAGACTAACTGAGCACAGGAGTCATTGGAGTTGTGTGCAGTAATATGCATCCCATTGCACAGGCAGAGCAGAACTCTTGGTGATACTGTTGAAAAAACTACCGAGCATAACCATTCTGAAATGGAGATGGAGGTTAGAAAGAACATCCAGCAAATCAAAACTTTGATATCCACAATCAATTAATCCTGTGGCTCAGTTTTGAGGGAGGTATCCCAGCACATTCCTATGCATATAGCAAGTTCTATGCCCACAATTCCTAATCTCAGCAGAATCTACAAAGAAAAAACACAGGATAATAACCCACAATGATTAACACCCCTGACACACTCAGATATGAACATTCCCATTGAAGTTACTGTGCCCTTTACTAATAAAACTTTTCTTTTGCGTGGCAGCAAAAATCCTCAGAAAAATATACTAATCTTAAAAAAACACTATAACCATGTACCTTTGGAGAATAGTGATATTTGGATGATACCTTTAAATACACACCCAATCCATTTACCCAAATAACCACTATTCATGCCAATATCAATAACTCTACAGTTCGTTTAGTGTACAGTTTAATCCCCGATAAGCAAACCTCAACATACACTAAATTTTCAACAGTGGTAAAATCTAAAGCAATCAATAAAAAAATCTACTAAATTGATAATAGCTTTGGAAATACCAATGATTAATGCTATTACTAAATTATATCCAGATACTGAAATCCAAGGATGTTTTTTCACTTTTCACAGGCTTATTGAAGAAAGTCCCAAATACATCCTTAGCGGAGGTTTACATTTCAGCCAGTAAACTGCAGTAGGATTTGAAGAAACTAACTGCATTATGCCTTCTACTTTCTGACAGTGTGGATGAATTCTACACATCAATTACTGACAAATTGGCTCACTTACTAAATGACTTTGAGGACACATGGATTGGCCATCTAAACAGATCGGGTGGCATGAGGAAGCCAAGGTTCCCTGATGAATGGTGGAACTGTGACACAACCTATTTCGAGGGAGGTGCAAAGACTAATAATGTAATAGAGGGACGACAACTCCAACAAATCAATTTGAAAACCTCACCCAAACTAATAGTTTTTTAGAAAATTTGAGGAAGGAACAAAGTTTTGAAGAAACGAGAATAGCACAATCATTGACAGGTAGTTTGAACCAACGTGTTTCAAAAAGAACAAAAGAAATGTCCGAGCGACTACTGTGTCAAATTCAACAATTTTTGTTGATGGCGGCTTCAGACTACCTAGACAACATTGCACGCACACTAAATTTCTAACAAAGACCAACACCTATTCTATCTTATTTGCATATTTATCATTTTTTGGAAGAAATTAGTTTCACATTTTATAAATAATTTTTCCTAATTAAAGGAATGTCGGGCTTCTTACCAGAGGTTGTCTTTTCTTCAACTCTTGGTGATTTATAAATAACCACACTTCACCAAGAGTCAAGTGCTCCAATAATCCAAAGTAACAAATCCATATTCCATGCAGGTATCCAAATCCTGTTGTAAGCCAACAAAGAAGATTGGCATAGACACTTTTTGCAACAAAACTGCTGAAAAATTACTGTGTAGTCTAAAAAAATGCAACCCCCCCAAAATAAAACCACGAAAAAATTATATATATTTTTTTAAAACAAAAACGCAACAACCAATCTATTTATCCAATGCACTGTCCAGACAATAGTATTCGATCCATATCCTTTGAAGCGATGTATCAAAATCAAATGGTGCACATATGTTAAAATGTTTTGTTTGAACAAAACAGCCAGGATTTTTGTTTTAAATGTCACCAAAATCCAATAGTCGATCCATGGCATACATTTTGTTCTTACCCTCGCATGTTCTTAGTGCCATGAATACCATATACAAAGTTTAAAACAATATGTTGCAAAAAATGTTTTTTTTTCTCATTTGGTTTAAAATTAATTATTTTCTCTCAAAATGAGTTTTTTTAACCCAAAAATGTACAATATAAAAACCATCAGCCCAATGTGGGCCTACAACTCCTAACTGCAGAGGAATAAAAAAGTGGTTAAAACATTTGAAAAATACATTTTACTAGTAACTTGCATCTAACTACTTCCCTGCTCTCTCCGTTACAATAAAGTAGGCCACCTGTAATCGGTTTAACAAATTTATTTTGACTTACCTGACCACAGCTATTCCTTGCGTCTGATCTTGATCGTAATACTCCACCGACTGTAGAAACCTAAACACAAACGTATACATAAAACCTGAAAGTAAAAAGGAAAAAAGGAAAATTTCTCCCATTGAACTAAAAGGGAAAAGCATGGTAATGTACTTCTAAAAATGGTTTACAATATGTTGATACATTTTTTAAAGAAATTTTTAAAAATTCATTTATACTATGCAATATTTTTACTATATTTTGCAGAGTTTTATTGCACAACTAAATATTATTTAAACATTTCCATACAACTTGGTTTATTTAATCAGTTTTTAAAAAAGATTTCAATATATTTTTCTCACATCTAAAATTGCGTTTTATTTAGAGTTTTTTTAAATACGAAAGAGGTATTAAATCTCCCCTATGCTAAACACTTTTAAATGCATTATTTATTAATGGATTTAAAATGACTCCGATATTAAAATTAATACCCGAGTAGTAATACACACCGCCACCCCATCCCCACATATCCCATGCTTGTGGGTGGTACACACCCAAGAACATTTTGGTGATTTTCTAAAAATAAATATCTATAATATTAACAAGTATGTAAAAATAAATGAATACCCAAGTATATGAATTAATGCCACAGTATTAATACACTCCACCAAATATCCGGCATTATCCTCCAAAAACACCTGATATAGCAGAATCTCAGACGACGGCATATGTGGCGGAAGTGCAGAGCTGCATAGAAAGACACTCGTGGTCGAGATTGGTGCAGGAGAACAGCTCAGCGCGAATGTGATGCACACTGGTGAGCAAGGCGAGGCGCCCCTGAGCTCCATGATCCTGCGCCAGTCTTCGGTGTACCTTGAGAAGCGGAGCGGAGCACAAAGGTAAGCGGTGCTGATCCAGAGAGCTTTGGCGAGCGGTGGCACTAGTGCAGGACGCCGAAACATCCCCAGCACACCATGGGGCCGCAGCGAGAGAAAGACTGCCAGCCCGGGAGACTTGCAACTGCCAGGGACCCAGAGACACTGGGAGATGACAACAAGGTGCGGCCTCAACTGTCGGTCAGACACTCCGATCCTGCATGCTGTTGTGTTGCCCGGTAATCCCCACTGCAGGAGAAGGTGGGGTGGATTGCGTGGACTGAGAAGAAAAGTCGCAGAGGGTCATTTGCAGCGCATTGCACTGAATCAGTAGGGGAAATACATGCACTCCTGATCGCACCACTCAGAGGAGTGATTAAGGGAAATCAGCAAACAAGAAAGGCACACGCGCATTGCTGGAGGGCTGCGCAACAGCTTAAAGATATCAATTGAGGGACCACAACCGCTTCGGGAGCCCCCTCTGCCACATGCTGCCTGCGGGAAGGGGTTTATACATGAGGCCAGATTGTAGGCTTGAAGGAAGCCAGCCACTAAGAAAGAAACACACACATACTATTAAAGTGATGCGCAACAGTTCAGAGACATTAACCAAGGGGCCACAGGGGATTTGTGAACCCCCTCTGTTACATGCTGTTTGCGGGAAAGGGTTGATCAGTGATGCCTGATTGTAGGCTTGTGAGCTGTGCAAGACCACGAAGTAAGTGGATATTAGATTGTGCGGCAACACCCTGCTAGTAATCTCTCACATACGGCACTACAGCGCTATTTGGGTGCTTAAGCGGACAGCATGGGTAAAACCGACAAATTACAGACCAAACTGCAATTTGAATTGAGGAAAACCCAGAGAACCAAGGAAACCGCGACCCTGGAGCAAGACTCAATCCCAGATGACACAGTCTCTGGATCTGAAGTAGACATGAAGCATGCTTTTCACACTATTCAGCAGAGCCTATCCAAATTCGACAGTTTTAATAGATGCACTGTCGTTTCGTATGGATTGGATGTCCGAAAGGATCTACAAGCATGGTAGCAGGCTTGATGTAGCAGAACAACTAATATCGGACATAGAGGTCATTACCAGAGTGAAGGTAGAGACCGATAAGGAGAGGGACAAGATACTATGTACTCTGTCAGCGAAGGCCAAAGACCTCGAAGTGAGATCCAGATGCAATAACATTCGCATTTTAGGTGTGCTAGAAGCCACAAACATAGGCAACATGGAACAATACATAGAAAAGCTGCTGGTACAACTTATGGTGAGAGACACCTTCCCCGAAATACTATTGGTGGAAGGTGCGCACCAATCACTAGTGACAAAACCAATACCAGGCGAGGTCCGCGACAAATAATAGACAGGCTCCTTAACTACAGAGATCACGACGTAGCACGGCGTAAGGCCAGAGAGCTGGGGGAACTGGAATGGAAATAACATTATTACCTGACTTTACAATGCAGGTACAGGAGGCGCATTGACTTTTCACGCCTGCAAAAAGAAACTTCTGGACCTCAACCTGGAATATAGTATGCTATATCCCGCGAAACTAAGGGTAAAAGCTGACGGCAAGGTATACCTGTTCACGGAACCCAAGGCTGTGTTGCGATTCATCTCAGAGAAGGAGAGACCACGTACACAGCAAGGATCGCCGAGCCACTCACCAGCACCATCGGCGGCCTCTTTACAAGCTGGAGAGAACCAAGGCACAGTGGAGTGAGCATCGGGGAAACTCTGAGACAAGGTGAAGCGTGGTAATGTAGTGCATTCATAACCAAAACACTAAGTATTAATGCTCATGTATAAGAGACTGCCACATGCTCCCATAGCGAGACCAGAGCGGCATCTGAATAGGAGTAGTAACTATGGCGGACATATTGGGGCGCCTTGACCAGGATATATATGGTGCATTAGGCGCACTGACCACAACTTGTCACACTCGAAAAGAGAATATATTTAGAGACTTAGGACATAAGGTGAACTATTAGAGTGGCATTGGGAACTCAACAAGATGGCCACATCTACCCCAAAGTGTATCACACCTTTCATTTTACGTGTTGAGGGGGGGGGCTGTTTCTTTAGTTAGGGGGGTGGAGGGAAATCAGATAGCTGCAACAATTGGGTTTTTTCGAGGCGTGGGGTGGTATGGGTGTTTAATTAGGTTGAAGGCGTCTATTGTGCAACTATGGCTTTTGAGATCGCATAGGGTACATACTACAGGCAAGAAACATTGCACATGGCAGAAAAGGCCTGTACATCATGGTTATAACTAGTGAGAAAACACAAATCCTCCAGCTTCTGACCTGGAATGTTTGAGGCTTAAATGACAGCAGAAAAGTTAGACGGGTGGGCGCCTATTTGAAGCAACATTCTGTGGCAATTGCTGTGCTGCAGGAGACACATCTAGCTCCAGAGTGTAGTGAGGCAATACATCGTAAATTACATGGGGTATGCTATTCCTCAGATTTGACTCCTCACGCTCGAGGGGTACTAATCTGGGTGGAGAAAAAGGCGGGAGTGGAGATGACGGCATACTCAAAGATCCAGAAGGCAGATATGCTGTAACAAGGGGATCTGCAATTTCTTTTAGTGGGTATATATGGCCCTAATCACGATGACCCCCAATTTTATTTCTCCCTAGCCTCTAGATTGACACAATGGAAAGGAATTCCACAAGTCTGGGGGTGTGATTTTAATTGTATATTAAACGCAAGCGTAGATAGATCACAGGGCCCGGCCAGACATCCAGCTGCGGTGGCTATAGCCATCCAGGCCATATTGCAATCCAATGGTCTCAGATATCTGGAGATACAGATTTCCCAATGGGAGTGGCTACACTACTCCTCGGTGCATGACACGCACACTCGGATAGACTACTGGCTTCTGTCTGGAGAATTGAGTTTTTGAGTGGAGGCATGCACGCATGTACCACAAACGTACTCTGATCATTCCCCCGTTCAACTATCCGAGGGTCAGGGTACGGAGTATATCAGCGTTAACGTGGTGCTTTCCACCTTATTCAGTACTCGACACGGTCTTTAAAGAACGGTTAGCCACAGCAATAGAGAACTTCTTTACCGAAAACATTGGGTCGGTAAACTCATTCTCTACGGTATGGGAAACGTTCAAAGTGTTCATCAGAGGGGTAATGATATCCACCAATGCAGGAGTGTTATGTTCCATACGAGGTAGACTAAGCCATCTGGAAAAAGAGATTGGGCACTTAGAAAGAGTAATTGAAGAAGGGGGAAATTGACATGTCGTTGACCTTGGACAGAAACGGACAGAACACCTAGACATAGCTAATGATGAGCTAAAGCATACGGGTAAATACGCATCGGCCCGATGCAATGGAGAGCAGGAGAGACCGGGTACCACGTTAGCAGGGATTCTAAGGCCAAAAAGGGACTTGAACGCTATGGTGGGTATGAGAGATGATGATGGGAATATACTGCACACAACAGGAGACATAGCAAATCACTTTTGAACATTCTTCAAGAACTTGTACACCTCCCAAAGCACCTCCAGTGCCGAAGCACGAGAGGGCTATTTGTCATACATTAAAATGTCATGGCTAGTGATGGAACACAGGGAACATTTGATGACCCCTCGACATCAGACGAAATACGAGAGGCATTAAAGGGTATAGCATCTGGGAAATCTCCAGGATCAGATGGGCTTACCGTTGCCTATTATAAGGAATTCCTGGATCTTTTGATCCCCCACCTTAAGACGCTTTACGAGGAGATGTCGGGGGCAGGTAGTATGTGCGAACCAGTTATTGTAACATTATTAAAGCCCGGCAAACCATCTACCAATTGTTCATCGTATAGGCCCCCCATCTCTACTAAACGAAGACACTAAATTGTACACTAAAATCTTAACTAATAGACTGACCTTATTGATCCCGGGGATTATTCGTCCTGAACAGGCAGGGTTTGTCCCTAGTCGCAATTTATTGCAAAACCTGAGGACTCTGTTTGGGGTGGTGCGGAGACTGAATCCAGATATCAAGGCAGCAGCAATTTTTGGGGACGTGGAAAAAGTGTTCAACTCGGTAGAGTGGAGCTTTATGTTTGCGGTCCTGCGTAAACTAGGAGTAGGGGATATGTATCTCTGTCTGCTGTCAGTATTGTATGCCTCACCCACAGCCAGAGTGAGAGTAGGGAATGAAGTATCTAAGTCATTCAACATTACTCGGGGACACGACAGGGCTGCCCACTATCTCCAATATTGTACGCCATTGTTGCGGAGCCTCTTGCTTGCGCAATACGGGAGTGTCACGCGCACAGGGGTTTGAGTTTCCCTGAGTACACACTTACGATCTCAGCGTATGCTGATGACACATTGCTATATATACGGGAACCGGAGGTACACTTATCACCAATTCTGCGAGAGGTTGTACAATTCAGTGGTCACTCAGGGTTACATATAAATTGGGATAAATCAATTACATTTCCCCTCACCCCCTTCACAGTAGAGCCGATAATGGAGATCCCTCTGCGTTGGACTACAGAAGTGGTACGGTACCTAGGCATCCAGTTCCACACAGACTCCGAGATAGTTCTGCAGGAAAATTATGGTAAGGCCACACAGACTCACTGATAATGTAGAGAAGTGGATAAGGCTTCCACTCTCGTTGATGGGGAGAATATCCATAATGAAGATGGTCATCTTACCAGGATTCCTTTTTTTATTTGAAAATATACCCATATTGCTACCAAAATAAATGTTTAAATGCCGGCGCACACAACTGAAAAGGTTAGCATGGGCCGGTAAACAACCGTGCATTCGATGGGATTCACTTACTCTGTCGTTTCACTTGGGGGGCTTGGGTGCCCCAGATCTAGAAAAATATTACAAGGCAGTGAGTGGTGGGTTTACGCACTATTGGATACATGGGCCACAAGATTTGCCCTTCTTGCACATAGAAAGAAACGTGGCAGACCCCCTAACGCTTCCACAGACCCTTATGCAATCCAAATCCAGGAAATTAAGAGTTTTCTACTCTATTGCGGTCACCGTACAGGCATGGCGAACTTTGTTGCACATGCAAGCAGGAGCCTTTATCTATGCTCCAGATATGCCGTTACAGTGGTGCAGGTAGTTCCCACGAGGCCAAGAAGTAGGGGCAAGAAAGGCATTTAATGCCATCAGTATACACACAATGGGCGAATTCTTTGAAGATGGAGTACTGGCGACCTGGGAGTCATTACAATTACCGGCCCAACAGATAGGAGGTACAGTGTTATTTCATTATTATAGAGCTCAGCAAACCTGGTGAGCCCTTCTTGGAGATTACCTCATTGAACCACAAAGTATGGCGGTACTCTCCACGCTCATTAAATTCGAAGAACCTGCAAAGTTAATTACTAAATTCTATATCAGTCTTCAGGACACGCGCAAGTCTGAAGTCCTAAGGGTAAAGTTGGAGTGGCAGCGTGACGTAGGTGCTCCTATCAGTGACAAAGAATGGTTCAACTGCTGCACCAGCACCCGCTCGATCTCTCTTAATGGTAGACACAGACTAATACACTTTAAATTTTGATATAGGGCGTATTATACCCCGGAACGCCAGTTCTGATATTGGCTGGCTGAGACCTCCAATTGCCATAGATGTGGGCAAGAGGAAGCGGGATTCTGGCATCTTGCCTGGCAATGCCCAGGGATTTATGCATACTGGGAACCTGTGTTCATGGAGTTGGGCATTATTATCAGTGCAGACTTAGAAACCGATCCAAAAATGGTACTCCTAGGGTGGGACCTTCCCATAAACAAGACATTACGCCCATTGGTCGCTATAGGCCTCCAACTTGCCAAGCGGAGGGTGGCGTTGCGATGGATAAGGGGCCCACTTCCAAAAATAGCAGATTGGTAAACAGACATGCTGTATTATAACACCCAAGCTGACACATATAGTGAATTGTTATCCCTAGAAGCCACCCGAGGATCTACTGGGGGACCTTACCAAACCTTCTTGTTAAGAGACATTAACAAGACAACGTCAGGGTCACAGAACATCACAGAGGTGGTACAGACACCAGAAGCAGGAACGTAGAAAATACATGCTAACATAGACGGTGACTAGCATGTTTTGAAATCCGGGGTATCAACCCCCCCCCCCCCCAACAATGCATTAGTTAGTTAGTTAATGCCTTGATCAGATATTACAGAAGTTATTAATCGTATTGATGACAAGACTCATGGTGAGATGCACCCTAATTGTCAGCCACCTGCCATTGTGTATTACTGTAATAACATGTACGCCTGATCCTATATGCTGATGAATCTGTCTAGGTTTATACTATGCTTGCGAGTTGTAGCTATTTGGATTTATGCGAAAAACAATTAAAGAAAAAAAATTATTTCTAATCCGAAAGAAAATAATAGCCGTATTAAAAATTTTAAATAAATACCCAGGTAGTAAAATTAATACCAGAGTATTAATTCACTACCCCATCCAATAACCCAATTACTCACACATCCCATACTGGAGGGGAGGTGGGCACCCTCCAATCGTTTTTTTATATTTTTTTAACTAAATAAAATTAAAATTAATACCCAGGTATTAAAATGGAAACCGGAGTATTAAAACACTCACCACCCACAACCCCCATTTCTTTCACATCTATTATATATCTCCTCGTTTCTTTCAGGAATCATCTGACCAGCAGTACGACAGAGAAAGAGCGATCTGATCTCAGACAAGAGAGGGTTTGTGCAACTGAAAACAGAGACAACACTTGTCCGACGTGAAGATAAAGGAAGACAGGCTACTTCCATATAAAGCACCTTTCAAGAGTTGTAGCATTGACAGCTAGATATGCCACAGACTGAGAACCCTCCTCCTGATCAGGAGTTGGGTGGGGACTCTCGACAGTGTGACAGAGATCACCGTAGTCAGACGGAATATCCACCAATTTCTGGTAATGAAAGCAACTGATGCCTTTATTACAGTTGTAATAATGGACACTAGCTTAGCCACTCCGAACAGACTTTATCACTTGGAAATCAAAATTGAGAGTGATATTCAACTCACCATTAAAGCAATTTTTTGGGACAACTGGACTACTTCTTATGATATTCCATAGGCGGAGGTCGATTGACCCCCGTCTTTTGTTCTTGCTTGTCCACAAGGTGAGAATGTTATTCTCCTTTCTTTCTCACACCTTATGCCAGACAAGGTCAAATATGTATCTGACTTGGCCCTTGCCTTGGCCCAAGTTCTTTATCGTAATCGCACGTGTTGGGAATGATGAGGATTCCCCTTAACATGCTATTCCTATACGGTCTCCACTTCAAATTCAGCCGCAGTGTCCTATTAAATGGGATGCTAAAGCTCCCATTATTGAAATCCTTTCCCAACTTGAGTACCAGGGAATAATAGAACCCTGTGTCAAATTAATACACCTCGTTTTCCCATTCTGAAACCTGATCACTCCCATCGCATAGGATTATATCAGACACATTTGAATAGTTATACTCGCTCATTTGCAGTGCAAAATACCCATAGCACGGTGCTGATTAATAATATCAGTAAGGAATACAAAACTACATTGGACACTTCCAATGTTTTTTCAGTCAAATATGGCTCCTGAGAGCCATGACTGGTCAGCATTTACCACCCATGGAGGTGCTACGTCGGACTTCCTATGGGCCATAACAACAGCCCGGGAGTCTTTGAGGCATGCATTGTATTGATTTTCCACGAGCTCGACCCTGATGTGCTTTCCCATGTTGAGGATATCTAACTCACAGATGTGATGAATTGAGCCCCCAATTAGCAAGACTGGATCAATATTTTGTGATTTTCTGAACTTGGTTACAAATTTCTCAGTGTCCTTTTCTTAGGATCTGAAATAAAAAATTAAAAGTAAAGTCTTCCCCCTCAATTTCTGGAAACGTTAGCTCAATTGCAGCCTCCATGCATACTTAAAATAAAATTAATGTCTTATGGGATTTTTTACTGGACATACATAACCGATTATGCAAAATTCATTAAAGTGCTTTATACCTTGATACGTCCTGATTTTTCCACTTCCTGTAGGACATTGGAACACATCACAACACTCAGTTCTTTACAGTCTGATTTTCTTTAAACACGTAGCCTACATACAAATGCTAACAATACTAACTTGGTCATCTGGGTATTACAGGGTGTAATTGGATTTACATTATGTCAGCATAGGAGAGTATGAAGAGTCCATGGTTCAAGCTATGGCTGCGAGTGGGGCCATGTAGACTTTGAAGAGGGTGGGGCTCAGGGAGGATCCCTGGGGGCTCCGCAGCCAATCTCAGTGGATTCTGAGAGGAACGGTGGTAGTCTGACTCGCGGTGTTCTCCCAGTGAGGAAGGAATAGATCCATTTCAGTGCTTTATCACACATGCCAACGTTTTGGAGTCTTGTGCTTATCGTGGTAGTGAGAGTTGGTGTTGAAGGCAGCTGAGAGATCCAGGAGGAGAATGGCTGCTGTTTGTCACCGGTCAAGGAGGGAGCAGATGTCAACAGTGGCAGCGAGGAGGGCGGTCTCAGTGCTCAAAGCCAGATTGAGAGGTGTCCAGGATGTGGATGACTTTGATAAACTCTGAGAGTTGGGCCTTGATGGCCTTCAACAACCTTGGCTGGGAAGGGAAGTAGGGAAAGGAGATGGGTCTGAAATTCTTGAGGTCTATTGGGTCGGTGGATGGTATCTTTAGCCTGGGGTTGATCTCGGCTTGTTTCCAGTCATCGGCGAAGGTGGCTGTCTCAATGGAGCAGCTGATGCGGTCTAAATCTGGATGATGGAAGTGGTGGCTCTTTGGAAGATGTGGTACAAGCTGGGGTTAGATTGTGGTCTGGAGTGAATGCTCTTCATGGTTTTGAGAGTGTCTGCCGTGGTGAGCAGGGTCCTATTAAGGCATGGGAAGTTGCTCAAGGTGCCCTATCTTCTAAGCTACCTCCCCAGGGAAATGTATCTTTGGCAAGTTTCTTAACCTCTTATTTCCAGCGACCTGTACCTCTCACTGTCACTCTACTCACTGTCTCATCACTTTTTTGGGACCGTGGACAAGATAAATGATGTGTGTCATTTTCTGAAAGTTTAAGGTACAACTCAATATGTGTACTTGAATTTCAGATAAGTAGTAATAAAAAAAATATTTAGAACGGGGGAAAGATTTCCCAACGTGAAACAGGTACACATGAATCATTGAAAAGTCCTTACCCGGATCCTTATGAATGTATGTCTTGAAGTGGCTTAAAAACGTGCAACACCTTGTCAGATAGGATCACATTCTCTAAGCCTATTTGACTGAACAAAGTTTTTTAAAACAATAAGGTTTTTGTTTTTTTTAAACACATAACAAATCAATGTGTACAAGACCAAAAGCTCCAGCAGGCATAAATCAACGACAGAACTGCAGTGTTCTATTAAAATAATAAATGTACAGTTAGTGCCAATCACAGCATTAAGATGTTCATCAACAGAAATGCACTGTTCGAGGGAGCGTTTTTACTTATGGGGCACGGGGGACCTTCACCGAATGATCGAAGGAGTGATTTAGGGGCAAAGGGGCACCTTAACTTGAGGCGGGGTGTCTGTGAACACTCGCTCTAAAAATGAAGGAAACAGATATGTGAGCCATGGAAACTAAGCCAAAAGATTTAACAGATTTATTTAGAAGGTGCAACTTCAAGAAACTTCAAGAGAAAGGCATAAAAATACAAAATATAGTGACTTCGCATTCACAGAGAGTCACATGAATCAGAAGGCATTTCTACATGAAAGCATTGGACTGTTTGGGAGCGAGAGAAACTAAACCTCAAAGACACATTTACAAATGCACTATGAAAACAGTGTAACTCAAGGAAAATGTTCTCAGAATGCACAACACATTTGATCTGAAATTCTGGAAATATTCGTGTCTAAAGAGAGCAGCCCTGCAATTACAATATAAACATTTTAAATGTAAAAAAGGAGAAAACAATGGTTAAACATAACATGGCAGATATGGCATTTCATATAAATAAAATAGGACAGTACACAAGTAAAATAGAACAAGAGCTCTTGGAGAAAACCTACACAGTCTGTCACCTACATACAGACAGGGAAGTAGTCCGCCAAGAACTGTGTCAGCTCCCTTTTTATACACTTTAAGGCTATGAGAAGCGCTTACAGTAACGTTAATTCACGCCACTTATAGCATGGTTCGCACATTTATCAGAGACAGACAGATAGATTAGTCTGGGTTGCCACATTCATCATCCCGGTCTGACAGTTGTTGCGGTGGGAACTTCTCTATTCTTGTGTACAGACCCAGGATGTGATGTGCTATATGTCGACAGAATAGAGAAACGGTGAACTGTGAGCCAGTGAACTTCACACACGGGTAGGGTGGGGGCTCTATAGTTTGGAGCAGGAGGCCTTGCAGAGAGAGGCTGGCTGTGATTTTTGGTCAGACAAGCCTAGAGCCTGCTGTTCAGTAAAGATGGGTTCAGAACTTTGGTCAACTTAACAAAAGGTCTACAAATTAGGCTGGCAGGGCCTATGTAGGGGTTCATGCTTTGCTGAGTGATTAGGATGGCCCAGGGTATTTGTTATATGGTAAAACTGGACGCTCTCTCAGCACCACAATAGAGGGAGCCAACAAACAGGAACCTGCAGAAAACAGAGCCAGTAAAAATAGGAGGGTTGAAGGCAAGAGGTTACCATGCCAAAGATGCCCGTTCTAACATGCCAGCAACAAAACAGGTCATAATAGCTGGTAATAATAATCGAGGGGCAACACATCGGACTACCTTGGAATATAAGAAGTCAAGTACTTTCATAATACACCCGAATAAAAACAGTAGGTGGTGGCAGGTGTATATGCCTTCTAAACGCTAACACCAGCCTCCTTGCCCAGGCTTGTCATTTAGCTTTTGAAATTACAGTTCCAATTCAGACATTGATGAAAACGTAAAGTATGCCAGAGGTATTAGGGCATGGGCAGTTGCTCAAGGCATCCTACCTTCTAGGCTGCCATCAGGGAAAGTGATCATTCACCAGTTTCTTAACCTCTTTTCAAGCTACCTCGACTTATCACTCTCCACCTATCCACTGTCATCTTATCAATTTTTTGGGAACCCTGGGCAAGATATTGCAGTGATTTTTGAATGACATTTTCTTAAACTTTAATGTACAGTTCAATATGCGGGCTTGAATTTGCAGATATTAAGAAATACAATTCAGATTTCAAATGTGGGCAAAATTCCATATGATGACTCAAGTAACATGTATCATCGAAAATTCATTACCCAGGGTCCTTATTCATATGTCTTAAAATGGATTGAAGACACCCATCACCATATTAGACAAGATGACCATTCTGAAAGATTTAAAAATGTATCAAACTTTTCAACACAAACCAATGTGTACAAGACTATATGCTCCGGCAACCTTAACTCAGACTGGACAGCAGTATTTTAACATGGAGATACAGTTTGTGGCAATAACAGAATTTACATGCCCATCAAAAGAACTGCACCACAATAGGAAGAGACAGCTAATAGTGTGCCACCCAAAACAGGAGGTTTGAAGGCAAAAGGTTAGAGGAGAAGCACGCCAAAGATACCAGGTCTAGCAGGCCAAGAACCAACCCTGTCTCCCCCCCCCCCCCCCCCAACAAAACACAAACCATCACAGGTAGTAGTAGAAATGTAGGTGAAACATCTGCCTACAAGGAATATAAGGAAGTCAAGAATGATCATAATATACCCAAATAAAGAGTAGGTGACTGCAGGTGCCTACGTCTCCCAAATGCTAACACCAGCCTCCTTGCAGTGGCTTGTCATGTAGCTTTTGAATTACAGTTCCAATTCTGACACTGCTGAAGCTTCAAGTACGCCAAAGATATTAACCCCTTCGATGCTCATGACGGAGCGGTTCTCTCATGAGAATCGGTTGGGCTGTGCTCATGACGGAACCGCTCCGTCATGACGGAACCGCTCCGTCATGACGGAACCGCTCCGTCATGACGGAACCGCTCCGTCATGACGGAACCGCTCCGTCATGACGGAACCGCTCCGTCATGGCACCCACCCATGGGGGAAGCGCTGGCGCTCCCCCCGTGGACAGCCCATCAACACCCCCAGGCAGGGATGGCAGCGGAAGAGTTTCCGCTGCCACCCCTGACCCTCCCCCCCCCCCCCCTCGGCGATTCTGTGACGTCAGCGCGCACAGCATGCGCCAACGTCATCAGGAAGCGCTGGGACGCCTGGAAGAAATTTGCTTACAGGCATCCCAAGTCGGAGGAGGGCGCGCCTAAGGCAAGCCCGTCTGCGCCCGTCCGCGCCGGTACGGGCCCAGGGGCCTGGTCCCCCGGTCCCGCAACTCCCAGAGATAAGATTATCTACACCAGGGAAGAGCTACACATGTTATCCAAACCACTGAACCTTACATGCAAACATAGGCTAAATGTAGACAAACACACTTTGAAGTGTGGGCACTGCCATACTAACTTCAGGCCAGAAACACAGATTAATAATATTCACGTGTGGCGTTTAGCCGTGCTCAACTGCAGATCATTAGCCAAACACAAGTATGAAATTAAAGATCTACTTGAGGAACATAAACTAGATGCCCTATTCCTGACTGAAACATGGCTTAATGAGAGTTCCACCCCAGATGTTCTGGATGCCATTAACGTTAACTACAAGTTAGTCAGACAAGACCGCTCAGGGCGGAATGGAGGAGGTATAGCTATAATTCATAAAGTCAATATGACATGTGACGTGCAACAAGTTGGTATAGATGACTGTGAAGCCCTTTCATACACCCTGTCAACATCAGATAGTACTACATTAAGTGGTATCTTAATATACAGACCACCGGGCCCAGTCACCAAGTTCATATCAAGTCTAGTGGATACAATAGTGCAACCTGCCCTTAGACAACAAATTTATGGTGCTAGGTGACTTAAATATACACTTTGACAACAAACAGGACGAGGGTATAAACCTCTTGTGTAAAGACCTACTCACACTAAATCTAGCCCAAAGGGTCACAACACATACCCACCAAAAACGACACCTACTAGACCCCATTTTCACTAATTGTGAAGATGTAATGGTCGAACTTCCTTGTCCTATCCCATGGTCAGACCACTACCTAGTGCCTTTCTCCATACCTACACACAGAAAACTTCCTAGACAACCCGACCAGAAAATAACTACTAGGAACTGGAAAAAATTTAATTCCACTTCCTTTTCGCAAGCTCTAATAGAAAGGGAACCAAGATGGGACAATGACACAAATTGTGCAAATGACCAACTAGATTCGTGGGTCTCCGAGACGCTAAATGAAATAGCGCCATGGAGCACCAGAATCCCTAAAAGGAGGGGTACAACTGTACCATGGTTCAATAATGAACTAGCTGTAGTCAAAAAGAAATGTAAAAAGCTGGAACGAATATGGAGGAAGAATTACTGTGCCAAAGCGAGAGAGGAATACAAATATGAACTCAAACAATACCACTCACTAATCATGAAAACCAGAGGTACCTACTACACGGAGAAAATTAATGGAGCCAAGAATGCTCCTAAAGAACTATTCACGATATTGAAGTCGCTAAAAACTCAGAAGGAGCCGGATGAAACTCCTACCTCCAAAGAGAACTGTAACAAAATTGCGGAGTTCTTTGCCTCTAAGGTTAAGAACATTTATGATACTTTTCCTACAGAGGCAAGACTTGGTACTAATACTATCCATGCCAACAACAAACACCATGTAGGAGGCACATTGGACGAATTCACCGTACACAGCCTAGACGTACTTAAGGACACAGCCAGAGGAATAAAATCAGGCTCCCCCCTTGATGCCGCCAGACCGAATATAATTATGGAAGGCGCCAACACTATCATGCCCCATATCATGGACATTATATCCCGCTCCTTCCAAGATGGCATAGTTCCCGACAAATGTAAACAGGCTATTGTCAAACCTCTGAAAAAGAATTCCCGCACTGACCGCACTGTATTAGATAATCTACGTCCAATCTCTTTACTACCTTTTACAGCTAAGATAGCGGAGAAAATATCTAATAAGCAACTTACTGACCATATAAATAAACATGATCTATTACATCTTTCACAATCAGGCTTCAGAAGTGCACATTCAACGGAGTCAGCTCTACTCTATGCCACGGAAGCATTGAGGAAACATGCTGATGAAGGAGATACTGCTGCACTGATCCTTCTCGATCTCAGTGCAGCTTTTGACACTGTATCCCATCAACTGCTCCTACAAAGACTGGAAGCATACGGTATCAGGGGTAAAGCTCTGTGCTGGTTAAAGTCTTTCCTCTCTGATCGTAGTTTTAGAGTGGCTCTCGAATCTTATACATCAAAGAGCATGCCTCTCGAGCAGGGAGTACCGCAAGGCTCCATATTAAGCCCGACCCTCTTCAACCTATATGCAAGTCCTTTGGCCGAACAACATAATATGTCTATCGTCTCATATGCTGACGACACACAACTAATTGTCCTACTGTCTCAAACAGATGAACAAGCAGCCACCCGCTTCTCTAACTGCCTATCAGAGGTTGCGAAATGGATGTCAAACCACTGTCTTAAACTAAATGGGAACAAAACTGAGGTAATGATTGTGGGGAAATCACCAACCATCTGGTCATCTGCCTGGTGGCCAGCCTCCTTAGGCCCACTACCCAACCCTAAAATGGAAGTCAAAAATGTAGGTATCTTTTTTGACGAAGAGTTGAATTTCATCAACCAAATACATAGGGTTGTGGGTAAATGTTATGGAGCGATCAAGGTTCTGAGGAAAATTCTGAACCTCATGCCCTCCAATGCTAGAAAAACCATTGTCCATGCAACAATAACTTCACAGTTGGACTATGGCAATGTTCTCTATCTTGGAACCACCAAGGGAGGACTTGCCAAACTACAGAGGGCACAGAACGCTGCTGCTCGATTGGTACTTGGCTTACCCAGAAGAGCAAATGCAGAGAATGCACTGAAGAAACTCCACTGGTTACCAGTAGGAAAGAGGGTCATATTCAAGGCGTTATGCTATGGGCACCGCATCCTCATGAAATCCGGCCCTAAGTATCTGCACTCACTCCTTGAGGAATACAAACCTGACAGAACTTTACGGTCCTCGGACAAGGCATTGGTTAAAATACCCAGGATATAGAGCCAGGCAGGGAGCACGGTCCTTCAGGTATCTAGCAGCAAAGACCTGGAACACTCTACCAATAACCTTAAGAACAGAGACGTCTGAAATACGTTTCCGCAAACAACTTAAAACATGGCTCTATGGCAAAAAAGAACTATTATAGTTCTACTAGCACCTCCCTTACTGTTACTCTCTTTCTCCTGTGTCATAGCGCGGGGACACACCGTTTGTGGTGTAACCAGGCGCTCTATAAATGTGTTATAAATAAATAAATAAATAAATAAATAAATAAGGTGAGATTTGGTCCCCGGTGGGGCGGGCGGGGGGGGGGGGAGGGGGGGGGGTGGCAGATCTACATGCCTTGAGCCATCGGGGGAGAGAAAACAGTGTTTCCTCTCCCCCGATGGCTGAATGCAGGGCATTCCCTCTGCACGATTGCGCACAGCGTCGTGATCGTGCAGCAGGAATGCCCCCACTAGACACCAGGGATGTCTTTTTTTGTCAAAAGGAAGCGACTCCTTGGGCAAGGGTCGCTTCCTATGGGGGGGAAAATAATTTTAAGACTTTTCTGCCCCCCCCGCCGGACAGTTTGGGCGTTTTTGGGGCGTTTCTGGCCCCAGGGGGGCAGAAAAGCCCACTAGAGCCAGGGAATTTTTTTTTATTAAATTGGAAGCAACCCCTTGGGCAAGGGTCACTTCCAGGGGCCATATTTTTTTTAAAAGTATATTCTGCAGAAAACCCCACTAGACACCAAGGAGTGTTTGAAATGGAAGCGACCCCTTGGGCAAGGGTCGCTTCCTTATGGACCTAAATAATTTTTAATACTTTTCTGCCCCCTTCCCCACCGGGGACAGACTGTCTGCATTTTTTGGCATTTCTGGCCCGGGGGGGGGGGGGGGGGGGGCTCAAAAAATCCCACTAGAGCCAGGGATTTAAAAATAAATAAATTGGAAGCGACCCTTTGGTCAAGGGTCGCTTCCAGGGGGACATTTTTTTATGTGTATACTGACCCCCCTGGGTGCAGATCTGCCCATTTATTTGGCCTTTCTGCCCCATTTGGGTAGTGTCATAGCGTGTTATAATGTTAAATGTTTTATTTCTTGTGAATTGCAATTATAATGTTTTCCTTCTCTCTTTTTGTTCTAGTTCAAGGCTTTTGCTCTTTAGACTGTTCAGGTTGCGGTTTCGTTACTGGTGGTTCTGCTGTTTGTGTAGTTGCATGTGTTTGGGAAGAGACTTTTTTTTGTACAATGTTTTTAATTTCTCTGCATGAATGTGTTTTTTGCAAATGGTGTAATAATAGCAGTATGTTTGGCTTCTGTTTTTTGAGTGTCAAAAACTTTATGTATTGTGCTCTATGTGTATTTTGTTGTCTTGTGAGTAATTAGTTTTGTTTTTTTTCTTTCTAGTGGGATATCGTTTTTGCTGTCTCTCTGCAGAGTAGGTGCTGGTGAGTGTAGCTGTCTCTTGCAAGTGAATCATATAGTTTTTGAGTATATAGATCTTTGTGATAAAGGCACACATTTGTTTAACTTACTTATTTTGCACAGTGTTGGTTGATGTTGACTTGCTTCTGCAGTCTTTCTTAGTAAGGATAATGGCTTGCCGCAGGATTACTGCTCAGCAGGTGGTTGGTATGCTTTTTGAATCTTCCTCTGACCATGGTTCAGAGACTGACTCTGCATCTGAGGCAGAGGGAGGGAGGGGAAGATTCAGGCAGTGAGTTTTCTCTCCAAATAGAATCATCGGATGATGAAGCTACTCTCAGTGCAGATGAAGCGACTCTTAGTGCGGATGAAGTGCCTGTTTTAGAGGAGGACATTGATGTGCCGATAGTGCGGCAAGAGGCATCTGGGCTGCAGCCTGGGGCTGCAAGGCTTCCCGTTGGTATAGTGCAGCAAGAGGCATCTGGGTTGCAGGCTGGGGCTGCAAGGCTTCCAGTTGGAAGTGATGACCTCTGGGTTGCCCCAGGAATGGTGCAGCTGGCATTGCAACCTTTACTGGTGTTGCAGGGTGTAGAGTGAATACAGAAAACTTTTTGCCAATACATTTTTTTCAGTTGTTTATGGACAATGTGTTTTTGGCAGAGATTGTGGAGCAGACTAATTTGTATGCCAAACAGTTTTTGAGGGACAACAGTGCCAGCCTTAAGCCCCATTCTAGAGCCACCCGTTGGACTCCCACAAATCTGGAAGAGATGAAGAAGTTATTGGGTTTAACTTTTTTGATGGGCTTGCTAAGGAAGCCATCAATGTCTTCATATTGGTCTACTATTGGCAACGGCTATATTTTCAGCAGTCATGAGTCGCGATAGGTTTTTGCTTCTGCTTCGGATGCTGCATTTTGTCAATAATGGTTTAGCGTTGCCACAAGATCACCCTGAGTGTGACCGTCTTTTTAAGATTCGGCCTGTCATTGATCACTTTGTAGATTGATTTTCTGAGATCTATGCTCCAGGGAAAGAAATCGAAGTGGATGAGTCTTTGGTCTTGTTCAAGGGCCGCTTGTTTTTTTAGGCAATACATTCCTAGTAAGAGGGCACGCTATGGAATTAAGCTGAATATGCTGTGTGACAGTAGGACTGGATATGTCTCTAATTTCAGGGTGTACACCGGTAAGGAATCCAGGATTAACCACCCTGGTTGTCCGTCCACTTTTGGAGTGACTGAGAAGATTGTCTGTGAACTTAGTAGAGGGCTTTTTAACAAAGGTCAACATTTATATGTAGATAACTTCTACACTGGTGTGCGGTTGTTCAGGGAATTGGCCAAAGTGGACACTGTTGCTTGTGGCACAACCCGCTCTAACCGTAAAGGTTTCCCTAATGAACTAGTTTGTCAAAAGCTTGAGCAGGGACAGTGCAGTGCGTTGCGTTGCAAGGAACTTCTAACTGTGAAGTTTCCAGACAGGAGAGATGTCTACATGCTGACTACCATCCATGATGAAAGCACTTCACCTGTGACTGTTTGGTGGGGCGCAAACCTGTGTGCATTTTAAACTATAATAGGCACATGTGTGGTGTTGACATAGTAGATCAGAGGTTGGAACCTTATGCTGCTCTCCGTAAGGCTTACATTTGGTATAAGAAGTTGGCTATCCATCTTTTCCACTTGGCAACCTTTAATGCTTTTGTTGTGTTCAAGGATTCTTGTCCTGAGTCAAAGATGACTTTTGCTAAGTTTCAGGAGTCTGTAATAGGCAGCCTTGTTTTAGTGGAACAGGCAAGTGCTCCTAGAGTTGGAGTGGTGGAGGATGTGGCTAAATTGAAAGATTGCCACTTTCCTGATCACTTTCCTCCCACACCCTCAAAAGACTTTCCCAGTTGGAGATGTAGAGTCTGCTGGCAAAGAGGTACGCGGAATGAGACTAGTATGTACTGCCCCGAGTGTCCTAACCCTGGGCTGTGTGTGCCTGCTTGTTTTAGAATGTACCACACGCAAAAGAATATTTGGGAGCATCCATGAGTGGTAAAGTGAACTGCCTGGCCTCTATTGTTTAATATTTGTTGTTCAGTTTCAAGGTTGGCATTTGTGTAGTGTATTTAGTTTCAGATTTTGTGTTAGTAGATTTGTACCTATTTGCAATTTGTGTTTTCTTATTTGTATAAACCAAATCCTAAATGTGATGGCGGTGTGCGTGTAGTGGTGCTTGGCTGGCAGTGTGTTTGGACTGGCGCTTGGCTGGCAGTGTGTTTGGACTGGCGCTTGGCTGGCAGTGTGTTTGGACTGGCGCTTGGCTGGCAGTGTGTTTGGACTGGCGCTTGGCTGGCGGTGTGTTTGGACTGGCGCTTGGCTGGCGGTGTGTTTGGACTGGCGCTTGGCTGGCGGTGTGTTTGGACTGGCGCTTGGCTGGCGGTGTGTTTGGACTGGCGCTTGGCTGGTGGTGTGTTTGGACTGGCGCTTGGCTGGCGGTGTGTTTGGACTGGCGCTTGGCTGGCGGTGTGTTTGGACTGGCGCTTGGCTGGCGGTGTGTTTGGACTGGCGCTTGGCAGGCAGTGTGTTTGGACTGGCGCTTGGCAGGCAGTGTGTTTGGACTGGCGCTTGGCAGGCAGTGTGTTTGGACTGGCGCTTGGCAGGCAGTGTGTTTGGACTGGCGCTTGGCAGGCAGTGTGTTTGGACTGGCGCTTGGCAGGCAGTGTGTTTGGACTGGCGCTTGGCAGGCAGTGTGTTTGGACTGGCGCTTGGCAGGCAGTGTGTTTGGACTGGCGCTTGGCAGGCAGTGTGTTTGGACTGGCGCTTGGCAGGCAGTGTGTTTGGACTGGCGCTTGGCAGGCAGTGTGTTTGGACTGGCGCTTGGCAGGCGGTGTGTTTGGACTGGCGCTTGGCAGGCGGTGTGTTTGGACTGGCGCTTGGCAGGCGGTGTGCGTGGACTGGCGCTTGGCAGGCGGTGTGCGTGGACTGGCGCTTGGCAGGCGGTGTGCGTGGACTGGCGCTTGGCAGGCGGTGTGCGTGGACTGGCGCTTGGCAGGCGGTGTGCGTGGACTGGCGCTTGGCAGGCGGTGTGCGTGGACTGGCGCTTGGCAGGCGGTGTGCGTGGACTGGCGCTTGGCAGGCGGTGTGCGTGGACTGGCGCTTGGCAGGCGGTGTGCGTGGACTGGCGCTTGGCAGGCGGTGTGCGTGGACTGGCGCTTGGCAGGCGGTGTGCGTGGACTGGCGCTTGGCAGGCGGTGTGCGTGGACTGGCGCTTGGCAGGCGGTGTGCGTGGACTGGCGCTTGGCAGGCGGTGTGCGTGGACTGGCGCTTGGCAGGCGGTGTGCGTGGACTGGCGCTTGTTTTTTTCAGCTGAATTTGAGGTTTGCTTGGCATTATGGGTAGGAAATTGTTGGGGGATCCACGCAAGACATACCTTATTGCACTCCGCCGGGTGTTTTATTTTCAGAAATGTTTGGGTTTGGTACTTTCCCAATATGGCCGCCGAGCCTGGGGCCATAATCTCAGGTCCCCCCCCCCCCATAAAAAAAACCATGTAGTTTTGCTATTGGTAATTTTTAAGTCTCCACAGTACGATTTGGGCCATTTCCTGTTGCAGCCACTATGCCTACCCACACAATTGAGGTACCATTTTTCTCGGAAGACTTCGGGGAACGCGGGATCGGTGGAAATTTGTGGATCCACGCAGATTCTGGGTAACAGAACCTGGTGAGAGCCAGTCAAGTCACCCCATCCTGGATTCCCCTGGGTGTCTGGTTTTCAAAAATGTATATGTTTGGTAGATTTCCCTAGGTGCCGGCAGAGCTAGGGTTCAAAAACTACAGCTAGGCACTTTGCAAAAAAAGGGTAATTTTTCATTGTGAAAACGTGGGGTGTTCACGTTGCGTTGGTAGCAGTTTCCTGTCGTGGGCACCATGCCTACCCATACAAGTGAGGTACCATTTTTATCGGGAGACTTAGGGTAATTCAGATGTGTAAAGCAACTGTTATTACCTATTGACTTTAGATGCATTTCTGACTTCCAAATGAAAGTCAATGTGTAAAAAAGAAGTAATTTTGAAAAATTACCGATAATTCTCATGCTAGTATGAGTATTCCCAATTTCGGAAATCTGAAAATATCTACGGTTTCTAAATTCTATATTTTGTTCCCATTTCAGAAATACATAGGTGTCTTTCATACCGATTTTTCCATGTATACATTTTCCCAGAATAATTGCTATATACCCGGTACATAATAAAGTTTTTGGCTCTGGGTTCATCGAGTTCTTGGTGAGCCTATAAAGTCATATATATCCCCACAACCAGTAAGGTGCAGTGGATGTAACGATATATTACTTTCAAAGAATTGTAATAATTAGAAGAAGTTACAGGTGAAAATGTTGACACAAAAGGCTGGGTTTTTTTTACTAATTTTCAATTTCTCCTATATTTAACTGTTAGTTTCTATAAAGAAACCTTCAAGGATCTACACAAATGACCCCTTGCTGAATTGAGAATGTTGTCTACTTTTTTAAAATGTATAGTTTTCCAGGATCTATTATTGCTTTCATACCCATTTCTACCATTAACTGGAAGGCGGTTGAAAGCACAAAAAATAGCAAAAATAGGCTATGTCCCAGAAAAATGTAAAGAATTTTGGTTTTCTGACAAATGTCTCATTTCCTAAAAGCTGGGAAAATGGCGATTTCAGCCCCACAAACCCTTTTTTGATACCATTTGCAGGGAAAAACTCAAGACGCTTTCATTTGCGGCACGTTTTTCCCCCATTTTCCTCAAAAAACCCAAAATTTAGCTGTATTTTGGCTAATTTACGGGTCCCCTCCAGGGGAATCCACAAACCCTGGTTACCTTTAGAATCCCCAGGATGTTGGAAGAAAAGGACACAAATTTGGCGCGGATATCTTAGGTGGTCAAAAAGTTACAGGGGCCTAAGCGCGAACTATCCCAAATAGCAAAAGAAAGGCTTAGCATGGGGGAAAAGACCTAGCAGCGAAGGGGTTAAAGCATGGGCAATTGCTCAAGACATCCTACCTTCTAGGCTTCTCCCAGGGAAAGTGATCTTTCATCAGTCTCTTAACCAGTCTCTAAAATTCCATAAGATGACTCAAGTACACATGAATCATACAAAGTTCTTACCAAGGATCCTTATGAATGTATGCTTAACGTGGCGCAAAGACACACAACTCCTTGTCAGACAGGATCACAATTCTCTAATTTTGCTAAACAAAGTAAAAAAAAAAAAAAAAATTTACTATATTTTTCCAAACAAACCAATGTATAAAAGACCAAAAGTGCTGCCAGACTTAACTCAGAGACAGGACAGCAGTACTCTTAACATAAATAGTGGTTTAGTTAGTGGCAATAACTCATTAAGATGTCCATCAAAAGCACCACACTAGAAAGCGGTCCCACACATAACCGTCCCAAACAGGGTGTTTGAAGGCAAAATGTATTGAAACAAGCCAAAGATATAAGGACTAACCGGTCAAGATCCGCCCCCACACCCCCCCAAAAAAAAGAGCCATTACAGCTTGTAGTTTTAATGAAGGGGAAACACATCGTACTACCTTGGAATATAAGAAGTTAATAAAATAAAGAGTAGGTGGCAGCAGGTGTCTATGCCTCCCAAAAACTAACACCAGCCCTCTTGCAGTAGCTTGTCATGTAGCTTTTGAATGTACAGTTTCAATTCTGACATTGCCGAAGCTGCAAGTATGCCAGAGGTATTAAGGCATGGGCAGTAGCTCAAGGTATCCAACCTTCTTTGCTGCCCCTGAGGAAAGTGATCTTTCACCAGTTTGTTATCCTCTTTCCAGGATGCCACTACCTCTCGCTGTTGCCCTCTCCACTGTCAGGTTATCAATTTTTTAGAACGATGGGCCAAGCATTGAAATGATGTGAGTAGCATTTTCTGAAACTTATGTACAGTTCAATATGTGGGCTTTCATATGCAGATATTGAATAATAAAATTAAGATTATGAATGAGGGCAAAATCCCATAAAATGAAACAAGTACACATGAATCATTGAAAATTCCTTACCCAGGATCCTTACGAATAGGAGTTAAAGTGGATTAAAGACACCCAACACATTATTAGACGGGATCACCATTCTCCAAGCCCATGTGACTAAACATTTTTATTAAAACTTCACACAAATCAATGCGTAATAGACAATCAGCACTAGCAGGCTTAGCTCGGAGACAAGACAGCAGTATTCTGTTAACATAGAAGTACAGTTAGTGGCAATAACAGCATCAACATGCCCATCAAAAGAAATGCACCATAATAGACAGAGCTGCCAAATACAAACTGAAGGCACCAAAAACAGGAGGGTTGCTGACAAACACTTAGGGGAAAGCCAGACCTAGGATGCCACTTCCAACAGGCCAAGAACCAACTCGCCCTCCAAAAAACAACATGCCTTCACAGCTGGTGGTAGTAATGAGGGGGCAACACATCCGACTACCTTGGACCATAGGAAGCCACAATAATAATCTACCCAAATAAAGAGTAGGTGGCAGCAGCTGTCTATGCCTCCCAAACGTTACCAGCCTCTTTCAGTGACTCGTCATGTAGCTTTTGAATTTATAGTTCTAATTTGAACATTGCTGAATCTTCAAATATACCAGAGACATTAGGTATGAGCAGTTGCTCAAGGTGTCCTACCTCATAGGCTGTCCCTAGGGAAAGTTATTTCATAAGTTACTTAACCTCTTTTCAACCTACCTCTAACTGTTGTTCAATCCACTGTCAATTTTTTTTTTATTCTGGTCCAGACATTGCAGTGATTTGAGTGACATTTTCTGAAAGCTTAATGTACAGTTCAATGTGTGGGATTAACTTTACGGATATTCAGATTTTAAATGGGGGCAAAATTCCATCAGATGACACAGGTACACATGAATCATACCAAAGTCCTTACCCACGATACTTACCGATATACATCTAAACCACACACACCTTTTCAGAAGGGGGGGGTCGCCATTCTAAGCCCATGTTACTAAATACATTTTTACAAATATTTATTAAATTGTTTTTTTAACACAGCAAAGCAATTTGGACAATCCCATACGCGCTGGCAGGCTTAACCCAGACAGGACAGCAGTATTCATTTACCAAAATAGAGACATAGTTGGTGGCAGTAATAGCATCAACATGCACCACAATAGAAAGAGCCACAAAAACTGAGCGGACCAAAAACACAGTTTGAAGGCAAAAGGTTAGGGGAGAACCACGCCAGGGCTGCCAGGTCTAACAGGACATTTATAAAAAATAAAAAGAAGAAGCTGGTAGTAGTAATGAGGGGGCAACACATCTGACTTGCATTGGAGAATAAGAAGGCACTATCCTAATATACCCAAATAAAGACACATTCCATGGAGATCCGCTCACCCCTGTTTCTTGCTGCAAAATTGGACATGTGGTACAAAATGCTGGCAAAGCAGCTTTGTTTATGACACCTTTGAATCGCTCACCAGTCCCCTACCGAAACATTTCGTCCCATTTGACTTTCCAGTAGCAAGCAGAAAGGGACCCGGGCCTGATCGAAATATGAGCACCTGTGAAAAGACAGAAGCAGCAGCAGAGTTAGCCTAGAGAGTGCCCCTGAAGGGTACAGCCCTCAGTCTCCATAAGGTGGGTCTCCTGGAGGAATGCAACATGCCCTCCCCATTGTTCTAATTAGGACAGCACATTGTAACTCTTGGGCAAGGGGAGGATAGAGAGGCCCTGTACATTTCACGAAAGCAACTTCATTTATGTAACCATAGCTAGTGGGCCAGGAGGGATAGGGACAACCCAGGAAGCTGTCCAGCAACTGAACCTCACAGAGCCAAGGGGGCACCATTGTACCAAACATCACCACAGCCTCATACGTACTACCCCTGGCAAACAAGCAAGTACACAACAACCCAAGGCAGTGGCATGGTCCTTTGCCTACATGATTCCCTCATGTCCCCTTGCTAGGACATGAGAATAGCCACACCCATGCATCCACAGACTCTGGCTTACAGGGCATAGCATGGTGCCCATGTAGGCAAGCACTTCATTGCTCACAGAGGTAGTGAACCCTATATAAATAGTGAAATGCAAGTGTCTGCAGAACTGTTAATAAGTCTAGAAGCAGCCTTAAAAAAAGGCCAATGATGGTGTGGGAGCCAGCACTGGTAATGCCAACCAAGAGAAACGGGACAATGAAGCAAATGGAATAATAACTAAAGATAAGAAATCAAAAACGTGAGGAAAGTTAAAAAGGAAGGCGCAGAATAGATAAAGTGAGTCGGGCCCAGAGAAGTGCCTGAGAGTACGTCTGGAGAGGTTGTGTGGGCAGAGCAGACGCTGCAGAGGCCTGGGAGGAGATTAAAGCAGCGTACTCCGGTTGCTTGAAAAGGTGGGGGGGGGGTGGGGTGGGGTGGGGTGGGGGGGGGGGGGGTCTCCCTTATCTAAAAGTCACCATCAACCTGACAACATTCATCCCCCACCCTGCCCATCCTCCTCCTACCCCAATAACTTATTGAGCAAGTGCTATAGTAAGTCTGGTTAATGTGACCTCTTGGCTCTATTCAAGTGCCATAAAGCAGCACCATGATTGTTTAAGCATTGCACAAATAAACATGGTTGTGTTCACCAGGTCTAACTCTGATCTGATGCTTTAAAGGACCCAATATGGTCACAGTCCAATTACCAGATGTTCATTTGAGAGGTAGTGCTCCAGCACATCGCAGCAGCGGTACATTACTACCAATTCGAGTGTACAAGAATGTCCCCATGGGAAGTAGGTACGCAGGATACCCCATGCACCTCTGTCTATTTCTAATATCTTTGACCCTGCTGCCCTCTTCTGCTCCTCTCGGAGGAGCCAAGCTGCACCTTGACCACAGGCAGGAGCTCATTTTGTCAGTATATTTTTGTTCTTTTCATTAGGGGTGAAGTATCAGAAGCTGAAGATCAGCCATTCCACTCTCAAAACTGTACTCACGTACCTGGGAAAACGTTGGGCATGTCTCTTCCATGGGTCATGGTGCCGCTTCCAGTTACTAATCCCCTTACTGCAGTAGAAACATCTTACACGGTCATCGTAACCTGCCGAAGACACTTCTGGTCAAGACTGAACTGCTTAGCCATAAACCCCCCCATGGTAACAGCCCACAAAATTCCAAACACTAATGTTTTCCATAGTGGCAGTGCCATAAAACAGAAGACTACAACTCTAAGTTCTAAGTTCTAAGTCGTATTGGCTGACAAAGGACCATACACACTATTTATGATTGGGCCTTTGATATTTGTCAAAAATAGAAGTAGCCTCTATATTTCAAACTAGATACTTTTAACTAAAGATGATATCAAATGTACACAGGACCAATTCTGGGCCACATGGCTACAGCAGCTGTAGGCCGTATGGCTGCAATAGATCATCATTGCATATAGGAATAAGATTTTTATAGGAATTTTATGCTCTTCCCAAATGACTTGCATCAAAAAAGTTGTGCACATTTAATGAAATGCACCTGTGGAAATGACTTTAAAGAAAGATTATACATTGGTCCAAAGTTGTGCAGTGCAAGATAAAAGCAGCAAGCATGTCGCAGTACTCCGCTCCCAGGGTTTTCCATCTGAAG
The DNA here is from genome assembly GCF_964204655.1 of Triturus cristatus. Lineage (NCBI taxonomy): Eukaryota > Metazoa > Chordata > Amphibia > Caudata > Salamandridae > Triturus > Triturus cristatus. Next base: position 1,542,750,522 of record NC_140590.1, on the reverse strand, counting down.
CTGGTATATCACCATTGCTTAGTGGCCATAATGAACAAGCATTTGAAAATGCAATAGGTCTCGCATTTGCAGGAGTTTAAGCTATTGGCATTGTAAATGACAGTATTTATCAGTTTTGACAATTAACAGATAAATAAAATGCACTGTCATTTACAATGCCAATAGCTCAAACTCTTGTTAATGCGAGACCCATTTCATTTCAAAGAAGCAGCCGCAACACTGGCGTAACGCAAGTTGAGGGATCCCCCCTGCAAGGTACATGGAGGGGCCCCACTCCATATTGAATCTGGAGCATCCGGACTACTGTGCAGAGGGGGGGCCCCCCTTCAGCTTGGGGCCCCCTGTACCATGGGGGATGCGAGGGCCTGTGTTACACCACTGAGCCTCAATTGTCCCGGGCTGCTTTGAAAGTGAAAGCGTGCATGGTGTGCTGAATGTTGCAGGAAAGCATGTCCTGCCTGAGGTAGGAGAAACTCATTAAAGAACAGTGCTTAGAGACATACTGTGTAAAGGGCTAGTCCTCATGGGATGTTACATATGAAAACAAGGCAGTACTAAGAAGGGACTAATAAGCCTATCAACAAAATCAGAAGGCAGCATTTACAAAGGAGAATGACACAAGCCAATGAAAAATAACGGGTGGCGAGTGGGCGGAGCGTCAAGTTCATACTGAAGTACAGCATGCCTCGCAGACCAGCGCAAGCGCTGCCCAGGCTCGACCCAAGATGTCCTGCATCCAAGGAAACCATGTTCTACTACACGATTTAGAGGGGTTGACAGGTGTAGCTACAAAGCATCCAGTATTAGCTGGGGTAATATGAGAACCCATAATGTCCAAGATAACTATTTGAATGCTTCAAGTGTGTTTTGGACTGAGAAGAAGTGCGGTATTCGAGAGACCTTCCTTCCCAGGGTACAAGGCAAACTACGGCCCATATGAATAATTTGTCAATTCATCAAACTCAAGTGTGATATTATTTTCCTTATTAGGAATCAATTGCTTTGCTGTGCCAGTATCCCTAAATAAAAAATACAAATACTATCAAATACCAAATTCTGCAGTGTTGCAGGTGTTGTTGCCTGAACAGTGTGTAAAAAAACAAAAACATATGAGCTGTCTGGTTATGAAGCAAAGTTTAAAAAACAAAACAATTATATTGCTGCAAAATTGTATCAGAAACTGTGCAATGAACTGTGAAGTAAAAGGTTTCCTGTGTGACAACTCTAGACAAAGTAGTTCTTGAAATTAATACTGGTTGTACAGGGGAAAACAACGTTCAGTCTTATGAACGATCAGTTGAGGAGGAGATGGAATTGTTACCAAAGCGTTGACATTAGGCATGTTTTTGCCAGTAACAGACAACCAAGGCAGTTTATTGTGTGCGGATCTACACAACCACAGCAGAATATTTTAGTTATACAGTCTTGATTTCAGTAACATTGGCTATGCTGGCCAAGCGCCTTTAGCATGAAGTCGACATCTGCCTACAATAGGGGATGCTTGAGGAAAGCACAAACACTTTGGTTTGTTCATAAAACCTTTTAAGGGGTTATGATTTGAGTGTTGTTCATTTTAGCCTTATCAGGGACCATGTGCCAGACAGATTAAGCCTTGCCGAAAATAATTAATTACTTTCGGGAAAAAAAACAGTCCAATGTGACAGCGTTTAGGGACATGATGCAGTAAAAGTGAGGCTTTAGAGGGGACCAGCAATTGTGGCTGGACAACTAATGCAAAGAAACGCCAATTCAGCATGGGGTCTAGAGATCGAGGTCACACCATAAGAGAAGGTTTAAAACAAGGTTCGAGTTGGTAGAAGCAGTGTCTGGGTGCCAGTGCCCAAAACTAAACTTTACTCATTCTGGGGCCTGCTGAGTATTACCAAGGTTTGTGGGAATTCTGCACTTGTTAACCGGTTATATAGCTTGAAAAAGAAAGATTGTGTTTGACTAAACTAAAGATTCAGACTGACTTTGAGATTCATGAATATTGTTACTGACACAACCTTTAGTACGTTCGTTAATAGAGCAATAGGCCCGAAAATTGTCAGGGCCACAAAGAACGAGAGTTGGGGGTGGGAAAGTGATACCCAAGCCATTTAATAAAACAACCAACTCCATGTCCGAATAGGAGGACTACACACCCCAGAAAGCATTAACTCCATTGTGAACCCTGTGGTGGAGAAACATCCATGTCACAGTAAGGGAGGGGAACACGGTAATGCAGGAGGTGCAGCAGCACATGTCCTCTGCAGCCCAGTACTAATTGCTGGATTTTACTACCTAGATTTTGGTGAGGGTCGAAAGAGGAGGCCGGTACATTTCCTTATTTGCCTTGGGGCCCATGACAACCCTGCAACGGTGCTGCATTTATACCGTATACCGAATAATGACGGCAGACATGTTGGGAGCCTTGGGTGCACCGGCTATGCGTGAACTTTGATGAATATTTGACACTAAGACAGCACCGAACCTCTTGACCCGCATGGTGCTTAGTAGCGATACCCAGTAGAAATACTACTGAAAGACCAAAAAAAAAAAAAGGTGCGCGCACTAGGCCTCATAGTTGCATGTAATACGTGCGTATTGTAAAAGCAGGGATACTTAAGAGTAGAGATTCAAGCCCTGAAGAAGACTCCAGACCCGTTAGGGATCTAGTTGTGGGCCAAATCATGTTGGCATTCTGATGTGGGTATAATTGAATCAATAACGTTAAAAAAAACCTTTCTTTTGTATCACATTTTTTTAATCTGGTACCCCAGGTACCCTATGAATAAACATAGGGTTTGGGTATACCTGTAGGTATTTTTAACATCACTCATCTGGTTCCCTGTATGGCCAGTTAATATTTTATATAAGAACTCCCATAACATCTTTTGGTTGAGCTCGCCCAGGTAGTACCATCTTACCTGGGTGTGGAAAGACGCCTATGATGAAGCATTTCAAAATAAGTGAGTGAGGCGTATTCTCCAATATCTTTTGATATCCCTTCACCCTAAGATAGTTGGAGGATTAATATTAAACCATAGTGGGACCCTTTACTTTTTCCATCCTCTCTTTCCTTTTGTTGCCTGAATACCCACAACGGATATACAGACACCAGCAGTTTCCTTTTGTGATGCGATTGTATCTAGGAGATTGCAACGGATCTGCTTCTCTCATTCCCTCTTGTGAATAAAAGGACTCTGAAATGCTTAACACATGTTCCTCTAGTAACGTCTGACTGCTCTTTGCCACTCTACCAGGACTGCGCTCAGAACTTATTATTGTGAATCCAAAGACCATCTTTGGGGTATTGTCAGAGTACTGCATGGTGAAGCCTAACCAGCATCACCACAATTCTCCACCTTCCTACCTAGGGTTAGGTGACCATCATTGGATTTCTTTGTCCAGCGTGGCAGCATTTGGTTATCTTGAGAAGGAAAACAAGGACCCTAAAATGTAGGAAGAAAACTACATGTGTGCGAGAGGCAAATCTTTTTGTTCTCCCCCAAAAACTCCTGCTTTGAAAATTGAGTAAAATGTACTGGGCAAAATACTGCTTTCTCAGCAGAAGGACTATAATCAGGGCTACTGGAATTGTGTAGCAGTGTTTACCAAATTAGGCAGCAAGAAAAAGACAATTATGTGACCTAATGCAGTACATTTTATGATAGTATTACTTCATAATATTGTCATTTCTTTCTACATGTTTACACTGTCTTGGCAATTGCTTCACTTCATTAGTATCACTTTAACATCCAAATACATTAATAAACAACTGAAAGATGACAATCCCCCTTTGCATAGACCCTTCCTCTGCGCAGTAGCAGCGGTCACTGTGATTATAGTAATTTAGTATAATTGTGAGAACAGGGGCCCAATACAGATATTTTTATGCTGCTGCTGCTCCATTGTCTAAAATGTAGCTTAACAGTTCAATTTTCTAATAGGAGAATGGATGAATGTAAGTTGATGTTAAGAATTCTCAGATTCTATGCCGACCACTACAGGGTACAATTCTCCTGTTAAACAACAAACTGCAACAGCCTGCTGAGCTGGGCAGATGCAAATCTATATTACTGGCAGGTACGACTTGGAAATAGAACTGCTGGGCATTGAGTGTTGGACGGCTTTGCATGAAGACATGGTCACGATGTACTGTCCCTAGGATTACAGATTTCTTCGAGAAAATCGTGAGCTAAACCAACTGGTCACAAGGACACCTGAGAAATGGGCCCGTCACTGGGAGATTGCTTGATACTGCACGAGCTACAAAAAAAAGCACATGGAGAAGTGAGAGAATGCTAACTCTGAATAGTAATAACTATCAATATCTTAGTGACAGGCCAAAGGAGACTACATAACTTCTTAAATAATCAGTCCAAGTGAGTTCCAATGAGTATGATTAGGTAGCGCCAAGCACCTTACTAGATAATGATCACATAATATGTGTAACAAACGTAACTTACCTCCAAGTGTGAAAAGCATGCTGCCATTTGGGTAAATGTTAGCATAGACCACAACAACAACTAATTACTACTCACTGAGCCCCACAACTTCAATGCCAAGCAGGTCCTGTTCCCAGTCTGGGATGTCAGCTGTTGAGTGCACCTGACTCCAGAGCTGTGACGCACAGCATGAGGCAAATCTCCCAGTGCTGCTGATGCTCCTGGAAGCCATACTCACTGACAGGCCTGCTGCTGGCTGCCAGGGTGAAGGGGAGCTGGTGTTGCACATAAACTAGTGCAGCCACCACCAACTCTGAAAAAATGGCAGGGGTTGCACCCTTCACAACGCCAATCACAAGGTAGGCAGCTGGTACAGCGGGTGGTTCGGGTGAGCTTGGCACCGCCGCTCCCCTGCAATGGTGCTGGGTGAGGGGGAATATAGAAACAACAAGAAGAACAAGAAGAACAAGAAGAACAAGAAGAACAAGAAGAACAAGAAGAACAAGAAGAACAAGAAGAACAAGAAGAACAAGAAGAACAAGAAGAACAAGAAATGACCTGAAACAATACATAAAGACACAGGCTAATTTAATAAATAAAAAGGGAGAGGTAGATAAGTTAGATCGGAGGATGCTTAAATAAGGATTGGAAAAATAGGCCACCACCATAAACAGAGCAAGAAACAAGACGGCTGTGCCCAATTCCCAGTGTGAGAACACACTTCGCATTGAAGAAAATTTAATAGATCACGCAAACTTGTGCGGTGAGCAACTCTGCCTGTGGAAATCGGTTTAGTGCAATCGACATTTTTGGGCACTTCACAGTGTTCCACGTAGCCCAACTCCATGAACTCGGCCCAGGCCTAACAAAAACAGAGCCACCAAAAGCAGTCTCAAAAAACAAAGCCGCCAAAGCCAGAGCCGCCAAAGCCACCAGAGCCGCCAAAGCCACCAGAGCCGCCAAAGCCACCAGAGCCACCACAGCCGACAAAGCCACCACAGCCGACAAACACAGAGCCATTAAAAACAGCCACAACAGGAAAGTTGAAGGCAAAGAGTTAGGGGAGAACCATGCCAAGGATGCTAGATCTAACAGGCCAAAAACCAACCCTCACCCCCCAAAAAAACAAGCCATCACATCTGCCATTAAGGCAGGCATCATTAGATTACAGAGGGTGCAAAACCCCGCTGCCCGTACCATCTTTGCCCTTCCAAGATCCTGTACTATATATATATCTGAATTCGAGAATCATTCCTGAATATTACTATCCATGGAGACACTGTTTTAGCCTCACACGCCATGAAACCTCCTTTATCCGCACCCTGCCTTTCTGTTTCCATTTGGATCGTTAATTCTGTTGCATACCTACTCCTTTAATACTTTATTGTTCGCAGCTATTAGATGTGGTATTATTCCATTTGTGACACACCGTTGGTTGTGTCCGTTTTCGAACCAGAGTTATATAGAATATTTTTCATTTTATTATTGATTTACACTGGCACATATGCACTTTATGTAACTACTTTGTTCCATCAGGCACATGTATTTTGGGGTATCAATACATATTTTTCGTTCTGTCATGGCAAAAATCATACAAAATATATGGTTTTCACTTTTGATTATTTACAGTAGTTGAAACAATGGTTTGCTGCTTCATGTTTGCTCATTGCAATTTAATTGGCAATAATGATATACAATCATGTTGTAGAACAATTGGGCATTTATGCTGCTATCTTTTAAATATATTGTTTCTACTATGTCTATGGTTTAGTGAAAAATCCCCCCTCATGTGACCTCCCCATGTGATGTGATACGTAGCTTGCACTAGCACTTTAAATATGTGGCTCTATGAGCACAACGCTGTCATGTGATCAAGGCTCTAGGAGAGCCGAAACGTTATGGCCGTCGCTCTGGGCAAATAAATGGATATATTGCACCTTAATCTGGTTCGTGTGCTACTTCGCAAGCGGCAGAAGGAGTGTGAAGCTGGTGGAGGTGGTTACCTTTGATAGATAGATAGATAGATATATATATATATATATATATATGCGCTTCATTGGCTCTCTGTAGAAAAAAGAATTAAGTTCAAATCCTGTTGCATTACTCACAGAATTTTTCATACTCAGGCCCCTTCCACCCGAGCTAATCTCCTTATACCTCATGTTCCAAAACGTGCCCTTCACACCAACATTTGGTGTGCATGCCTCGTGTCAGAACAGTATGCGCGGGTGGTCCCTTGTTATGCGCTCTGGCTGCATCCGTCTGGAACGCTCTTCCGAGCATGGTCAAGAACCTACAAGATCATAAGGTTTTTAGGAGGGTAGTTAAGACCTGGCTTTTCCCTTGATTGTTCCTCTGTTACCGTCTTGCCCGTTTGGTCTTTAATTGTGGCTCTAGGACTGGGACGCCCTGTTGCTGGGGCAGCCATGTGCTTTACAAAACCGATAACATATAACATAATGAGGGGGAAATACATCCGACTACCTTGGATAATAAGAAGACACTATAATATACCCAAATAAAGAGTAGGTGTCTAGGCATCCTTAATGGTAGCCCCAGCCTCCCACCAGTGACTTGTCATGTAGCTTTTGAATTTCTAGTTCTGATTCAGACACTGCTGAAGCTTCAAGTACGCCAGAGGCACGAAGGTATAGGCAGTTTCTCAAAGCGTCCTACCATTCAGGCAGCCCCCAGGGAAAGTGATCTTTCACCAGTTTCTTACCCTCTCTTCATGCTACCACTACCTCACTGTCACTCTTTCCACTGTCATATCAATTGTTTGGATTCCTGGGCTAGACATTGACAGTGTTTTTAGTGCCATTTTCTGAAAGTTTAACGTACATTTCAACATGTGGGCTTACATTTGCAGATATGGAGTAATACAATTCAGATGTTGAATGGAGATGAAAGTACATAAGATGACACACGTATACATGAATCATACCAAAGTCCTTGCTCAGGATCCTTATGAATCTAGGTCTTGAAGTGGCTTAAAAAAGCCCAACACCTTGGCATAAGGGTCACCATTCTTTAAGTCTATTTGACTTGAAGATTTAAAAACAAAAGTTTATTAATTTGTATTCAACACATACGAAACATAACAATTGCTAGCAGGCTTCACTGAGAGACAGGATAGCAGTATTCTGTTAACATAAAAGAGGTAGAGTTAGTGGCACAAACAGCATTAGGATGTCTATCAAAAGAAATGCACCACAATAGATAAAACCGTCAAAGACAAGAAGATTGAAGGCCAAAAGTAAAGGAAGACTATGCCAACGATGCCAGGTGTAACAGCTCAAGAAACATCAACCTCCATTGCTCCAAAGAAAGCAAGCAATCACAGCTGGTAGTAGTCATAAAGGGGCAAAACATCGGACTACATGAAGCCAAGAACTATTATAATATACCCAAATAGAAGTAAGTGGTGGCTTGTGTCTATCCATCCCAAAATCTAACACCACCCCTCTTGCAATGGGATGTCTTTTCAATTTGCAGTTCAAATCCTGCCATTTTAGAAGCTTCAAGTACGCCAGAGGTATTAAGGCATGGGCAGTTGCTCAAGACATCCTGTCTTCTAAACTGCCCCCTGGGAAAGTGATATTTTACCAGTTTCTTACCCTCTCTTTTCAGGCTGACTGTACCCATCACTGTCGCTCTACCCATTTTCTTTTTATCAATTTTTTGTGGCCCTGGGTAAGACATTACATTGATAGTTGTGTGACATTTTCTGTTAAATGTACAATTCAATTTGTGGGCTAAATTTGCAGATTTTGAGTAATTAAATTCAGATTTCGAAAGGGAGGAAAAATTCCATAAGATGACGCAAGCACGCTTAAATCAAAATGTCCTTACCCAGGATCCTTATGAATATGCCTTAAAGTGGATTGAATACCTACAACACCTTGGAAGAACAGATCTTTATTGTCTAAACCCATGTGACTAAAAAGGTTTTTTTTTTAAATATATGTTTTTATAAAAGAAATTCTACACATAAACGAATGTGTACAAGACCATAAGCACTGGCAGTCTTAACTCAGACAGGACAGCAGTATTCGGTTAACAAAACAGAGGTACAGTTAGCGGCAATAGCAGCATAAACATGCCCATCAAAAGAAATTCACGATAGAAAGCCACCAAAAAACAAGCTGCCAAAATTGAGTGGCCAAAAATAGGCAACAAATATTGAGCCACCAAATACTAGGCCGGCAAATACTGGGCTTCAAAATATTGAGTCACCAAAAACATGGGGAGGGGACACAAAGGTGAGGGTAGAACCATATCAAAGATGCCATGTATAAAAGACCAAGAACCAAAACCACTTCCCACCCTTCCAAAATTTTTTAAAAAGCAAGCCATCGCAGCTGGTAGTAGTAATGAAGGTGCAACACATCTGACTACCTTGGAATACAAGAAGCTAAGAACTAATAGAATATACACAAATAAAAAGTAACTAGCCGCTGTGGTCTATACCTCCCAAATTCGAACAATCCACCTTGCAGTGGGTTGTTGTGTATGCCTGCGTGGAGCTCGCAGAGTTTTACTCTTCAGAATTACCAGAAACTTCGCCAAATTCGACCGAGTTCTGCGTGTGCGCAGAGTAATACATTTCTATGCTATGTGCTGCATACTCTCCTGAAGGAATCACTGTTGATACAAAATTGCATCTTTATTTTCAGTGCCTTTTTTTGTGATTCGATAAAAGGAATTGACCAGTAGATGGCAGTATTGCAAAGCCTTACATTTCAAAAAGAATTGCAGGTTTTGAAGCATGTTAGGCAAGTATATGAGAAACATATTGAACATTTTGGGTTGTCTTTTTCAGAGTGTAAAATTAGTAGCCTGTACCTATTTTGGACGTACAAGTGAAGAAGACATGGGGGGGGGGGGGCCAGAGCTTGCCTGGCTCTAAGATGGCTGCAAGTTAGTCTCTCTCTGCCAACTCTGGCTTAAAATCCTTCAAAATCCTGCTCAACAAAGCGCGAGTCTTAACGCACTGCCACTGTAATTGACCACCTGATTTTTTTGGTTTAAATTGGTTTTTAACGATTTTAACATTTTTATGAAATGGTAACAATTGCATGTAAGAACATTTACTAGAGTAAAAGTCCGGGTTAAGATACATGCATAACCATTTGCCATCAATACATTGCAAAATCTGTTTTATATCAAGTACACAGTCTGTGATGCGCTGGTTGTGTGAATTCAACTATTTTAAGAAGGCAGTGACAACATCTGCACTCCAATCATTATCACACATTGTGTAGAGTTACAGCAAATACAATGGAGTACGAATGAGCTAAGTGTGGCGTTTCGAAATAGTCCTTCCACTGAATTCACCTTGGGGTTTGTACAGATGAGATAACACAACAAAAACAAAAACAGTGACCAGCCCATGTAATCCTATCCACTTGTCCCCGCACATGTGTACATTTTATTTCCTTGTGATTCCAGCACCCATAATCTCCCGTATGTGGTGCATACGCCTGCGCACTGAAGTGATCCATACATGTTCAAGGAGTACCTCAGCGCATCGTACAAGGGTATATGTGGTTCACATTATCTGCTCTCCCTCTGCGCAGTCTATTAGTTCTCCAGATCCTCTCTCCTCAACTTGCTGTAGCGCGTCCAGGAAGGTGTCCCAACAAGCTGCTATGGGCTCTTTACGCAGCCCCAATGTCTCTTCGCATTTGATGGCGATGCTTTCTGCTTTGACCCATGCTAGTAATGAATGGCGCCACGCACACGCATGGGGCGGATCCTCAGCTTTCCACCAGTTAGTTAGAAGCCGCTTAGCGACCACTATCCCCAAGTCCAGGAACCTGGAGTCTACCTCAGTGGCAGGGGTCCTCTTAAAATGATGCAGTAGATATACTGTCCATTCAAAAGGCAGTTCGCAGCCAGTGCAAGTGTGCAACAGCCTACTTCCTGTACACCAATATACATGTATTTGGGGGCAGTTCCATAGCATGTGCACCAGCTCAGCCCCTGGTTCAGCACATCTCAGACACGTCGCACATGTGCGTTGAAAGTAGCGATTGGTCATGGGGGGTGCGAGGTAGGCCCTGTGGACAATGTACAACTGTATTTGCCTAAACCTCATGTTTCTAGGTATGGGTACCGGACTCTCTTGTAGCAGTGTCCATTCTTGCTCTTCTAGCTGTCGCCCCAGGTCTAGTTCACATTTACGACTGAGTGGGTCAAGGTTAAATGCCGCATGGGTTCTGAGGGATGCTGCGAACCAGCGTATGAGATGCCTTCCACGTCCCATGACATGCAGCTACTGTACGGTGAGGTGGGGGCTCGGTTCACCTGTGGATTAACACTCTGAATCCCTATCTTAAGTTTACCCACACCATCTCAGATTCCACTGTACCCTTTCTGGACCTGAACAGCAATCTGTCATCAGGCTCCTTGAATACAACACTATACAAGAAACCTACCAACTGCAATAGTCTCTTACTCTTCAGCAGTCACCACCCGAGGGCCCTCGAAAGCAACTTCTCATTCAGACAATTTCTCCGTATTTGGAGTAATTGAAACTCCATTGAGGACTACAGGGTGGAAGCTATTAAACTAGCATCAGATTTGCGCAAGCGGGAATACCTACAACAGTCTCCATGGCCATGAAGAGAGCCAGGAACAATAATAGAGAGGCACTGTTGGAGACGACTGACAAGAATCCCACGGAGGCCATCACATGTGTAACCTCTTACACCCCTGCCTCTAGTCCGATTAGGAACATCATACGCAAACACTGGGACATTCTGAACACAGGTGATCTGGCATTGCCAGCCCCCAGATTTGCGTTCAAACGCACAAACTTAAAAGACCTACTGATACACACCAGACTCAGATCCAAAACAGCACCGAGCCAAAGATGCCTATGGTACTTACCTCCTGTCACTGGCCATTACCCTTGCGGATCCTGTGCAGTGTGCCCCCAAACTAAACTCACCAAGGAAATAACATTTGCCAACAACTTCACTTGGAAGATAAGGAGACTTACCAACTGCAACACCACCAATTGCATTTACTTATTATCCTGTCCATGGGACCTCTCGTACGTGGGGATGAATACCAGACCAGTCAAAACCCATATAAGAGAGGATAAGAGCAACATCAGGTGTCACAAAACCACAACACGACTATATACCCATTTCTTAACAAACCAACATACCTGCGACACACTCAGGTGGGTGATCCTGGAAGCACACACATCTATCACCCCATATGCATTGTTTAGAATCGAACAGTGATGGGCACACAGTCTGGTCTCAGACAAGAACGTCCTAAACGAGAACATTCCATGGAGCATCCTGAGCAACCACTAATCTGGGAGTTCTCATTCAGTCTTCAGTCTGGGTTAGAACCCATTCTGTCACACAACTAAGGGTCCTGCTACACTATGAGGCATTGGTAGATCTACATCTATGCGAACGCAACCCCTACCATGCACGATTCAGATGCGACACATACCTCTACCCTGCTTCCAGTACAGGGCACACTTCACTGCGAGTTAGTTCAACATCTCCACACTGCAGGTCTTGTACGAACGGGCGTTTTATAAATCACTCTGCACATGCGAGCCCGACATAGCACTACTGCACATGGTAGTCTTGACGCACGAGTCAGCTATCGAACGCAACTAGATCAATAGTTCATCTACCGCATGTAAGGCTTCCCTAGCCCCGGGAAGGTGAGTTTCCAGGATGATTCTATGCTTGTCTATCTTGGTCCAAGAAATATTATAGCAGTCGTAGCACGACACGATATCTCCGACTCATTGCCATGCGATTAGCTTGTTAACCACACTACCCCTTTTGGGAACATCCCCAGCACAAAGAGTACCTTACAGTAATCAGCCTTACTTATGGACGTAATTTCCTAGAATAGCTCCACCTTACCAATAGGTATTACACCTCACACGCACTCCAAGATTGCGCTCAACTTTGCGAGCATTCCCTCCATCATGGCCGCCACCCGAACTCCCCAGGTTGTTAGTTGGTCAGCAGCCTAGTGCCTCCTGCCCTGACACAGACGCCCCTAATTTCGCACCATTTCCGCTGGAATATCAGCTGCCGGAACAGGGCATGCAGTTACCTTCCCTGAACTGGCACTGCAGGTTAGGTCCTCCGCAGAGTGGGCGCAAGCTATTGTAAGTATTGACCTTGTGACAACCTTTGATGCCATAACTAAGACCCACCAACGCTTGAGATGTTTAGCAGCTAACACCTCACGGACAGCGGCCTGGTTACCTAGGTTTTAGGAACCGGCAGCGCTCTAGCTGAAGGCAACGTGCGCCATGTGTCTCGCTATGTACTGGCAGATCTGGTGCTGGGACTGTGGTTCTGAGTTGAGCGCGAGATCCCTTGAGGGTCAAACATCACCCAGACCATGTCCCGACGCTGGCATGCCAGTATTGGGGTCATGGTGCACTGACCCTAAGGTGGTGTACTGCATGATTTGCTGGTCTCAAGTGTGACACCCCACACTTGCTACAACTTAACGCTGGGTCTACCTTCAACCAACCGACGATACGTTCTACAAGCATTTTAGAGACCAGGTTAAACTTACCTTGCCCCCCCCCCCCACACCCCCACTCTTAACCCTTTTAGGACGCACATTGGATCAACGTGTCCACTCCATGCCGCTACCCGATGGGGCCAGTCTTGAATAAATTGTGGGTGAGTGGCAACATCCGAAACAGACTGACTAGGTTTTACTTCACTGCACTGCTGCCTAAGTGCCTTTTAAACGAATTCCAGTGTACCACATGCGCTGTACATACAATTCACCATTGCACATGTGATGCATTAAAATGATTCTCTCAATATATGCAATGGTAACGCTAATAGGTGCCGCTGATATGCTTTGGTAATTACACAATCCTCACAGGATTAGTCATGTTGTAAAATGACTGTTTTAATGTTTTTATTCTTTTATTTTAGATTGGCTACTGCACCCACGGACACCACACACCACTGGTGCCATCATACTGGCAATATCTAGGTTACTACACCCCATTATCAGTCACTTAGTGTAGATTTCAACTCCCAAACTAGGTCCTGAAAAATTGCTGCCGGATTCTTCTCAGGACAACTAGGGCAAGAAACATGTTGAGCACATGAAACATGGCGCATCTGTCTATAACATCACTATAGACAGTCGCCATTAATCTTTTTAAATCAGGGTGGGAGACAGGATTATTAAATTGGTTGCCCTGATCCTCCCTTTTCCTGTTTTAATTCACTTGGTCTTTTTAGAAACCACAACACTTCTACACTTTAGGGCCCCTTACACACACCTCACCATACGGCAAGGAATAAAAGATCTCCGTCAAAGAGCCCCCACTGAGGGTGCCCGTCGGGTATTGCAGCGCCAACCCGATGACGAGCATGACCAATGATGAAGCATGAGACCCAGTGGGCTGGGGGTGTGAGGGCCCTAATTCCGAAAGGAAGGATTCCCCATCCTCCCTCTTGGTAGCCAGCTATTTGCACCAACTCCGACGTCACCGTCAGCCACCTTAGGAACTGCATACTCCTTTGGTTTATTATCAGGCTCGGTTCAGTGGACATGTCTCCCCATCTAGCTGTTAATGTGGTAATCAGCGAGCGATGCATTAGGAATTGTCCTGGAGGGAACCCCTCATCGTCTACTAGAGACGCCTCCAGTGGTATTGTCGGGGCGTAGGGAGTGACGCTTCTGGTGATGTATAGACATCTACAATAGCATTTGTATGCCACCACTTATAGCAATGATGTTGGTGTTGTAGCCCGAGTAGCGGGGTGAAAAAGTCAGACTATTTGTTCCAACGAGTGGGGCGGATGCTTGGTAGCCGTGTCTGCACGATTCCTACCTGTGAGCCAGCGGGCTATCCACTGCAGTTGAGCAGCCAGATAGTAGTGTCCAAAGCAAAGTGCAGCAAGGCCACCTTGGTCCGTAGGTAAATATAGTTTCGCCAATGCCATTCTGTGTCATGCGTTTCCTCACAGGAAGTCCCTAACTAGTTTAGTTAGTGTGGTAAAAAAAAGGATGCAGGGATATATCAAGGCAAACTGGCAAAATATAGGAGTCGGGGACGGATTACCATCTAAGTCAGCTCCACTCTGCCTGTTAGCTCCAGTGGAAGCGTGCCCCAAAAGTGCATTTGCGACCGGATTGCTGTTAAGGCTCTCCCCAGATTCCCATCTAACAGGTCTATCGACTGGCGATAGACCCGGATCCCCAGGTAGTGGAAGGGGTCCTCTCTCCACTGCAGTCTTCTACCGTTAATATTATAACCGGATCCTGACCCCCCTCCTCATGGAACACATATATGCAGGACTTAGCGTTCACTCGCAGCCCGGAGATTGTGGCAAAAGTCTATAGGAGGTGCGCCAATTGATCAGGAACACTCTATATCTTTAACATAAACCAGGAGATCGTCCGTGTATAGTGATACTTGGTGTATTGCATCACCCAGAGGTATACCGTCTCCCAATATGGTGCACATCGCCTCCGCCAGGAGCTCTATTGCGAGTGCAAAAAGGAGGAGGGGGGGGGGGGGGGGGGGGACAGACAATGGGCATCCCTGCCTGGTTCCCCTGCCCACCGGTATAGCATCAGATATGTACGGCCCCATTCGCACATGAACTCTAGGGTTTGTGTACAGCAAGTTATCCATTTGGAGAAACCCTAGGCCCAGATCATACTTTAATAGTACTGCAGACAGGTAGACCCATTCTACCCTTTCCTTAAAAAAAACGCCCCAGGTTTAGGGAGGTGCTCCGCGCGGGCACAAAGCCGTTTTGGTCGGCATGAACCAGCGTGGGGACCACCGGTGCCAGTCTGTCCTCTAACACCTTGGCAATTGTTTTATAGTCGGTATAAAGTAGGGCCAAGGGTCTATAGGAGCCCAGGGCCGTGGGATCTCTATCCCGTTTTAATAGGGACACCAGATAAGCCTCGAGAGAGGTAGTTCCCGCTCTTCTAGAGATGCTGTGAATAGAGTGTGAAGGCTTTGCATGAGAGACTCACGGTATGCCTTATAGTACTCTGCTGGCAGGCAACCCGGCACCGGCGTTTTCCCAGATGCCATGGATCTGATTGCATCTCCAATCTCTCCCAATGTTAGCGGACCATTGAGAATCTCCTGGTGTTCCCCAGAGACAGTAGGCACTTGCATTGAGCTCAAAAACCCTTCCAATTCTTGGTCCGGACAGCGCTCTCTAGATTGGTTTAACTGGGTGTGGTGGTCTGTCAGGGCCTTGTGCATCTCACGCTGTGTATATACCAGTATCCCTTCCAGTGTAGGTATGGCCCCTATTGGAGTGCGGTTGTTTTCCTGTCTTACCAGCCAGGCAAGCAGTCGGACCGATCGATCGGCTGAGGCATGGGTGCGAGCTGTATGTGCTGTGTAATTATGGCATCTTAATCGCTCCAGTAGGTCTGCATGTTCCGCGCGCAGTGGCTCCAGGTGCCGCGAATCCTTGCCGTTCCCCTGCACCTCCCACTCGCACCCTAGTAGCTGGGTTTCTAATTTTGTGAGGGAAGTCGTCAGCTGCTTACGTATGCTCCACGTGGCCCCTAGGCAATGCCCTCGGATCACCACTTTAAAAGCCTTCCACTTTAGGAGTGCATTGCTCGCTGTACCCTCATTTAGTTTGAAATATGGGAGGATGGCCGTCCCTAGCAACAAGCGGAATTCTGGATCTTCTAACGCAGTTGTTTGGAGACGCCATGTGGGTCTGGGGGGACGGTCTGCCTCCCAGATAAGCTGCATCCACAGGGGATTATGATCGGAATGTGTCCGACCAAGGTACTCGATCTTCATAATTAAAGGGAGTAGTGATTGGGAACTCACTAGTCTATCAAGACGTACATGTAGGTCATGTACTGCAGAGTAATAGTAGACACGTTCTGTAGGGTTAAGAGTGCGCCCAGTTTGGAGCCAGTCTAAGTGCCTGGGCATTAAACATGGCGGTAGTTTTATGGAGTGGGGGGGAATGACTTATCCAGCTCAACGTTGAGCACCTAATTGAAGTCTCCTCCCACCATCCAGGGGAGCCCAGCATATGGGGGTCAATGTTTGTGATAGGCATGTAAGAAAGGAGGGTTGGTCCACATTTGTGGCGTATATAGAGCCTAGTAATATTGTCTGACCATTTAGCCTTCCTCGTACAAAGGTGTATCTACCGCCCGTATCGATTACGGCTTTCTCATGTGTAAATGGGACTCCTGCTCTCACCCACATTAGTGTGCCTCTCACATGTGCGAAGTACGCAGTGCCGAATATCTGGCCCTCCAATGCCTGGGTAGCCGTTCCAGTTCTATTTGTGACGTGTATTTCCGGTAACTGGGAAATGGCAACCAAAGGTTACTGGAGGTAGGCGAATATCAAGTATCATTGCGTGGGTGTCTGCATGCCGCGTATATTCCATTTTAGTACGTTAACTTGTGCCATTGTAAACATGCGCATTCATCAAGGGGATCAGGCGCAAACACGGTTATCAAACATGTGTCATATGCAAGTAGTTTCGGGTTGGTCTTACGTAACCAAAACATCGATTCAATTCTGCGATGATGTCCATCCAAACTGAGTGTCTAACAGTGACAGGAAAGTAACTATTCCAGTACTGTGCCTGGTGGGGGTGTGCGTGTAACGTACGCTCAACTACAGGGTGGGGCTCTTCCAAACCATATCCGGCCCAACAGCGGCCTTAACTATGTCAGTGTAGGGATTGGTGTGGGGTTGGGATGTGTGTGTTGGTGAGAATATCACACATCCCTCCTTAACAAGGATCTGTCACCCGTGTCCCAACCTATACATTGATGTACGCCTGCAGTCTGTGCAGGCCTAATTGGGTATAGCTGTAATTGGGTGCACGTGTATGCAGAAGGGCACGGCATTAACAGCATTACACAAAATAAAAGCAGAAATCAACACTGCGACCATTTACTATAGAATAGTCTCTACTTGCGTGTGCGGTGGCTCATTCTGGTCCCACTGCCACGATCATATGGTTTCATCTGTGGTCTGCGGTGTTACGTCCGGAGGCGGCGTTTCATCTAGTTCTCCAGGTCTGGGAGTGGAAGATCCGCTAGCCGTGGTAGACTCGGAGGAGCCCACTTCACAGCTTTCATGGTAGGACTGTGTTGCCAATGCTGCCGCTGCCTCCAGGGCGTCCAGACGTTCTATTCGACTCTGTGCTGGGGCCGGTGCGGACGCTGTCGCAGGTATGTTACCAGTTGTTCTCCTATGTCCACGGCTGCGGGTACCTCTGCGACAGGAGTCGGACGCCTCTGCGTTGAAAGGACGTGGTCCTGACCACAATCCCGAGCTCTCCAGCCAGTCGCAGACATCTGCAGGTGTGTCGAAAAATCGGGCCATTCTGCTGGCCACCACCCTGAGTCTGGCAGGAAACAATAGTAAGTATTGGAGATCCAGGACGCATAGTTGACATTTTACCTCAGTGTAGGTGCTTCTCTGCCTCTGTACTTGAGCTGTATAGTCCAAAAACTGGCTCCCCTTTTGGAGGTTTCCCTCCTTTCGCAATTGTGCTCCACTGCATCTTTCCCGACATCAGCAGATCACTCTGGAAGTCCACACTATGCGGGACGCCATCCTTGTGTGTTTTGGGACTGTCCTCCTGTCCTGAAGAAGACCCGCCGCGACACATCAGTTATGTGTTGCTAGGGTTAAAACGTCGACATTTACCCTTGGTCCAGTCATAGACATCTCTGGGTCCTATTTTTGAGCAATTTGGCCTTGTACCAGAGTGATCTCCATAATCATTGTCCTGACCATTTTCAAAATT
The DNA here is from genome assembly GCF_964204655.1 of Triturus cristatus. NCBI lineage: Eukaryota > Metazoa > Chordata > Amphibia > Caudata > Salamandridae > Triturus > Triturus cristatus. Next base: position 1,542,732,293 of record NC_140590.1, on the reverse strand, counting down.
GTATCTATTTGTACATAGTTTCACAATTGTACATACGCACCTCGTCACTTGCACCGAGCACTTATGTCACATTGAAACACTTGTTACTATTGCATTTTGTTTTATTCAGACAGCCTGAACATATGTATATTCACGTCAATTCAATAATAACTCATTTGCAAGCATTTTTGAGTTTCTGCTGCGTGCATTGATTTTGTTGTACTTACATTATTATTAGACTTTTTTAGTAAAAGTAGCCATAAACTTTTTAAAAAATGCAGCAAGAGATTTGGACAACGCAGAACCCGTTAACCAACTTACGCAGTATTAGATCACCTGGTTTTGAAACCATTTGAAAGTTCTGCTTATATGTTAGCTTTTTATACTTTTTATAATAATTATCACAATGTACATTCTTGTAAGTTTTATCTATGGTGGTTTTTCCACCCTTTTATGGTTTTTTATTAAATCAAATAAAAGTATATTCTCTCTAGTAAAAGTAAGTTTCCATAATTTTATTTTGATTTTCTCCTTCCAACGAAGTAATTGTTTCTCCCCGACAGAGCCACTGTAGTGTATTATGTATAGTCCGGAAACAGCATGACTTGATTCCCATCTACTTGTAAATGAGGGAGTTTCACGCAGAATAGCATCGCGATCCCTGTAATTCAAAAGTTTAAAAAGGAATGGCCTTGGGCGGGCTCCAGGAGGTGGTCTGTGTGCCTGCACGCGAAGCGCACGCTCCACTACAAAATGCGGGGATAGTGACCCAGCAGGTAGAAGATCGTTCAGTGAATGCTCCACATAGAGTTCCAGGGCCAGGCCTTCCACGCCCTCTGGGAGGCCCAACACACGGACATTGTTGCAACGGGATCACCCTTCAGAGTCCTCCAGCGAGTGTACGTGGTCAAGGATATCTTTCAGTGCTGCAGTGTGGCTTTGAGCGACAGATTTGAGCTCCGAGAGAGAGTGGTCGTGTGATTGGACTTTCTCTGCTAACTTAAGATGATCTGCACGCAGTTGAGTGAAGTCTGTGGTGACTTTGTCAATGCGCGATTCAAGGGATATCCTAGTCTGGTCCAACACGGCCCCAATTTTCTTGATGGCTGCCAGCACGGAGTCCAGCTTGGCGGCAAGCGCTGGGCCCGATACGTGACTGTTAACATCATCTCCCAGAGGCGACGAGTTGACAGGTTGGACTTCGTGGCTAGCCGTTGTGTATTTGTGCGAAGGCGTCCCATGGCAAGTTTCTGGGTGGACAGCCTTGACTATTAGGTAGAGATTGAGTGTGTGTCCGTGTAGATTGCTGTTCTGGCACGTGGCAGGGGGTACCTGTGATATCTCCAGGCTGCCATAGGATGATCGCTGAGGTGGACCGATAGTTCGCGGCGCAGTCGTTGTCTCGCAGTATACACAGCACAAATAGGAATGCTTGTGTGGCCCACTGCGCCCTCAAGGCAAGCACCGGCAAGTTAGACTTCCCTCGAGGGTCACCGGGAAAGTCTGTCTCCGATGCCTGGTGAGTCAATGTCAAGACCACTGGAGCCAGGGGGCAGCGACAGCAGCCCAAGTGGGTCCGCAATCAAATGAGCCTCTTGGACCTTTGAGTCATCGCTGCGTCACAACAGCACTGTCTACGACATCAACGATAGCCGTGGCGTCTTAGCGTGGTGCCAGTTCACCACTTCCTGGGGCCCCAGGTCAGCGCCTCCACAATGTCCGCACAACTCAGTTGCGGCTGGCAGAAGAGAGTAAGTGTCCATCAATCACGCGAACTTCCCCAGGTCCGTGGCAGCAACAGGGGGGCCGAGATCCTAAATTTAAGTGTTCAAGAGAGGCCATCAATTATAGCTGGGATTCCTAAACACTTCTCGCGTTGTTTAGTGCCCCCACGTGTTGGGGCCTGCAACATGAATTCCACTATCGGGGGTGGAAGGCAGGAAGATCACGCAGGGTGCTGCAGTGGTAGTCTCGGGTCGCCAGCTGGGAAGCGCCACTAGGCGAGACGCGAGATTACAGGAGTGTCTGAGGTTTCCCGGTTGGTGCGGCTGATGCCCATATGGCCAGCGCTAAATTCAGTTGGGCACTGCTCTCTCGAGAAGTCCCAGCATGGAAGGCAGCGGGGCTGGCTGAAGGCTCAGGGTGAATGCACATGCAGCGGGGGCGAGAAGGGCATCAAGTGGTGTATCTTCTGTGGGAGTGTAGTCATCAGCTGTAGCGGCAACAGATTGCTCCGGTCAGTCTATGGTAGTAGGCCACCCAATGTGCTGTCAAGAACAGGTGCTGTCGCTAGTCTCAACGACGCGTGCGCGTGATGTAGGTGTCTCTTGGTGTCAGGCAGTTTGGGTCATTTCGACAATGCAGGCCTCGCGGCGTTCTCTCCCACTGCCCCGTGCCCGGACCTCAGGGACGCATCGCCTCGGCTCCGGCCGTCACGACAGCCAGATCTCTGCGGAGTCGGGCACAGGGTGCAAAGTCTTCTCACCCGCCGTCTCCACCGACTCAGCAACCAGGTCGGAAGTCCTCCGACACTGGAGTGCGCCCCACCGCAGGGTTATCGCACGCACAGCTGCTGCTCGGCGAGGCAGGCTACATGCCACCTCCGCTGGACGGTGGGAAGCAGGCTCACCGAAGGATCCGGAGCTCGACTCTCGGGGTGCCGCTCAGGCCAATAGCAGGTCCAGGGAAAGCAGCTGTCACTTTCTTGGGGCCACTAGGCAGCACCATAGGGATCGCGACAGCGGCAGTCGCCACGTTTCATCTGGTTTGGGGGTCTACTGCCAGCCCGCCGTGATCAGGCCTCAGTTCCACTTGCATCACCACGCCAGGTGGGCCGCAAGGTGCCACTCGCCTTTCCCGTAACTTCGGTCCGTCTGTGGCATAATTCAAGGATATCAACGGGGGCCACAGAGCAATACCAATGCGTTCCCCGCACTTACAGGAGCAGATGGGTCGGATGCAGCGGATGGGTCGGATGCAGGATTACAATCAGGATAACAGAGGGATGGACTGTGGAGCACTAGCAAGTTGCGTCCGCCATGTTGCCTCGCTAGCCACCCCTCCCGCCTGTATTTACTACCTGATGACGCGGTAACCTCAAGTTTGGCAGTGGAGTGCCAGCATTACCCAGAGCATGGCAATCCCGTCAGCGGCTCAGGCAGGGCCTCTGTGATACGCTCTCCTCAGCCCGGTGTCTTCGCTTGCTTGTACCTGGGGCCCTCTCCCGACCTGGTTCAGTTTGGTCGCTCTGGTTGGGCAGCTGCACCTGACCTTGCTGGCTCGCTTGGAGGGGCAGGTGGTCCGGCGCCCTGTAAGTGTCGGTGTGAGCTCTCCAGCGGTGCAGTGGACCCCGACTCTAGCTCTCCCTGGGCTTTGTGATGTTGGTGGTGTTGGGGGCTGCCTTGCATGCGACTGTGTGCTGGGAGTGGAGCCTTGCCTCCAACCACCCCCCCGCCTTATCGGAACAGTTGATTCTGTAGCTGGGGGCCAAACACAATACTCCGGTGGGAAGCTCATATCCCCTCTTCCAGTCAATGTGTGAATTTTCGTGCTAACTAACCCACAGCAACATAAAGAGCAGGGTTTGCAGCCCTCTGGCATTAGTATGCCAACAATGCCAGCTACATTCTGTGAGGCTTCACTATGGGGAAAATGGAGAAATCCCAAAACAAAACTGCAGTTTGAACCAAGGAAAATCGCCAAGGCAGAATTAATAAGATACAAATGCCTCAGAATCAGGTTCTGAGGAGTGGGACTCTCCCTCTGATCCAGACTTGAAACAAATCCTGGTAACTATGCAGCAGTCTGAACAAGATAGATGGTAAAATTGCTGCATTAACATTTCGTATGAACAGGATGTCCAAAAGACTAGACAAGCACGCTGAACGCTTAGATGCTGTAGAAAAAAGGGTCTCCAATACGTAGGATACCCTAAACTCTACTCACCTCTCCCATACTGCCATGGATAAACAACTTCAGCTTGTGAAGGCTAAGAAAGAGGATTTAGAAGCATGATCAATAACATGCAAATTGTAGGAATTGCAAAATCCACAAACATCCAACATAGAACTTTTTGTGTTACAACTGCTTGCTGCAGTATTTGGATGGGGCTGCTTTTCCACTATATTTGTATTGGAGCGGGTGCATACTCGTTTGCCCCCAGACCAGACACAGGTGCACTGCCGCGCCTGATCATAGTGAGGCTCCTTAATGAAGGGACCGCAATAGTGCACTCTGTAGAGCTAGGGAGCTGAAGGAGCCTCTACCTCTACCCCTATTTTACGCAGCCGGTGTAGGACGCCCAACGACTCTTTGTACCAGTCAAGAGGAAACTTGGCAAGCTGTAGTTGGACTACAACATGATGTACCATGCCAAGCTGCGAGTCCATACCTATGGGAAAACGCATGTGTTCACAGACCCTGCACAAGCGATGCAATTTCTAAAGCAGAGATGGTGGCCGCTCCAGAAAGGGAGCTACTAGCCCTCAGGCAGGCAAATGTGATGAGGCTAAACACAGAGGAGATTGAGGATTCACTCATTCCCACATAATCTGAGGCAGCACTATATCAAAGAGTTCGGTTGCAGTTAATTGAGCTTAATTACTGGTCCAGAGAATTCATAATAGTTATAGGAAGGCATGAACTTGTGGCTATGGGCAGGTTGCCGCATTGACACAATACCAGATATTGGGTTGCCTGTTCTGGAGTATGTTCTTTGCATGAAGTATGATGCAGTTAATAGTAACTCCTAGTAGGTCAGGATAGTTGTACACAATTACCTTTTGTTGTCCTTCTTGATAACAGGGTCTCTAATGGGAAAAGCATGCACAGGTGGATTGCTCGACTGTCATTTTAGGTAAGGTCACATATAAGGAATGGTACCATTATTATATCACCACTGTCAAGTATGCCAGAGTGCGGAGAGTTTTGAGCTGGGCAACATCTGCCCCGAAGTGTGAACCACAAGGGGTGTTCCTCAGTTGTCGTCGTTCAAATTTGATTTACGTTTTTTCTTTTATCATCCTCAGTAAGAGGGTATTTCAGTGGGTGGGATGGGGTTGACTTTGACTATGCACAGTTAGGAACTGAATAGCGTGGGTGGGTTGGGACGCTATCGGTTTGGCGAGATGAGAACAATCATAGGTTGCTCTCTAATTTTGAGGTGGGACTGGACATATCTATCCTATATAGTAGCTTACATGGATCAAAGATGGCATGGTCTGCAATTACTCCGAGAATGGATAGTGTAGTGTATCTAACATAGAATGGAGGGGGTGAATATACATAGAAAGGTTAGGAAAATTGTTGCATATCTAAAGAGGGACCGTATAGACATTGCTCTGCTTCAGAAAACGCACCTGCCACCCCCCCCCCCCCCCCGAGAGCAATATGCTTACACAGATGCTTCTCCAAGGCAGGTACTGTGCAGCAGAGTTTAAGTCGCATGCTAGAGGTGTCCTAATATGGGCAAACCCAAAGTCAGGGATCTCACTGAAAGAAGTTGAGGTGGACGCAAATGGGAGATATATAATTGTGAGATGCCAAAAAGGTGGGCTAATAATAAAATTAGTTAAAGTGTATGGCCCCAACCATGATGACCCACAATTCTACCGCACGCTAGGTGTATACCCACGTACCTGCTGCTGATAAGAAGAATTTCCAGACCGACGTGCCTGGATTGGAGAGATGTGAACCCTTACTGTGGGGCTTCTTCTTGAATGAATAAGAAATTGAAAAGATTACTTGGATTATTTCACTTAGTCTACTTTGCCCTGATGAAGTTCCTTTAATAGGAGCAAAACTCGTTGGCTGATGTCTAATAGGTTGTTTTTATAAAAGAAGAATAAAGAAATACAAAGGACTTCCTTAAGGGTGAGTGACTTCTTTCCTGGTGCACCTTCCACTATCTTAAAAATCTTCTTGTCTGGACTCCAATGAAGCCCAACTGTGGCGGTTTCCGGAAGTGATATGCACAGGACTCTTAAAATTATTTACTAAGGATTGATGTGCTTAACTATTGGTCAGCCGCAGTGTGGGGCTTTTTTGTACAATACTTTGTTATATGTCTGTGACCCTGAGACACATATTAACCCCATACTCTCTGAAGTGGTGCATTTTCGGCAGCTATAAGGGCTTAGAATCAATGGGACTAAATCAATGATCCCCCCCCCCCCATCTCTTACTATGACACCAACTAGGTTAGACTTTCCTATGCAATGGTCTACAGACCCTGTTCGCTACCATGGGATACAAATTCACACCAATTCGGCTATAGTAATGACAGAACTATGGGAAAGTCATTTCAAAGTTAGAGGATATCAACAGATGGATAAGACTGCCCTCATTGATAGGACGGATCTCTCTAATGAAAATGGTGGTACTACCCAGATTTTGATTCCATTTTTTAAACATCCCCATGTAACTACAGCGAAACGTATTTGATACCCTGAGTACACTTATGACCAAGCTAGCTTGGGCTGGGAAGCAACTGAGGGTTAGATGGGAAACACTGACTTTGCTGAACTCCGCAGGGGGCCTAGGTGCCCCTGATTTAGAGTTGGATTATCAACTTGCACAAGACTTCCATGTATATGGCTGGATACATGGACCGCAGGACTTACCCCATATGCACATGGAGAGAGATGCAGCGGATCCTTAAACTCTTCCACAGATTCTATTTAAGCCTCCAGTCTGAGGAAATGGCGTCCTAGACTCCTTAAATTCCACTACACATGCATAGTGAAAATTATTAGGGTCACAAGCGGGTGCTCTCATGTATTCACCAATAACGCCATTAGACTGGTGCTGTTCCCAACAGGAAGGGAATAAAATGTGCTCCGTACACTGAAATTGCTGGGTATACTCAAGTGGGGAGATTTTATCCAAAATGGGGTTGTTTGTAGGTGGGAAGAGTAGACTAAAGAGAGGCCTGCGCTCTCATTATTGGACCAGTTTCAGTATCTCAGAGTCAGGAAAGCATGGTGTGAGTTACTTGGTGATGACATGCGTGAGCTGGTTGCAATGACTATGCTTGCACATATTATATGCTCAGATTCCCCGGTGAAACTATATTTTATACCCTCTCGCAAAAACCCAGTAAAGCATAATTCCTTAAGGCTCGGCAAGAATGGCAGAGAGATCTAGCCCTGATTGTAGATGGTAAGTGCTGGAAGTACTGCTGTGAGGTTACAAAGCATATACCTTTGAATGGTAGACACTGGTTAGTACATTTTAAGTATATCAATAGGGTTTATTACCCCAAACAGACTGTTTCACTACAGGCTGCATGAGACTGCCGATATGATCGCTGTGCGGAGCATGAAGTGGAGCTCTTCCACGTGGCATGACAGTGTCCCGATATCTTGACTTTTTGGGGTAGAGTTTTCTCAGTCTTGAGAGAAGTTACGGGACATGTCCTGCAACCTAGTCCACTACTAGCTATACTTGGTTATGATAAGGAGATAGATACAAGCTGTAGGAAACTAATGGCAATGGGTCTATTTGCCATGCATAGAGTGGCTATGCAGTGGGCAAAGGGGCCAATACCACTTATACCAGATTGGAAAGCGGACATGCTTTACTGCAATACTCAGTCAGACACATATAATGTGCTGTTGGTGCAGATCGGAGCTTCCGAATCCCCTCTACTTCCACGGACGGAGTGATTTCGCAGTCACACGCACACACACACACATCACACGCTGGTGGGGCCCATTACACCAACATTCATCCTACCACTCTATCCGTGTCATGTATAAGGAGAAACACTAGTTCAATTCTCTGTACCTAACCAATCTGCATATACCCTGAGGTCAATGCGATCAACAGATGGTTATAAATCTGGTGAAAACAATTCAAACAGTATACATTTTCAATAAATCATGACATGACAATGAAATAACCACCCGACACAGTAATTCAAACAATATATAGTTTATCTAAATTTAAATTTGCAAGCAAAGCCAAATAATGCAAAGTCATTTCTTCTCATAATTACCTATTCTGGCTAAAAGTCGTTTTCTAAGTCAGAACTGGTCCTCAGTTTAATGTTTCTAGCCGTCATGTAGAGTCACCGTCCTCTCCGTCAGCATCGGGACCTCTGATCATAGGTTCGGGAAGAAGTGGCACTAGACCTCTCTAGTCTGCTAATATTTATACTAATTTTTACATTCCGAATGTTGCAAACATACCGTACAAATCGGACAAATGGCAGAAATTATGTCGTCTTGGTACATTGGGATACATCAGTAGTTTTTCACATACATTGATCGTCAAAAATAATGAATAAAAATAAGGAGTCCATAACTATTTCGTTACTTCTACGGATGTCTCTTTTGGATAAAAATGTATCATCTCGTGAGACCACTAAAAGTTCATGTAGTCGGATTATTCAGTTGCTACAAATTTTCACATCCAGGGGTATTTGGCTACCATCCCGGATTTGTCGTCATGTTCATGGCTTTTCAGTTCAAATAGAAGTCAGGGTCGCAGTCCGTGCAAAGCCTCTTTCATTATTACATCTACTCGAGATAGCGCTATACTTAAAAAAGATACAAAAAAACGGAGGCGGAAAAACATGATGAAGGAAGAGGAAAGATCTGCCTTACAACCAGAACTAGAGCAAGCAATCATGAATAACTGCTCTGCAATAGAGCCACCAGCTGCTGGAAATGCCTCTGGACAACTACAAAATTTGGAAAGTAAAAAAACTACTAAAAAGCAGCTCTCTCATCAACCTAAGATTTTTACAAAATTTTCATTCTTAAAAAATCCAGGGGATACCCTATTCTCAAACATAACTAATGTCATCGGCCTTCAATCACCTCTTCAACCTGTACAACTAAGTCAATTACCACCAGTTATTGAAGATCTGAAATCAGCACAGGAGAGGAAAAGCCCTGACACAAAAAGAAGTACAAATACACTATTTAACAGTCCCTGGCAAATAACATCAACCCCTCAAAACGGCAAATCACGGATTAGCTGCACAACAATGGGAAGTGCTTCAATTAGAAACATTGAGCAAGTCAAAGCTCAAGTTCATAAACAAGAAGAGACAATTGAGAAAACTAGGACGATTAAAGGTGGTCAAGATAATAATCATGATGTATCAGTAACAGGTCTCAGTTCAAATGATGACTGGAGATCTATAAACATCGAAAATAATCTTGAAGACTATGACACAATTAACAAATCTTTGTTTATTAACCAACCAAGTCAATTATGTCAATTAAATCGAACATGTTCTGGGGAAAAATCATTTTCCAAAGGAGCTGATTATTCCCAAAAAAGGAATGACAGGGCACAGTGTCAAAGATCTAAAAACACTACCACCCACCCTTCTCTCAAATAATGTTCCATCAAATGGAGCCTAGCAAAGGGGGGGGGAAACAAAGGATCTAACTATAATAGAAAATGTTATAAATGTCTCAGACGTCATACGGATCTCCTCACGCTTGGGATCAGAAGATTGGAACGACGTAATGGCAGCTTACGACCAAGACTCAATCAGTAATGGGCCGAATACGGCAAACATGGGTACTGCGATCGATCTAACAGACGATCTAGAGAGGCGAGAGGAAAAGAAAAAGGAATACCAAAAGGATACGACATCCCCAGTCCGTATGGTCAATTCATCAAAAAATAATAGCCAGGGGATGGCATGGGACAGTCTGCTAAATATAATACAACTTCTTGTAAAAACACTTCACTACCAATCAGATAAGATGGACGCTCAGTTGACTCTTCTAGACACTCTGGCTGTGTTTGTGGTTGCTATCGATGGGAAATTGGGAGCACTAACGACTCTGCTACAAAATAAACAGGCCCTAACCCACAACAGGGACGCAGGATGTGGATGCGGCCCTATTATCAACAAACTGGCTACTTTACCATCAATGTTGTCTGATCTATGCATACAACTAAAAAATCCGTTGCAAAGTAATACCAACTACTTACGCTCTAGACAAACGGACGTAGAACTAGATAAGCACTCCCTTGAAACTTGCACTTCAATCTCAAATCGACAAAACAAAAAACATAAGCTTAACATCGATCGGGAAAAATGGTTCTCGGGGGGAGACGGACATTTCGATTAACAAGAAATTTAATAAAGTAATAAGATACGGGAGAATCAATAGATCAATGTCCTGTAGCTCAAATAGATGACAAGGTTGTGAAGCAACCTAACGCTAAACAAAGGAGGGCAAAACAACGTAAAGGTAGAAACCAAAAATTAATCGTGGCTCAAGAAGGCTTCAGGCGTCTCTTTGGGTCAACGTCCCAATTTAATGAACAAGAACCCAATTCTGTGGATAAGGTCAGTAAAAAAGAAGTAATAGAGTCCGACAAAACTACATCACTAAATGCTTCACCCAGAGTCTCTTGCATACCACCATTATCACCAGCGAATGGCAGTAAAATTAAGGAGGGAGAAAATATCCAGACAGTAAAGCAGAATACCACGGATCTACCAATTATGGCTACCAAAATGACTTCCTTAAAAACACATGGAATTAACCATACGGTAAAAAACGTCTTGATAATACAACAGGCATCACAGAATGGAGACCTTAAAGAAACAAATGACAACGGATCGCTCCCTATTAGACAAACATCACAATCCATTGAGATAAGTTCAACGAATAGAAATAACATCAAAAAACTAAAAAGGGAAGAAGAAACTGGAAATGGGAATGCAAAATCAACTACTGCAGAGGAAATCCGCAACCTTGGAGGGCGGAAAGCTGTCCTTCCCATACCAGAGCAAGCACCACTGACCGTAACACAAGGACATGAATTCGTACAAACTCACTATAATGAACACAATAACGAACCTAGTTACACGGACACATTGAAAGATACATCAAAAGATTCATCAAATATTGTCTGGTTTACCCCAGAGTACATCTCAAAAGGCAAGCATGATACCTTGAATAGAGGGTAACATCTTACGACTGTTAGCTCATATTCAATCTTTAACAGGTATCACAACTCAGGACCTGGATTCTATTCAATTTCAATCGGAAGCTGGCACGAAGGTCGAAAAAACAAAAACATGGACAACACCCTTAGTTGCACAAAAAATCTTGGCAGAAACTAAGACCTTTAAAGATTGGGGAATAACAACTGCCCCATTTACAAAACCAAAATATCCTGATCTATTAATTCCGGTGGTCGGAGTAAGAGAACTGCACTCCGCTAACGGGAAGGTACAAACTGTACTTAGAGGCGCTAAAGGGATGGAAGGAGTAAGTAGTGCTGAAGATCTTAGGGTTACGGGTTGTACCCTTGCCGGCACTTCACCTAGCTTTATCGACCTAAAATGGATTTCAAGAACAATAAACAATCAGCTAAACTGACAAATGGGAATCCAAAAGGAAATAAAAAGGCAAAACCAATTAAAAATATGCTCATGGAACATTAATGGTCTTGCTTCCAAAATGATTGATTTGGATTTTGTTAACTATTTACAGTCCTTTGACATTATATCCCTACAAGAAACATGGCAACTAGAACCTCCACATCTGCATGGATTTCTTCGCTTTTTTACCAGTGCAGGGAAAACAGCAAAATTTGGTCACCTTCAAGGGGGGTTAGTGTCTTATGTCTCGGTTGCAAGTGGCTATGATGTTAAGGACTTAGGCCTTTCTTCCCCAGATTTAAATGCAATAAACTTGTCTTCCTCAACTCAAAGCAAGAAAGGTCTCGATCTAATACTGATAAACGCTTATATCCATCTGAAAAGGAAAGGAAAAGCCACAAAGGATCTATACAAATGCCTTGATGACATCATAACTGACACTTCAACAACTGATATTATGATTACGGGGGATTTTAATCTCAACCTAATGGGAATCTCATCGAGTGACGTGAGCCGCAATTTAAACATAGCCTGGAATATTCCACATCAAGAGGCTACACTAACATCCTCACAATCCAAGCTTGGAGAGGCGGTCTTAGAGACCCTTGATCATTATAATCTCAGAGCACTGAATGGGAGACTCAGTGGAGACACTCCGCCAGCGTGTACATTCTACTCTACAAGAGTAAGTAAAATTCTGGATTATACCTTTATGTCACTATCTCTATTTCGCCTTTATGTCACTATCTCAAAGACCATTTTTCACAACATAATACTAATAACTCGATGACAGCTGCCGATGACAACAAATTATTTTCCTTGAGTGATATTAGATACAACCAGACAGCACGAAGCGTCGATATAGGTTCAATGAAATTTCGAAAACTAATTGAGTGCCAAATTAAAAAAGGGAAGCGGGACGGGGCGCCAGGCCCGAATGGCATTCCCCCTATTTTGTACAATTTGAACGAAAAGGAATGGGCTGGAGCCCTTCTACCTCTGTTTTTGGAAATCAAACATTTAAATGTTTTACATGCCTCCTGGGAGGGTTCAATCATCTCCCCAATATTTAAGGCAGGGGACAAAACTCTTCCAAATAATTATAGACTGGTTGCCCTCATGGATAACGAAGCAAAATATTTTGCTGGAATCCTTTTGGAGGAACTGCAGGCCTGGGCTTCAGAACATTCTCTAATCCCGGCTAATCAGACCGGATTTGCCAAAACTGTCGGGACATCAACAAACATTTTGGCTATGGGTCTGTTAATTGATAAGGCAAAAACATCTAAAATGCCAATCAATTTGTGCTTTATAGACTATAAGGCAGCCTTTGATCATATTAATCGTAATCTTTTTTGGGCCAAAGTACAGAGGTGGGGGATACCAAAGCCTCTATTAGATCTGTTGATTAATTTACATAGTGACACATGGGTACAGGTTAAGCTGGGTGACGGCTCTCATCTGTCGAGACGCATCACAACAAATAATGGTCTAAAACAAGGATGCGTCTTGGCCCCTACACTATTTAACCTGTTCCTAGGAGACCTCACTCCGTTGCTCAATAACTGCAATTCTCATGCACCAAAACTAGGAGGCCAAATACTGTCCTCATTACTATATGCAGACGATTTGGTTTTAATTAGCCACACGAAAATAGGGATGCAAAATCTTATTGATGCTACAAAAAGATATTCTGATGAAAACCAATTGTCAATTAATTTGAACAAAACAAAAACGATGTCAATCAACAAAAAAAGAAAGTCATCGAACAGTTGGTTTTGGAATAAAAATCGTATAGAGGATACAAACATGTATAAATATTTAGGGTTCATAATTGACAGTGGTGGCCAGTTTATCCTACAAAAAGAAAGGATCAGAGGAAAAGGCATTGCCATAGGAGTCTCGCTAAAAAAATTAAATGGAAAATTAACTAGTCCATCTCTTTTCCCCATAATACAAGTTATTCGCTCAAAACTCTTGCCTACTATTACTTATGGCAGTGAAGCACAACGAGGAAGAGATGCAGGAATTTTGGATAAAACTGTGGCATCAGTATATAGGATCATTTTTGGTCTACCTAAATACACATCCCCGGCCCAAATGAGATTAGAGTTTGGAGGTCACAAACAGGTGCTTGCAAGACAGGGCGCATACATAATTACGTGGGATAAAATCAGGAAGGCAAAACAAGGGTCTCTTAATAGCCTTTTATGGTCCGAATTACAGCAGAATCAAGTATCCCAGGCTGCTAACTATCTGGCCAAAAGCCTGGCGAACCTAGGCTTAAAGGAGTTATGGAATACTTCCTCCAATCATTCAACTATTATTAGACTGGTAAAGAAAACAACAAAACACCTATCATGGATAGAAGATAAGGAGTCAGTTGCCAGGAGATCACATGGGTGGTTTGTCTTAAACTCCTATTCAAATCAAGGTTTACAGAGTTATTTCAATTTGGGCTACTCAAGATTTTTAAAGCTGAAGTTTCTAAAACTCAGAATGGGCCTGATCCCTTGTAGATGCCATCTTCCACACTGGCAGAGGGACAAAGGGGATGCCCTATGTCGGCTATGCGGTAAGGCAATTGAGGACATGCCACACCTCTTATGCTCCTGTGAAAAACTGTTAGAAGTAAGGAAACGTTTGCTTAAATGTTTGTTTAACCAACGAGGAATACGCACCCGAAGGAATGCCGTGCTTGCCTGTTTTTCCCCTGACTATTTGCGGCTAAACCGCAACTTGGTGAAATTTATGGAAGAGGTGGAGATAATGATGCAGAAACCTGTTTTTTAACTTATCTTGGAGTCACTTGATAGTATGAACTGTACACAATTATATAGTTTTTATTGTAAAACTTATCAAAGTGACGGAAATGATATAATGAAGGTCTTAATCTGGAAGATTTTATTATTTTAGACTGAATTTAAGTATGTATTGGGAAACGTAGAGAATGTATTTGTTTTATCTTCTTTTTTATTCTTGTAATGTGGCATTGCAATGGTTTTTATTAACGGTGCAAATAAAATTTACTACTACTACTACTAGAATGCAGGCTGCAGATGGTGGTCATCTTTCAGCAGGCCACAATTGTCAACTTAAGAGCACAAAACATAATTACTGCACAGAAATGATGATACAGTGTTATTCCCCTGCTAATACCCTTATGTGTATGTATTTATCTAGCCATTTGCGACATCAAAAGCCATTAATGCATTTTAATTAAAGCGCAAAACATCACATAAGCAACATCTATGTTGTCAATTTGCTCACCAATTTAGTTCACTTATTATTTTAGCCATGCAATAGCATTCCCGCGTGTAATTCTTCTGTTAATAAGGTTGATTAAGCAAATACGACAAACCTTTAGTAGTTACTAATTAATCAGTAGTATTTTTAAAAATGATGTACAGATATTTGGGTTTAAAAAGAAAACCCTGCTCCATCACTTACCACCACAGTGCTGTCCCAAGGGTTTCTGGGGACTAGATCAGCAATACCCAATTGGGAAAGAGACAGGGGAACCTGAAGTCGGGAACAACTGAGTCCGAGCACTATTGGAAAGTTCCTGATGTGTTGTGATGGTTGCTTTGCACGGTTGCAATACATAACTTGTGCCTAGATTACCGCCCCCAGTGACACCGCTTGTCCCTCCTGCATTCTAATTGACTCCAGACCAATACAATGATTAACATGCCTTTAACAAATGCTATAATTAATGTACAAAACGAAGATGTTGTAATGTGTCCAGACAATAATGTTGTGTATATCTTGCTTGTTTGTTTTTGTATGATTCTTTATTCTATTGATACCCAAACAATCATTGCTAAATATGCTCTGTAAAACATATATATATATATATATATATTCCAACTCAAAGTGCCCAAGCATATATGGAGGCACACACCGCTGCTGTTAACCGCTGAATCACGCCAACAGTTAATTTAAAATATAGCAACCAGCAAGATCCAGGATTACAGTCTTTATTTGCCGACGCGTTTCGAGGATGTCACCTCTTCTTCATGGGCGACTGCATTACTAAGTCAATTTCGGAATGACCAGCACACCATTTTAATCAGTTCCCGCCCTGAGTGGGTGTTGCTAAGTGCACAGGAGGATGCTGGTACGAGTAGTTCATTCCCTGAGTGGGATTCCGATGACTTCTTTTAGTGGCGATATTATTACCCTTGGTATGGTTCCGAATGAAGGCGCTGGTCTTGTTCTGCTACAGCAGTGGCGCCGATTAGGCAAGGATCAGTTCCCACCACGGCCTCTCCTATATATATCTATCTATATCTATCTATATCTATCTATATCTATCTATATCTATCTATATCTATCTATATCTATCTATATCTATCTATATCTATCTATATCTATCTATATCTATCTATATCTATCTATATCTATCTATATCTATCTATATCTATCTATATCTATCTATATCTATCTATATCTATCTATATCTATCTATATCTATCTATATCTATATATATATATTTTTTTTTTTAAACAAGTGGAAAAGACATTCAGGTAGGTGTATGAAGACAGGAAGATCTTCGGGGGCCTGCAGGTGGTCTCTCAAGAAAAGCAGGTACTGTTTGACCGTAACCATAAGGGACGTTTTCGGATGGACTCTGGTGATACAAAAAGGCAGTGCTCACTCGCTTCTGTTTGAGGATGTGAGATCTAATAGTGTCACCCTTACTTGTGCTGCTTGGATCACACTCACTCATGTTACTGTGTTCTGTCTGTAGTACCAGTGTCAGCTAATGCTACTCTCACTTCTGCTGTGACCCTCACCTGCATCAACCTCATTTGACCCCCCCACACTTGTGCCGATTGTCACCTGTCTCGCACTACACTGTCCTGCATTGCAATTGTCTCCCCACTTATAACACACTGTTGTGCTGGTAATGTCACCCTCACTTGTGTAATCCTCACTCATTCAATACTCACCTGTATCACCCTACTCACTTGTGTTTTCTTGTCACACTCACCCGTGTAACCCTCAACTGTGTCTCCCAATGGGTGTTGCACATTGTTGCGTTTGATGAGCACCCTTCAAAGTGCCTTGTGCCCCCTCAATTATGTTACACCCTCTTGCGCTGCTTGTGTCATCTCGTGTAAACAAATAGAGCTGGTGCCACACCAAGGGAATCCCCAGCAGTGTCCTAAGTGCCATCAGCTCAGAGGGGCAGATTGCCATCAGACTAGTCAAATATGGCTGTGCCAATGAAGACTGCAGAGCGGTGATAATATACAGCCTCGCCTAAGGTGTCCAAATTGCTCACAGATTGGACTGCCTCAAGGAGTTGACATTTTTCTTCCTGGATGAGTTACTAATGCGAGATTGTACGTCACTGCCAACTCACTTCAAATGCTGCACATTTTTATCACTCAAGAAGCCGCACACACAGATTATTTTGGTGTAGATGACACTTTGACATGAGCTTAGTCCAGTCCATTTGTGGCAGCCCCACTCTTTTGTGCAGGACGGCTGTTACTGCTCTTCTCATACCCTACACTCCTGGCTGAAAGCATTTTACCCATTTCCAAGACTTTTATATCCAGGGATGAGGCGTGCTTTATCCTTCACCGCTGCCCCACTTGGAACATCCTACCCCAATCCCTGCGCCAAACGAAGACCTCTTTATCCTTCAGAAAATCTTTCAATACTGGGCTTTTAAACAGTCCATTGGTGTGTCCCTGTAGAACCGCTTCGGGGTGTGGTTCTTGGTTAGCACCAAGATGCTTTTGAGTGTGCTATGCGCTTTATGAAACATCCACCACCTTTCCCCATCCTTCCTTCCTACCTCTTACTTCCTCCTCATCCCTCCTTCCTCCTTCCTCATCCCCATTCCTTCTAATCCCTCCTCCTCTTCATCCTCTGACAGTACTCATTTAATCAACTTCCCAAGCAAGGATAAATCAACCCCACAAAATTGAAATAAGTTGGCTACAGATTGCACAAAGCTCTCTGCAACAGGCGCCTTAAACCACGGATGCATTTAACTGAGACTGAAATTCACAACGTGCAGTTTAGACTCTAATCGCTGCAGCAGTTGCATTAAACTCCGGACACTTCTTATTGGAGTGTAAACATGAACACTGCAGGAAACAGGGTAGCATCTCTGTAGTAAGCTTCTTAACCGACGGAGCTATAATATTAGAACGGACGTTTGTCATCACAGTACAAACAGATCTTTACAGCAGATGTATTTACCTGGCGCAGTTACAACACACAGAGGATCAACCTGTGCTTCTGAACTGCCTGATCGGGCTGGGAAAGAGACTGCACCAACCCTGCTAGCCTTTCTGAGGCCTGACCAGTCAGGCATGTTTCCAGTTAGGCTGCTGCTGCCAAAAGGGAGGTAGGGCTGTGTCGGAGTCAGTCCAACCGGCATGCCTGACACGGGACTGACTCTGTACCGGACAGGCTGGAATGAATGGCGCAAAGGACCTCTTGTCCCCATCAGGACGGTCAGCATTGAACTAGCTAGGACTTTACTCCAACCTGACTAGATGCATGTGGCCTGTGGTTGAGAACCAATGTGTTTGGTTCTTGCAGAGCCAGTGTTAATGAGGTAGACATTGTAAGCTGCTGTAATTACCCTCTCTCATTGGGTCCCTGCTGGACTAGGCCTTGGGTCCCCCCTCTAGCTGCCAGCACGGACCATGTATTGTTTCTATCTGAAAGTCACAGAAGCGACAAGAGTCTACCCGGCATAACCCACCCTTTCCCCCAAGGCATTAGGAAGCAGAGCAGCCCCAATAGTGTCAGACAATTAAGAGGCCATCCAACGTAGACTGCCAAGTTAATCGGAAAAGTAAATGAAAATCTTGCCCAGACTTAAAGCAGTAATTGCTAATGTGACAGCAGCAAGCAGACTAAATGGGGCAAGAGAATGTTCGAAAAAGACCGTTCTATTTGCCGCTACAATGGGAAAGGAGTCCCTGGACTAAAATAAGTATTGGCAAAGCCACTAGATCATGGTTTGATATGAAATTCCAGCAGTGTAAGCTCCTGCTCGCACCATATCACAGGTCTTGCTCTAATGTGCAGACACAGCTGCCCTCAGGCAGCTCCATGTAAGCATAAATGGAGGTAGAAGAAGACAGCCAATAGCATTAGTTGAGCTACATTACACTGTCCAAGCCAAGAGGTCACTGATTGTCTCAAGCCAAGAGACTTGTTGAATGAAGTAAGGCAATTCTTAAACGAGCAGATCCAAACATCATGCATTACACGGTTAGTGATTGGTTTGCTTAGAACCTGTGCTTTCAAAACCCACACCCAAAAAGAAGTCCATGGATGAGAGGGAGACTGATTGCAGTGGGTAGACTTGGAGTGCCACTTCAACAAATGAATTACTTTTAACTGATCTTGGATTCAGACTCCCAGTTGTGGCCAAACTTTGATATGTAACTAAAGATCTATGTTTTAACAGTGCTCCTCTTAGCCTCCCTTCAGGATCTCTTAGTGTACAGGCCAGACCAGCATGCACTTAAGACTTCCCGGGGCTTGCACGCACACTCGAACCTAATGTCCTGCCACGGAAGACACGCAACAGCATTATTCACATCCTTGCAGTTACTTACTAACTCACCAACTGGGTGAGGGGGCATGCGAGTCAGGTAAGCACCAACAAAAATCCTCTCTGCGCTCGAAAGTAATCACCAAAGTACAAATCTTGTAGATGTAGCAGAGCAAAGGTATCCTATAGTTCCTAATGCTGAAACTCCACTTCACAGGGAATGCAGAATTTATCAGGAACTTCTCATTGCACACGGAGGGCAGACTTCGCGAGCGGAGTTAATTTCTCTGCCCGGGCCTATTGTTGTGTAGCTGTTGAATTTGCAATTGTAAACCTGACATTGCTGAAGCTTCAAGCACGCAAAAGGTGTTAAGGCATGGGCAGTGGCTCAAGGCGTCCTTTCTTCTAGGCAGCCCCCAGAGAAAGTGATCTTTAACAAGTTTCCTAAGCTCTCTCTTCAGGCTACCTGTAACTGACTGTGGCTCTGTCCACTTCTTATTAATGTTTGGATGCCCTGGGCAAGACATTGCAGTGAGGTTTGATTGAAAGTTTAACGTACAATTCAATATGTGGGCTGAATTTGCAGATTTTGATAATAAAATTCAGATTTTGAATGGGGAAAGAATTCCATAAGATCACACAAGTACACATGATCAAAATGTCTTTATTCAGAATCCTTAAAAATATATGTCTTAAGGGGGATTTTAGATACCCAACAACTTACAAGGAAAGCTAATCATTCTCTAAACCATTGTAACTGTAACTAAAAGTTGTTTTAAAAAACATGTTTTATTACATTTTTTCAACTCATAACAAACCAATGTGTACAAGACGATAAGCTATGGCAGGCTTAACTCCGAGATATGACAGCAGTATCCTGTTAACATAATAGTGTTTAAGTTAGTAGAAGTAACAGCATAAAGATGTCCCTCAAAAGAAATGCACCAGCATAGAAAGTGCCTACCAAAAACTAGCTGTAGAAAATGAGCAGCAAAAAAAAAAAAAAAAAAAAAGCTGCAAAAATATTGAGCCACCAAAAACACAACCGGCAACAACCGAGTTGCCGAAAAGTGAGCTGACCAATATTGAGCTACTAAATAGTGGCTGCATAAAAGAGCTGAGCCACCAAAAACAGAGCTAGCAAAAATAGGAGGGGTGAAGTAAAAAAAAGCTAGAGGAGAATCATGCCAAAGATGCCAGGTCTAACAGGCGAAGAATAAACCCTCCCCAACCCCCACCCCCCCCCCCAAAAAAAAAAATCCAGCCATCTCAGTTGGTAGTAGTACAGAAGGGGCAACACATCTGCCTAACTTGGAATATAAGAAGTCAAGAACTATCATAATATACCCAACTAAAGAGTAGGTGGCGGCAGTTGTCTATGCCTCCCAATAGCTAACACCTGCCTCCTTGCAATAGCTTGCTTTTAATTTACAGTTCCAATTCGGACATTGCTGAAGATTCAAGTATTCCAGAGGTATTCAGGCATGGGAGTTAGCTTAAGGCATCCTACCTTATAGGCTGCCCCCAGAAAAAGTGATCTCTTACTAGTTCCTTACACCTACCTCTCACTCTTGTACTGTCATCTTATCAATTTTTTGGAACCCTGGGCAAGACGTTGCAGTACATTTTGAGTGACAGGTTTCAGAAATTTTAATATACAGTTCAATTGCAGGCTTGAATTTGTAGATAGAGTAATAAAATTCTGATTTTTAATGGTGCAAAATTCCATGAGATGACAACTACACATGAATCGTATACAAGTCCTTACACAGGATCCTTACGAATGCAATGTTTGAGCCATCAACCTACAGAGAAACATTTGCTACCTCCCTCCTCCCATAATCTGCTTAATAAATTAAATTTGACTCACCTAACCACAGCTTTTCCTTACTTCTGATCTTGATCGCAATGCTCCACCGACTGTAGATACAGACGCACAACTGCATACGTGAAATCTGAAAGTAAAAAGGAAAAACGGATCATTTCTCACTTGGAACTCAATGTAAAAGCATGGGAAAGTACTCTTAAAAGGGTTTACAATATATTAAATAAACTTTTTTAAAGAATTGTTTTTTAAAAATAAAACTATTTAATATTTATAGATTTGTTTCCAGCATGTTATTGCACTACTAAATATGTTTTAATAAGCAAAGTTATATGTATGTTTAATCTCTTTTTAAAAATGTTTCAATATATTTTTTCCCACATCTAAAAGGGTGTTTTTTATTTACAGTTTATTTAAATATTAATTAGGTATTACATATCCCCAAGCTAAACATCTTTTTTACATGTATATTGTATCAAGTTAAAAGTGATACTTGGGTATTAGAATGAATACCAGAGTATTAATATACTTTTCTACCCAAAACTATTGTTTCCTCAAATCCCACACAAGAGGGTGGGTGTTACACATACAAGGGTATTTTTAGGATTTGAAGTTATATTATCATTAATATTTAAAATAAATGAATACCCATGTATAGTAGTTTATACTGGAGTAATAATACACTCCCCCAGCCAAAACCTCCATTTCCCTCACATCCAGTGCCGGTGGGTGTTATACACCCAAGAGTAATTATGTCTAAAAAAAAAATTAAATAATGAAAATATTTTTACAAAAATGCAACACATTAATACCCAGCTATTAAAATTATTAACTGAATGTTAATTCATGAATCCACCCTATAACCCACACATCCCTTACCAGATGGTAGGTGTTACAACCTTTAGAGTTTCTTAAATCTAAATAAATATAATAAATACCCAGGTATTAAAATGAAAACCTGAGTATTAAAAACACCCCCCCACCTAAAACCCCTATTTCCCTAACATCCATTTATTATATTTGAACTTATCTTTAAAAAACAAAACGTAATCAAAAACAAATTAAACACCAATCTTTAAAATTATTCCATCATAAAAGCTTACATATTAAATACATATTAAACTTGCCATTCAATCCCTTATAATGGCATGCGTTGTGATGTCCTCTGCATTTTAAAAAATGCACTGTAAAGTCATTATATTGTAATACCTGCGTTGCAATGGTAGTTTCCTAGCTTGGGAAGCAGACGTGCCGTACAACTTCTTGGGAAGCCTAGTTCTGATAAGGACAGTAGGCCAGCCCTGGACTTCTCCAATAAATCAGGGGATAAACCCAAGCAACAACAAAAACAAGACAACGTGGGGGTACTCCATCCCCAGAGCCCTCTGAGAGACTTTGCGATTTTGTGATTGCACTAAAATCAAGACTCCCGATAGGTATTAGATTCCCGATATCCGTTCTCCGTGTACCTCTCAGGAATCATCCCACCAACAGTACGACAGAGGGTGATCTAATAACTAACAAGGAGTACGTACAACTGAAAAGAGACAACCCTCGTCTGAGGTGAAGATAAGGAAGGGAGATAGGCTCCTTCCATTTAAAGCCCCTTTCCATAAAAAGAAAGTTGCAGCATTCACAGCTAGATATGCCATGGATGATCAGAACCCTCCTTCTACACAGGAGTTGGGTGGTGACTCCGACAGTTCAGCAGAGGTCACCATTGTACACCAAAATCTCCACCAATTTCTGGTAACTAAAGCAACTGATGCCTTCATTACATTTGAAACTGAGGACACCCATGTGTTCCCACTGGACAGACTATCACTTGGAAATCCAAATTTAGGGCGACAGACAACAGACATTTAAAGCAATTTTTTGGGACAACGTGACTACTTCTTATGATATTTTATTGGTGGGGGAAGTCGATTGGCCCCCACCTTTTGTTCTTGCGTGTCCTCAGGGTGAGAATGTTATTCTCCCTTCTTTCTCACACCTCATCCTGTACAAGGAAAACATGCATATATGTCTGAATGGGCCCTTGACTGTGCCCCAGCTCTTTATCGTAATCACACGGGTTGGGATAAGGATTCACCTTACCATGCCATTTCTATACGGTCTACAATTCAACCACAGTATCCTATTAAATGGGATGCTAAAGTACCCATTAAAGAAATCCTTTCCAAACTTGAGTACCAGTGAGTAACAGGGTATTATTCATTTGAGAGACACCGGGTTCTTTTTCCCCCCTTCTGAAACCTGATCACTCCAACCATATAGTCTTAGATTATAGACATCTGAATAGTAATACTCACACATTTGCGGTGCAAAATACCCATAGTAAGATTCTGATGGATATCATTCGTAAGAAATACAAAACCAAATTGGACATTTCCAATGTTTTTTTCAGTCACAATTTGGCTCCTGAGAGCCTTGCGCTGGTCAGCACGTAGCACCCTCAGTTTTCAGGAGGCGCTACGCCCATATTCCTAAGGGCTACAAGAACAGCCCAGGAGTCTTTACGGCATGCATTGTGTGGATTCTCCATGAAACCGACCTTGATGCGCTTTACTATGTCGATGATACCTGTCTTACAGATGATGAGTTGAATCCCCAATTAGCAAGAGTGGATCACATACATTTTCGATTTACTGAACTTGGTTACAAATTTAACTTTAAAATAATGATATAGCTTTTCTCAGTGTCCTTTTCTTTGGACTTGAACTTAAAAATGAGAATAAAATTCTTGCACCTCATTTTCTGGAAAAAAATGGGCTCAAATGCAGCCTCCATGCACCCTCAAAAACATTGAAGTATTATGGGATTTTTTTTTTAATTATGGGGAGGACATACATACCTGATTATGCACAATGCATTAAAGTGCTTTATGCCTTAATACGTCCTGATTTTATCACTTCCGGTTGGACATCGGAACACATTGCATCACTGAGGTCTTTACATTTGTATTTACTTGAAACACATAGCCTACATACCCGTGTTAACTTGGTGATCTGGGTATTACAGGGAGGAATTGAATTTACACATGTAACCTTTCATAAAGGTGAAGCAGTACCCATTGTATATAAATCACATCCATGTTAGCCTGCAGAAATGCCTTTTGCTTCTACTAAAAAACGTCTATCTGCTGTACAGATGGCCATCCTGAAGGAATGGCCACTTGCTCAAGGTAAACGCATTATTATTGTTTTTCCTATGCTAGCTTTTGAGGCCATCACAAAAGCAAGCGTCCCAAAACAAAGGTCCTCCATTTCCAATGGATACAATAGGCGATGTCCTTAACAGACATGGATGTAGATTTAGACTTCGACACTTCTTTGCAAACTCAAGAATTTTTGCACCATGTCTGATTGCCTTTTTCAACTACAAACTGCGCGCACCCAGTCCCTTAAGGAGTATACTGCTCAGTTAACTGAAATGAAAGCTTTATTCCTTTGCTCTTGAAACTACGGATCCTGAATTTCGCATCCTTATTGCATATGAATTATATTAATGTGCTCTGTCTTTTAATGATAAAATTATTTTATCTGCAAAAATATATGTTAAGGATTCCAAGGGTGGTACAATAAATACAAACCGATTTGGACTAAAGTGGCAGATCTAAAGGATATGTTGCCACAAACAAATTTTATACATAAATTGAGTCATCAACTAGTTGGAAGACATGTTGTAGGGAACTTTCTGGCTGATGAAGTCAAATTTGCAGTTCCCACATCTAAAATAGCAGCAGTAACTGGCTGTAAAATTCATATCGATGATGATCTTGTATGCCTATTCCAGGTGTTGATCATCCTGTGGTTATGAATGCAGACCGGATTCAATTATAACAGCAAACTAAGATGTAGCTTACACTCATGTTGGAGCGGCTGCCACGATTTCTCTCTTACACCAATGCTATTGGTGGCAAGGTTTATACCATCATACTAGAAAAAGTTATAACTTGTGACATTTGTCAACAAATCACAAGTTCCACTGGATCTCATCCACCACAGACCTTTTTATTTATAACCAGCCTTTTGGCTGCTTTTACTTAGATTACTGTGGACAAATTATTCCATTTACTGTGTTCAAATATATGGTTGCAGTGCATTCTTGATATAGATTCCATTGAGTTTGGCCATATCGCTCAACTGACGTTTGAACTGTTATTAAAGACCAGAAAACCTTTATTGGTACATATGCCTAATGCACATTGCATTCAGACCAAGTTCTGGCATTCGCTTTTAAAGCGTACCGTGATTCGATAAAGTCCATGCGTGTGCAAGTGCATTTTTCTTCTCCATATAGACCCAAGGGTAATTCTGTTGCGGAGAGAATGAATCGTGACTCAAAGCAGTACTTAATGGCAAGAGCATTAGGTACAGGACGTGGTTGGTTGAACCATCTTTATAGGGTTCAACAATCTTCAAATTACATCTCTAAAGGATCTCTGGGTGAACGGATCTCATATGCCTTACTTTTTGGCATCAAGATGCATGTTCCAGACATTGATGGTCCAGATGTGGTGTCTTTCACAACCTTTGACTTAGTTAACTATTATGCTGTCTCGCACGACCTACAAAAGTTGTGTGACACTCAATCTTGCAAACACATGCTCGAGTCTCACTCTTCCAGTGCTGCAGATCAAATTTTCATTTTCAAACTGGCTCCAAAGATTGGAGATTAAGTTCGAAAGAAGGTGGTGACCAAAAAGGAGTTCTGCCCAATGTACCATGCTACTGTTCCTGGTCTTGGTGTCCAAGGAACGCGAACAATGATTCTGCTCCCACTTCCGGGATACAAAGACAAATGCTTTTCCCCTATTGAACATGTCAAACAACTCCATGTGGCTGATTCTTTATAGTATGACACGGAGTAGTCATTCTTTTACACAAGACTTTCAATTGTGGCCCGTAAGCACCACTGATGCAGATACTCCCTGGCTGGAGGGGAAGGCTGAGGCCACCGCTCACCATTTTCCTAACACGCTGACTGTTTCTTCGATCAAGTCTTCTACAATGGATGTCAGTTCTACTGAGCCACCATTGGTGAATCCTTCGGAGTTTGAATTTTCTAGCCCTACGGTCGAGTCACAGCCTCCTGTTTTTCAGCTAAGTACCTCCGGATATTATATGGATCGAAATAGTTCTTCTTTGGACAGTTCTTCTCTTTGGTACATGCCTCCTGCATGGATTTGTGTTTTATTTCTTGGTTAAAATCACTCATCTAGTCCACCCTTGAATATATCTCAGGATCATACTTACCTTGGTTTTCTTGTCTCTTAGGATTGGATTTGTGACTATTTTTATCCTACTTAATAATGGCCATTATCTCCAAGAATGTTCTGCTAAATAACTGGTCTACTGGGTGCTCTCCCCCACCCCCATTCATCATTGCACAAAATAAAAGGGACTGGTCCTTCGTTAACATTTTAGCCATTCCTGTGACTGATGGAATTTTTGGGGGTAAAGTTCCTTTTGATCCATTTGGTCTTCCAAAGATCCTGAGGATAACATATGTGTTCAGAGATTCTGTGGGCTATGCAATAGAACCGGGGTTGAATTCAGATGAGTGGGATGTTGATACTCTAAATTCTATGCTTTCTGAATTAGAGTATTATACTGTTTTAGAATCAGAAGACCTGTACGATAATTCTGCCAAATATGCAGAGATGTTATGCTACCATTATTATGGACATCACTTTGTGCAAAGAACTAGTGGACAGCACTCCCATTTTAATTAAACACAATGGGACCATTGTCCAACTCACCCTTAAAGGAGTTGCAAAAAGATACGTATACCTATTTCGAGGATATGACACTTTAGACCCCATGTAATTTTACATTAACCCCAACACCACAAAGGAAGTATATGCTTACTAAAACTAAACGTGTATATATAGCACTACATTTGTTAATCAGTTTGTCCTGAAAGGTTATGATTACTGGAAGGGCAATTGATTTGAAATCTATTTGGGGTATGAAGTCCTGGCAGGTTCAGGGCATGAAAACCCTATGTTGAGTCTGTTTAATGCCCACACAAAATGATTTTCCTAAATGAAACAATCCACCAGACTACTTGTCTGGGGTTGGCAAACATTCAAGAAATTAACAACCCAAATATTCATTGTGGCCTTCTTTGATAATTGCCAGAGTTTAGCAAATTGTACTGAAGAACAATTGAATAGCATGGTGCAGAATGGTACCTTTAATTCCTCATTTTTTTTGTTCGGGAGGGCGGTTGCTAGAGCCAGTGGCCACAAGTGGTTGTCATGGCTTTTTTTTTATATTTCACACATTCTAGTATTGTTAGCATCTATTTGGTGGGTAAATTGTGTCAACAACAGTTGAAACATTGTACTCTGCAGTGAAACATCTTTCTGTCCTGTCTGAGAACATGAATTTATCAGATTTTCTTTTAGGTCCTAAATCCTCACATTCTAAAAGCCTTATTTATGCCACTTTTAATGAAATGTGGAAATTATCACAAGTGGAAGCTGCTGCATGTTTAAGACAAATTGACAAGAATATTTTGGAAACAATACTAACTGTTGTCGATAATAGTATTAATACGTTTTTATCTTGTACTTACAATTTTAAAAACCATTGTGTTGTCTGTTATTGATATTTTGCAGAGTGACATGTCAACCTTATATAATGGGCAAAGTCAGCTTAGATCTATTAAGCATTTTAATCAGATACGTCAAACACTTAATGGATGAGGTCCGTAGCATTACTTGAATTGTACAGATTTGTTTGCACCTTTTAACTTAACACACAAACAACAACTAATAGCCATGAAAGACACTACATACACAGCATTGCATTTAGAAAAATTTAAACAACACCAATTCACTATAGCCGAGATGCCTTTAGTGATGTGGGTACTACACAGTGTAATTTCACTCAACATTTAAATTCACCACTTGCATGAACCATTTCACCATATGTAGATTCAAACCCCTTGAGAGCAGCTTCATACTTGATTTATGGTCACTACCCTTTACATATTGCTGTGAACGTTCTAACAAGGAAGTTTTTATAACTGGAGAACAATGAGACTACTGTAGGACATTCAATTGTTTGTAAACAAGTTAAAATCCATGGCACCAGTAAGAGTTCGGTGCCCAATACAGATGGTTATTTAAAGGGAATCCCAGTTCATTCAATTTTCCCTTACATTACAGTACTTTCGAATGGTAGTTACCTCATGCTGGGCTTTCAAGGCTGTTGTGGAATGGGAGCTGGAGTCCGGTATATTTTGTCCGTTTTCCAAATAGTAACTTGCTGCAACAACATCTTGTTTCCTCCTCCGCATGGAATAGTAAATAGCTCTGTGTAGCCGTCGATTCTATCTCTGGAGGCACATGTCAACAAGCTGAATAGACTCAAAGCATTATTGTTCCAACAAAAAGTAGCCCTCACATCTGCCCACGAGACCTTCAAATTGCAGGTGGCTAGAACATCCAGACAAATACAGTCATTGTTAAATAGAAACCTTCCCCTGCATTTTGAAGCATTAGAGTATCAACTCTTTAGTGCGTCTAGTACAACCGACCTCGCCCATTTTTTAAAGTTGTAGGCTCTGGCTTTATTACTTTTTTTCCAGACCATTTTTGGAGTAATTCCGGCTTTTATACACTCCATTTTACTACCATATTCAATGGAATCCCGTTGCTGTTATTCCTCATTTGTGGCATCCTCATCCTGCTTCTCGTCAATAGATGCTCCTTTTGCGGACGCTCTGGGACTGGAACCACTCCAACACTACTCTGAGCATATGCTTCAGGTCTTTGCAATGTTATTACAACGAAAACTGGATCTCGATTGATCCCGGTTTCTACTGGCCTGGTTTACCTGTGTGCAACCCATGCTCCATTTTATCTGGTGCCCCTTCGAATGGGCACTTGCCTGGTTTCATTAATTCCAGCTACCATGGATTTAGGGCTGTTGAGGAGTCCCGTAGCAACCAATTTTCAGAACGGTTTTGTGGGCTTCTTTACAATACAATGTTTGAGCCGACGACTGCAACGACCCCCAGCTCGCCTCCCCGGCGACGCACAGGCCACGCCCACTTTCGAGGCCACGCCCACTTCGGGATCACTTATAAGAGCGCGCGCTTTGTGTTGACGCCGCCAGAAGTGTCAGAGCTCCGCTGGCAGACGCCGGGAGACTCGTGTTTTTAAAAATTGTATAAAGTGATTTTAGCTGTGTAAAACTTACCAGAAGCCTGTTGCTTCACTTTCCCTCAGTTTGAAATCCAAACAGCGTCCTTGCGACGACTGCAACGACCCCCAGCTCGCCTCCCCGGCGACGCACAGGCCACGCCCACTTTCGAGGCCACGCCCTCCCCCGCCCATATCATGTGTTGCCAGCGGAAGCGCAGCGGACGAGCGCAGCGGGAGCGCCGTGTGCGCGCCGAAGGCGCGCCTAAGGCAAGCCCGTCTGCGCCCGTCCGCGGCAGACCGGGGCACGGGGCCAGACCCCCTGGTCCTCACCTCCCAGATAACCGCTACGACAAAGAGGAACTCCTCACCCTTCGCACCAACTCCCTAAAAGTATGTGAGCACAGTATGGATCTCAGTAGACCTACTAATTCCTGCGATAACTGTGGCTTCACCCTCAATAAACATCCCAAAGCTAGCACGCCAAACGGCAATGTCCAACCAGAGCACAGTAGAAAAATCAGTGGCGTTCTACTTAACTGTCGCTCCCTCAAAAAGCATAAACTCGAAGTATTCGACCTTATAATCGACAACAAATGGGACTTACTATGCCTTACTGAAACTTGGCTGGACGAAGACTCAGACCCTGAAGTCAGGGAGGCCCTGCCCCCTGGATATGCAATTTGCAGGCAGGATAGACCTAAGGGAAGGGGAGGTGGCATTGCCATAATCTATAGAATGAATATGACATGCTCCCTCGAACCTGTTACTATAACAGATAGCGAAACTGGAGCTTTCTCCATCGACAAAAATACGGTCATCAAAGGTCTACTGATCTATAGACCCCCTGGAGGTAGTAGAAACTTTATGGAAAGTCTTATCCAGAATGTCACCCCATTGGCTATGAGATACAGGAAGTTCCTTGTATTAGGGGATCTTAATCTCCACATTGAAGACCTTAACAACTCAGCTGCTCAAGAATTGTGCCAAGAGCTGCTAACCTTACAATTAGTCACTGCCTCCCACCTCCCGACTCATCGTCAGGGGCACCTTCTTGACCCCATTTTTAATAACTTAGAGGATCTGACACAGGATACTCCCATTCCTTTGCTGTGGACAGATCACTTCCTAGTCCCTTTCCACTTCCTAGTCATGACTCATCACATAAAAACTCACCATTGCGCCAATAAACTACAAAGGAAATGGGCCCGGTTTTCCATGGACTCTTTCGAGC
The DNA here is from genome assembly GCF_964204655.1 of Triturus cristatus. Lineage (NCBI taxonomy): Eukaryota > Metazoa > Chordata > Amphibia > Caudata > Salamandridae > Triturus > Triturus cristatus. The sequence continues at coordinate 1,542,702,200 of NC_140590.1, read as the reverse complement.
ATCACTTCCGAATAAACGGTTCCCCAGCAGACTTAGGAGTGGACGTGGACAGAGCTTGCATAGCCCTGGACGGACACATCACTGCCCCTTGGGCCAATAAGGGCCCAGAGCGACTAACTAAAACTGCACCTTGGTTCAGCACAACTCTTAGAGAAACCAAGGCAGCCTGTAAGAGACTTGAACGAGCCTGGAGGAAGAACTATTCACTAGAGGCAAGAGATGTATACAGAGCTAGCATTAAAGAATACCACCTCCAAATTAGGAAAGCCAAAGCGACCTTCTATGCGGATCGAATAGATAGTGCTAACTGCTCATCCAAGGAACTCTTCAGGATTTATAAAGAGATTACTTCACCTCCCCCTGCTTTAGAGCAGGCCGACACATCAGCACATTCATGTAACGCTATCGCGGAATTTTTCCACAAAAAAGTACGCGACATTTACAACAGTTTCCCGGATGATGCAAGAACTGGCTCTAACCTTCTTCCTCCTCATGAAGAAGCAACCTGGGAGGCAAAGATCGAAGACTGCCTCACAGTATATCAAGTTCCGTCAGAAGCACTCCTGATAGCCACTGCTAAAGGCATTAAATCAGGCTCCCCGCACGATCCTGCCCCTGCCAAATTCCTGGCCAGTGCCATGAGTCATCTGGCACCTTATGTTGGCCACATACTATCTACCTCTTTCAACACTGGCAAAGTCCCTCACCGGTGGAAACAGGCAGTCGTACTGCCTCTGAAGAAAAAACCCAACATCAGTGCGTCCCAGCTTAGCAATCTCCGCCCCATTTCGCTTTTACCCTTCTTCTCTAAACTGGCGGAAAAGCTGGTGAACCAACAACTATCCGCGCACATAGAGTCCAGAGGCCTCCTGCATACCAACCAATCGGGATTCCGAGCACGCCACTCCACGGAATCAGCCCTCCTTTTTTCGACTGAGGCACTGAGGAAGCACGTAGATGCAGGACATGTGGCAGCTCTAGTGCTCCTGGACCTCAGTGCAGCCTTCGACACTGTAGCACATCATACGCTGCTGCAGTGTCTGAAGAAAGGAGGGGTGACAGGCATGGCCTGGTCATGGTTGGAATCTTTTCTCACCAACCGTAGCTTCTCGATAGAGCAAGGAGGAGCACGCTCCGATACCTTTGACCTTGGTCAAGGAGTGCCGCAGGGCTCAAGCCTCAGTCCAACCCTTTTGAATTTATATGTCACCCCCGTGGCTACCACTGCGGAACGATACGGGGTGGAAGTAGTGACATACGCAGACGACACACAGTTGGTGGTCGCTCTGACCCAACCTGCTGAACAAGCCGCCGCTAACTTCTCAGCATGCCTCCAGGATATGGCGGGATGGATGGCGAAGAATTGCCTCCGTCTTAATGGTGACAAGACTGAGGTGCTGATTGTTGGAAAACCCCCCTCAGTCTGGTCATCTGCTTGGTGGCCGCAGACCCTGGGGCCCCTTCCTACCCCTAGTGATCAGGTCAAGAATCTGGGAGTATGGGTGGACTCTAAGATGGACTTTGACTACCATACTAGACGGGTAGCCGGTTCGTGCTTCTCGATTCTACGGAAACTCCGCAAAACCATCGACCTGCTCCCAGAATCATCTAGGAAGACCCTGGTCCACGCCCTTGTCACGTCAAGACTGGACTACGGCAATGCCCTTTATCTGGGAGCCAATGCCACTAGCCGGCGGCGACTGCAGACAATTCAGAATGCTGCCGCTCGCCTGGTCCTCCGGCTGCCCAGAAGAGCCCCTTCAAAAAAATCCCTACGAACTCTGCATTGGCTGCCGATCAATGAGAGAATTGATTTCAAAGTCCTTTGCATTGGTCACAGGATCGTACATGGCAAGGGCCCGGCCTTCCTTCGGAACCTTCTTTGCCCCTATACGCCCACTCGACAACTCCGCTCGTTAGGAGCAGGCCTCCTCGCTGTCCCCAGACACAAGAAAGCCAGAATGGGAGGAAAATCCTTTCGTATTTTGGCGGCACATAAATGGAACTCTCTCCCCCTGAGCTTAAGAGTGGAAACTTCGGAGCTCATCTTCCGGAGAAAGCTCAAAACATTCCTCTTCCCTAAAGACTAACCCGTCTTGTCTGACTGACGGAGTAGATGGCTCTTCTGACAGCACGGGGACACACTGTAAGTGTAACCATGCGCTTTACAAATTCAGAAATAATAATAATAACCTACGGAGAAACATTTGCATCGGTAAATGGACAACTGGATGCAGGCTCCGCTAACATGGATGCAGGCCCTGCAACTGTCTCAGCATCAGATGACACCAGAGATCAATGTTGTTCCTTGGAGCTCATGACTTGAGCAATACACCAATTCTTGCATGCAGAGTCGCACTCTATTGAGTTCTTTGCCTTTGAATTGGCAAATAGCTAAATGGATTCCTCCAAAACACCATAATTTGACTATTCTTCCAAATGAACTCTTTCTTCAATTCACTTTCATTCAGTGACATTTTTATACCTATGCTTTGAGTATGCTAACAATATATACATTCCATTTGGTATTCTCTTTTGTGCTATTATCCTGAAAAAAGGGAAGGTGTTGTGCATTTCCTGCATGACTCACTGTAGTTTTCCCTAGTTTATCTTAATTGTGCATGCTGTCGGCCACATTTTCCTATGCACGTTACTGTAATAAACATGCTTGCTAAATCATGGAACAGGGCGAAAATAATCTTTTTTCTGAAGAAAGACAAGCCAAAGGAGGAGAGAGGTTCATACCGACCCATATCTTTGATAAATACGGACGCAAAAATATTTGCAAAAATGTTAGCATTAAGATTGTCCCCTATCCTTCTTCAAATTATTAAGCCACAGCAACACTGATTTATAACTGGGAGAGACACCACAACGCATGTAAACATGGCTATTACGGCATTTGATGTAGCAGAGGTAGAGTCCACCCCACTCGGCATGATCTTGTTAGACCCCGACAAGGCTTTTGACCGAGTGGGGTGAGACTATCTCTGGGGCGTCCTGTCTAAAATGGGGTTTGGGGGACAATTTTTGCAGGGTATACAGGCTTTGTATGATAATCCAACGGCCTGTACTAGCTACGGGGGCCTGACCTCTTCAGATTTTTTAATTTTACGTGGCATCCGTCAGGGATGCCCCCTATCACCCCTCTTATTTGCCCTTTCATTGGAACCTTTTTTGTTTGCTCTTCAGTCCCAAACCCAGATTGCACCTTTTAGGTCCGGTTCACAGGTGCTAAAAATAACAGCATATGCTGACGACATTGCGGTCTACTCACAAGATATTGTGGAGGCACTACAAGGTATCGTCTTAGAGGCAGGAAAATTCGGGAATGTGTCTAGGTATAAACTTCATCTACAAAAGACGCAAATCATAGCTAATTATACCCCAGCCGTGGCGGTTCCTGAGATTTGTAAAGTTGCTACATATCTAGGGGTCAAATTAACGGCCAAACTACAGGAAATTAAATAACATAAATTACAACAAATTAACTAAATCTACTATTCTACTATTAAAAAAGTGGCATAAAATGCCTTTGAACCTAATTGGCAGAATTAATCTAATTAAGATGAAGGTACTGCCTAAATTTGTGTACCTATTTCGATCTATCCCACTGGCTCTAAATAATATGTTTTTTAAGCAACTAGATGGAGCACTCAGCAGATTTATCTGGGGCTACAAAAAAGTGAGAAGGTCGCTGAATCTTTTGAAAAACAACACGAATGTGGGAGGGCTCAATTTTCCTGATTTTAAGCTGTATTTTTGGTCTGCTTTTGTTATACTTAACAGAGGAGGGGCACTTTTTTTATCATTCCTTTATGTTAAAACAGGATTCAAATATGTTCTTGCTACGAGCAAACAACCCTAATTACTTCAAAAGAGTCAAATTTAAGACCGCAAGAGACCCAATAAAGATCTGGGGCAATATATTAACTTTTTGCAAAACTACCTTCTTCCACTCAAAGCTACAGCTGTGGGGCAATCCGGGCCTTCCGGGAATTTTCAACGATAACAACGCTCATAGTTGGTCTAGGTTAGGCATCACTGTCTTAGGGGATTTATATGGTACACAAGGGCTTTTAGATTTTAACACTCTTAAATTGTTATACGACCTACCCGAAACTATGAGGTTCAAACATCTACAGATGCACGACTATCTGATCAACAAAAAACAGGTTCTGGAGGTTTCAGATAGTGACATATGGACCTGTCTACACTCTTTAAAAAACAAATCAGTAATAAGCAATATTTACAGTCTCTTAAACGGTCTTAAATCAAACGATCGCCTTAAACTTGCTGATAAGTGGGGTAGGTTACTAGGCTTAAATATAACATCAAGAGAGATAGAGTGTTCCCTGTCAAATATCAACAAGCGTGTACGATCATCCAGTTTAAGGCTACAACAATTTAGAACAAGCTGCATGCTATACTATACGCCCGAAAGAATCTCTAAATGGTCCTCTAACAACTCCTACAGCGATCGCACGAAATGCCCCAAATGCTCCGCCGAGGCAGCCGACCTGGTACATATGTTGTTTTCTTGCCCTAGCCTTAAGGCCTTTTGGGGGGGGACATTCAGAAGGTTCTGAAAATTAAGCTGATTCAGCTACCCACATTTACTGCTGCTTCGGTTTTGTTAGATATCTATCCTATCTCTTTCCCACAGGCTGCCCTGGTTACTATACTTATGTCTTGTGCCAAATTAACTCTGGCCAGAGCCTGGACCTGCTCCGAACCACCTACGGTCTGGGATTGGTGGGCACTGGTAAATGGAGATTCACTCGATGGAGCTAGCATTAGCGAACCTTAGGGGAATACGCTCCTTGAGCAAATATGAAAAGAATTGGGGAACCTTTGTGGAATAATGGGGCTCTCCATCTGTTAAGCACAATCAAATATCGAGCTTCAAATGCGCTTAACAGCGAGCTTTTTCTTTTTTTCCTTTTCCTTTTCTTTTATAAACTCGTTTCCAGGGCTATTTATTTTGGTCTTGTGTTGAAAGAATGTTATAATTTATCAGAGAATTTATACTATGTCTTTCTATTTTTATCTGTGTTTGATTATATACATATGTCCGTCAATACATATATTAATGTATGTTTTACTTGTCAGCCTGTCAACAAATAAAAAATAAAAAAAAGTGATTTAGTCTCACACCATAGACAAGGTCCAACAACTATGTCCCTTGTTATGTTCTCTGTTCAGGCAATAGCACCTAGAGAGAACATGAGAATACAGCTGTTTATGGGAACACATCTTGTCGTACAGATGATCAGAGAGGTCCAGAAAAACAAGAGCACTGTGTTAATCAAGATATAGAACATCTATTTGTGTATGCTAAGTTGAGGAGTCCGCCATGAATCCGAGAGATCCTTTACATATAATCATTTAGCTTCAATAGAAGGGGAGGGGGGGGGGTTAGGCTACTCCGTCTTATAACATGACTGGGCTTTTCATGGTGTACGGTTTATTGACCATGGTTACTGTACTTTTAACATGCATTTGCTTTCTAACTGTGGCATGAATACTGAAATTTAGAGCACAATAGTTTAAAATATATTCTAAACTTCCTCCATGTCTCTTGTTTATCTTTTGTGGACAAGTGCGAGTGAGAGAGCGAAAGGATGTGTCCAGCTACCGTGATCATCAAACATCGAAATCCTAGGGTCTGCACGAATACCAGAAGTGCCAGTAAGCAAAAATTCACTACCTCCAAGTTATAACCTGAACCGGTGCGGTAGTGGTCAACCTATTTGTTAATAATTGATAATCCAAGTACATCTAAGGGCAGATCCCTTTCAGGACGTAATCCCTCACTCACCAATGGTGACATGCTTCATCATAGGGACTCTCCTCCCAGAGGAAAACCCTAGTTCCTTTGGGGCCTACAACCCTCTCACTGAGAGGGAGGAGCTCAGGGATGTTTTGTTTTTGGTTTTTGAGGATCGACTAAATCCACATATGATGAGCAAGGATGTATGAGTGAGGATGCAGCACAAATGATAAGGAATTGGTGAATATGTGAGAAAAAGTGATAATTAAAACTGGCTAGGAGGCATCAAAAACATACTTTAATCAAGAGATGCCAACTGTCAGGGTTAAAAAAGCAGTGCGCCTGCGGTATGGATTTAAACCGCTATGGTGTACATTTAGGTGGTCAACATGTTTCAGCCCTAGAAGACCCAAACTGGATCAGGCTTTCGTCAGGACCTTGCAAAAAGGCTGCTGCTAATAGTAAAGTGAAAAAGACACTGAAAAGGATATGTGGCCAGAGCAATATCATTGGCCTCTATCAACAACTGCTGATACCTGTAATGGAAATAACACACATCAGGTATATACAAATATGTATCAGCAATGTGAGTATGCACAGAAAAGGATCTGCATAACCAATAATTAAAAGAAGTCGACACCTTACCCGCCAAGGCTGGGTACAGGACCTCGCCTCTACCTGGCAACCGCTCAGGAAGGAAGCACCGCTCTACAAAAAAATATTTGAAATTTGTAGAGTGCGAGTGTGGATAGATAAAAACTCAGAAGAACTTGATCGTCTAGTAGTTAAAGCAACTGCTTGCATCGATCATGAAAGACTAACCTTGTGTATAGAGCTAATAATTAGTGATAAACAAGGAGGGGTTCACACATAGAAATATCGATGTTCAATATTCGTCCTAATGAATTTGGTAAGAGGAATCAAAACGTCATATGACTGCTACTCAAGCAGCCCTTCTCCCCCAATCATAAGTGAAAAGTGCAGAAGCACCATAACAACTTTACTAATGATGGTTAAAAATAATGGTTGAAAACCACATGGTTCAATACTCATCCTGAAATATGGGGAAAAGAAAATAAAGTGAACACTAAACATAGTATTTATCATAATTGCAAAGCATAATGAAACCGTAGTGTTAGTACAACACATTAAATCAAACAATGGCCCCAAACCAACGCGATTTTTCTTAGGACCTAGAACCCCCTAGTCACATTGTTAAGTGGCAAAAGGGCACCATCACACTCACCTATCCCTCGGTACTACTAGACCTGGAGAGCCTGCGGCCGGACGTGAATGCTGACCGAAAAACACGGTCTTAAGTACCCCTCACAATCAATCCTTAATCGGCATCCGGTGGTGCTCAAGGTGCTTCGTTGCGCATGCTCAATGATGTTGATGTTAGTGCGCCTGCGCAAAGCGAGTGTACTACATTCAGCGCATGCGCCTCACTGGCAAACATGCAATTCGCTAAATCAGAGGTACTGCGCATAAGAAGTATGCGTTTAAAGTGAAAGGCGCGTGCTAGTACAAGCCCGGCATGTTCGTGTTAGCAGAATGTCTCTACGGTAAAAAGCCTTGTCTCATAACTAAAGGGCCCCACGTGGAAATAGATGGCCCTAAGAAGGGCTAAAGTACAAAGACAGGCTATTCATGTAAAAACTATACGTAGAGAAGTGAAAAAACGAATAGATGGTATTGTGTGCTAAATATGCCATACTTAAAGCAAGATAACCTTCTATTGGGAGTCACAATGACTGCAGGGTTGCATCTGGACATGGTTCCGTTCAGAGTTATAGTTCTATAAAGAGACCCAGGGAATATCATCGTTAAGACCAGACTGGTGAGTGTCTAGTTTGTAAACCCAACGCTGTTCCTTCTTGAACAGAAAGGTAGAAATATCTGTCATATGTGTGGGAATGAAAGGATGTTCTAACACTGTCCATTTAAGATCTTGGGGAGTGTGGCATGCCGTCACAAAGTGTTGAGTTAGTTTGGTAGAAGTGTTCTTGCAACGAACAGTACTCTTATGTTCTAGAATGTGTGTTTTAACTCTCCGTGTCGTCATTCCAACGTACCGGAGTGAACAGGGGCAAGTGATAAAATAGATTAAATTACTGCTGTTACAGTTTGTATGAAGTAAAAAGTAAAAAACAAGGGTACCTCTGACACCATCAATTTAACATATTTGTATAAGCCAGGTGGATTTTTTTATTTATCCTTAGACAATAATTAAATACAGAACAGAACTAATTTGAACTCTTTCATCAAGACTTTTGGTTCCTGTGCAGCGACAGCTAGTGCTTAGAAATAGGTGTTTCAAACAATTTCACATACAATGGTGACAATCAATACAGGACAAGAACAACCCCAAATAGACAATATTTACATCTGTACGCACTTGCAATTAGACCCAAAGTGAAGAAACAGTTGAACAGTACTTATACAAGTATACTCATACAAATCAATAGATAAGAGTACATCAAGGCAGTCCTACGTATTTCTTTGAATAGAGGTACGGGAACTCATTTGTCATGGAGTCCTCACAGTACGGACATCTTTTATTTAGTGCCAGAGGAACGGTGAGGGGGCCTCGTATAATGGAAACCAGATCCGCAGCCCTATAGATTAGAAGGGATTATTATCTGTGGAAAATAGTCAAAAATAATTTGACAATGGTTCTGTCTGGGTTCTTTGAGGCTCGCCTCCACCGTGAAATTACCAACGCGTTTCGACCTTCTGTATGGCGCTTCTTTAATAGGAGGTCTTCATCAGGGTGCGTGAGTTTTTCAACGCAGGACTCGTGGTATCTAAGTACAAAGGACACGGCTCCTAGTCAGGTGTATAGTGTTGAAAAGTTTATGTGCAAAATATTTACAGGTTGCAAGGAATGTCTGATTCCCGCGTGTATTCTTACCTACCATCACGGCGGTAAATGGGTGACAGAATCCTAGGCTTCTGGAGTCAGTGCAGGGTTTTTTTAGCCTGCAGAAATAGGGGAGGGGGGGGGGCAAGGAGAAAAGGGAATTATCTTAGAGGGACAATCTGGTTACTTGAAACAGTGGTGTGCATAATGATGCTTTACTATCTGTCTAGATAGAAGAGATTTAAAGAAGAGATTTAAAGAAAACAATTTTAAGAACATCATGCTGGTGCCAGTGGGGAAAAAAAACGCCTCCTAATGGCATGCAAGTAAAACATTATTTGAATGTACCACTCCTAACGGGGTGAGTTAGGGAGCACGCATGTGAGCCGGAACGTTCTTAAGAGGTGAATTCCATTCTGTCTGAACGCTCTAAGTGGGAGTGAGTTAGCGCCTAACCACTCTCTTTCACGGGTAAGTACTCGAGGTGAATCTAAATGCCCGTAAAGAAGCCCGTGTCTCGTGGTCTCCATACATGCATATCCGTTAGAGCCTGCCACCTCTCTATCGTGAGTGTGTGCTTGGAGTCAAAATTAGTGACCCTCTCGCGGCCCGTATCTTGTGGTGGACACTCATGCATGCGGAGGAAAGGGGGGGGAAAAGAGGATTTACCTTTCGTTCACGTGTCAGGAAATTCTATGCTATCCTAAATAAATTAGTATGGCGTCTCGGTTACGCTCAGGCGAACCGCTGGGCGTCTCGGTTCCTATTACTCCGGCAGTAGTGCAGGCAAAGAGCAGTTGTCCCAGGGGACGCCATTGGCTTTAAGGTTGCGGTATGGGCGTAGCCTTGTCGTTACATCGGAAAGGGATGCCTAATGCTTCCGGGTTGTGGGACCGCAGGGAGGGACTACGGGGGCTCATCGGGGGAGCTCACAGTTGCTATGGGTATGGACGCTGCTCACAGCCGCTTTGGGATAAGATATACTGGGCAAATAATGCGCCATACTAGCATATTAACATATGTCAAATACAACAACAAAAAACTGTAACTGCTCAGCATCAATCTCGCTAGGCTAAACGCAATATATCCCATCACTTAGAGCTGAAATTAATCAGCATACCTCTCACAAGGCATGATACCGATTTCTCATAGACACATGAAGTGAGTAAGTAACAGAGTTTAAAAAGTGTTTAGACATAGTAAAGTGCCCTCATAGATGTATAGCACTTGAACAGAAATCGACAAATTGCAAAAAATACAGGAGAAGAATTTAAAGACCAGTTATAACCTCCCTTATGCAGAAAATGAGAGAAGGACAGGGCAGAAAGAGGAACTATCTCAGCAACACGATCAAACCCAGTGATTAATCTCACTGAGCTCGTTCAAGCCGTTGTCTATTGTATTCAAGTACATTATCGTTTTCGCTTCAAATCTGGACAGAAGGCTGTCAATGTTTCCTCCAGTTATGTGTTTCAGGATCGTCCATTTGATGTCATTAGGACTGTGCTGGTACTCAAGACAGTGTGAAACCATAGGTGCATTCGTGATTTTACATCTAATTCTGGAGCGGTGTGGAGTCATGCGAGCTTTAATGGCTTGCATAGTTTTGCCTACATATAGTTTGGGGCAAGGGCAGATAGCACCGTAGATTACGTTGTGCGAGTTACAATTCGTAAATGCTTCATGTTTAACAAATTTATTCCCGTAGGTGAAAAGAGAACCTTCTATTGTGCTGAACCCAGACAGAACCATTGTCAAATTATTTTTGACTATTTTCCACAGATAATAATCCCTTCTAATCTATAGGGCTGCGGATCTGGTTTCCATTATACGAGGCCCCCTCACCGTTCCTCTGGCACTAAATAAAAGATGTCCGTACTGTGAGGACTCCATGACAAATGAGTTCCCGTACCTCTATTCAAAGAAATACGTAGGACTGCCTTGATGTACTCTTATCTATTGATTTGTATGAGTATACTTGTATAAGTACTGTTCAACTGTTTCTTCACTTTGGGTCTAATTGCAAGTGCGTACAGATGTAAATATCGTCTATTTGTGGTTGTTCTTGTCCTGTATGGATTGTCGTATGTAAACAGTAGAGAGAGACCCCTTCGACTGAGAACAAAGGGACTGGAGTACTATCTAATAGTTTGAGTAAAGGTATCCCTTGTGTGCTAGAGCGCGAAACAATGTTATCTGCACATATTGTACTATGCTAAGTTAAAAACATTCTTTTTATCACAACCAACATTTATATCAAAAAATATTTTTATTGCATTTTTTCATTAAAAACCTAATCACATACACATGTGGTACAATTTTCTTTAAAACCAAAAAATTAATTTTTCATTAAAAACACTACATCAATAGTATAAAAACGTTACAATATTATTCGATAGTCACAAATTAAACACAGAGAAAAACCTATGAGAAAAGACACTATAATTTGTCATCAATTCGACAGATCACATGGAAAGGTATATACACTCGACCTGGATGAGTTCTATAATTTCAACTGCAGGTCAGAGTGGTTCCACAGATTCTGCCGCACAGAAAAAAAGGGCGTCGACGCGTTTCGATGGTATTGAATTATTGTTCCATCTTTATCAAGACTAGCAATTTGAATCTCTCTGTTAGTCACTTGATTGGTTATTACAGCTACCCTGCATTATAAACAGATACAGAAAAATCACCATTATACACAAACAAAATACAAGGGTAATGTTATCAATTCGCATTGTATTTTGTCTAACTAATCTAATACATATGTGTTATCCTATATCTTGTTCTTTTCTTAACAACCCATTTCATAATTCTCATTATGATATCTTATAGTATCATCTTCATACCATTTGTTATTCTATCTCACCTGTAATTATAGATTGTAACTTTTATTTCTTTAAGATAATTGATGTTGGTATACACTTGCTTCCCACCTTGGGTAACCTAGAGAGACAGCAATGGAAAACAATACTGCTATTAGGATGTTCCTAACCCTTCTGGCTTTAATTTGCGCAATAAACGTCATTTATACCTTTCAGTGATGCTCCTCAAATTTCCATTTGTTGTGGAGAGATGTTTTAATAATCCATCTATTTAATTTCCTGGAAATATAATGGAGAAGGAGTAAATCTCTTTTTCTTATGAAGCTGCAGAATCTTCATAAGAAAAAGAGATTTACTCCTTCTCCATTATATCCAAAACAAAAAGGTACGATAGAAGTTCTTCCATTACAAGAGTTTCCTTCTTCTAAATAATGTGCGTAATAATCATGGACGCATTCATTTTATTCTTGCAGGCATACCTGCGCGTACAACTTGTACGTTTATTAAAAGGAAATTAAATAGATGGATTATTAAAACCTCTCTCCACAACAAATGGAAATTTGAGGAGCATCACTGAAAGGTATAAATGACGTTTATTGCGCAAATTAAAGCCAGAAGGGTTAGGAACATCCTAATAGCAGTATTGTTTTCCATTGCTGTCTCTCTAGGTTACCCAAGGTGGGAAGCAAGTGTATACCAACATCAATTATCTTAAAGAAATAAAAGTTACAATCTATAATTACAGGTGAGATAGAATAACAAATGGTATGAAGATGATACTATAAGATATAATGAGAATTATGAAATGGGTTGTTAAGAAAAGAACAAGATATAGGATAACACATATGTATTAGATTAGTTAGACAAAATACAATGCGAATTGATAACATTACCCTTGTATTTTGTTTGTGTATAATGGTGATTTTTCTGTATCTGTTTATAATGCAGGGTAGCTGTAATAACCAATCAAGTGACTAACAGAGAGATTCAAATTGCTAGTCTTGATAAAGATGGAACAATAATTCAATACCATCGAAACGCGTCGACGCCCTTTTTTTCTGTGCGGCAGAATCTGTGGAACCACTCTGACCTGCAGTTGAAATTATAGAACTCATCCAGGTCGAGTGTATATACCTTTCCATGTGATCTGTCGAATTGATGACAAATTATAGTGTCTTTTCTCATAGGTTTTTCTCTGTGTTTAATTTGTGACTATCGAATATTGTAATGTTTTTATGCTATTGATGTAGTGTTTTTAATGAAAAATTAATTTTTTGGTTTTAAAGAAAATTGTACCACATGTGTATGTGATTAGGTTTTTAATGAAAAAATGCAAGAAAAATATTTTTTGATATAAATGTTGGTTGTGATAAAAAGAATGTTTTTAACTTAGCATAGTACAATATGTGCAGATAACATTGTTTCGCGCTCTAGCACACAAGGGATACCTTTACTCAAACTGTATGGATTGTCACCATTGTATGTGAAATTGTTTGAAACACTTATTTCTAAGCACTAGCTGTCGCTGCACAGGAACCAAAAGTCTTGATGAAAGAGTTCAAATTAGTTCTGTTCTGTATTCAATTACTGTCCAGGGATAAATAAAAAATCCACCTGGCTTATACAAATATGTTAAATTGATGGGGTCAGAGGTACCCTTGTTTTTTACTTTAGCTTTAGATTCCAACCTCTGTACTCCTTAATAGAATCATTCCCCTATTTGTTTTTCGTTACAGTTTGTATGATCAGTCAAAATCCACTGTCTCGATGTGCCAATGTAAATCTCAGTAGTATGTGCAGTGTGTGCACATGCAGCACAGCTACCACAAGGGAAATGACCACGTACAGCCGGTAGACCCCACAGTGCATCTTGATGGTGCATGATGGTCTCACGTGGGCGTGTGTGTATGAGTCTCTCGGATGTTGGTACTGCGTTTAAAAGCAAAAAGGGGACGTGGTAGAGGTGTTGTTCCGTGATCCCCATGAGGGTAGAGAGTGTTGTATTCGGAGGCGCAAATTCACTTGTTTCTCTGGTAAGATTAAGAGAGCAGGTGAAGCACTATAGCTCCTCAGAACTGGCTCACACATACAGCGGTGTTGTGGTGACTCAGTGCCTATATGCCAAGGTTTTATGGTCCCAAGCATATTTCTCTTCCCGAGGAGAATCCCTGCAGCACTTTGTCAGAGACTGTGACCTTATAGCACAAAAAAAATTTACAAGACACTATTCCCCACTGGACCAACCAAGATGTAATTCTGTGTCTCCATTGCTGCACACAGACCTCTGCAGTGCATGAACTAATAGAGGTTGCATAATGTACTTTAGTGCATTTCCCACCCAAAACTTTATATTTTACATGTAAACTGCCATTATTTTATATGTAGCTACCCTACAGTGAATAACATAAATATAAAGAAGATTCTGTTTTCATACACATCTTTGACCCTGACCCATGTTCTGACGCTCAAGGCCATCTAGCCCCCCGAAACTTGACTGAAGTCAACAACAGCAACTAAATAATAGAACCAGGAGTCAGTTTTTGCTAAAACATAAGTGTCTGTTTTTATAATATTAAAAATAAAAACCTTTTTAGAAAAACAGTAGGAAAGAAGAATATGAGACCACTTCCACCCCTAGAATTAAAGAAATCATCCTACTTGGACCTTGCAGTTCATTATTAAAAGCTTGTAAATAGTATGTTTTAATTACAATGAATGATGTTGATTAACCTCCAGTTCTATGCAGCTGTAAAAGCCAAGCCATCAGCATCTCATGAAATATAGTATGGTTCTCCTCAGATGTCTTGCACTAAAGTTGCAACCCGTGCATTACAGCCATAATACCCAGGACCACTGGAAATATGTGATTGGGTGGCTGCTGCGATTTTAGCATCATTATAGATTTGCCACATAATCCCCCATCTAACACATAATCTATTGATTTTAACAAAACACTTTGACTACTCAAAAAGTTGAAAAGTTACTAAAAAGCAGAGACATGTTGCTGCACAGTAGAAGACCCTTTGCAAAGCTAGACTGGTCACATTTTTGTTGCTTATTGCTCTATTTGGGTATTAAACGGGTTTAATACCAGTTTAACATCCAAGGTGCAACTACATATTGATATTTCTCTGCAGAAAAACAGGCACACCCATCACATTAATTTAGAACCGTGTTATCTTAATAAATAAGAAATATGTTTTGTTTCTGGAAGAGAAAGTTACATTGTGCATTTTTCATTACTTCTTTTTTGGAGACTTTTTTTTGTGTAAGTGTTAGGTAAGCCTCTGATACCAAACTCCAGTCACCCACAAACCTTTGACTTGCTAAACATTATTTAATATTTTTTCTACACCATAAAAATGATTTGCCGTGGGAATTGGGGGCATTTATGGTGGTCATTGATTCCAGAAGTTTTTGTCGAGATGGGGTCCTTATGTCTAAAAATAAATTACAGGGGGCTTTTAAATCAAAGAATTTGAAGAGCTCTGCTGTAAGCCCATGTGAATAAAAGTGGTTATAAAAAATAAAAAAAATGTTTTATTGAATATTTTCAACACATAAACCAATCTGTTCAAGATCATAAGCACCAGCAGGCTTAACTCAGACAGGATAACAGTATTCTGTTAACTTAGTGTTTCAGTTAGTGGCGACAACAGCATTAACATGTCCATCAAAAGAAATACACCACAATAGGAAGAGAAGCATATTTCCCTGCTCTCCAAAAAGTGAGCCGCACAACACTGAGCTAACAAAAAAGTGAGCCGCCCAACACTGAGCGGGTTGAAGGCAAAAGGTTAGCAGAGAACCTGTGAGTTGCTAAAATTAGATGTCCAAAAGGGAGGTACAGTTAGTGGCAGTAACAGCATCAACAGGCCCTTGAAAATTAATGCACAAAAAAGCTGCCAAAAGCAAAGCAGGCCAAACACTGGGCCGCCAAACACTGCGCCGGGCCGCCAAACACCTTGTCAAAAGGATTGACTATTAGGCAAAAAAAAAAAAAAAAAAAAAAAAAAATCTAATATTTTCATTACATTTTTTTTTTTAACACATAAACCAATGTGTACACTACCATAAGCGTCGGCAAGCTTAACTCAGTGACAGGACAGCAGTATTCAGTTATTATAGTAGAGGTACACTTGGCAAGCATACCAGTTTTAAGATGACCATCAAAAGAAATGCACCACAATACAGAGCCGCCAAAGACAGAGCCGCCGACAATAGGAGGGTTGGAGGCAAAAACTTAGGTGAGAACCACACCAGAGAGGAGTTGGCCTAACGGCTAGGGCGGTCGACCTCGAATCTGGGGAACTGGGTTCGAGTCTTGAAAATGAAGCTGAACATCCTGAGATTCTGGGCAAATCACTTAAACTCCCCGTGCCTAACAAAAACATGAATGGGTCCTCATGTAATGCAACTGGTGCTATGTAAAGTGCTCCTATAACCGATTCGAGTCAAGTTCGCGCTATATAAAACTCTGAAAAAAAAATAAATGCAAGTAACAGGACGAGAATCGAACCCACCATCCCCCCAAAAAACAAGCCATTACAGCTGGTGGTAGTAATGAATTGGCAAAACATCTGACTAGATTGGAATACACAAAGTCAAGAATCATCATAATATACCCAAATAAAGAGTAGGTGGTGACAGAAGGCTATGCCTCCCAAAAGTGAACACCAGCCTCCTTGCAGTGGCCTGTCTTGTAGCTTTTGCATTTACAGATCCAATTCTGACATTGCTGAAGCTTCAAGTATGCCAGACCTATTGAGGCATGGCCAGTTGCTCAATCCTTCCTTACATTACAGGCTACCCTCATGGAAAATGATTTTTCACAAGATTCTTCAACTCTTTTCAGGCTACCTGTATCTCTCATTGTCGTTCTATCCACTGTGATCTTATCAATTTTTGGGAACCCTGAGCAAGACGTTGCAGTGATTTTTTAGCAACATTTTCTGCGAGTTTAATATCCATGAGATAGGACAAGTAGAAATTCATACCAAAGTACTTACCCAGTATCCTTATCAATATATGTCTCAAAGGGGCATATAAAACAACCACCACCTTCTCAGATGGGGGTCACCATTTTCTAAGCTTATTTGACTAAGCAAAGATTTTGAAATAAATATCTTTATTATATTTTTTCAACACATAAAAAAAACAATGTGTACAAGACCATAAGCACAGGCAGGCTTTACTTGGAGAGCAAACAGCAGTATTTTGTTAACAAAAGAGATCCAGTTAGTGGGAAAAAAGCCACCAAAACAGGGCAAGCCAAAAACTATGCCACCAAATCTAAGTGGCCAAAAGTTGAGCCTCCAAATTCTGAACTGCCAAACACAGGCCTGACAAACACTGGGCCGAGAGATACTGACCGCCAAAAACACAGCTACGAAAATAAGCTGCCAAAATCAGGGCCACCAAAAACAGGATGGTTCAAGGCCAAAAGATAGGGGTGAACAATGCCAAAGATGCCAGGACTAACAGGGCGGACCCCTCCAACCCTCAAATAAATGAAGCCATCACAGCTGGTAGTAGTAATGAACAGACAACCCATCTTACCACGTTGTTTGCTGCTGCCAAGGCTTGTTGGTGCCCCTGCTGGACAGTGCCCCCCTTTGCTCTTGACATCCGACGTGAGATAGCTTGTGAACAGCTCTTGGTCTTCCACGGCGTCACCTGGTCTGCACAGCAGCAACTTCAAGGGCTCCATCAACTCTTCTGCATCTGTGGGCATTCGTTTTCCATGCCTCTGAGTCACTCCTGAGTTGCATAGACTGTTCCCACTGTTTGCAGGTACCTCTCATCTTGAATCCACCTATGGGTTTCACCGGACTCTGCAGTCTTCTTCTCAAGTGGCATCTTTTCCGAAGTCCTCCATTGTGGTCTATGGTGGTTTCTGACAACACTTCACACCTATGCACCCGGCTTCCTTGGTGTAGGTATCCTGGTTCCTGAGGTATCCATGGGTGGGGTGACCCTCCAACCTTCCATCTTCCATAGGGTTTCTTCGGGTTCCGCTGGGAAGGGCCGTTCTTTAAAACAGCAACCGTGACTTACCTATTGTCTTGATTACACGGTTATGTTCACGGTCTGCACACGTGGTTCCTGGGTACTTACCTCAGGTCGTTCCTTGGGTCCCCAGCACTGCTAGGTCTTCTCGGTCCAG
Organism: Triturus cristatus; assembly: GCF_964204655.1. Lineage (NCBI taxonomy): Eukaryota > Metazoa > Chordata > Amphibia > Caudata > Salamandridae > Triturus > Triturus cristatus. Next base: position 1,542,684,573 of record NC_140590.1, on the reverse strand, counting down.
TCATGACTTGAGTCATGGTTCGCATCCCACAATTTTATTAGATGGTTTGGCCTCCCCCGAAGACCCCTGTGTATTTGTGCTACTTACAAAGTTCTATTTCCTAAGTATTTGTGTGTATTGTGTTTATATTTCCGGGTAGGATATTTAACAATGTGTTAGTGAGTGTTGATAATAAAATACATATTTTTATAACTACACTGTGTGGTTCTTTTTCACTTAACCTATACCATAAAATTAAGTACTGGTAAAACAAGCTGCTTTACACTCCTTCTGGACTAAGCCTGGAGGCTGCTCTCTACAGCTACCACTTACAGAGCTTTACAAGGTTGTCTAAGACCACAAAAATCACCATAAGTGTTATCCGGATTAGTGAAAGGTGCTTCGTTCGAATAAGTGTGCATCATATTCTAAGCCAACCTCTCACAGCTGTGAACTGCGATCCGTTCTTGGAGTTATCCGCCCTCTGCGAAGCAAATGGAGCTCCTATAAACTCCGCTCCACAGAGCAGAGTTTTTTTCCCCCTCGCTCTTATTCACCAATGTTAAGTTGGCGAGCTTGAGTGAGGAATATCTTACTCCAGACCACCTGCTGGCCAGATTTCCCAACACAGGTGGTCATGGATGGCTGAGAACACTTGCGTTGAGAAAGCCTCCATTCGCATGGAGTAAACTGCTGCTCAAGTAGACTATCTACTCAAGCTGCAGAAAGAAGCAGTGTCCTATGGCGCTGTGCATGGGTTTGTTTGCACTGATTTTCCAGCACGGGACAAACATCTGGTGCTAAAAATCAGCATGACTGTCACAACCCAACACACTCTGCCTCTTACGGAACTCCGCACGGCGCAGTTTTTTGGTCACTTTGGTCTGTCCAGGCATAGTAGTAATGAAGGGGTAACACATCCAACTACCTTGCAATGTAAGAAGTCTAGAACTATCATAATGAACCCTAATAAAGAGTGGGTGGCAGCAGGTATCTATGTCTCTACCTCTCCCTGTCGCTCTTTTTGGAACCCTGGGCAAGACATTACATTAATTTGTGAGCGTCATTTTCTGAGATTTTATAATCCATTATATGACACTAGCACACATGAAACATCCCAAAGTCCTTTCCTAGGATCCTTATGAATATATGTCTTAAAGTGGCTTAAGGATGGCCAACACCTTGCCAGAAGGGATCCCCATTCTCCAAGCCAATTTGACTAAACAATGTTTTATAAATAAATATTTTTATAACATTTGTTCAGCACATAACAAGCCAATGTGTAAAAGACCATAAGCGCTGGCAGGCTTAACTCAGACAGGATAGCAGTGTTCTGTAAACAAAATAGAGGTAGTTAGTTGCAATAACAGCATCAACAAGCCCATCAAAAGAAATGCACAAAAAAGCCACCAAATGTACTAGGCAAGCCAAAAACCAGGAGCCGCCCAAAAAAACAAAGGCAAGCCAAAAACCAGGAGCCGCCCAAAAAAAACCAAAGGCAAGCCAAAAACCAGGAGCCGCCCAAAAAAAAACCAAAGGCAAGCCAAAAACCAGGAGCCGCCCAAAAAAAAACCAAAGGCAAGCCAAAAACCAGGAGCCGCCCAAAAAAAAACCAAAGGCAAGCCAAAAACCAGGAGCCGCCCAAAAAAAACCAAAGGCAAGCCAAAAACCAGGAGCCGCCCAAAAAAACCCAAAGGCAAGCCAAAAACCAGGAGCCGCCCAAAAAAAACCAAAGGCAAGCCAAAAACCAGGAGCCGCCCAAAAAAAAACCAAAGGCAAGCCAAAAACCAGGAGCCGCCCAAAAAAAACCAAAGGCAAGCCAAAAACCAGAAGCCGCTAAAAAAACCCAAAGGCAAGCCAAAAACCAGGAGCCGCCCAAAAAACCCAAAGGCAAGCCAAAAACCAGGAGCCGCCCAAAAAAAACCAAAGGCAAGCCAAAAACCAGGAGCCGCCCAAAAAAAACCAAAGGCAAGCCAAAAACCAGGAGCCGCCCAAAAAAAACCAAAGGCAAGCCAAAAACCAGAAGCCGCCCAAAAAACCCAAAGGCAAGCCAAAAACCAGGAGCCGCCCAAAAAAAACCAAAGGCAAGCCAAAAACCAGGAGCCGCCCCAAAAAAACCAAAGGCAAGCCAAAAACCAGGAGCCGCCCAAAAAAAAAACCAAAGGCAAGCCAAAAACCAGGAGCCGCCCAAAAAAAACCAAGGGCAAGCCAAAAACCAGGAGCCGCCCAAAAAAAAACAAAGGCAAGCCAAAAACCAGGAGCCGCCCAAAAAAACCAAAGGCAAGCCAAAAACCAGGAGCCGCCCAAAAAACCCAAAGGCAAGCCAAAACCAAAGGCAAGCCAAAAACCAGGAGCCACCCAAAAAAACCAAAGGCAAGCCAAAAACCAGGAGCCGCCCAAAAAACAAAGGCAAGCCAAAAACCAGGAGCCGCCAAAAAAACAAAGGCAAGCCAAAAACCAGGAGCCGACAAAAAACTAGGCAAGCCAAAAACAAGGCAAGCCATACACTGGGCCGCCATACACTGATTAGTATAATTGCTTTGCTGCACCGTAGCCATAAATAAAATAATACTATCGAATACGAAATTCTGCAGGCATTGTTGGCTGAACAGTGTGTAAAAATAATATGAACTGTCTGTACATGAAGCAAAGTTGAAAAAAATATTATATAAGATACTGTGCAATGAACGGCAAAATGCTTCACTTGTGACAACTCTAGTCTAAGTAGTTCTTGAAATTAATACTGGTTGTACAAGGGAAAACAATGTTCAGTCTTATGAATGATCAGTTGAGAAGTTGGAATCGTTACCAAAGCGTGGAAATTGGGCATTTCTATGCCCATAACACACAACCAAGCAGTTTAACGTGCAGATGTACACAACCTCAGCAGAATATTTTAGCTATACAGTCTTGATTTTAGTAACACTGGCTATGCTGATCAAGCGCCTTTAGCACGAAGTCGGCATCTGCCTACAATAGGGGATGCTTGAGCAAAGCTCTAACACTTTGGTTTGTTCATAAAACATTTTAAGGGGTTATGATTTATTTGAGTGCTCTTCATTTCAGCCTGATCAGCGACCATGTTTTAGACAGATTAAGACTGTAGCAATCACCAGTATTCTCACCCCCAAACGTGCCGGTTACCAGAAAGCGATAGGAATTGTTTCCGCGTTTCCCCGATGTCAGGGTTTCCTGGACTACAACTCCCTGCATGCACTGGGGCGCATCGGAAGACCTTTCCTACATAAGCACTTCTGCTGGAGGCGGGAAGGTGCTTGTCAATCATAGAGTTTATGGATTTTCGAGGCGGAAGGTGCTCCCCGCCGGATTCCAGCGAGAAGCATTGCCGCATTCATTCCTGTGACGGGCCGAGTCCCGCGTTCCAATGGAAGCAAGCCTTTGTCATCGGAGGGTAAGAAACGCCATGATATCGGGAAGGCAGCTGCTCCAGCATCTCTGGTGAGACGAGCGTGTTGTTTGTTCAACAAAACTTTATTGAGACTTATCGAGACCGTGTTTATTCCCAGTGTGCCTTTTCCCCTCACCCGGAGATTACGTGGACTGCTTCACGCAAACACAGACGCTACGTACCTCGCTGCCGTTTTGCCATGTATAAACTGCTTTATTACATTTGCCTCGAATTCCCAAGGAGGGAATACTCTTGTTTTTGGAGCAACGCAATCGCTGTGACTGAGCAATTACTGGGGCTCACGAGTGGATCCCTTCTTCGCTATCGCTGTGACTGTGCAATTACTGGGGCTCACGAGTGGATCCCTTCATCTAGTCTGACTTAGTTGGTGTGAGAATGATGTGTATCACATCACGAAGAAGCCAGGGGCAGTCCTACGCACGTTAAACTCAAGGGCTCAGTTTCGAATAATATCTACACCCTCTAGTGACATTTAACTGGAACAGTGTGGTAACCCCGGGTAGGGGTATTAACTACGGGAGACAGTCAGGGGGGTGCCGAAGATTACAAGACATCACGAAGGAATTGAGGTAATCCCAAGACACCATAGTTCTGGTGGGTAGGCATAAGGTTTTGTACTTTCGCTGCACTGTAGGAGAGAAGTCTTCTGTTTACCTACTGTCTCTCTCATCCTAGGTCTGCCGGTAACCAACTTCTAAGAGAAGATTACATCCCCGACTTACATCCTGAAGAGCCCATATCCCTGGCCTCATCTTGTTTATGTTATCCACTTCCCTTTGTCCCTCAGGCCTGATCTCATGCAGCTAGGTTGCCTTCCTCTGCTGGGGATTAGGCTCTTGGGAATCAGGGATTTACTCATCTGCTATCGTCTCTGCTGGATTCTACTATAACAGGTTAGTGGCGTATATAGGCTTGGGCGCTACTGACAACCTGGCATACCTGACAAAGTCTTGCCAAAAATAATTCATTGCTTTCCGGAAAAAAAGTCCAATGTGAGAGCGTTTAGGGACATGATGCAGTGTGAGGCTTTAAAGGGGACCTGCAATTGTGGCTCGACAACTAATGCAAAGAAACGCCAATTCAGCACGGGGTCTATGGATTTAAGCCACACCATAAGAGAAGTTATAATTAAAATAAATAGTTCAAGTTGGCAGAAACAGTGTCTGGGTGCCAGTGCCCAAAATTAAACTTTATTCATTCTGGGCCCCTGCTGAGTATTACCAAGGTTTGTGGGAATTCTGCACGTGTTAACCAGTTATATAGCTTGAAAAGGAAAGGGATTGGGTTTGACTGGACAAAAGAGTCAGGAAGGCTTTGAGATTCATGAATATTGTTACTGCCTCAACCTTTAGTACGTTCGTTAATAGAGCAATAGGGTCGAAATTTGTCAGGACCACAAAGAACAAGAGGTGGGGGCGGGAGAGCGATACCAAAGCCATTTAATCAAACAACCGACTCCAAGTCCAAATATCAGGACTACACCTCCCAGAATGCATTAACTCAATCGTGGACCCTGTGGTGGAGAAACATCCATGTCACAGTAAGGGAGGGGCGCACGGTAATGCAGGAGGTGCACCGGCACCGGTCCTCTGCAGCCCAGTACGAATTGCTGGATTTTACTACCCAGAGTTTGGTGTGGGAGGAGAGGGGAGGCCGACACATTTCCTGGTTTGCCTTGGGGCCCATGACAGCCCTGCAAGGTACTGAGTGTATATACGAAGCCAGTTACGCCAGTACTGTGGGCAGAGGCGCAACTTGAGTCAAATTTCGGGGGGGAGCTAAGAAAACATTGGGGGGGGGGGGGGGGGGGGGGGGGCTGAATCTTTTAAGCAATAGGCAGAGTGGAGCTGCAGGGGCTCTTAGAAGGGATGAGGCCTCCTTAACATGCAAATGGTCTTTTAAAGACCTTTGAGTCCAATGGGTGTTGCGCGCCTGACTGTGGGGCAGATAGATCATCGGCAGTGGTGTGTTTCGCATCCCTCACCACTACCAAAGCCAAACCCCACAAATCAACGACAAAACAACAAATGCATTAACCTGTTCAGAGGCGACAGATGGAGCATCGGCAGTGGTGTGTTTCGCATCCCTCACCACTACCAAAGCCAAACCCCACAAATCAACGACAAAACAACAAATGCATTAACCTGTTCAGAGGCGACAGATGGAGCATCGGCAGTGGTGTGTTTCGCATCCCCCACAAACAGAAGCCACAGCCCACAAAACACACACAAACCAACAAATGCATTAACCTGTTCAGAGGCGAACCCGTCTATGGTGCAGCAGATCCAGAGGAACCCAATGTATGGCTGTATTGTACAGCCTAGTGGACGGCGGGTGGTTTGGTAGCATTTATATTTTTTGCTTACACAAGGGCCCTAACTGCCTTGCTATAATCTTTAGTAGGTTTAGATGGGTCTGTCAGTAAGTTTGATTTTACGAAGCATTGGAAATTAATCACCAACGTAACTAGGTGCGAGCAAACTAAACCTGCAACCGCAACTATGTGCCATGCCAAAAAAGAGAGAACAGGGTTAGGCAAACTTTAAGCACAAAAGCAGTGGAAAAACAACTCCACAAAGTCAAGTAGGCAGATAAAACATACACATGCTAAAGAAAGAAGAACAAAAAATCTTCCACAGTGAGAACCAAAACTACGTTTTACGCAAACAAAAACTCACCAAACGAATGAACTCACAAGCCCACATCCACTTCCTTTCAAATGAAGTACCAGCCCCGCCTGATGACCACCCCTCCCACAGAACGAACCCCAATTCGTCCCAGGTGAGACCTATTCATTGTTCCTTAATGGAGACAGACGTGTAACATCGAGCTTTAAAGAGAGCGTCACATTCACGGCATCCAGGCGCTGCAGGTAAAATATGGGGTGGAGCGGGTGGTCACAGCAGAAACAGCCTAGATTGGGTGATAGCGGGGTTATCCTTTCACCGTGTTGGTGTTTGTGTATGGCTTGGTGGAGTGGATGGATTAGTTTCTGGGCGTTCAGAGCTGAGAAACTGTCAGTCTGGGGAGAACACATTCCATCTTGTCCCACGTAAGCGATGTTTACCGTACCGAGAGGCCTTTAAACGTAATGATGCATTTTGGGAGTTGTAGTCTCTAGTCGCTTCGGTTTAGCCAATTGTGCTAGTGCTTTATTTCACTATTTTTTTGCAAAATCAAATGACAAAGCTGCAAGGCACGATTCACGGTGGGTTGGAATCGTCCCGTGTCTTTTAAATCATATTTGGTCTTTACTGTTTTCTAGACAACCGACTAAATGGAGCTCCTTGGATAATCCACAGGGCACTGCAGCAGCCCGTCACTAGTGTGAAGGAGTCCTGCCTAGCACCCCAAACCTTGAGGCGCCCCTACAGTCTCGTGTAGAGCAGCGGTATGAGTAACCACACCCACTGTCAACCAGATGCCCCTCGAGGTGCCTGATGGGGTTGTCTCTTTAATTGGATGGTTTCCGCTCTGTGCTCGAGCACCTTGGGAAAACCTACGATAACCAGCAAGATGGCGCGAGAAACCAGGACTGCTGCACGCGAGCTCAACAGGTGAGGTTCTTCGAAAGGTGGCCGCCCGCGGCCCAGGCGTTTCGCGCAGCTCGGGCCAGCGCTGGATTCTTTTATTTGGGGACAGAGGACCGGCTCCAGTGCTTCTCATGTGGGGCATTTTGAACTGTAGGATCTTTCGGGCAGGGGCGTAGGAGACACTAAAATTCTGGGGGGGACAGGGACAACCTTGTGCACTTTCCAGTGACCCTATACAAATCACCGCCCGTTAAACAAATACAATTGCATACTTTCGAAGTGAAATATTGAGAAAAGCAGGCATGTAGTCACAGTTTGCATGTATGCTTTATTGTTATTTACATTCATATAGTAATGAGTCCAAATGTTTAAAAAAAACCATATATATGAATCTTGCATCTTAATGCACAAAGCAGGCCGCTGACTTAGGGTGGGGGCGTCGTATTTGCAAGTGCATTATGGTTTGAAAAGTACCTGCTGCTGCATTCCTGGTCTCCAGCAATTTTCAGGCAACAATAAAAATGTGAAGCTAACTTTGGTGATTAATGTTCTTTTTTTGAGAGAGATCGAAGGCTTGTCTAGTGAAAGTTTTAATTCAAAAGGTCAGTGAATTACTGCTTTTGTCTGAGATATTTTTTTGGTATTTGTAGTTTATAAGTTAAAATCCTAACATTGAACAGTGAGCTATTAACCGTCATCAAAGAGCTGCATAAAAACTTCAATGTATAGATTAGAACGTTATGATTTCCCCCCAGTCTTTCCCTATCCTAATGTTGGAAAATGGGTTCATTAGGATAGAAATCAATTCTAATTATTGAAGAGAACCCCCCAACCATGGTGTTATGTTTTACATTCTGAGTTTGTGTTTCTCTAGTGTTGCAAAGCCGCCCCGGGCACTCCGCAACTTTTTACTGACTGGTACTGGTGGTACCTGACTGACCCTGGCCTCTGCCTAAACAGCCAGTGCTAATCTGAAAGAGGCACTTAAAAATACAGTGAAAACACCTACATACACTAGGGTGCACTATGGGTTAGGGTACCCCTATGATTGGCATGACCTCTCCCATAAGGCCCTAGTACATAATAGGGCAGGGGGATTAGAACTACTTTTAAGTCCCTAGAATATAATAAGGCATGGCAGTTTAGAGGCCAGCAGCCCTTTCTGCGCTTGCATGTGTGCACTGCTGAAGCCTGAGGTCAGTTTAAAAGTAGCCCTGTGTTATAGGGCTGCTTTTAAAATGCAAATTGTGCCCAAACTCGACTTTTGGGTTTGGGGAACTTACAAATTGATCAACTACAATGTTGGGGCAAAATTAAGTGGAAAAATGTTTTCCACTTAACTATGGCTGTATCATATTTGCCACATAATACATCATCTGCTGCATAATCTAACGATTTCCTCCAAAACAATTTTGTAGCTCAAACGGATCCCAAATTGCTAAAAGAAATGTGACTTGTGTTGCTGTGAAGTTTAGGGCCCTTTGCAAAGGTTAGTAAAGAAAACAATTCCTAAGAAAACAATTGGTCCCAGACACTCCTAATGACACTCAAATTAATACCTGTAGGAGAGTGTAGTATGCAATCAATTCATACAACCGAAAATGTATAATGTAAAGGCACATTCAACAGGGAAATCTCATAGATAAGAGGCCAACCAAAGTCAATTAAATTGCAAACATCAATTTATTTCCCGCTGAATCATATTCATAAAATGCAAACTTAGGGGCTGACTACGATGGCAGGCGGACTTCAGTACCACTGCCATGGAATCGGGGAATGGGACCGCTGGCCTTCAAGGTGGAGGCCCCACGATAGGCATTACAATGCGACTGCCACTACGGTGTTCGCAGTGCCAATCTTTTACATTGCAGCTGGTGCTGCTGGCTGCATCATCCGCCGCAAAGTAAAAAAAAAAAGGAACAGGTTAAATATATCGGTGCCTGCCACATGGTGCAGTGATATGTTGTGGGGCATCATAGATGCCCCCCAGGACCCATGTCTGGGGGCCAGGGGTAAAGGGGCCTGCTACGGGCCCCCCAATGTCCCTTTCGCCAGCATTTCCATGGCAGGTGAACCGCCATTGATAAGCTGGCGGGTAAGGGACATCGTAATCCCTGCTGCGGTGCATGGTAGGCACCACCAGCATTGTAGGAACCACGAGCCCCTCCACCACACCAGCGGGCTCAAGAAGCCCGTCGGATGCGTGGTGGTTGGTTTTTCTGACCGCCAGGTAACCGCCCGCCATTGTAATATGGCGGGCTGTGATGCAGTCACCAATGGCGGTGGGACCGCCACCGACAGGGTGACGTGGCGGTCCCACTGCCATTATAATCACCCCCTAAGTTTGGTGTGCATGCAAATCCTACATTGCCAACTCCTGGCAAGTTGCACTGCTAGTGCTGGAAAAAGGCCAATGGAGGTACCAATGGGTGAGGTGGACTGGCCTCAAGGGTCTTGTGACCTCAGTGACAGATTCACTGTCGATCTAGGATGTGCTTCTTCATATGCCTGCCCGTAAGACTGGAAGTGAACTGCAGTATGGATTGTGGTGGACAGGTCCACCTGCGGGTGCTAAGACACCTGGGCTTCTAAGGTCTATCGGGCCTTCTAAGGTGTTGCATCGGAATAAGCTCTGTCGGGAGTGTGGTTTGGTGAACTGGTCATGAAGGTCTGAACATGGTTCTCCAGTTCCAAATTCAGCAGCTCTGGCCAGAGTGCCACATTCTCTCCCACACTGAACACCATACTGCCCCACTGAGAGAAACTCGCACTGCCTTCAGCACAACTCAATTGTGCTGCGACTAAATTCAAATTATGCACTAGACAACAGTAAAATGCTGCCTGAAAAAAATGAATAACACCCTGGAAAAAGCAAACACTCATAGGGAATGCAAGAATAAGCAAAGCATGTGAACTGTCATCAGAAAAAAACATGGTTACCTTAACGGTTTTAAACTCATTCTTCAGAAATCAGTAAGTGATTTTGCCTGAAAAGTTCAAGACATGGCTACAGGACCAGGAAGGGACCCCTTTCAATGTCCATTGCTTATATCCTTTCAAAATGTATGCAGTTAGGTTTAACCCCTTCCATGCTGCGGAAATTCCGCCGCTGTGCTGACGGTTTCTTGCGCGGGCGTGGTCATGACGGAACGGTTCCGTCATGAGCACAGCTCAACCGTGGCTCATGACGGAACCGTTCCGTCATGAGCACCGAAGGGGTTAAAAAAGACCACATCCCCAAACACAGAGCCGCATTTTATAAGCTAAAATAATTAAAAAGTTGAAAACGATCATATTAAACGTTTCCACTCTACCCATCAACCAGGTATTGCAGTCCCTTTAGGAATGGCGCACTTACCCACCCTGGGAAAACAATGTTGTTCAAAGAAAGAAGATAAAAAGAAAGTAGCACTTTCACTGGCAAACTCTGTAAAGTGGCGCTAATGTGTGTGGGTGTAAATAACAGTCTGGCCTGTCTGCTGTCCACTCTGTATTGCTTTATTTAGGTATTTAACTATTTTTTCTCTCCATTCCGAGGTTTTTCTTTTCAATAGAAAACGGTCAGAAAATGAGGACATTTACAGCCAAAGTGTTCAGCCTTTTTTGGATCAATTTCACAGGGGAACAGATAAAGAAAAGGCGAGGCAAGAGAGAGTACCTTAAGAGCTGCCTCTTGAAATCAGCACGTAAGCAGGAGCGAGACAGAGACTGAAAGAGATGGAGGAATAAAGAGAGGAGGGCAGCCGCCAGAGGCAGATCAGGAGTAGTGGATACGAAGGAAAAGAGACAGCGTTTATTTTTTCTCCGTTCTCTGCCCGTCCCAGAACGGCTGAGCCTTCCTGCAGCATAACAAAAGGCAGAGGGCGGGTGGCCTCTGACTCCAGGCAGGTCAAGTGCAGGGCCATTAGGTAGCGCTTTCGCGTGCTACTGGCCCTGCGATAACAGAAGGGAGAGGGGAAATTCCTTTGTCCCCTCGTCCCCCCCACCCTTGTCCCCCGTGTCCCCCCCACTCCAAAATCTGGGGGGAATATATCCCCCGCGTCCCCCACACTTCCTACGCCCATGCTTTCGGGTAAGTGCCATGCAGGAGCACCAGAGGTACATCACGTACTGCCCCTTTGTCATCGGCGGGAAAGTGGGCAACATACCCAAGGCTGCTTAATTTGTGCCGGTGTTTTTCCGTGCTAAGCACCGGTACTTATTGTATAGGGTCGGTAATACAAACTGAACTTTCTCTTCATGTGGTGTCATGGTCCGTCAGCTCGTCCCCATAGTACCCCCAGGGGCACCCCGCTTTCCCCCCTCCCCCAAATTAGGTTACCCAAAGAAGACACAAGAAACAGTTGTAAGTGGGTAACAAATGCTGCAGGTTTTATTACATAATTCCAGGATATGTAATAGGTGGGTTATCTTACGGGCGATCCAAGGGCAGGCGGCCATCTACTTCACCTGCCCCGCCTGATGAGCCGGGCAGCACGGGAACGACCCGCAAGTGCTGCCCCCCCAGTGATTCTTTTTTCGATCACGTGCCGTTGAGATTCTACTCACACCCCCCCTCTCGGGGCGGAGCGTCGCATAGCAAGCCCCCGGTTGTTCAGGCCCACAACCGCCCGTAGGCCTAGCGGGGCGCCGACCGGCTTCCGGGACCTCTCTGGAGGCTCCTCGTTTTGGCTCAGGCACCACGTGGTGCCGCGCAGAGGTACCCTTTGTACCGGCCTGCTTCCAGATCGCCCTGTAACTCCGCCTGCAACGAAAAGGAAAACATTAAAACGTTCAGCAAAAAACCCCACCCCACCACACCACGCCGGGTAAGCGGTAGGGAGGGTAAAAAGGCGAGGTGGGCGACAAAGAGGTCGCCAGTGAGGATGGGGGAAGGCTAAATAGCCTTCCCCTCACACCTGGGCCCGGAAGTGACACGCATTGCGCGTCACTTCCGGCCCCCGACACGAAGGGGGGCAACAATCAGGATCCCTGCCCCCGCCCCCCCCAAGGAGGGAGTGGGGAGGGGTGACCGGGGCCCCGGGGCCACTAAGGCGCCGACCGCCGAGTGGCCCCCTGCGGGGGCCGCGGTCAGCGGCATAGTACCCCCAGGGGCACCCCGCTTTCCCCCCTCCCCCAAATTAGGTTACCCAAAGAAGACACAAGAAACAGTTGTAAGTGGGTAACAAATGCTGCAGGTTTTATTACATAATGCCAGGATATGTAATAGGTGGGTTATCTTACGGGCGATCCAAGGGCAGGCGGCCATCTACTTCACCTGCCCCGCCTGATGAGCCGGGCAGCACGGGAACGACCCGCAAGTGCTGCCCCCCAAGTGATTCTTTTTTCGATCACGTGCCGTTGAGATTCTACTCACACCCCCCCTCTCGGGGCGGAGCGTCGCATAGCAAGCCCCCGGTTGTTCAGGCCCACAACCGCCCGCAGGCCTAGCGGGGCGCCGACCGGCTTCCGGGACCTCTCTGGAGGCTCCTCGTTTTGGCTCAGGCACCACGTGGTGCCGCGCAGAGGTACCCTTTGTACCGGCCTGCTTCCAGATCGCCCTGTAACTCCGCCACAGCCCTGGAGGCGGCTAACCGTCGCAGCCAGGGCCCCCCACCAACCCGCTATAGTCTTACCAGCACCTCTCCTATCTAGGGCTTCCTGCAACTAGCTGGAAGGGAACCATCCCTGCAGACAGAAGGGTTTGACATTCTGCCACCTCAAGACAGTTTGACAGTGCTCGCGGGACTCAAACCCTGTGAGATCCCTTATAACCACAGGCCCAAGACATACCAGTGAGCTATAGCTCCTGGATTGTAGATGGCCCCATCTACGTCCCCAATCCCTAGATGCTGTCCCAATCGGATAGGGTCTGTTGAAATAGAGGGGCCTGTGAAGATGTGCGATAACTATTCGCCCCCCAGCGGGAAGGTTACACCTATTCACAATCCTGGGCCTGCCCGCTTTGACTATTATGACGAAGGGTTACTTAACATTTGTACAGTCCCCTCAGATAGTTAACCTGGGGCACGGGAGTGCACCTCACTGCCAGCGCGTGACCATGGGCAAGGGGCGACTCTTGCCCCTGCCCACCATCCCTTATACCTTATAGGAATTATGCCACTACGGATCCCTCAGTGATGATCCCTTAGGTATACCAGCCACGGGAATCTGTTTGGCTTAAGCGTTGCGCGCGGTCATAATGTCCCCTTGTGTTTGCCCCGCTGACACCCCAGATATTGGGACAGCAGCACCAGTCTCCTGCAGCTGCCGTACGCGACCAGTGATTCCGGTGGGGAGTGCCACCAACCGCAATGGTCCTCCAAGCATTACGGAAAGCCCATTTTTACCCGGGCCTCTCTCCAATTGATGGTGATTACACCCAGCTGAAGGCCAGAGGCCCGCCTAAGGAGCCTATTCACTTGTTTTGCTACCCGGCTCCCTTGTGGGAGGGCCACAGAGTTAGGGCAACGCGTGTGCTCCCAGGGCACGGTGCTGCTGGAAAGCAGATATCTGATACTCACACGCTGATACCTTATCTGTTGCTAAATGCCCTGCTGCAGGGAGTTTCCCAAGAACCGTAGACTTCGCGGTCCCACCTAACTTGATCCCATCACCTGGGGGGGACCCAGTGGTGGCAGGACCTGCATGGTAACTCCATCCCGGCGTAGCTATCGCTTATTTGTGCCGCCGAAGCAGGCCATGCCCCCTTAGTCTCAAGTTCTACCCCTAGAGGATAACCTTGGGAGCAGACAAGTCTGTGGGAACCAACCGGAAACTTTGGTGCAAATACCGGCCCTATTCTGAGCGTAGCGAGTGCTGCACGGTCAATAATGCCCTGGGGCTCTACGTGGTCTTTACCAAACTTTGAACGACCGCACACTTGCTATATAACAACCATACCACCCACCAGCCGGGTGGAAGGTCTTCATCGAAGCAACCCGAAATCTGTCTTTGGTTGCAGGGGAATGCCCCCCAAAGTACATCTGGACCTATTCCTATATGGTTCCTTCAGCTACTCCTCCTGCGGCCTAACTCTTGGTTATGGTGCCCAGCTCAGTGTTCTGCAGGCCAATCGGCTTAACCATGAACTATCGGTCGATTTGAGACAGAGGTAAACCACGGGTTGCAATCCGCTCGCGAGCGGCGCACCCGCAACCACTTGGACAATCACGCCGGTAACCTTGTGCCGTGATTTAGGCCCTAGTGATGCGCTATGTGGTGACCACTTATTCTTTTGCCGCTATGTCAGTGCGTCCCCGAATTCAATGCGATTGGGGCGCTGAGCTGCACCCATATCTAACCCATCTAGTGGCTCAATCCAGACTTCCTTTAGCATTAGATAATAACTACCATTCTATCTCGGTTGCGTTGCCTTGCCCGACTAGGCACCCACCCGGGTGTCTAGGTTACAGTTAGATATGTGTGAGTTCCCCATGTCAGTGTCCGTTGAAGGCGGCCCACATAAGCATGTTGGCGGGGCCAAGTTGCGGGCTTAAGCATACCTCTTTTAGACTGTCGGCAGCGACCCGTGTTTAACTGTTACTAACATGGCAATGACAGTTCTACGTTAGGACTATCCCCACACTGGTCCGCCCTGCCCAAGGACTGATGCACCTGGGAGGGCGAGGCCGTAAGCAATGGGGGTGGGTAACGAGACAACAACAATGACAAGCGACCCAAGCCCCCTTTCAGCAAAAGGTTGGAGACGAGCGACACGTGGTCACGTGTGGTCAGGATCGGACTGCGCGACCCTTACTGTAATTAGCCCTTATATGTCGCGCGAACTCGACCCGAAGGTAATGGCGCGCCGTTCATGAGCACCGTATATACATACATCATCAGGCACGTGGATAATAATTATCTGGCCAGAGTCACCGCGTGACCCGCCCGAAGGTGTTGGGAGTGCAGAACATGAGCCCCGTATTTACATACCTTATTCGGGCACGGTCGATTAGTGATTAGCTCAAACCGTACTGCGCACCAAATAATTAGAGCGCCGGACACAAGCACCGACCAAATAACCCGTTCCGGTGCAGGAGGAGTCGTAATGCCCGGCATCGCCTAATGCGCGCGAATGTGGGCACGAGCAACTTCTTGTGAGTAATACATGTACCTGTATCATGTGTCTGCATCATAGGAAGCCAGCCACCACATGTTGCCTATTTATCTAGCGCGCGCTCGACCGAAAGGTATTGGTGCAAATTTTGTGAACAATGCCTGCACTTGTATCAAGTATCTGCCTTATAGGAAGCCAGCACATACATGTTGCATATTTGTGTCGCGCAAACTCGACGCCAAAGGCATTGAAGCGCTGTATATGAGCACCGTACTTACACAAGCCGACACGGGGAGAATAGGGGATTCGTACCATATAACACGATCGCCGTGCCCGGCCACACGAGCACCGCACCAGATTAACCCTTGAGGAGCGGGGGGGATTAGTAATACCCGTAATCGCGTGATGTGGACAGTGCATGTCTTGGTATCATGTGTCCGCCTTATAGGAAGCCTGCAATTACATGATGAATAGTTATATCGCGCGAACTTGACCGGAAGGCATTGGAGCACTTTAACATGAGCACCGTATTTATATTACCTCTTCAGGCAGGGGGTGTTTACGACATTCATACCATATCACCCGCTCCCCGACGAGTCCTGCACCAGATTCTCCATTGAGGTGCGGGGGGGTTTATTAATGCCAGTAATCGCGTATGTGAAAATTGCATGCACTTGTATTATTTATCTGCCTTATAGGAAGCCAGCAATACATGTTGCATAATTACATAGCGCAAGCTGAAGGTGTTGGAGCGCCTTACCTGAGCACCCTATTTACATTACACATTCAAGCACGGGGAGCTTACAAGATTCGTATCATACTAAACGATCCCCGTGCCAGGTCCATTGCGCCTGCCGCACGCAGCCCACTGCATGCCCCCCCACCCTCAACGGCAGCGTAGCCGACGGGAGGGGGGGCGATAACCTTAACCAGGGAGCGCCACATGTGTTGCACCTCCCGCGATCAGCGGGGACCCAGGCAGCTCCCAGCCGTGCAGTGCTGGTGTTTTGGGGCCGTGAACCCACGCTAGTCTCCTACGTGCTCGAGTATATGGAGCAAAATCTTGCGAGCCATGCATGTACTGGTATCATGGATCTGCCTATATAGGCAGCCCGCAATTACATGTTGCATATTTATATAGCGCGAGATCGACCTGAAGGTATTGGAGCGCTTTACATGGGTGCCCTATTTACGTTACACATCCAGGCACTGCGCTTAATTCAAAATACAATATTACGTGATCGAGTGTAACAGATAACACGAGCACCGCACCCGATTATCCAGTGAGGTGCGGGGGGTATAGTAATGGCCGAATGCGGACGCAACCCCGCGGGCCGGACTGGTTACCCTAAACCAACCGCCAACTCACAGGTTACAATGCCTACCCCTTGCCCCCGCTCGCCCCAGCCGCGTGGAATACCGAAATTCCTTCAAACCTGTACTGTGCCCGAAAACCCTAAAGCGCCGGGCACTAGCACCGCCCATTCCGGAGCAGGGGGTGTCATACTGGCCGAAATCACCAAGGATGGGGCGCACCACGAATGCAGATGGGCATAAAAGGATGGGCATGGCCCCCATGCGGACCACCCTGATTCATTTGCTTTTATGGAATGGTCAAAAAATGATCGAATAAACTATAACTACTACTTCTACTAGTCCCTTTGCAGGCTGACTCGTCAACAGTCTGCATTAAATCACAAAGTAGAGACTGTTGATTTCACCCACGACCCAAAAATGTACATCTTAGCGTCCAACCATCACATCATAAAAAGTTGAATATTATGCATGTGCAGATGCAGATTTAAAGTGTATTGGGTTCCGAGTTGACAAGAAAGATTACAGCGATGTCACCTTCTATGCAGGCAATCCTTGGTCACCCCCTTTGCACAGCCCTTTCAGCGCCTTATATGTTTGATGGTACTAGTGTTTGAACACTACGCCCTCTAGCTACCAGGTTTGACGTTTTAGTTAGGTCTTTACAAAAGATATATGCCAAATTATCACTATTTATTAACTACATCTTTTATCGCCACGTGAGATGGGGGTGGGCTCAGGCGCTTGGAGGAACATCGGGTATCATAGCGAGGCGGAGCACAGTTGCGGACACCATTCCTTTTATATCCGGCACAGGGAGATTAAGTGATTTGCCCATGATCACTGGGTTGTACAGCGCCATTGCCGAGGCTTGCAACCGGGTCCCCCCATTCTATAAAGACCGCCTGAGCCCGTAGGCCAACTACACCGATTCACCCCGTCACATGTTTCACCCCGCCGAGTGGCCGGTTGCCGTCGCTATGCACTATGCGCGTCATTCTTTTTAAGCCGCTAACACCTTGCATCCTGTGACATGTTGTTTTATGTCGCAGGAAAGTGTTTGCACGGCTGAAAGTTAGTTCTAAAACCCCTTTCAGGGCACAGAAAGATTAAGCAACCGACCTCGGGCGCGTTTACATGAGCCCGTATTAGTATTACGCCCGGCACGGGGAGCTCAGTAGCCACTTACCCTATTTAATGTGGGGATTAAGATTAAGTGATGTGCCCCGAATCACAGAATGCGGCCCCGAGACTCGAAACACCAACCAGATTGAGATTGAGGACCTGAGCCTCGGTCCTTGTATACGTTTCGCTCTTTATGCATATATCCCGTAGCACCGTATTTACATACATATTGAGGCACAGGCCTCAACCGTTAAGAGAAACGTTAAGAGAAGGGAGGCCTCCGAGTGTCGACCTCCAGGGGGCACACACCAGACACTGGTGCGCGTTAGAAAATATCGACCCCGCTGTCACTCAACTGCGACCCCCTTTATGGTCTGCTGTTGCCTGTTCCCGATTCTGTAAAACAAACCAAGTGTTAAGCAGCTGTCGCATCACTGCCACTAGCCAGCAGGCTCGTGGTAACTTAAATTTTTAGATACCGTTTACTGGAGGGGTGAATTGCCCAGACACTGACGCAATGAAAGTTTATTCTAACTTAGGAAAGCATGTAGGGTAGCCGAAAACTTGCATTTGTTATATCTGTAATAGTGCAGTTGTGTAAAGCACTAACTTGCCGGGATCCAATCAGGTATCAGGGCGCTTGACATAGCACCAGCTACGTTGCATGGGGACGCAACTTCCATATTATGTTGGGCACGGGGAGATTGTGATTTGCCCAGAATCACAGGAGGATCAGCGTCAAAACCGAACTCGAACCCCGGTCCCCAGACACACGCCTGCTAACATGGCTCGACACAATGGCCTCACTAAAAGGCACACTGTACTTCAACTAGCAAGGGAACGCACATCGCACCCAGTGCCCACTGAATGCAGTGGAACATAATTTGTGACTTGCAACCTCCGGCGGCGTAGCGACCTCGTTCAGGCTGTACGGTCCCCCACTGCGGTGCCTGCTTGTCTGCCTGCAGTCCGGGTGCTAAACCCCAGCACATCGGAAACATTGCTGGTTCCGGACTCCCTGCCCTGCCCCTGGACCAGAGACTGAACTCCGGAGGGAGCCCGTGAGGGACCCGCTACACCCTGTCCCGTCCTCCCAGAAAGCACTGGTTAGCCCCAGAGGGAGGCCACGAGGGACTCGCTGACCCCCCGTCCTCCCCGAAAGCAATGACCCTCAGGAGCAGTCGTGTGGTGCTGTACACGAGCGCCGAAGACAGTGCCAGGAGATGGAGCGCTGTGCATACGCCCCGTGAAAAATGGACCGGGGCACGTGAAGATGAATAATTCGCCCAAGACCACACTGACTGTGAAGTGGTGAAGTCGGGATTAGAACTGGAGTCTCCTAGTTCCCCAGGCAACTATTATCAACAAGACCACATCTCCTGTCAGGATCCCCCCCCTTTCCTAATAGGCAAGTCCCCGTGAGCACCCGTGAAACATTGCACAGGATTGGGCACTAATCTTCAGCACCGATAGTTAATATTGCACAAGATCGGAGCGCTGCACCTGAGCCCGTGAAAGCGTTACATATGATTGGAGCGCCATACGTGCGCATCGGGAAAACATGGCACAGAATGAGAGCACAGAACAGAAACACCGAACCTAGGACAGTCTGGCACGGGTGGGTGCGTGCGTAAGCCCCGGCTCACAGAGATGTGGACGCGCCCTGGCACCGAGCTCGGCAAGTTGAGCCGCCAACCCACATCCAGGCCCATCCCCCCCTAGTGCCGGGGGGCGGGACGAAGTGCTCGCCCAGGCCATACCTAGCAGCCCGGAACCCCGCACCCGAGGCTTGTGCCACTAGCAAGGCACTGCTCTACAATACCAGATTGAAAGCATGACCGGGCACGGGTTTCCCAAGAAACAGCTAGCTCAAAGCTGAGAAACCCTGGGCGCTTCTGTGATAATCCCGCGGCCCCTGAGAAACAGAACGGGGGGTGACTTGCCACGCGGTGTGCCACGGAATAGAATTTAAAACCACGTCTCCGTAGAGACAGAAACGTTTCCCCAGCGCCTTGGTTCTACCATAAATAGCAGCAGTGGTATTCAAAACCCACGTCTCCGTAGAGACAGAAACGTTTCCCCAGCGCCTTCGACCTCTCGACTGCTTTACCATATGCGCATTTGCCCCCTGAGCTGTCCTGCCTGCTCAGCCCTCTCGCGCCTCGCTGCGCCGTAAGTGCAGGCTGATATCCCCCGATCTAAGCGCCGACATGCCCCGTGAGTGGTGGTGGGGGGGGGGGCACCCGGAGGCACCCGGAGACCGACCCAATACTCGCAACCGGCCGACAGTTCCCGCACACAAGGACGGGCGAAAATTCCCCCCCGGCCAAGACCCAGGAGAGGCTAGCCACCCAACGCTAAGCAGACAATGCTTATCAGCAATGTTGAATCGGGGTGGGGGGTGTCTGTACGCGCACGCCACGAACAAAATCCCACACAAAGGCCCTGAGCCACCGTGGCCCAACTTGCGCCCTCCCCGCCCGCGGTCATCCGGGCCACAGGGCCCCGTCGACCTGGTACTGCCCAGGGACGGGGCCGGGGCGAGAAAGGTTAGGCAAGACTCACCTACGTATTGCAAATGGTGACGGCGGGACCCGCGAGGCGATGACGACGGACCGATGCGGTGAGGTAAAGGCGAGGTGGGCGACAAAGAGGTCGCCAGTGAGGGTGGGGGAAGGCTAAATAGCCTTCCCCTCACACCTGGGCCCGGAAGTGACACGCATTGCGCGTCACTTCCGGCCCCCGACACGAAGGGGGGCAACAATCAGGATCCCTGCCCCCGCCCCCCCCAAGGAGGGAGTGGGGAGGGGTGACCGGGGCCACTAAGGCGCCGACCGCCGAGTGGCCCCCTGCGGGGGCCGCGGTCAGCGGCAGATAGAACGTCCTCAGTCCAATGTCCACTGTAATATGCCATAGCAACGGATTCGCTGTACTTGTGTCTAGTTGAACTACGAAATTATGTGAAAGTGTGAGAGCTAAGGAACCGGCATGCTTGCACTCTGGCAGGACGCTACTCGGCACACACGTTTGATTAATGTCAGGGATACTAATCCCAGTAATGCACAGGGATACTGTTGTGCATTAATAAATAGGCCTTGACAAATACTCGTATAAACCTTAATTTACCTAGGTTCGTATGAGCCTTAATAATACAGTACGTACCGGACACTAATGCACCCCAATGCAGGGAGCTATTAACATCATTGTTTTCAAGTTTCATGTCACGCCCCACATACTCTCGTGCGACTTCAGGAGTTACAGCCGCCGTTTAAACACATAACCCCCGCACTTAGCCCATTCTCCCCTCCCCGGGGTACTCTCCCCCCGTTGTATCCCTTGCGCAAATAAGCCAACGTACACACTTCTTGTGGTGGTCATTTGTTGGCCGCAGTTTTATTAGGAATACATGTAGTTATACTGGCAGTTTGGTAAAAACTTTATTGGCGTGTCAGTCTTGTCTCTTGGTCCTTCTGTCGGTTCTTTCCGGTTGGGTTTCCCCTTCTTTCTGCGTGGGGGGTGTAGCAGCTGTCCCGGAGTTAGGCCACAACTCGCTACCTTGCCGGACTCGTGTTGTGCCCTGCCAACCGGCGGGGGCTGGGCTGCGAGCGCCGTCTCCGTTTGCTACCCCCTCTTGGTAGTCCGACTCACCCAGCCGTGAGGCATCCCAAAGTGAGTGGCCCTACTCGCACCTTTCGGTCCACTCGCCCAGCCGTGAGGCATCCCAAGGTGAGTGGTCCTGTCCCGGCACACCGCCCTCCGGTGTGCCACCGTACCGACTGTTCTCCCCGTCGTTCTCCGCCCAGCGTCCTGCCTGTTCCGCAGCCCTGCGACATAGCCGTTCCTCAGGTGTGGGTGGGTGGGCAAAGATAAAGGCGGGTCCTTCGCCGGTGCTGCTCCCCCGTTCCCAAGTGTAGTAGCCAGCTTGGGGGAGCCATGCTTATATCCCCCCCCCAGCGCCGCTCGCCCCCGCCGGTGCTCGCCCATCATTGGGCCGTTTGTAGGCGCTAAGGCCCCCATTGGCCGGGGGGGTTGGCGCCAGGCCGGCGGCTGCGGCCGGGGGGGGGGAGGGGGCGGGTAGCCCCTGTCCTGTGGGCGCTTTCTTGGCGCCAAAAACCGGTTTCTTGCGGGGGTGGGGAGGGGGCCCGGCGTTGGTTATGGCGCCGGCCTCTTATGCCCCCGTTGGGGGCTGCCTCTGCGAGATCATGCCCCGAGTAACACGCTTGTGATTAACGCAATTCTGGCTCTCAAACAGTGCAGAGACTCCCGGCGGAACCAAGGTAGGAAGTGTGCCTCGGTTCTCAACTTCGGTTTGGTAGCGATGATTTGAACTGCCAGTGTGCAGGTCCTGGCAAAAGTATTTCGTCCAAGCCAGAGTTGGCAGTATTCACGAGGAGCGCCTTTGAGCAGCGCGAGCCCAAAAACTCCTCGTTTTGTCTTTAAGAGCACGGGTGGTGACAGAACGCCTTTTGATTATCGCATTGGTAAAACCCTTAGTGAAAGCACGAGAACTGGACACTGAGACTGAGATGTAAACTTGAGGCTATAGTGAGTACGAGGGGCGGCTGGTGTATAGGGTCGAGATGGGCGTCGCCCTGCCACCCTGCGGGGGTAAAAAAAAAATCACGGGTCTTTTGAGTGGCGGATTTTACCATGGTTTACAAGCTGGGGTTGCTACCGGTTTCAATGTACAGCAGTTCGTACAGGCAGGCTCCTTGGAGTTCGACCCCCTTGTTGTAAACGGAGAGAACAAGATTTGCGCAAGAAGTAGGCGCTTTAGTATACACAGGTTTTATATCACTCTTTCCTGATCAGCATTGGCTTGAGTAACTGACTGGTCAAACTACCAACGGATTGGAATAGAGACAGGGGTCGGCAAATCATTGTCGAAGTCAGATGTGAAGCGCCCGAAAAACGTTTAAAAAAAAAAAAAAAAGTTTCATTTGAGCAGCCGTTTAGGGGGTGGGTACCGCATCACTTGCTGTTCAGCGTGCAACATTTGTCATGTCTTCTGGATATGTGCCCCAGCAAAGCTTGCTCGACATATTAATTATCGTCTTATCGGGCATAATAAATTAACCTCATATCCTTGAGTAGCACACCTGTACCTCCGTGCTACTTCCATGCGCTCTACATCGACCCTGGCGCGTGGCTGATAGGTTAACTCGGGCCGGTCTTGCAATAGAGATATCAGGGCCAGAGTGTGTCCATTGTGAATTGCACGAGGTGTTTTCTTTTCCACACAGACGTGGTAGACTGATGCGGACTTCGAACTGCACTAGCAGCTGGCTTGTGGGCCACGTTTTGGGAACGACAAACGATGGTTATTTCTGGGAATGGGATAATAATTTTACAATGCTGCTAGTTTTCTTAGGGTAGGAGTGGTGTGTTCACGTTATTCCTACCCCCACATTCAACTATACACAAGTCAGGAATGTTCTACATTTAGCTCACATGGTAAGGAATGTTTTAACATACATGAGAGGAAGTACGTATTGTTATTTAAATTTGGTGTTGTCTTTCCGGGCAGCACTGCTGGACAGGGGAGTGCTGCACAGTGCTGGTCCAGCAGCAACAGCAGCCAACAATTATATCGGGAAGGCGGTGCTCCCCCCCCCCCCCCCCCACCCCCCCCACCCCCCCCAGTAGCCAAAGGCAAATGCAGCATTGCAGCTTACAATGTAACGGCTAAAAACAATGTTCATGGCAGGTATGATGTACAGGCTGCATCATAAGCAATCTCGTCTGTCAGCGTGCCCAAGTGAAATTTAGAAACATTATTTTCAAGCTCAGTTGCTGTTTACCTTATGCAACTAACAACCATTGACAAAAGCCTACAACCCTGATGGGGGACCACAGGGTTGACCCGGGGTGAAACCACAGGGGGACCCGGGGTGTAAGTACTCAGGGGGTGTCACCAGGGGCAGGTGTACACAAGGTTTTATGGTTGCAGCGACACAAGAGGGACTCCAGGTGCGTCACTCATGGTGGTCACGGTGTGCAAGCACACATGAGGTGTCTCGGCCTGCAAAGCAAGGCATGTTTCCTGGTAAGAGGACCAGCTTTGTCCTAGGGGAGGCTGGGTGCTTTCGGCACAGTTACCCACTGGGGGAACACTGGTCATCACTGGATGCGTTTCTCTCCTCAGCTGTGGTTAACTCGATTATAATTTAGGGAGTTGAGGATATTCCTGTCTTTTGGTTGCCAATCCCAAATTAATGCGATGGGGTGTGTTTACCATATTGGGCAGGGTGCCAGTGCTGAGATCGTCAACCGTGTCTTTTGGGCAGCACAGTGGTATTAGACTGGCTGTGCAGTCCTCCGAGATGAGGCGAGAAGTTTAATCTGCTTGGATCAGCACCCGCCTTGGGGGGAATTTTGACATTAATGTGTCAGCTAAGATTGGACTCGCCGTTCAAAGGGTTTACTGTTCGTAATGAGCTTGGAGCAACGTGTCCGCGCTACGGAAACAATCCGGCATAATCAAGTTGTTGTCGCGTCGCCCAGGTTCCTTTGCCCATTTCCAGCCTTCTCCGGCTGCCTGTCTTAAGATATGGAAGACTGCAGGGGGAGGGGCTGTTAACCGTTCAACCTTGTCAACAAAGCCGCCGTGTTGCGCACTTTCCAGCTGTGCGGTAACGGCCAGCGCCCCAAGACCGTAAAAGTGTAAGGAAGGTCTGTGGTTCAGGGCCTCGTAGGAAATGAGGGGGGCCCTGAGCGGCAGCCGGCTAGAAGGTGGTTGGCTTCACCGCCAGCGCAAGGAGTGTACATCCCAGTCAGGCGTCATATGGCTGTTGCATTCCAGTGGGCCCACGGCACGTGCGACCCTGTTTAATTCCGCTTCTGTTGGTTCAGCTGGTTAGCCAATAGATGGGCTTGTTGTAGGGAGTGCCTTTTTTGTAGTTAATATAGGGATGCATGACATGTGCTCAGTATCGCATGTAACATCATTCCCATTTGTCTATTGAGATGTATTCTCACTGCGCGTGAGAACGCCATGAATAGTGATCAGTCATACCTTTCAGTGCGCGGAACACCTAGTAAAGGTGCGGTGCTGTGCAGCCCTGCAGATTAGTCAACTGTTACACGTTCCTTGAACCCTGCGCAGGGCTCCCTCTGCTCCGTTGGTGTCTTTATGTTAGCCGTTCACTTTGGGTGCCTGGTTATTTCATGAGTGAGGCAGTGGAACCTATACCACTAGGGCTAGCATGACGGTCTTTTGTTGGATCCGGTTGAAGGTAGGAGTACCCATTTTCACAGTAACTGTGTGCTCCCCTGTGGTAATTTTTAGTTTACATTGGTTGGGTGAACACATCCTTTCACTTGCGGTCAGAGAATGTACATTATGTGGTAGATTTAGCATTTCATGTCCTGGGACACTGAGCGGTAAGCTTGCTAGCATTAGGACTAATGCTTCGTTAGTAAAGGGAACCCCCTGGTTTAGGTGTGCACGGCTAGGATCTGAGGGTAACCAGCAAAGGCTTGCTTCCAAGGTTTGTGAAGTGGATCAGATGGGCCAAGCTGTGCTGCATAGCACCATGCATATTCTATAGGTCGCAGTTGAATACTAGTTCCTATGCACAGTCACTGTTAGGTTCTGATTCCTACACGCCTGCACTCCTTCGCGTAAATTGTACATTCGGGACGCATGTTATACGTTCCACCGAACCCCCCCCCCCCCCCCTCGAGAGGTGATCACACATGCCAGCGTTTAACTTCCTACGGGCCAAGAAGGGCGAGTTGTGGGGCAGCAAGTTTCTTGCAGCAGGGAGCGCCACCAGGCGGCAAGGACTTGGAGAGTATCTGGGATTTGAAGGTCCCGCTGGGTGCCTGCCACCTGGCCACTGCATGTTGTTGATGGTGATCTCCAAGGCTTAGGAGGGGCCATGACGAATATCACCGGGGTTGATTCACAGGCGGGTGCGGTGGTCCCGACCTCATTTCGTATGTTGCTCCCTGTCGGGTCTGTCTAATGTTCATCTAAAAGGGTTTTAAAGCAACAGCCTCTCTTCTCAGCCATTCTGTGTGCAGCATGCAAGCGGTCTGTGGATCAGTAGGTTGGGGGGGAGAACGTCCGTTCCGGGGTTTGTGACTGAGTCCTGGTGTGCCGCTTTGAGTCCTAGTCCTGCTTGCTGCAGGGCCAGATGAGGGTTGATTCATAATTGGTTGCGATGGATGAAGAGACAGAACCCTGCAGCACACTCTGCTAAGCTATGTTACTGGCGAACTGTTGACCTAAGGCTGAAGCGGGCGCTTCTAGAGCAGGGCCAGATTGATTAGGCCAGGCAGTATGACAAAGGTCTTTTTGGCACTGGCTGAATGGTGCAGGCTGATAAGTAGTGCCATTGCAGAACATAGATTTGTCAACACTCTTCTTGGAAATGATTATTAGCAGGAAGATATTGAACCATGGTGAGCAATTGGTTGTGGGTGCGTGCTCAACAGGAGTAAGGGAATTCCATTCTGTTCCATCAGGCTACGGGTACCGTCGATAGCACCAGAAAATGTAACGCTTTTGTTTTCGCCCGGGACTGGGCTGCCAATGTCATCAAACTTTGCAGCCAGACACTGAGTAGGCAAAGACATACTTGCGATGGTGCTACGGGCACTCTGCAGTAGAGTTAGTTGAGTGTCATTATACCCCGATATAACATCAGTGATAAAACATAGGTTGTGGCCACACACGACCAGGCACTCTAGGGCAGCTGGGGCGGGAGTGTGCCAGTGCCAAGAGGGTGAGGGTTGCCTGGTTAGGGCGGCTGGCTTGGAGAGAACACTAATACGGATCGCCACAAGAGCACATTTTGCATTCATAGAAGGCTGAATTGAGACTTTTATGGCATGGTGCCAGTTGCTTTAGGTATGCGCATGTTTCTTGGCAGGTCCGAATCATTCAGAACGCAATGCTGGTGGTTAGCCTGTTGTCATGCTGTTCAGAGGTATCTTAGCTCACGCATGGCCAAGCATGGGTTATAGGCCAGTGGTCTGCCCTGGGATTCCTGTTAACAGGCAGGTGAAGCAGCAGAACTTGGAGGGGCTTGGGTTTGACCTCTGGATACTAGGGCGGAGCCTGGTGCTCACTTAGTAGCCCGCCCTTGAGTTCGACGAAACAGGTACCTTTTGATGCAAGTATCGGTACCGGGTAACTTCTCCTGCCCTCCAGCACTGGCTGGCAGCTATGCAGGTTGTGGAAGTGGCCTTCCAACAGGGGCGTAACACTTTTGGGCTACAAATCAGCAGGAGATCAATTGGCTTTCCCAGTATTCAATTAGAGAAGATTTTTACACGTTGTTCTCCTCTGTGGTCACCCTGACCGGTCTCTCCCGGGTATACTAGCAGAATTTTGGGAGGGCAAGGCTTCACAGTTGGTGGTGACTGATGGAATGCGATGGGCGTACCAACGGAGTGTAAGGAAGTAAGGCCGGCTTGTCAACTCTTACCTCCTCCCGCATGGGCACTGCCAGGCAGGAGTGTCTTGTCAAAGGGATTGTTCTTTAGCCATGCAAAGGCAACTTTGGACCATCGCCTATTTTAGGTTTATGTCGTAGACTTGTTTTGGCTGGACCTGGGAGAAGCCCGGTATCAGTATGCTGTAGGTATAAAGTCCTACCGGGAGCCATGCGCAGTTGCGCAGAGCAAAGAGGTCTTGGCTTCATTAGGCATGGTCTTATACACGACAAGTGCACAGGGTGCCAGGAGGGAGATGGGGTGCACCTCTCTAGTTTAGGCATGGTTCTTTTCCTACTGGACCTAGGGGAAGCTTTGGCTGCAGCAGGTTGTAAGTAAATAGGTCTACCTTGGTGGGGGGGCCCTGGTAGTGACGGTGGCCACTCCCAAGGCTGTGGAGGAGTTACAGGGCGATCCAGGGTCTGCACATACCAAGGGGTATAGCATGCAGCAGCACCGTGTGGTGCTAAGCCAGGATACCCAGGGATGTTTAGCGTGTCCACTGGAAGACCGACGGCGCCCCGCTATCCGACAGGCGGTTGTGGGTCTGAGCAACCGGGGGCTGCCATGTATGCTCCGCCCACCCATCACGGGGGGGCGTGTGAAGCAAGTGGACTGGTGGTCCACGGATGGGAGGGGGGGACCCTCCCAACATTTGGTATACACCAATTGGCGTTGCCATGGTGACTCTAGGCTTATCAGACGGGCAGGCGGCATAGGGGCTGGCCTGCCCTGGGATCGCCCGTAAGATAACCCAC
This sequence comes from Triturus cristatus, assembly GCF_964204655.1. Lineage (NCBI taxonomy): Eukaryota > Metazoa > Chordata > Amphibia > Caudata > Salamandridae > Triturus > Triturus cristatus. The sequence continues at coordinate 1,542,656,952 of NC_140590.1, read as the reverse complement.
CATGTTTGCATATTGCTTATGCTAATAAACCTGCAGCAATATTTCTCCACTTACATTCAGTGTCGTGTGTTTTATTTATGTACTTATGTGTTTTGTGATAACTGTTGCCGATATTGGCACTATGTAAGGCTGCCCGGGGGGGGGGGGGTTGCGCAGCGGCCCACCCCTTGGAGGGCGGCCGCCTTAGTGCCACAGGAAGGCACAGGGGTGGGAGGTCGTGTCCCTGGGATAGACCAAGGGAGACCCCAGCAGTTAGCTGCTTCCGGTGGGGAGGAGCCAGGGGGTACATATTCTGTCTCCGCCCCCTCCTCGCTCTCTTGTCCGCTCGTTCGCCTTGCCCGCCCATCCGCTTACCCGGCGTCCGGAGGGACAAAGGGGGGGGCCAGGTTTTCTAACAATTTTCACTTTGTGTTGCAGGAGGAGTTACAGGGCGATCCAGGGTCTGCACATACCAAGGGGTATAGCATGCAGCAGCACCGCGTGGTGCTAAGCCAGGATACCCAGGGATGTTTAGCGTGTCCACTGGAAGACCGACGGCGCCCCGCTATCCGACAGGCGGTTGTGGGTCTGAGCAACCGGGGGCTGCCATGTATGCTCCGCCCACCCATCACGGGGGGGCGTGTGAAGCAAGTGGACTGGTGGTCCACGGATGGGAGGGGGGGACCCTCCCAACATTTGGTATACACCAATTGGCGTTGCCATGGTGACTCTAGGCTTATCAGACGGGCAGGCGGCATAGGGGCTGGCCTGCCCTGGGATCGCCCGTAAGATAACCCACCATGTTTGCATATTGCTTATGCTAATAAACCTGCAGCAATATTTCTCCACTTACATTCAGTGTTGTGTGTTTTATTTATGTACTTGTGTGTTTTGTGATAACTGTTGCCGATATTGGCATACATGGCAGCCCCCGGTTGCTCAGACCCACAACCGCCTGTCGGATAGCGGGGCGCCGTCGGTCTTCCAGTGGACACGCTAAACATCCCTGGGTATCCTGGCTTAGCACCACGCGGTGCTGCTGCATGCTATACCCCTTGGTATGTGCAGACCCTGGGTCGCCCTGTAACTCCTCCTGCAACACAAAGTGAAAATTGTTAGAAAACCTGGCCCCCCCCCCTTTGTCCCTCCGGACGCCGGGTTAGCGGATGGGCGGGCAAGGCGAACGAGCGGACAAGAGAGCGAGGAGGGGGCGGAGACAGAATATGTACCCCCTGGCTCCTCCCCACCGGAAGCAGCTAACTGCTGGGGTCTCCCTTGGTCTATCCCAGGGACACGACCTCCCACCCCTGTGCCTTCCTGTGGCACTAAGGCGGCTGCCCTCCAAGGGGCGGGCCGCTGCACAACCCCCCCCCCGGGCAGCCTTACCAAAATGCGAGATGGAACACCGAGCAACTAGCAATATATTGTGCTGGCTGCTCGGTGAACAACCAAATCTGGGTTTTTGGGCGAAGATTTCTTCAACCTAGTGCAAGAAAGCAGGGCAGTGACGACAAACTCATGGGCGCAGCCTTTGTATCACTGCAGGAATGTTGTTTGAGTTTGGGCGTTAATCGCATGGCCCAGGGAGGAGTCGGAAACCCATGGAAGTAGGACAAAACTGGCCGGAGGTCGGGGGCAGGGGGAGCTCTCTGGGGATTAGCGTAGAGCACAAAGGTGACTGCTGCAGAGCCCCCTAAAGGGCTTGGTGACCTCATTGGTAGGAGCAGAGCAAAACACCACTGGGGCCGAGACGGAGCCGCAGAGTCAGCGCAAAGCTCTCTGGGGGGCTGTGCACGTCTCATGCGGCACAGTATTATTCTATGGGGGCAGGTAAACCTCTCTGGAAGCAGAGCAGTACTCTCGAGTGGTAGGAGCATGTCTCTTTAGGGTTCCGGCAAAGCTGCGGTGAATTCATGACTGGCGTCTAAAGAGCATGGCCGGCTCTAGGGCGGACAGATGCTGAAGTGTGAGAGGATTCGAAAGGACCTCAGAGTTGATTTCCGGGAGCGAGGAGCAATGCTTGAGAAGGGAAATGGGGCGCGATACTAGTTTAGGTGAGGAGAGGCCCTAGGGATCAAGGGGCGAAAGGAAGAATGTGAACCGGGGAAATAATTATCCACGTTTCCCTGCCAGTGCAGTGTGAATCAGGCACTTGTTGCTGAGTCAGTGTGGAACTTCAAGGTAACAGTCTTGCCCCCGCCACCCACACCCTTAAAGCCAGCTCCTAAAGCAGGCTGGCTCAGCCTTTCATCCTTCCTAAAATAAAATGACTCTTCAGAGTTTACTAATTTGGATGCGTTTTATTGATAGCAATGTGAAAGTGCAATGGCAAGCCCCTATAAAAGAGCTATGTTATTAGGACGTTCCCCACGCCCAAACTTTCTAAATTGCCCTCTTCTCTAACACCCTGAACCTCTACATTTTACACATTAACATCGTACACATCTCGACTGCCACCAGACACTCCCAGGCTCCTCCGTTTACAACTTTATCTCAGGCAGATAACCGGCACAACACAGGCAGAAGGATCACACAAAACAGGCAGCTACAGGCACTGAACAGAAAGGCGGTCTGCTGAGCAGGCAGGTAACGGGCACTGAGCAATCCTGCAGCTGGCAGATACAACAAGCACATCGTAGCATGTCACTGGCACGACCACAAGCAGCTACAGAGCAGGCAGTTAACACACACTGCAGAGAGATGGAAGGTGCCTTAAGCCGGTCAATTAAGGAACAGCACAAAAATGTCACAGGTAGAGAGTAGACATGCACCCAACCAACTGCGACCAGTGCCAGGGCACCAGGTGCTGATTTTAGGTGGCACCCTGTGTGCAACTGTATTACAGGTATAAAAACACCTGCTGCTTTCATCTGGCTTCTGCCTGTCTGCCTTCCTCCGCCCAAGATCTGGCTTTATGGCCAGAGCTGCTGTCTAGGGATCTAGGTTTGGGTCTCGGCGTCGGCGCAAAATACTGTGATTCTGGGCAAATCACTTAATCACCCCATACCTACAAACAATGTGCGTGAGTGTGATCTTATGTGATGTAAACGGTGCTCATGTAAAGAGCTCTGCCTTCAGGTCAGCTTCATGCTATGTATAAAAACTGCAGAAACATGCACTTAAAGATAAGAACAAAGCCTTACCATTAGGAAAGACAAGGAGATGCCCATTTACTGGCTGATTTATGCAAAGTGAAACGAGAAAACTTGGATAAATCACTGCTTCCCAGTGTAAATTGTGTTATCTTACGCAAATATGTGATGTCACTAAAGCTATGCTTCCTCACGCTTGTGCTTTAAAATGCTATATTTGGATCCCTTTTTTTTCAAAAATATGTGGCGTAAAAGCCACCATTTCAATCTATGGTTTCAAAATTCCCCCCGCACCCTCCTTTTGTACTTTGGGCTCGCTCGCTCTTTCTACTCGGGTACAAAACGTTTCGCCTCACCACTTTGAAAATCCACCAGCTGCCACGGGAGTGCGTACTTTGAAAGTCCACCAGCCGCCACTGGAGTGCGTATTATACATTAGACCATTCCCACTTCCCTTAATGAGAAAGTACTATACCTGTGCCTTTAACACTGCAATGTTGCTTGCCAAAAGAGTGGATAGACATCAGGTAAATGTCTCTTCAAGGCACGTGATAAATAACTGGTCTGAGTACAAGAGACACGCTTGTTTGTTTCTAACGCTTTTTAATCCCTACAAGTAAGGTTAATTCTCAGGTGATATATATATATTATGCCTGCTGCAAAGAACGTGTACCGTGCAGATGACAGAACATTATTTCATGTGCAGTGCTCAGTGGGTTGCTGCTTTTGTCACAGAGATCCTTTTGTTACTGTGCTGTTCCTAAGTTACAATCATAATCTAGCACTTGGAGCTATGAACTGCTATCAAAGCGCTAGATGCAAACAGCATGGTACAGGTTAGAAAGTTATGTTTTTCCCCAGTCTTTGATTATCCTACAAAGAAGGGTTTGTTTGGGTAAAAAATAAATTGTTGGTAAAGTCAACCCTAACCACTGTGTTACGTTGCAGAAGTTGTATTCGTCGTTTAAACCAAATTATTCCTAAATAGTGCTTTAAATGCACGTTTGCATTCATTTTTTTCAACATTTTCTCAGGGACGGCGGGTGGGGGCACCTTCTATCAAAACCTTACTTGAGGAAGGCTCCCTTGCTGCAATTTAGATTGGGTATTACATCTGGCTTTCAGCAGTGCCAATTGAGGATGTGGGTGGATTCACTGCAGTAAGTGAGTAGAGGAAGTGAGTGTAGCCGGGGGAAGTGGGGGTGGCCTCCTAAACAAAATTGAGCACCTGGACTTAATAATTTACAAATGAAGCCAGTGGGTCGAAGTCCAGACCCGAGGGGTGGACCTCAGAGTATGGACCCAGAGGTCTCCAGATTAAACAAGGGAGTGCGTCCAGACATGGCACGCAAATGGAAGCAGGAGTACTCTTTCTGCGGCTGGCCAAAGGACAAGGTGGGGCCGAGGGAACTCGCCAGGGCTAGCTTTTATTATATTGATGAGTGCAGATACTACAGAGACCATGTCTTAAGCATCGTGTTGTGCCACTTTGGTTTTTTTAGGGCTAGAATTGAATTAATGTGCCCTTTACTTCAAGGTCGCTACACAGTTTTGTGCTGCTGTTTTATTGCATGCAACGTGTAAAGGGGCGAGAGCCAGTCACTCTCCTATGACCTACGGTCACCACCTGGCCTTCATCTAGACTTCCGGCTCTTGAAGAACCCTGTGAAACAACTGGATTTATAAATTTACCAATGATTGAAGTGCAAACCTAGTCCGGCGTGGTTCTCGTTGGATTCAACTTGTCAAGATGCACACTTTGAATCATGTAATCCCTGCCGCTCTGTCCTAATGCATCCAGAGAAAGTACACAACACTTGGTGACAAAGTACATTTCAGTAAAAAAAAAATCTATATACAAAAGATCAAAAACCTTCATACTAACAAAAGACCATATTCTTCATACCAATAAAGAGTTTGAAATTACGCACCCCTTCTAAGTAGCAAGGTGACAACTTTTTGAAAAATACAAAAATGAGAAGTGATGCAATCTCCTACCCTACTTTTTTATTTCTCACTGTTATTTACACGCAACAGCACTAATCTCCTCTGGACCTCTAAAGAGTCAACAAACATTTTATTTTTTTCTTTCTTGTACACTATCACAGCCCTCTGTCGACAGGAGAATTTTGCTTGGCCTTTCTCCCCCTCCCCCCAGCGTAGTTTTGTCACTAGCACTCTGTTTCCACAATGCCACCTCACCTTCCTTATACCTTGTTTTTGTTTGCTGGTTCTTCTTGATCATACCTCTCAATATCCTAAGTCCTTGAATTATGTCCCTTCCTCCTTTCCAAACGTGAAGAGGAAAATCTTGAACCAGGCATCCTTCCCTGCCAGTAATAACAAGCATTTGCAATGCAATATGTCTCGCTTTAATGATAGTTTGAGGTATTGGCGTTGTAAATAATAATGCAACGTCAATAGCTCATACTTTCAGTAATGCGAGACCTAGTGCATTGCAAATGCTCGCGTAGTGAGCCAGGAACAAGCATTGTATGTCTCAGTGCAGTACCTCAAGCTGTTCCTAGAGGTCCCTATTGAGCATCATAAACTACCTAAGCGAAACAGTACACAACTGCTTGAAATATGAGCAATTATATGTTTAAAGTCGTACGGCTGTGGCAACATCAATGGACAGCTGAGGATCCGCTATAACAAAACAAGCTCACCCATGTTCAGGTAAAAGAAAAGCATGTCTGCCATTATCCCATTGGAGGCGGCCGTGCTGCTTAAAGAAAAAAACAAACCATTGTGTGAGAGAGAGAGCGTGTCCTGCCTGCAACAGCAGGCAGAAGAAAGGCAATTAAGAAAATAGTGCTCCCACGCTCTAATTACAGCATACGTGTAACAAGTGAAGTAAAGGGGCCAGACCTCATTGGAGGTTACAAATGAAGACAAGGCGGTACTACGGAGGGCCTAACAAGCATATTAACCAATCCGAAGCCAGCATTTACGAAGGACATAACACAAGCCAATGACAAATATGGGTGTAGAGTGGGCAGGGCTACAAGTACATACTGTAATACAGCATGCCTCGCAGAGTAGCTCATACGCACTGACTCCACCTAAATAGGAAACTTGCCTGCAGCCATATTAGGAGCTGTATGGGGAGTGTACAACAACTTTTAAAGCTTAATTCATTTTCCTCCTTTGGATCTTTTGCCTACTACCTGTGATCATGAGATTCATTCTGTCCATTAAACGGTTGTCCTGTGGAGTATACCCATGTTCTAAAAAAAAAAAAAAAGTACTAATTTCTTCAGAAAACAAATTGTGCCCCATTGGTGCTAATAGCATTAGCCATACCTTTTCTATTTTCTTCCTTGATAAATACAACTATATTACCGTAGTGAGTCTCAAGATTCTTAACTACTACTGTGAGAAGCTGGCCTGGTATAGGATTTCCACTAAGGTAAGTGGGCACCTTGCACCAGTCCAGAAACCCTTATAGTGATTTAAGAGGTCTCAAACCTCCTTAGAAAGCTATTCAAGTGGTAGCTGTGGAGAGTAGCCTTCAGGCTTAGTCTTGAAGGAGTGTAAAGCAGCTTGTTTTACTAAGATGCAATCTTATAGTATAGATTAAATGAAAAATAGCCACATAAAGTATTTATAAAAATATGTATTTATTATATAAGACTATTTAGCATGTTGCAGTATATCCTACATGGAGATAGGCACAAAGCACACAATACTTTAGCAAAGAAATCAAAGTAAATAGCACTAATGTACTGCTGGGGGGGGGGGGGATACCAAACCATATACTAAGAAAGTGGTATAAGAACTAGGGGTGGGCGTAATTTGCGTAAGGTACCTACGCGGAGAGGCACGGAGATGGAACCAATCTCCGCATAGTTCCATTACGTGCCTCCCGCCCGCAGTATTAATTAAGTTTAAAAAGCACATTTCAATTAGCCTTACCTTATCGGCGGCGTCCCTGGGTTTCCATCCGTCTCCATCGCGTCGTCTTCTGGGAACTGCGCATACGCTGGAGCCCGCGCATTCCTGGCGAGGAATGCGCATGCAAGTCACGGTTGGAATTTTGAAGATAAGGGACCCTTCCCAGTGGACCCTGAAGATACCCCATGGAAGACAGAAGGTAGGAGAGCCACCCCACCCGTGGATACCGTGGTACTAAAGTTAACTATCCCAAGGAAGTAAGGTGCATAGGTGTGAAGAGGCATCAGAAACCGCCGTCGAACCCAATGGAGGATTTCAGGAAAATCCTGCTGCTGGAAGAGGCAAAAGTGTTCGGAGGAATCAAAACATGGATTCTTGAAGAGAAGTACCTGAAAGCAGAGAGGACAGTGTATATGTGACTCGGAGGTGAGCAGGAAACTTGGAAGATGGATGCCCTCCGATGTCGGCTGCTTAAGGAAAGATGATGGTTAACTTGACTCTGCAGCTGCAGGGACCAGGCGATGCTGATGATGACCAGAACCCGGATATGAGCTGTCTTATGAAGGATGTAGAGTGCTGAAGGATTGCTGTCTGGCGAGAGCACCAACAAGCCTTGGCAATTGCAGCCCACGCGGGAAGTGAAGAAGGTGTACGGGTGGGACCAGCAAGGTCCAGGAGATTCATCACAAGCAGGGGAGTCAGGGTAGACCCCAAGCAATCAAGGGAGCCCAAGGATAACAAAGGTGACCCTCAAATGGACCTACAGGCCGAAGGCACAGGAGTTCGCTAGAGGACCTCGGCAGCTCACAAAAAGGTGCAGGCCACTATGCACCCGATGCAGTGTGGCTGAAGATTCTGGTGACTGGATGTTCTCGAGGTTGGGGCTACTTGGAGCCCAAAGATCTTCTTGCAAAGATGTCAACAAGCCTTTGCAACTGCAAAGGGGACACTGTACACAGGGGTTCAGTTATTGCACCCCCCCACAAGGACTACTGGCCGCAAACTTGGCAAGAGGATAGAACAGGCCTCAGAAGCTGAGGAAAACTACCACCTGTGTTGCAGAGCCCACAGAGGCCAGAGGAGCTCAGGATCTGCAGACTGGTCATCTTCGTTGCGGTGCCTGCAAATGCAGGGGAGTGACTCCTTCACTCCAAGGGAGATTACTTTGGATGTCCTTGATGCTTCACAGGCCTTGGAAGGTTCTTGTATGATGCACAGGCACAGACAATGCAGCAGACTGGAGGGAGACAAAGTCAGGCCCAAATGAAGTCCAGCAAAGTCCAGAGAGCCCATACAGTAGAAGTGCAGTGGTTTCAGTTCTGAATCTTATCCTATGACAAATCTAGGGAACTACACCCAGGTAAGCCCCTCATTACCCTAAGGAGAGGGTTGGGAAGATTCAGTGCACCCTCCCAGAGGAGGGTCTGGATGGAGGGAGGTTACTCCCATATCCTTTGTCTAGTTACGCACCAGAGCGGGAGCCAACTGCTCCCAGGACTGGTTTAAACAGGATTATGCACAAGGACATCAAATGTGCCCTTCGTGCAGACTTTTAGGCACTGACAAGCACACCCACCCAGCCCTAATAGACTAAATCCTGTCTGGGAGGTGGTCACACCTCCCTGTGACAGGATGCCTATTGTTCTGCCTTGCCCTGCTCGAGCTTGACTCAGCAGCAGGAGGGCAGAAATGTGTCTCTGGTCACCAGCAACCATTTTGTTCTGTCAGGGACTAGAAGGCTAGTACCGGGAATACTGAGAACCTAACGGAAGGCTGTTTGAGCAATAATTCCTCACACTGTTTACGGTGTGGTCGTTTGATTCCAACATGTTTGATACCAAACATAAGATTCCTTGCAGCAGTTTTCGAGATCATCGTGCGATTACGTGGTGCCCCTCTATATAGTATCTCGCTGCTTCACTGACAACCCAGGAGAATGGACTCCCTAGGCTGCAGGGGTATCCGGCTCATGCAGGGGCACCCTCTCACTTAGAACCAAGCAACCTGCCCTCAGGATTGTAAAGGCCTGCTATTGGGGTGACTTATAGGTTTTAAGTGCAGTGACCCTTAGATATAGTAAACCTATATCTTTAGTAAGTGGTGCATGCACCAACTTACACAGGCTGCAATGGTAGGCCTGTAGATTCATTTTGAATGGTATCTCATGGGTGGCATAAGGCATGCCTCAGCTCATGGGAACCTTTGGGGTTCCTGTGCCCTGGGTACATGGGTACCTTATACTAGGGACTGACAAGGGTACCCCAGTATCCAATCTGGGGTGTGTCAAAGTACATAACACAACAGTTTAAAAACAAAGCAGATAGACTGGGGTCCTGTTTCCAGTCAGACTAGTTAAAACCAGCATCACAGCAAGCAGAAAGTGGGGGTAACCATAAGAAGTAGATCCTACTTTCCTATAACTACCAGCACCCATTTGGAACGGAAACCGCTCAACACAACTGCCGTTCCTTAGCTGGAAACAAATGAAAATGCTCTGACAACCTAATTTATTCCAAGGGACTACAACAAACTTGCTGGTGACAAAGGTGAGACGCAATTTATTTTAGATTTTTCAGCAGTGGCTCATTCGCAGACTTAAATCCATTCTTCAACTGCGGCGTTCACCTTGGACCCCTAAAACATGTATGATCAGTTTTGGCGATATTCCTTCTCAAATGTCATGCATGTGGCAGGCTTAGAGGATTCACCCCCCTTCGCCCCCCCCCTAATTCAGCAGGAGTTATTTTACCACCTCAAATAGTCTTCACATTATTTTGCTATCACTCCCAAAGTCAACCCATCTCAAATGTATTTTGTGGACAATGTTCTGCCATTTACCCTCCCCTTAATCTCTTGCTAGTGCTGTACTCTACTTATTTTTTTCATATTTTTGTCGTCCTCACCCAGAAAACTTCTCATCACCCTAATTCTCACTCTCTTTATTTCCCAGAGATGGCATAGACAAACCATCTGCAACTTTATCATACAGTCCTTCCGCGTACACCACCAAAATCTATTCCTTGACCCTTCTGTCCATCAGGAAATGCTCAGCAGAAACGTTGGAGTACAATTGAATTAAGGGTTTGTAGTACAATTTAACTAAAGGTAAAACCACAAAAAAGAACTGTTTTGAACTCCCCAACTGCATGTAAGTAATTACATAAAGAATTAAACTTGTAACAACCACTGCACTACTGATCAACATGTGGCAAGACTACACCTAACCTTTTTTATACTTTAATCATTCATCAGCGTTATTTTTAATCCTAATTAACTTACTAAAGGTTGTGGCAGTAACTATATTCATGAATCTCAAAGCCTTTCTGAATATTTTGTCCAGTCAAACACAATCCCTTTCTTTTTCAAGCTATATAACCAGTTAACAATTGCAGAATTCCCACAAACCTTGGTAATACTCAGCAAGACCCCCAGAATGACCATCGTTTTGGGCACTGGCACCCAGACACTGCTTCTACCAACTTGAGGCTTGTTTTATACCTTCTCTTATGATGGGGCCTAAATCCATAGACCCCATGCTGAATTGGCATTTGTCTGCATTCCTTGTCGAGCCACAATTGCTGGTCCCCTTTAAAACCTGGCTATTACTGTGTAATGTCCCTAAGCACTGCCACATTACTGTTTTTCCAGGACATAATGAATTATTTTCGGCAACACACAAACTGTTAAAACATGGTCGCTGATCAGGCTAAAATGAACACCACTCAAAGAAATCATAACCCCTTAAGAGGTGTTATGAACAAACCAAAGTGTTTGTGCTGTCCTCAAGCATCCCCTATTTTAGGCAGATGTCGACTCTATGCTAAAGGTGCTTGATCAGCATAGCCAATGTTACTGAAATCAAGACTGTATAACTAAAATGTTATGCTGAGGTTGTGTAGATCTGCACACATTAAAATGCCTTGGTTGTGTGTTATGGGCACAAACATGCCCAATTTCCACGCTCTTGGAACTATTCCAACTGATCATGAAGAAGACTGAACATTGTTTTCCGTTGTACAACCAGCATTAATTTCAAGAGCTACTTTGTCTAGAGTTGTCACACATGACGCATTTGACTTTACCATTCATTGCACAGTTTCTGATACAATTTTGCAGACATTATTTTTTTTTTTTAACTTTGCTTCATGACCAGACAGCTCATATTTGTTTTTACACACTGTTCAGTCAGCAATACCTGCAACCCTTCAGACTATGGTTATTTGATAGTATTTTTTATTAGGGGCTACTGGTGCAGCAAAGCAATTGATCCCTAATAAGAAAAATAATATCACACTTGAGCTTGGTTAATTGACAAATTACTCAAATGGACTGCAGTTTGTACACTGGGAAAGAAGGTCTCTTGAATACCGCACTTCTTCTCAGTCCAAAACATGATTGAAGTATTCAAATTGTTATCTTGGACATTATAGGTTCTCATTTACCCCCTGCTAATACAGGGTGCTTTATGGCTACACTTGTCAACCCCTCTAAATTGTGTAGTAGAACATTGTTTCCTTGGAAGCAGTACGTCTTAGGTCAAGCCTGGGCAGCGTATCCGCGAGGCATGCTGTATTTGAGTATGGACTCGACGCTCCGGCCACTCTACAGCCATATTTTTCATTGGCTCGTGTCATTGTCCTTTGTAAATACTGGCTTCTGATTTGATCATAGGCTTGTTAGTCCCTCCTTAGTACCGACTTGTCTTTTTTTGTAACCTCCCATCAGGACTTGCACTTTTACTTCTGTTACACGGTATGTCTTATTTATTCTGTAAGCACTATTCTTTAATGTGTTTCTCCTACTTCAGGCACAACATGCTTTCCTGTGACATTCAGAGTGCCATGCTTGCTTTCACTTTTTAAGCCCCCCTGGACAATGGCGGCCGCTTCTTTGAAATGAGATGGGTCTCGCATTAACAAGAGTTTGAGCTATTGGCATTGTAAAATCAATGCTTTTTCTTTGTGTTAATTATCAAAACAGATAAAAGGCACTGTCATTTACAATGCCAGTAGCTTAAACTCTCACAAATGCGAGACCAATTGCATTTTCAAAAGCTTGTCCCTAATGGCCACTAAGCAACAGTGATCTACCAGCTTCACATGGAAACATTCCTGGAGCTGGGTACTGCGACATGCTTGCTGCTACTATCTTAAACACTATTTGATTAAACAACTATGAGAGTTGTGTAAGCTAATACTTCAACACTGCATAACTTTGGATCAATATACAATCCTTCTTTAACGTACTTTCCATGGGCGTGTTTCATTAAATGTGTACAACTTTTTTTGAAGCAAGTCATTTGATAAAATAATAAAATTCCTATGAAAATCTTACTCCTATATCAATGTGCCCCAGGATTGGTCCTATGTATATTTGTTATCTTATTTTGTTAAAAGTATCTACTTTGAAATATAGAGACTGTTTCCATTTTTGACTCATCCAAGGTCCAATCACAAATAGTGTATCTGGTCCTTTGTCAGCCAATACCCCAATTTCTCTTAAGAACTTGGAGTGGTAGTATTGTGCTTTAAGCTACTGCCATTATGGAAAACATAGGTGGTTGGGAGTTTGTGGGCTGCTACCATGCGTTGGTTTATGGCTAAGCAGTTTCCTCTTTAACCACCATTGTCTTCTGCAGGTTACGATGACCGCCTAAGGTGTTTCTACTGCAGTACGGGATTAGTAACTGGAAGAGGCACCATGACTCATTAAGGAGACATGGCCAAGATTTTCCCAGGTATATGAACACCGTTCTGAGAGTGGAATGGCTGATCTTCCACTTCTGATACTTTACCCCTAGTGAAAAGAACAGAAATATTAAATTCTCAGAAAATATTGCACAAAAATCACTGTAATGTCTTTCCCAGAGTTCCCAAAAATTGATAAGATGAAGTGGGTAGAGGAACAGTGAGAGCTATAGTTAGCTTGAAAAGAGGTTAAGAAACTGATGGAAGATTACTTTCACAGGGGTTCGGACGAAAAGGTAGGACTCATTGACCAGCTACCTATATATACCTTAATACCGCTGGTGTACTTGAAGTTTAAAGGTTAGCAGAGAGGTGCCCCACTTTCCCAAAGGGACATTGAAGCTTCAACAATGTCAGAATTAGAGCTGTAAATTCAAAACGACATAAAAAGCCATTGCAAAGAGGTTGGAGTTATTTTTAGGAAGGCATAGACCTCTCCCGCCACCCACATTTTATTTCGGTATTTTATCTTAGTTCTCGACCAATTATATTCCAAGCTAGTCAGATATGTTGCCCATTAATTACCACTACCAGCTGTGATGGCTTGTTTTTATTGATGGGTGGAGGGGTTTGTTCTTGTCCTTTTAGTCCTGGCATCTTTGACATGGTTCTCCCCTACATTTTTGCCTTTTAATGCTCCTGTTTTTGGCGGCTCTATTTTAGGGAGCTCAGTATTTTGCGGTTCAGTATTTGTTGGCTCAGTATTTGGAAGCTAAATTTTTGGCAAGTAAGTTTTTGACAACTCATCTTCTGGCGACTTAGATTTTGGCTTACCCTGTATTTGTCTGCTTTTTATTGTGCATTTCTTTTTATCAGCATGTTGATGCGGTTATTGCTACTAACTGTACCTCTATTTTCTTAACAGAATACTGCTTTCCTGTCTGTTAAACAGGCTTAGTCTGGTGATCCTGTCTAAAAATGTGGTGGGCGTAAAGACCTTGCTAACATTTATGTTTACTTTTGTTATGTTAGAGAATTTTGCCCACATTCTAAATCTGAATTTTATGACTCGATCTGTAAATTGAAGCCCACATATTGAACTGTGGATTAAACTATCAGAAAATGCTGCTCAAAATACACTGCAATGTCCCAGGGTTCCCAAAAATGGGTAAGGTAACAGTGGATGGGTAGCGTGCCTTGAGCAACTGCCAACGCCTTAAAACCTCTGGCACACTTCAAAGTTCAGCAATGTCAGAATTGGAAATGAAATTTTTAAAGCTACACAGCAAGCCACTGCAAGGAGGCTGGTGTTATCTTTTGGGAGGCATAGACACCTACCGCAACCTACTCTTTATTTTGGTATATTATGCTGATTCTTTACTTGAATTCCAAGATAGTCAGATGTGTTGCCCATTCATTATTCTACCGGCTGTGATGATTTTTTTATTTTTGGTTGGTGGAGGGGTTCGTTCTTCTCCTATTAGTCCTGGCATCTTTGGTGTGGTTCTCTACTAACTTTTTGCCTTCAATCTATTTTTGGCGTTTCCATTTTTGGCATTCCCGGATTTGGCGGCCCCGTTTATTGGCGGCCTCGTTTATTGGCAGCTCACTTCTGGAAGCTGTTTTTCCTGCTCAGTACTTGGCAGATCAGGATTTTGCAGTTCGGTATTTGATGGCTCAGGATTTTTCAGCTCACTTTTAGGTAACTCGGTATGTGTCTGGCTCGGTATGTGTCCGGCTCGGTATGTGTCCGGCTCGGTATGTGTCCGGCTCGGTATGTGTCCGGCTCGGTATGTGTCCGGCTCGGTATGTGTCCGGCTCGGTATGTGTCCGGCTCGGTATGTGTCCGGCTCGGTATGTGTCCGGCTCGGTATGTGTCCGGCTCAGTTTTTCTAATGTGATGCATATCTTTTGATGTATAGTAAAGACTCAATGATTCAATCAATCAATCAATCGTATGTTTTTTTTAAGCATAACTGTGGCAGTGGCGCGATAGGTTGAGGGCTTGTCTGGCAGAGGTGGTCTGGAGTTTGCGGGTGAGGTTCTTCTTGATCCTGGCTTAGAGGGCGTTCAAGTGTACTTCTGTCATCTTATGGAATTTTTGCCAAATTTGAAATCTGAAATGTATTACTCAATAGCTGCAAATTCAGTCCACATATTGAATTGTACACCGAACATGTAGCAAATGTCACAAAAAAATGAGTGTAATGTCTTGCCCAGGGCCCTAAAGAAATTGATGACGAGTTGAGCAAGAGTGAGGGATGCAGGTAGCGTGAAAAGAGAGGTAAAGACATTTGTGAAAGATCACTTTCCCTGGGGGGCAGCCTAGAAGATAGGATGCCTTGAGCAAATGCCCATGCTTCATTACCTCCGATGTACTTGAAGCTTCAGCAATGTCAGGATTGGAACTATAAATTCAAAAGCTACACTACAACCTACTGCAAGGAAGATAGTGTTAGATTTTGGGAAGTATAGACACCAGCTGCCACCTACTTTTTATTTGGATATGTTATAATAGTTCTTGTCTCCCTATATTACAAGGTATTCAGATGTTTCCCCTTCATTACTATGACCAGCTGCGATGGCTTATGTTTTTTTGGGTGGAGTGAGTTGGTTCTTGGCCTGTTAGCCCTCCCATGTTTGGCATGATTCTCCCCTAACTTTTGGTCCTCAATAATCCTGCTTTTGGCTTGACCAGTGTTTGGGTTGCGCAGTGTTTGGCTTGCCCCGTGTTTGGCGTCCCTTTGTTTGGTGGCGTAGTGTTTTATGGCCCACTGTTTTTGGCTTGCTTTTGGCTTGCCTTGTTTTTGGTGGCTAAGCTTTTGGCTTGCCTTGTTTTTGGCGGCTCAGTTTCCTACTGCAAGGAAGATGGTGTTAGTTTTTGTGAAGTATAGACACCAGCTGCCGCCTAATTTAAATTTTGGGATATTATAATGGTTCTTGACGCATTCTATTTGCAAGGTAGTCAGATGTGTTGCCCCTTGATTACTACTACCAGCTGTGATGGCTTGTTTTATTTTTTTGGTAGAGTGGGCGAGAGTTGGTTCTTGGCCTGTTAGACCTGCTATCTTTGGCATGGTTCTCTCCTAACCTTTGGCCCTCTGCAATCCTGTGTTTGGCGGCCCCAGAGTTTGGCGGCCCCAGAGTTTGGCGGCCCCAGTGTTTGGCGGCCCCAGTGTTTGGCGGGCCTTGTTTTTTGGCTCGCCTTGTTTTTTGGCTCGCCTTGTTTTTTGGCTCGCCTTGTTTTTTGGCTCGCCTTGTGTTTGGCTCGCCTTGTGTTTGGCTCGCCTTGTTTTTGGCAGCTCAGTTTTTGGCTCGCTTTGTTTTTGGCTCGCCTTGTTTTTGGCAGCTCAGTTTTTGGCTCGCTTTGTTTTTGGCTCGCCTTGTTTTTGGCAGCTCAGTTTTTGGCAGCTCAGTTTTTGGCTCGCCTTGTTTTTTTGGCTCGCCTTGTTTTTTTGGCTCGCCTTGTTTTTTTGGCTCGCCTTGTTTTTTTGGCAGCTCAGTTTTTGGCTCGCCTTGTGTTTGGCAGCTCAGTTTTTGGCTCGCCTTGTGTTTGGCAGCTCAGTTTTTGGCTCGCCTTGTGTTTGGCAGCTCAGTTTTTGGCTCGCCTGGCAGCTCAGTTTTTGGCTCGCCTTGTTTTTGGCTCGCCTTGTTTTTGGCAGCTCAGTTTTTGGCAGCTCAGTTTTTGGCAGCTCAGTTTTTGGCAGCTCAGTTTTTGGCAGCTCAGTTTTTGGCAGCTCAGTTTTTGGCAGCTCAGTTTTTGGCTCGCCTTGTGTTTGGCTCGCCTTGTTTTTGGCATCTCAGTTTTTGGCTCACCTTGTTTTTGGCTCGCTTTGTTTTTGGCTCGCTTTGTTTTTGGCTCGCTTTGTTTTTGGCTCGCCTTGTTTTTGGCAGCTCAGTTTTTTTTTGGCTCGCCTTGTTTTTTTGGCTCGCCTTGTTTTTTTTGGCTCGCCTTGTTTTTTTTGGCTCGCCTTGTTTTTTTGGCTCGCCTTGTTTTTTTGGCTCGCCTTGTTTTTTTGGCTCGCCTTGTTTTTTTGGCTCGCCTTGTTTTTTTGGCTCGCCTTGTTTTTTTGGCTCGTCTTGTTTTTTTGGCTCGCCTTGTTTTTGGCAGCTCAGTTTTTGGCTCACCTTGTGTTTGGCTCGCCTTGTTTTTGGCAGCTCAGTTTTTGGCTCACCTTGTGTTTGGCTCGCCTTGTGTTTGGCAGCTCAGTGTTTGGCTCGCCTTGTGTTTGGCAGCTCAGTGTTTGGCTCGCCTTGTTTTTGGCAGCTCAGTTTTTGGCTCGCCTTGTGTTTGGCAGCTCAGTTTTTGGCTCGCCTTGTTTTTGGCTCGCCTTGTTTTTGGCTCGCTCAGTTTTTGGCTCGCTCAGTTTTTGGCTCGCTCAGTTTTTGGCTCGCTCAGTTTTTGGCTCGCTCAGTTTTTGGGCAGCTCAGTTTTTGGGCAGCTCAGTTTTTGGGCAGCTCAGTTTTTGGGCAGCTCAGTTTTTGGGCAGCTCAGTTTTTGGGCAGCTCAGTTTTTGGCAGCTCAGTTTTTGGCTCGCCTTGTTTTTTTGGCTCGCCTTGTTTTTTTGGCTCGCCTTGTTTTTTTGGCTCGCCTTGTTTTTTTGGCTCGCCTTGTGATTTTGGCTCGCCTTGTGATTTTGGCTCGCCTTGTGATTTTGGCTCGCCTTGATTTTGGCTCACCTTGTTTTTAGAGGCTCAGTATTTGGCTTGCCTTGTTTTTAGAGGCTCAGTATTTGGCTTGCCTTGTTTTTAGAGGCTCAGTATTTGGCTTGCCTTGTTTTTAGAGGCTCAGTATTTGGCTTGCCTTGTTTTTAGAGGCTCCGTATGGCTCAGTATTTGGTTTGCCTTGTTTTTAGAGACTCCGTATGGCTCAGTATTTGGTTTGCCTTGTTTTTAGAGACTCCGTATGGCTCAGTATTTGGTTTGCCTTGTTTTTAGAGACTCCGTATGGCTCAGTATTTGGTTTGCCTTGTTTTTAGAGACTCCGTATGGCTCAGTATTTGGTTTGCCTTGTTTTTAGAGACTCCGTATGGCTCAGTATTTGGTTTGCCTTTATTTTGGTAGCTTTTTTGTACATTTATATCGATGGGCATGTTGCTGCTGCTATTGCCACTAACTGTACCTCTATTTTGTTTACAGAATACTGCTGTCCTATCTGTGTTAAGCATGCCAGTGCTTATGGTCTTGTTCACATTGGTTTATGTGCTGAACAAATGTTGTAAAAATATTCATTTTAAAAAACCATTGTTTAGTCAAATCGGCTTAAAGAATGGTGATCCCATCTGACAAGGTGTTGGGCATCTTTAAGCCACTGTAATACATATCTTCATAAGGGTCCTGGGTTAGGACTTAGATATGATTAATGTGTACTTGTGTCATCTTATGGATAATAAACTCAGAAAATGTCGCTCAAAGATCACTGTAATATCTTGCCCAGGGTAACAAAAATATTTGTAAGATGACAGTGGATAGAGTGACGGTGAGAGATGAGGTAGCCTGAAAAGAGGTTAAAAATGGTAGGATGCCTTGACCAACTGCCTGTGACTTAAGACCTCTACTGTACTTAACCCCTTCAGTGCCCGCCCCTTTCCCCGCCCTGTGCCGGCCGTTGCATTAGCGGGCGGGGTTTATGACGAGCTGGTCTCGTCATGGGCACAGCGCAACCGCGGCCCATGACGAGACCAGCTTGTCATGGGCATTGAAGAGGTTAAAGCTTTAGCAATGTCAGTATTGGTATTCTAAACTCAAAAGCTAGACGACAAGCAACTGCAAGGTGGCTGGTGTTGGCTTTTGGGAATCGTAGACCCTGCCTCCACCTAATCTGTATTTGTGTTTATTATGATAGTTCTTGAATTCTTATATTCCAAGGTAGTCAGATGTGTTGCCCCTTCATTAGTACCAGCTGAGATGTCTTCTTTTTTTGGGAGGAAGTGGGGTGATGGGGGGGGAGTGGGGTTGGTATTTGCATCTTTGGCGTGGTTCTCACTTAACTTTTTGCTGAAACTGTTGGTGTCTGGTGTATTTTAGCTCAGTATTTGTTAGCTCACTATGCGGCTCTGTACTGGGCAGCTCGATATTGGGCGGCATGTTATTGGGCGATATGTTATTGGGCAGCTTATTGCTATCCTGTCTGAGTTAAGCCTGCCAGCGCTTATGTTCTTGACCACATTTGTTTGTTATGTTTTGAAAATATTCAAGAAAACAATTTATTTAAAACAACTTTTAGTCACATGGGCTTAGAGCAGAGGTCTTCAGACTTTTTGATTGCGAGACCCCCGGTCATCACTTTTTTTAGGCAGCGACTCCCTCATAACAATGTCTAGAACCTAGAACTCCTCGACAACCATAAATGCCCCCAATCTCCACGCCAAATCATTTTTACGGTGGGGAAATAATACTTCATGTTTAGCAAACCAAAGGTTGTGTGGTACGGTGTCAGGTTTACAACCGACTTGAATAAAAGTCTCCAAAAAGAATTACATAAAAATGCACAATGTTACTTTATTTTTCACAAACAAAACCTAATTTGATAAGTTTTATTCAGATAACACTTTTCTAAACTAATGTGATGGGTGTGCCTATTTTTCTCCATAGAGAAAGTCAATCTGTGGTTGCATCTTGGGTCTTAAACTGGCTCTGAACCAGTTTAACACCCAAAAATAACAATAAGCAACAATAAGGTGACCAGTCCAGCTTTTCAAAGGACCTTCTACTGTGCAGCAACACGTGCCGCTGCTTTTCAGTAACTGTTCAACCTTTTGGGTGCTTTGTAGCTATACCCCCTCAACCCCTCTAAATCGTGTAGTAGAATATTGTTTCCTTGGAAGCAGTACTTCTTAGGTCGAGCCTTGGCAGCGCATGCACTGCTTTGCGAGGCATACTGTATTTTAGTCTGGACTTGATGCTCCGCCCACACTCCACACATTTTTCATTGGCTTGTGTCATTGTCCTTTTTAAATGCTGGCTTCTGTTTTGGTAATAGGCTGGTTAGTCCCTCCTTAGTACCGCCTTGTTTTCATTTGTAACCTCCCATGGGGATTGGCCCTTTTACTTCTGTTACACGATATGTTTTATTTAGTATGCAAGCACTATTCTTTAATGAGTTTCTCCTACATCAGGCAGGACTTGCTTTCCTGAAACATTCAGCTCACCATGTGTGCTTTAACTTTCCAAACAGCCCAGGACAATGACGGCCGCTTCTTTGAAATGAAATGGGTCCGCATTAACAAGAGTATGAGCTTTTGGCATAGTAAATGACAATGGATTTTATTTGTGTCTATTATCAAAACAGATAAATGAACGGCACTATCATTTACAATGTCAATAGTTTAAACTCTTGCAAATGCGAGACCTATTGCATTTTCAAATGCTTGTTCCTAATTGCCACTAAGCAACGGTGATCTACCAGCTTCAGATGGAAAACCGTGGGAGCTGGGTACTGCGACATGCTTGCTGCTGCTATCTTAAACAGTATTTGATTAAACAACTGAGAGTTGTCTAAGCTCATCCTTCAACAATGCACACCTTTGGAACAATGTACAATCCTTCTTTGTAGTATTTTTCACAGGTGCATTTTATTAAATGTGTACAACTTTTGCGATGCAAGTCATGTGGTAAGAGAATAAAATTCCTATGAAAATCTTACTCCTATATGCAATAATAATCAATTGAAGCCATATGGCCTAGAGCTGCTGTAGCAATGTGGCCCGGAATTGGTCCTGTGTACATTTGTTATCTTATTTAGTTAAAAGTATCTACTTTTAGATACAGAGACTACTTCTATTTTCGATAAATATCAAAGGCCCAATCATAAATAGTGTGTATGGTCCTTAGTCAGCCAATAGTCCAAATTCTATTAATAACTTACAGTGGGAGTTTCCTGCTTTAAGGCACTGCCACTATGGAAAATATTAGTGTTTGGGATTTAGTGGGCTGTTACCATGGGGTGGTTTATGGCTAAGCAGTTACCTCTTTCACCAGCATTGCCTTCTACAGGTTACGATGACCGTGTAAGGTGTTTCTACTGCAGTACGGGGATTAGTAATTGGAAGAGGCACCATGACCCATGGAAGAGACATGCCCAATGTTTTCCCAGGTGAGTGAGCACAGTTTTGAGAGTGGAATGGCTGATTTTCAGATTTTGATACTTCACCCCTAGTGAAAAGAACAGAACTATACTGGCAAACTGAACTGCTGCCTGTGGCCAAGGTGCACCTTGGCTCCTCTGAGGGGAGCAGAAGAGGGCAGCAGGGTCAACGATATTAGAAATAGACCGAGGTGTATGGGGTATCTTGAGTACCTACTTCCCATGGGGAAGTGCTTGTACACTTAGATTGGTAGGAATGTACCGCTTCTGCGATATGCTGGAGCACTACGTATCAAATTAAGGTCTGGTAATCGGACTGTGGGCATATTGGGTCCATTAAAGTATCAGATGGGAGGGAGGCCTGGTGAATAGAACAATATTTGTTAATTGTGCGATGCTTAAATGATCATTGAGCTGCTTTATGGCACTTGTATAGCGCCAAGAGGTCATGTTAACCAGACTTAATATATCACTCCTTCATTAAGTTATTGGGGTAGGAGGAGGACGGGCAGGGTGGGTATGAATGTTGTCAGGTTGATGGTGACTTTTAGATAAGGGAGACCAACCCCCTACAACATTCTCAAGCAATTTGAGTACACTGCTTTAATCTCCTCCCAGGCCTCTGCAGCATCTGCCCTGTCCACACCACCTCTCCAAACATACTCTCTGGCACTTCTCTGGGCCTGAGAAGTTACAGCTCCAAGTGGGCAATTGCCTGGGGCCTTCTGGGGAAACTGAGCTTCGGACTATTTTATTTGTCTGTCTAAACCTCTTCTCCTCTCTGCCTACTTCTACCTCTTACCCTCTCTAAACCAGTGTCCTAAAAATATTCATGGTCCGATGCAAGGAACCTCAATTGTTTTTGTTAACCAGTTAAAATGTACCATTGAATATCACGAAATGGCAAATAAACTTTAAAATTTGATCCATACAGGGGCCTGCAAGGATGTTTTGCCCAGGGACCCCTGAAATCATAAAATATTACTCTGGACTAGCAGTTTCTAGGTGTGGTAATTAATGAAGGCAGCTTAGCAAATGAAACCCGAGCTACAGTACTGCCAAAAGCAAGCTGACTTATCCAAAAGGATATCCCTGCATATGTCCTTCAGTGCAACTGACACTGGACACTCCAATCACACCATCACCTTGGTAGTGACATACCAGGTGACCTAGTATTTCGATGTGCCCAGCTTCCACACTAGGTCTGTGAGATGAGGGTGTTGACTTGCAGGTATTTTCTTTTGCATGAGCATCTGCAGTTTTCTATTTTTCCCCCTCCTCTGCCCTTCCCAACATAACAACCTCAATTGAGGAAGCTCGGATTGCCTTGTTTCTTTAAGCACTAGAGGCTCTGGGAGAGGAGGTGGTACCCAGATGATGCACATGGGTCCATTAAGACACAATGATTGGGCTGCTGGGATAATGAAGTCAATACCAATGCTACTGCAAGAAAATAACTGCATAACCCGAGACCTCTGAACTCTGCCCTAGCTTATTGGTGCTTTTATTTCATTAATCTGTTATTCTCTCCCCCCACTTTTTCTTGCAGCAAATTTCATTGCCTCTACTCCCTCTTACTGCATTTCTTTGCTTCGGCTTTCTTAGTCCTGTGCTTATGTTTCTCACCCTCCCCCCAATTACTCTATGCTTAAGCCTTACTCCTCGTCATGTTATGTATTTTGCTCTTTCCTCTTCTTAAACATTCTCCCTTTCTTGATCCAACTCCCTTTATCTGTACTTATAATTCCATTCACTTCATCGTCCTGTTTCTCTATGTTAGCATGATCAGCGCCGGCCCATCACACCATCAATGGCCTTTTTTTTTTAAGGCTGCTTCTAGACTTATTAGCAGTTCTGCAGATACTTGCATTGCAACATTAATATAGGACTCACTACCACTGTGGGCAATGAGTGCTTGCCTTCATGGGCAGAATGCTACGCCTTATAAGCCCGGTTCTGTGGATGCATGGGTGTGGCCTTTTTCGTGTCATAGCAAGAGAAAATGAGGGCATCAAGCAGACAAATGAACATGCCACTGCCCTGGGTTAGCTACAAAATGCCACCCTAATGGAAGTGCACAGCGTACGTTCACTTTTGTGCCCTGGTGCCATTGCGCATGCTGCCCTATTGATGGCCACACTTCTGCTTATTTAGCAATTTTGTGGTGAGTCATGCTTGGTGAGTACAGCTCATGGTTCTCGGGGATTAAATGCAATTTTTCCCTATATTGCAGGTTTTTATATGAAAATACTGGTGATGGTTCAGGTGGTCCCCCTATTCATGACCCCTAATTCCCCAAATCCCATTCCAGATACTGAGCTGATTTACTATTTTTCTAGTTTTAGAAATGAAAATGCCTGACACAAATTGAGATGGAAGTCATGGAGTCTGGTTTCAGCAAGTCCCCTACTTGGACCCCCAGATGGTCCTATGGTGCATTATATGCATTTTTCAATGGGCCTTTGACTGCCTGACGTATCTCTGGCTTATTGGCCTGCAGCTTATAAGGGGATGGCTGGAGGAGCAGCCATGGACATTGGTTGGTCAGTTGTGGACTGAAAAGTGGGCTGGTATGTGAAGGAACGCGCGCAGTAATTGAAGGGTGAGATCCTGAAAATAAAGCGGAGGCTTGCTGCTGTCTAATTGTTGCGCTCTGGAGATTTAAAAAAAAAATACGAATCTCTGTCCTTTTGTTTTTTTTAATATAACCTCATACTTCACTCAGCATTTTATTTGCACTTTGTGGTAATTGGCGCTCTCACCTCGGTCCACCGCAGGGCTTCTACCCTGATTGTTGTGGAGGGTGTGGGCGTGTGCACGCTTTCCTTGATTGCTATCGGCTGCTCAGGCTTGGGGGAGGCGGCGCTCTGACGGTCACGTGACCTAGAGCTCCTCTCTACTTAAATCCAATGCCACTTCTCCCGCGCAGCGGACGCGCGCCTCACAGTACCTGCCTTGGAGAAGTTTTGCGTAAGCATATTACTCTTGGGGGCAGGTGTATTTCCTGAGGCAGAGCAACATCTATACGTTGCTTCTTTAGGTATGCAACAATTTTCCTAACCTTTCTATGTTCGTTCAACCCCCTGCCATTCTATGTTAGATATCGCACTACACTATCCATTCTCAGAGTAGTTACAGACCATGCCATCTATGATCCATGTAAGCAACACTATATAGGATAAATATGTCCAGACCCACCTCAGAATTACAGAGCAACCTATGATTGTTCTAGTCTCTCTAAACAGATAGCTTCCCACCCCCCATGCTATGCAGTCACCAACTGCATATAGTCTAAGTCAATCCTCTCCTATCCACTGAAATACCCTCTTACTGAGGATGGAAAAAGAAAAACGTAAATCAAATTTGAACAACGGCAACTGAGGCACACCCTTTTTGGTTCACACTCCAGGTCAGATGTTACCCTGCTCAAAACTCTACGCACTCCGGCATACTTGACAGTGGTGAAATAACAATGGTTCCATTCCTTATGAGATCTTACCTATAATGCCACTTAAGCAATCCCCCTGTTCATGTTTTTCCCATTAGAGACCCTGCTATAATAAATGAAAACAAAAGGTAAGTTTGTGTACACTGATCATGACCTACTAGGAGTTACTATTAACTGCATAATACTATATGCATAGAAGATACTCCAGAGCAGGCAACCCAGAATCTGGTATTGTGTTAATGCAGCAACTTGCCGATTGCCATGAGTTAATGCCACCGTATAACTATTTGGAATTCTCAGGACCAGGAATTAAGCTCAATTAACTGCAACCAAGCTCTTTGATATAGCGCTTCCTCGGATTATGTGTGAATGAGGGAATCCTCAATTTCCCCGGTGCTGAGTCTCATCACATGCGCCTGCCTGAGGGCTAGTTGCTCCCTTTCTGTAGCAGCCACCTTCCCAACGCTTAAGAAATTGCATCTCTTATGTAGGGTCTGTGAACATATGTGTTTTCCCGTCCGTATGGACTCGCAGCTTGGCATGGTACATCATGTTGTAGTCCAGTTACAGCTCGCAAAGCTTCCTCTTGACTAGTGCAGAGTCGACGGGTGTCCTTTACCTGCTGCGTAAAATCGGCGTATAGGGAGACAGCCATGCCTTCGTAATGAAGCTCCTGCAGCTCTCTGGCTCTACGGAGCACACTATTGCGGTCCCTGTAATTAAGGAGCCTCGCTATGATTGGGCCTGGCGGCGTACCTGGGTCCAGTATGGGGGCAAGCAAGTGATGCGCCTGCTCCACTACGAATATAGTGGAAAACAATCCCTTCCCAATAGTGTAGCAAGCAGTTATTCTACAAAAAGTTCCATGTTGGGGATTTTTGTGGATTCTGCAATTCCTGCAATTTGAATGTTATTCCGCCTTGAGCGTGCTTACAAATCCTCCACCTTAGCCTGCACAAGCCAAAGTTGTTTATCCATGGCAGTATGAGAGAGGCGAGCAGTGTTTAGGGTATCCTCAGTGTCTGCGACCCTTTTTTCTACAGCATCTAAGCGTTCAGTGTGCTTGTCTAGTATTTCGAAATGTTAATATATCCATTTTCCCATCCATCTTGTTCAGACTGAATTGCATAGTTGCCAGTATTTGTTTCAAGTCTGAAACTGAGGGAGAGTCACCCGCCTCTGAACCTGAGTCTGAGGTTTTTTTCTCTTGTTCATACTGCCTTTGTGATTTCCTTGGTTTAAACTGCAGTATTGCTTGAGATTTCTCAGTTTTCCCCATAATGAAGCCTCACAGAATGTAGCTGGCGTTGTTGGCGTAGTAATGCCAGAGGGATGCAAACCCTGCCCTGTATTTTGCTGTGGGTTAGTTAGCACGAAAATTCACACATTGCCTGGAAGAGGGGATATGAGCTTCCCACCGGAGTATTATGCATTTGGCCACCTGCTACAGGATCAACTGTTTCAATGGGG